>NC_044572.1:21062500-21687500 GCF_901933205.1 Camarhynchus parvulus | reverse complement strand
AAGTTTGACCTAATCTTTATCTTCATTGAACTTGATATGAAATGGTAAGTAAACTGTTCTGCCTTCACTAAAGTAAAGCTTCTTCTTTGCTTGAGTGTTTTTTTTCCCCAAGCATATTACCATTCAAATTCACTATAAGGTAGTTCATTATTTTGTTTCTGCCTCTCTTCCTCTGTGCTCCAGAATCATAAAGAAGTAGAGGCACTAGTAAATCTGGAGGACAATATCCTTTCTACACTGGAATCAAGAATAATACTTTTAAAATTAATTTTAGGTGGCTTTACCAGTACAAGATTGAAACAAGCTGTTGTTCTTTACTTTTCCTTTCAAATTATCAAGGGGAAATGCTGCATGTGCTACTTGTTGCCTCTCAGAAATTAAAAGTGTGTCTTCGCACTTTCTCCTCTCAGAGGCTTTTTTAAGGCCCATTGTTTCTGTAGCTTCTGTTAAGAGATTTGTGCAGATTGAGTAAGCTTTCAATTAAATCCAAGCTAAGGCTGAAGTAGATTTAATCTCCGCGGATGAGCAATTTCAGCTGCCAGGTTTGTTGTTCTTGAACTGATGATAAAGATACTGGATAATTACTGATATTTAACTAAAAAAAAACCAGGAGAACTTTTCTACATATATCAAAAACAGAAGTATCTTCTCTCTTCACCTTTTCCCCAGAAACTGCAAGATTTTATTTTTATACTTGAAAGATATTTAAGATTGAATCAGACTTATCTGCTGGACCAAGCCTTAGGTTTCAATATCAATAAGTTTTAGTCCTCAGTTTTCAAGATTTCCTTAAAAATTGTTGCTTTCTTTCAAACATAGTTTATCTTCCACTACTGTTTTATCAAAGTAGAAAATGTAAATTGGTTCTAGAAGACTTCAAAATAATTAAAAAATAATAATTTGAATATCATCAGCTGCTTTGGAAAGCTCAGTAAGTTTATCAGGAAATATACTGTGAGTCTTGAATTTTTAAAGCCCTCAGTAAGAAAAATAGACTAAGGAAAAATCTTACTGCCTTCAATTAGCCAATGTGAGGATAGAGGAAGAGGTTTTCGGAGGAGTGCAGAGCAAACGGACAAGGGGCAATTGCCAAAAGCTGCAACAGAAGATAGATATTGGGAAAAAATCTTGATGCAAAGATGTTTAAGGACTGGGGATGTGCAAGAATCTGTTAGGCAGCACATCCAGGACAACTGATTCCAGCTGATAAAAGGAACCATACCACATGGCATTGTGTCTAGTGGTAAAAACTCAGGGAGAGAAGGAAGAAGCAGGGACATTTGAGTTACACCATTTGTCTTCCCAAGTAACTGTTCCCTGCTCTCCTGGAAATGGCTAAAGGTTTGCCTGTTGATGGGAAGCAGTAAATGTATTTCTTATTTTGCTTTGCTTGCATATACTGCTTTGTTTCACTTATTAAACTGTCTTTAACTCAGCCCACAAGTTTTGCTCATTTTCCAGTACAATTCCGTCACTCCCATCCCACTGAGCAGAAGTGCATAAGTGGCTGTGTGGGCCTTAGCTGCTGACCAGGATTAGTCCACAAGTTGGCACTGTATTGTCATTTATAGTAGGAGAAAATGATCTCAAGCTATCACATAAGACTCCCTCAGTTAGGAGCAAAACACAAATTGGTGTGAGATGTGATATATTTTACTATTGCACTTTAGGGTAATTTTGAGTATACTGATAGTTCAGAACACATCTCATGGATTCCCGTCAGCTGCCTGGCTTTGTATATGAACCATAACTGAACCACAAGACATTCCACCTGAACATAAAGGAAGAACCTTCTCTGTGTTGAGGGCAGCAGAGCACTGCCACAGGCTGCCCAGGGAGGTCAAGGAGTGTCCCTCACCAGAGATATTCAAAACTCACCTGGACATGTTCCTGTGTCTCTTGCTCCAGGTGACCCTGTGTTGGCAGGGGTCTGGACAAGATGATCTACAGAGGCCCTTTCCAACCAGAATAGTTCTGTGATTCTGTGTATGTGGGAGGCCTACACACTTGCTCTTTTTCATTTCATGGATTGAAATTGTTTGAGCCTATTTTTTGCTTTGCTGTTTTTTTTTTTTTCTTGGCAGCATATCTGGGTATCTACAGATATGATTTTCCAACATCTTTGTACTGAAACCTGATAGGTGTAATTTGAAGTTGTAGTTGCACTTTTCCAAATTGTTCTATCCAATGAGAATTCTCAGAATGGGTCAATTTTTCAGGTTATTTGTTGATCTTGCACTTTGGCATTATTGCTTATCCTTATATCTTAGAAAATCTGTACAGGAGCCTTTAAAAGGAAGTTTTGAGGGCATGTTAGAACATGGAATTCCACCCACCTTCTTTTTTTGGCATACTGCTGATACTTAGTTCTGTGGAAGGAGTGAAAGGAATTGAGGAAAGCAGAGTACCATATGCCTTTTTAGAGCATACTTGGGTGACAGTCATGAACAGAAGGAGAATAAGAACAAACCTGAATTTTACAAAATTATATCATCATAGTAGAGATGGCCAAGGAAAAGTAATATGAAACACTGAAATATGAAGTATGTTTGTGATTTAGGACTGGAAGGATGTAAATTTCAATCTCTGAGTTTTTAAACTCAAGTTGGTTTAAGGTTGCTTGCCTGAAATGAGTAAGAAAGCAATATTTGAAGACATCATGACTTAAACACTGTAGCTTTTGAAAGTTATGCTTGTGAGATTACTTGTGAGATAAATGGTTTTATGACGACACATAAAATTTGATCTGTGTTCATGTCTCTTGATTATTTTTTTTTACATATTCTAAAGTTATGTTATTAAAAGTTATTACCCTTTTCCTTTGTGATTTAAAATATTTACATTGCCACTTGGTGGCCTCATTTGATCAGTAATAGAAGATAAAAAATCTAAGTTAAGATCCTTTTTTTTCACGGGTATGCAATTCAAACCTTGACATGATTTTCCTACACATACAGGAGCAATATATCCCTTTTTGCAATGAATAGATGGATGCTGTGGCAATTGCTGTTGTAGTTCTCAAGGGTTTCAATCACTGATGTTGGGGTGGTCAGATTTAAGAGCTCTTCAGTAAGGTTAGCACTTAAGTGAATGATTTTTCTCCCTGTTCTTGCTCTCCCATCCTTGAAGTTTTAATGTTCAACACCCCTTCGCAATCAAAACAAGCAGAGGATCGTCTCTGCTTGTTCTGCATCTTTAGTTCTTATTTTTCAGATTTTATTACTTGAGAATGTTTTTCTGTATCACTTTTGGGAAACTGTACCCCAAGTCTCTGTCCCTCTGTGGTTCCATATTATCTGTATGATTAGCTGTGTTGCAAAATGCTAGTTTGTTGTTGCTAGGTTTGCTGGCTTAGTGTGTTTCTGTCTGGGTTCAAGGCAAGCAAATATTTATTATATCATGCTTAGGATACTTACTGATAAAAATCTTCTGCCTTGGCAAGCTTCTTACAAATTCCCCATGCCTTGCAAGCTCAGGAAGAGCAGGCTGGATGAGTGGATGGTGAGGTGGATTGAGAACTGGCTGAATGGCACGTCTCAGAGGGTTTTGAGCAGTGGCACAGGGTCTAGTTGGACTGTCACTAGCGATGTCCCCCAAGGTTCAATACTGGAATTGTTTAACTTGTTCATATGTTACTTGGATGCAGGGGCAGATGCCTCCTCAGCAAGTTCACTGATGACACGAAGCTGAGAGGAGTGGCTGATGCCCTGGAGTGCAGCGCAGCCCTTCAGGGGGACCTTAACAGGCTGGAGGAATTGGCAGAGCAGAACCTTTTGTGTTGGGAAGGATGAAAGTTTGACAAGAAAGTCTCACAGATATGTATACTTGGCAGAAAGATTTTTGAATGTAAAATCTGAAGAAGGAATAGAAATGAAAGCAAGTTTTGATATAGAAGAAAAGAATGGCTGAGCCAGTGTTACTGGATAACCAAGGAGGCAAAGGGTGTGTTAGTTAGAAGGGGTTTTTATAACTTAGAGCAAAGGATAAACCCACCTCAAACAAGATGATTTTACCAAGCAGAAAGATAGCACAGGCAAACAAGTCAGCAAATGTTGCAAGTAGATAAAAGGTCTCAGAATTTTCCACTGCAAGAAAACTGAAAAACAACTTCTAGCTTAAACTGCAACATCCTAACTTTTAGTGATTGGAGAATAGTAACATGAATATGGTAATTATAGTAGTTATGATAGGCTATAGGTAAAAGTTAAGGTATAGATTGGTTCTTCTGTATTAAGATGCTCAGCAAAGTATATAATGCATTGTAACCAAAATTAAAGAGTCTCCAGGCCTTCCTGCAGCTAGAGCTGACAGCTGTAGGCACAGGTTCTGTTGCCCATGACCCTGGACTGTCTTTGATGTAATAAACTGCATTTTGAAGAGTTGCCTGTAGTCCTGCATCTCTCATTCAGGCTCTTACTCTTTTGAAATTCAACAAAGACAAATACAGGGTCCTGTTCATGGGGAAGAATAATCCCACACATCAGTACAGGCCAGGAACTGACCTGCCAGGAGGTAGCTCTGAGGAC
Organism: Camarhynchus parvulus; assembly: GCF_901933205.1. Classification (NCBI taxonomy): domain Eukaryota; kingdom Metazoa; phylum Chordata; class Aves; order Passeriformes; family Thraupidae; genus Camarhynchus; species Camarhynchus parvulus. The sequence continues at coordinate 21,682,974 of NC_044572.1, read as the reverse complement.
AAGGACCTGGGAGTCCTGGTGGACAACAAGCTGTCCATGAGCCAGCAGTGCCCTTGTGACCTTGAAGGCCAATGGTATCCTGAGGTGCATTAGGAAGAGAATTGCCAACAGGTCAAGGGAGATGATCCTGCCCCTCTACTCAGCCCTGGTGAGGCCACATCTGGAGTGCTGTGTTCAGTTTTGCGATCATCAGTACATGGGAGAAAGGGATCTCCTGGGGTGGATCTAGCAGAGGAGAACAAAGATGACTGGGGGACAGGAGCATCTCACTTACAAGGAAAGGCTGGGGGAACTGGACCTGTTCAGCCTTGAAAAGAGGCAGCTGAGAGGGGACCTCTCCAGTGTTTATGAGTATCTTAAGGGAGGGGGTCAAGAGGATGGACCAGGCTCTTTTCAGTAGTTCCAAGAATAGGACAAGAGGCAACGGGGAGAAACCGATGCACAGGAAATTCCACCTTAAATATAGAAGAACTTCTTTACTGTGATGGTAACTGAGCATTGGAGCAGCTTTCCCAGAACGGTTGTGGAGTCTCCTTCCCTGGAAGGGAAACCACCTATTCAGAAGCCATCTGGATGCAATACTGAGTAATGGGCTGTAGGGGACCCTGTGTAAGCAGAGAGGTTGGACCAAATGACTTTCCAGCCTCAACCATTCTGTGATTCTGAACCCAGTCTCATGTTCTGCTGGCTCAAGGCTGGGTACTGCCTCAGAACAAGTAAGTGCACTATCACCCTGCTTCAATCTTGTGATTTTCTTGTAAAATCTATGCAGGTCTTTTTTGCAATAGCTCCAGATAACCCTAAGTCTTCTGTCACACACTACAAGACATACTGCAAGTTGTAACAAAAAGACATCTAGTTAATATACAGATAATGATTTATGGCCAAAATATTGGATTCTTGTAACAGAATCCAACAGAATCCAATCTTGTAACAGAGAGTGCTTGACTCTCCTCTAAAATTACCGTAGTAGATTCAAGGTTTCTTCATTCTTTCCTGATCTTAGTGGTTGTTGATTCTCTGAAACAACATGTCCTTTCACTACTTGGTGCTTACTCGTGACTCTTTTTCTTTTTCAGCTATTTGCTTAGTTTTCTGTGATTCCTTAATATTTTAATTATAAAGATTCCAGTTAGCCCTAGGGTGCTGATGTTCTGGATGTTATAATTTTGCTGGTGTAGGTGAACATTGCAAATATTTACCCAAAGTTATTTAGATGAGAAACATTGCTTACTTATTTCTCTACACAGAGCACAATCTTCTGACAATTTCTACTGAAATATAAAGAAACAATTACGTGTATCTGTATCACGTATCAAAGTTTCTGCATCATTGTGTTCAAAATTCCAGTCACCATTTCTACTCCCTCTAAAATGGTACCCATAAAAACTCTTGGTTTGTTGTACTCAGTCACATGAAATCCATTTCTGGGTCAGTGTTGCAATGGCCCTTTAATAGAAGCAGTCTATACATTCTGCCCTCACATTTGTTTCCCACAATTTTAAAGTAGTGGAGACATGTATCGAATGTTTTCATTGTCTTTGGTGCAAAAGAGTTTTCCACTATCACTACAGATAAGGTCTATTATCAATAAAGAGCAGGGTGCTTACTACTTTCTTTGTTATGCAAGCAAATAGTCACAATTTTGAACCTGACATGGTTAATAATAAAAATAAGAACAGGCAGACTTCACTCAGACAAAACTTAATAATTAATTTATGCTGCTTCTTTTGAAAGCCTTTCTGCTGGCTATAATTCTGGTGAGACTTCCCATATGTACTCTTAAATTTTAACAGCAGCACTTACAACATTCTTGCTTTTGTTAGCTTATTTACCTTGCCATAATTAAAATTGAAAGTGGAACTATTTAGGCTATTTTCCATTTATGAGTTTATCTTGATATACATGAGATCCTGCTTTGTTTATAATTGGAGCCGGTTCATCCCATTTACAGTTTAGACTGTAAACTTGAGTGGAAAATATGCAACATTACTCACCATCCTCCTTGCCATTCTGCAAAGTAGTGGTTCATTTTTGCTTGTTTATTAGTGCATTAAGCATTCCTTCCCATCTGAGTTGCTATAGCAACATTAGTCTCTTCCCAATGTTTAGATAGGGTCAGTAGCTATTCTTCAGTTAAAACATTGGGCAGACTTTTTTTCTCCCAGCCATAGTTCTAAATCACATGAAACTGGGAGAAGCTGGGGCTCACAGGTCATTACAATGACAAGATGGTGCAATATCCCAAACCTTTCTGTAATTTTTCACCTTTTGGCTTAGTGCTATTTTTAAAGTCCCATTGGGCCATTCAGTTTACCTTGAACTGCAAGTTCATAGCAACACGTGCCTTTCTTTTCTTCACAGGCTTCCACATAATTCCTTTATGATTTTCCCTGGAATATATGTTCCCTGTCTCAAATAAATCTATTGGTTCAAATTGCATCTGGAAAATACAATGATAAATGCCTGCATGGTGGTACACTTGGCTATAGTTTTCTTTACTGAACTGCCTCAACCACCTTTGTCAGTGAGTCTAGAATTAGGAAACCATGCTTACTCCCACTTTGCACGGTATATGGGACTAAGGTAGAAATACACATATTCTGGTGTAGTCTGTTTGTGTCCTAACCTGTTGTCCTGGGTTTGGCCAGGATAGAGTTCACTTTCTTCTGATGTTTCTCACTGATGTTTTGGCTGTTGCTAAGTAGTGCTTACCCTAAGTCAAGGACTTCTTAGTGTCTCATGTTCTGCCAGTGAAGAGCTGCACAAGAAGCTGGGAGCAGAGGGAGCACAGTCAGGACAGCTAACCTGAGATGGCCAAAGGAATATTTCCTACCACAGAACATCCTGTTAGGTGGGGGAGTTGGCTGGGAGGAGCAGATCGCAGCACAGGGACAGGCTCAGCATTGATTACTGAGTGGTGAGCAACTATCTTGTGTGTCACTAATTTCTCCTGGGTTTTATTTCCCTCTCTCTTTCCTTATTATTGCTACTATTATTATTGTTGTTGTTATATATGTTTACTCCAGTTATTAAACTTTTCCTACATTAACCCTCATTTCCATGTTGTAAGTTGCTCTATCTTTTTATACCTTGCTTTGTATTTTCTTCAGTTTGTTTGATTTTCTTCAGTTTGTTTGAAAACTGGCTGTTTCTTCCAATGTCAGATCTACTGGGACTACCACAACCTTGGCAAAGGTGTATGCTTGACTATTATTCCAAGATTGCTACCTCTGTATGTTACTTTTTGGTAGGCTTCTACATGACTTGCATTTTTTTTTCTCTCTGCTTCTATTAACCTATGTTCATGATTTCTTTTCCATGATGGAGAGGCTACCAGACTGCCATACTTTGGTAGCCAAATAGTTAAAGCTTGATGTATCCGGTCTGAAACCAAGTATGAAGCTAGGTCATTTCCTTAGGGTTTCTCTTTTAACGTCATTAGCAGAGGTTGTGGCTCTGTTGCTTGTGCAGAGTGAAAGCAAACAGCTCTTTTTTAGTTTCCCCAGCATATCTAATAGAGGATTTTCCATACTTTTGATAAAAACTGGAGCCATTTGTGAACCACACAGAATAACCTGTGGCACGAAGACAATAGCGGAGCTTTTATCCGGTGAGAGACACATAAAAAGGTAAAGTGCACTTCTCTTCTTTCCAGTGATTAAAAACCCTATAGAGCTAGTGATAAAGTCTTGCCTTATTCTACAGAAAGCTCTTATTTATAAAAGCCAGTGTGCATCCAGCTAGCCTAGATTTGCTATATATTCAGTTTTTACTTTTCCACTGATCATGTACTTCAGTGGAGTATGTGTGATATGAACTGCTGCAAAGCAGCCTCTAGTGATGCCTATCCAAAACTAATTGCCTATGCTAATGCTAAACATGGTTTTTAATAAGGAATAGAGGTTTTTTTCCACAAATCTTAAGAATCTTAAAGCAAAATAATTTTATTTCTGTATTCTTTAAACAGCACCGTGTAGAGTGGTAGTGGCCAGCTGAATATGAAACAGCTTACAGTAATGTGCATCTAAAGGCTAGCATTTGAACTACTGCAGTTTTACTTCTTTTTTTTCCTTTTCATTCTTTTTTTGTGAGATTTCTTCACTAATTTGATTAGTGGTTTACTAATTTCTGCAAATATGATTCTCACAAAAATGTAAGCAGCTGCAAAAGTGAAACAAAACCAATTTTTTCATGCATGGACTCTCATAGTCAGTTCTACGCTTTGGTGATGCCAGCATCACCATTCCTTTGACAAAACTATGACTGAGTATTTCACTTTAGATTGTACCTGAGTTTTGTCATGATTAGCTTTGAAACCTCTGTTTTGAGTAATGCTGGCTACTTCTTGAGTATATTCCCAAACTTTCAGTTTTTCCATACACTGTCATATCATTCATGTGTGGTATGACCTAACACATTCTGATGGTAATTTCATGCATATGTGTTGTATTTTATCTGAAAGTCTGGAGGAACATGGATAAAACACCATTACTTTCTCTCACAGCTAGATGTGGTTATCAGCTGTTCTCTGTTAATGGAATTGCAAGGCATTGGTTAAATCAGTAACAAAACAGTCAAATAATCTGCTTAGTGTTACACGAATTTCAGGCAGACAAACACCCTGAGAGACGGTTACATTATTTAAGTGCTAAAATCTCACTTTTAGCATTTTTTCTTTGCTTTTAATCCTGGTCAAATAGGATGTTAAAATAATAGGTCTCTGTACTAAGATCTTGCTTACCAGTAAACTTGTTGATGGTGGATTGGAGTCCTTCCTCTGCCATTAAAACACAATTTCTATTTTTTCACATTTCAAATTACAGGCACACAAAACTTGAGGAAATTCTGTTACCCAAATATCCACTGTTTTTCTTCCTCCGGATTCTTAATAACAAAGCATCAATGACTTGCAGGAATCACTCCACCCTCACCTCCCACTGGTCAGGCCCAATTTCACAAACATCCGTAGCAAAATCTGTAGCTAATCCATTTTGTTTCAACAAGGCTGTGCCAATAATTCCCTGGTGTTCCTAAAAGGGATCCTCCCATTCCTGAAGAAACAGGAGGAGACTCTTGAACTTGGCAGCTATTTAACTGTGGGCAGAGATCTTAATACAGGTACTTGAACATCCATTCATGCATACAGTGCAGCAAGTGTTATCATTTTCCCTCTTTCTTGAGCTATTGCTGGAATAAATGTTTGTTGAGGAGAGTGGTTATTGACACTACAGTATCAACTAACATCATGGCACGAGTGGTAGTTAATGTTCTTCCCTTGACCACCCAGTACTGATATGGTTATTGGCCATTTCCATTTGTTATATTGTAATTTTAACACTAGACCAGGGGCCAATAGACAGCAGTGTCTCCCTAGACTGTGTTACTGAGAGGAAAAGATAATGTCTGAGGGCTTTGCTGAGAGGGACCTATAATTTTGATAGTTTTCATTCCTTATGATTTTTTTTTTGCTTGACAAAAGGAGCCAGCAAGGAATTTATGTATTCTATTCCATTTTCTAAAAGCTTTGCCTCTTTTCCTCAAATTCTACGATGTTTTCTTCCTGCACTTTCATTGATGTCCCCTAAAGGAAGTTTTTATTATGTTGTCCAAAAATATTTTGCAATTAACATTACCACCTCTTTTTACATAAAGAGCTTAACCCACACTGAAGATTGTTTTTTTCCTTTTCTGTTCCTTTTTATCGTTATCTTAAATGGAGACTGGGTCATTTAAGGCTGTATTTCTGAAAACTGTAGTCTGCAGTGTGTAGACATCTCCTTTTAGGAGATCCACAGAACTGGGATTTCCTTGTATTCTTTCTTACCTCCGTTACCTTGCCCATTTTCTTTGTCCATACCTGCTGAAGCTGAATTTGCAGCTCTTTCCATTGTAGCTCTGCTTGATTCCCAGGTCTGATAATTACTCTTGCTAGCTTAAGTCTTGTACCACTGCTACATGAAAGACAGTGGTTCTATGTCATCAGATACATTCCCAGATGCCAATACCAACAATTATCTTAGAATTCACAATATTTTACGGTCTCATAGCATTCTAGGTGGAAATAGCCTGCTAGCCAAGTCTCCTGGCATTGCTCAGATAACTGTTCTGAGACATCTACCTACTAAATTTCTTACAGGAAATAGTTCCTGCAGTATAAGCTGATAATCATACTCCATTCTGAAGCTGTACAATCTTTACTAGTTAAGGAAAACTAATTCTTTAGCCCCAAAACCCCCATTTTACAAGTTTCTGAATTCAGTGGCCCCAAGTTTTAAGCAAATCCTCTTGCTCTGCAGTCAGGTCAGCTGCTATTGTTATAATAATCTCCCACATTTTAGGAGCAGCACAGCCCAATCAGGAGTAACCAGCAGGGTGCATCCTTTTTTTACCACTGTTTTGGTTTTAACATCACAACTAGATCATAAAAGCCTATTTTGTTTTCACTTTAACCTGAATTTTCAGTATAGTTATGGTTTGAGTTTCCCTTATAGCCTAGTAGTATAGTTGACAGTTGTTTTTCTGGGTGACTGGTAATGAAGTAAAATGGCTTTCTGAGTGTGCAGAAATCCATCTGTGCAGTAGAGGTTTCAGGGTGTGTCTTCAAGTTAGTAAATGGTTAACTGCAGAAACTATAAGGTAAACCTAGCAATCAGAAACTGAGAATCTACTTTTAAACACCATTAGACTAGTATTATACACACAGATCCAAAGACAGACAAAAGCCTGAATGGTCTTATTATCAGCTAGATTAAAACTGATGCAAAACAGAGGTAACATTTTTTTGGTAAGATTTGCCATTATTTCCACTCATATTTTGCTGATATAGAAGATATACATATATATTTTTCCTTTTCTATTGTTCACTCCTCTTTTTTCATGTATTCATCTAAATATATATGAAGAAGAAGGGATTTTTAGAGTTGTACAATGTAATTATTCTTTTCCTCTATTTCCTATCATGGTTTAACAATAATGTATTGAGTCATCTGATATGGCATGACAATCAGGTCCTTATCTGTATCCATGTGATCTCTCGGGAGGAGATCAGTTTGCTTAGTTTACTGTTATCAGAATAGTCACTACTATGAATATTGTGGTCTCACAAAGGAAGTTTTGATGACTACCATAGTGGTGGCACATAAAAAGGAGCAAGATAACTTTTACTGTTCTTGGGGTTAGAAGGTTTATGGGGAACATCTTACTATGAAATCTTGAGGTAAGCATTATTCTGCCTGCCCAACTTCACCCTTTTGTGAAACAGAGGAAATTGTCAGTTCTAGTGCTGGATTCAATGGAGCAAGGTGAACTCTGCAACAAATTAAATGCAATAACACAATCCAACCCCCAGTGCATGAAGTGACCATGCACTCATGATGACTTAGGCTTAGCTTCATTTTTGGCCTTAAGGAAACATGTACACTTGCTTTTCTTGAGAGACCTACTACTCTTGAATAGTTCTGTTTACTTGGTATATGACTATAGGTGGAAATCTATTAGGAAAGTAGGTTGTAAGTCTATTCTGTGAAACAATGCATCACACCAGTATTCAAAAAGAGATTTTGTCACGTATATATTTGGAACAAAATGAAGTACTGTATTTCAATAATTTTTGTTCTTGTGAGCATGCCATTTCATACACACATTAGATTATGCCATTAGTGTGTGAGAAATATTTATGGTCTTGTCACATATAGTAATAAGCATCTTTCTTTCCCAATGTGTTGCCAACGTGTTCCATAAATAACCGAGGCAGATACGTTCTCCTGCCTCTTGTGCACCATACCATGGAATCAGTTTCATTATAGAACTTGGCCTGGTTCTGCTCACACCTGCTTATAACTTCCAGCTCGGTGGATGTCTTCATTAACTGATTGTCAGCCATGCAGTGATCACTGCAGAAATCATTTGTCTTCTTTAGGGTGTGGGGTAATTTAGCAATATATCCATCTTCAGACACTATGAAAAGTCCTATAATGTCTTTTGCAAATGGCCCATGACATGGAGTCACTGCCACATTTTTTCTTCTATTGGTTAGATAAAAGGCTTTTTTTGCATGCCAAATCTCATAGATACTCACCAGAGGTAGTTTAAAAAAGATAAATTTTCTAAATTTGGTTCTGCTTCATAGGACTGACTATTCAGAGAACCCCAGAGGATGCTCCCATTGAGGAATCTGAATTAGCATTTAATAAGCATACCTTGCCCACAGGGAATCTCTGGATCCTTTGCCTTAGGTTCTCTAATTTCTACTGGAACAGCATTCCTTTCATGCCAGGTGCAGACAATGAATGCAAGGAGAGTAGATTTCTCCTTACAGTAGGAGGTATCTTGGTTTGACTAGTGCTCAAATGAGATGCTGAGAGTTGCTTTCTTGAATGTTTTCCATACTAACAAACTCATTTGTCCTCAGTGAGTGGTCTTATGGCAACAGGGCTGCTCTGAACACTTTATTCAATCAGGGTGAGCTGTTAATCATTTATGATTTATTGTTGACTATAAAAAGAATTACATGTACTATCGTGGCACTCACACAGGCTCACGTATCATTGCATGCGAGCAGAATGTAAACTGCACAGAGGTCATGACAGGGCTGAGTCAGAAAGGAGGATGTCTAGAGTGCAAAGAGTGAGGAAGTTGGAATATGAGCAGAGATCTCTTTGTTCCTTCAATTATCATTTTGTGGTGCTGCAACACTGTCCAAAGCCATGTGATTCAAGGATCCCCATGAATATCACCATTCAGGGAGCCACCTGCCAGTTCTTCTGCCTCTGACCTGCAGCCTTTATCTTCCATTCTGTCTGGGAAGTAAGAAATCATGTTGTGATTTCACTGTCCACACAGGGAAGGGGAGGAACATTGAGGAAGAACTCTGAGGCTGATAATTAGTTAAATAATTGGTGCTTATATGGGTGCTTTCTTCTGTTTCTTGGCAGGAAGGTCTGAATTTACTAACATTACTCAAATGAGTTTGGCCATGATTAGCACTTCTTAAGTTTCATTGATTTCATTACTGTTTAATATGTTATGTCACTTTTACACAAAGTTTATACTTAGGCATCAGTAAGAAATAAATAAGAAAAATTCCCTGAAATCTGGATTTGCTATGCAAAGTCTAATAAATTCAAGTTTCAGTGGGAAGTGTATGGGAAAATATTGTTTTTCCCTTAACAAGGATAATATCTGCGGATAAAACTATAAATTTTGTTGCAATCAAAATACATTTTAATGATCTTATGATGAATTTATGGAAATTAAGATTAAAAATCCTTTATGGAATTAGGGAAAAGGGGATTTAGGGAAGATGCAGGCAGATTAATCAGGCATAATAGCAGCTAATCTGAGTCACTAGAAAGACTGCAGGTAATTGCCTGTTCAGTTACTGTAGCCACAATGTAGCTGGCCACAAAACAGAGAAATCTAATTTTCTAATTGCTGAAGTCTTGCATGGTGAAGAGTTATTTCCTCCAGTCTCTTTAGAACTGTTTCTTGCAAAACAATCACAAGCTGACATATCTTGATATCATAACTGGAATCTTCCTGGTGAGTCTCCCTGGATTGTTGTCAGGCATCATTGGTGTTGACATGTAAGGTAGAGTGTGGCACATGGCAGATGTTTCTGGAAGCAAAAATTATATGAGGGAGCATTACCTCTATTGTCTATGGTTATGGCTGTTTGAAAGGTTTGGAGCCTGTGAACATGTGTCTGCATGGTATCCAATTGCCTGTAGAAACACATTTACCTCAGAGTGCACAATCATTTGTTTTACAGTAAACATCAAAAAGGAGCAAGGCAATTTGACTGTGGTTAAAGACAACATGCAGAATGTGGTCACAGTGTCATAGTCAATGTTTTATGAGAGGATTATTTTTAGTCAGTTCTCCACAGCTATGAAATCCAAAGTCTAAGATCAAATAAAATAAGTATACTTCCATACTGCCACAGAAAGTGGAATTCAAATTACATACAGAAATTAAAAATATTAGCCTATTATTGAAATAACCCTTAGTTTGGGGCTACTTTCCTGAAAGAAGCCAAATCTTTGAAATAGTTTGTGTCAAGAGGATAGTAATGTCAAAGATTAATAGCACCAATTCTGCCTAGAGGGCTTATAGGAACTGGGAGGGTGGCAGGGAGGTGTTTGTTTCTTTTGGTTTGGGGTTTTGTTTTTGTTGGGTTTTTTTGTCAAAAGATGACAAGCAACACTTATGAAAGCAGCATTAAAAATTTGAAAGTACTGTAAAGTGAAGTGAAAGAAGAAGTTCTTCCTATTTGTTGCAGACAGGGAAGGGGTAACAGGTCTAACTTGTCTCAAGAACAATTCATTTTAGACATCCAGAAAAACTCCAAGTAGTTCAGATAATCTGAAGTTCTCCATCTTTGCTTTTGGAAACTAACAGTGAAGGTACAGAATTCAAACACCTGTTAAGAATTTAGTATGTAATATTTGATATTATCTGAAGGAAGGAGGATTTACAGGATGGCATTTTGATATTGTAAGTCCTCCACATATAATGAACTGTAGCTATAGAAATAAACAAAAACTCGAAATTCAGTTTTACTGGGAAAAAGCTGAATGAGAGGTTTTTCAGTCTTATAATTTCCTGTGTGATCTAGACATTTCACAGATAGTATGGAATAGAATGCAAGCATTTAGAAAATATGGCTTTAAATAGTATTGTACAAGGGAATCAGTCAATAGCTTTGATTTCTGTATAAAATATAATATCAATGCTGTTATATATTTCATATATAGTGAGTTTGTGAACTCCTTTCCTTGTTTCTCAGGTGTTCAGCTGTCTGTGATCCAAGACAGAAATGTAACCATCTTTCAGACCTTTGAGGAGATTGCTTAATTTGGAGCAAGAACTGAAAAAAAGTTGATAAAGCTGGGGTTCTGCAAGGTAAGAAAGGTTGCAGACAGAGGTAAGTCTCTTGAAATGGAGTTAAGCAGCAGTTTAGGGACTCTAGAGAAAAAAAATATCATCATGAAAATAAATAAAACACAAAGGGAAAAGCAGGGCTTTGAAAGATAGTAATTCAGTCCCCATGAGGATCCATTCCAGGGCAGCAGAAACCAACTCCATCCTGCCTCACTGAGGACTCCTTGGCCCACAGAGACTTTCCCTGTTTCTTGCTTGTGGGCATGGAATATACCAACACTCAGTTTAGTATTTCATTAATTCAAGTTATCAAAAAATGGTAACGTACGGTAACTAATCAGTAACTGCTGAATACTTTTAAGCTGAGTGTATTCAGTTCACAAAGGGCTCTTTGTGTGTGGCAAAGGGTGATTGTCCAATCAAAGTCACTCCGCGAGGGAAGGATTACTTGTACTATTACAATGTCACCAGGCATATCCTTGCCTAGAAAAATTATATGGACAAAAATTGGACATGTCATAGTATTATATATTTTATTCAGATTTAAGTGGGAAAAATGTTTTCCACCTGCACAAAAAGTAATTTTGTTTATCTTTTCCTGTCAGTTTTCATTTGTAAAATATAGTCCTGAACATTTTTAAAGCCGTAATGTTCTGTACTATATTTATTTAAATTATTTTTTCCAACTGTAGCAATAATATAACTTTAAATGCAACTATCCAGCAAGTAATGGTTATGTTTTCAGAAACAAGACTGAGTTTGTAAAGCTGAAAACTAGCACATTAGTAGTAGGAATCCAGTGACATTGGTTTGTGGCAGTCCTCCTTATGAGAATAAAAAATTAACTCCAAATCAAATCACAGACAACAAGAGTGGAGTTTTGTCATTTTAGAACATGCTTTTCAGAATAGACTTTCCTTTTAAACACAAATAGAAGCTTGATGTTTACATTAACTTGATTTGTTCTCATGCTTCGTCCAGGAAAAATAAAATGTCCAGCAATTACAATAGACATTATCCTGTAGCTGAGCATACAGCATAGTTAAAGGAACACAAAATTGTCAGTTTCTGACAGTATAATAATTCCCTTCATGTAGGACAATTCTCATTGATAGAATGGTATTTAAGCTGGCAAAATTCCTTTACAGAGTATTATTCTTTTGCAGCCCTGATTAACAGGCTGCTTAACTAGAGCAGGAGTTCTAGTACCATAAAATCAGAGGTTCTTCACAGGTGTTCTGATCTATGCTAGAGTTGAATGTCATTGTGGAATCATTACATAATTCCTGCAATCCTTTCAAGCATTTTGCCTACCTGGCTCTTATTACAAAATCCAACTTTCCATCTTTAACATAAATCGAAGAAAAAAGTAGTTTTTGTGATTTTTCTCTGGCCACAGTATATGCAGATGTTGAAGTATTTGCTTCAGTTTCTTGTCTTGTTTGCTAGTTTTGTTAATAAGTATACTAAAAAAGGTTAGCTTTTCTTGATATTGTTTAGAAAATTTTGAAGGCATTGTGCCATCATTTCACAACAGTTTGTCTCTGAATCAATGATTATCATTATTAGATTAATGTCTCTGTGTCAGTAATTCCAATATCATCGGTCAATTTATGATGTGCTGGCCTGCATCAGGTAAAAAGAATGCATAGATCCAATGTGTGATTTGTGGGATGAGATTTTACCAACAAAAATTATTTTTTAGAAGCATATGTAGTTGAAACTTATCCACAGAACCTGAGAACCCTATTTTTCAAATGACTTTTTCTGCAGCTTCAGAAACTCATATCTCATGATCAGTTTGTTAATAAAATATTAATACATTTTGACACAAGAAGGGGAATGGATAAGTAAATTTAGATAGTTAAATACATGGAAAAGTCTGAAATAATTAATAGTGAGTATGGTACAGGATGATCTGTGTATACCTAATTTAACTGCAGTCCAAAAATTATGTTATGATCATGCAAACTACAACTTAAATCACAGAGTTATACTGAAAAATCTGGTGAATGGTCTGTAAGAGCAGTGACTCAAAGAATGATTTAAGGTTTGTTTATTGTGCCAATACAATCTCGCATTGTACTGGAGAGCCCAAGAGAGATTATTCAAACCATGCATTTATAACATATAAGAGAAGGGAATTACCTGTGCTTCAGTCTATGGAATCAATGTTGACAGAACAAAGGGGCCTATGATCATATTTCAAACATGTAAAAAGTATTTATGCTTAAAATTCTAAAAAAGATGTGTGAATATAATGCAGACACAATAAAAGTATGTTAGGCAAAGGGAAATTGGCTACCATCTTAACAAAGAGGGGATTAAGTAAACCTTATGAATATATGTAAGTATTTTCACATAAAAAATACATCTGATGATGCAGAGCTTCGCAGAAATTGTAATATCCAAGTGGTATTGTTCTATCTTCAACTAAACAATGTCTGTGAGGTCTGTGAGAGGAGATGGAGCATAGAGCAGTTAGCCAACAGGCATAACAAACTTATGACCACTTGTAATTTATAGTGTAAAATTAGAAGTTTTCCTCTTGTACAGGCATTGCTTTAGACAAGGCCAATTTACCTGACCTCATGAGTCACTTTACTGAACTTTCAACTGGCTAAAATCTCTTAAAACATTTACTCCATAACTCAAAGGTAGCTCTTTTACTCCATAACTCAAATGTAGCTCTTTGAACTGCAGTCGTCATTATCTTTATAAAATCTCGCTGATCCACTGTTGGGTAGGGCTGAAATGGACATGTAGCAGAAGTTTTGACAGTCCAGGTAGATGAAACTTATCAGCCATTCTGTATTTTCTTCTGCAACTAGGGATTTTTATTGTCCAACAGTTCCCATATTACCAGATCTCCGCTTCTTCTAATCATAATATAACAAACTGGGCTGAGAAGGAATTTTAAGTTGTTTATGAGCCTTAAATAAAGGCTCGTAAATAGCTCAAAGGTCATAGATTGGTCATCTCTGTTTAAATCCCTCTTCTGTGAGAAATTTTGTGACTAGTAAGTAGAAGTTAAAAAAAAAACTGTTTTCTTTTATCTTGAACTATTGAATGATCAGGACACCCTGCTTTCAAGACATCCTCACTTAGCTTCTAGTCAATGTCTACTTGATACAGACAATGTCTATACAAGATTTCATGCTTCAAGTCTTGGGCCTATAGAATTAAAAATTCCCCCTTGATGATATCAAAGATTGGCTAAAGCTGAGGGTAAGCTGTTGATGTAACCAAATAGCTGATCTGAGTTTTCAAACACTGGCTTTATGAATCCTGCTAATGTATTTAGGGCAAAACCAGTCACCAGACTTTGGATGAGAAAGTATTTCTCCATGGATTAGGTTGACTACGTTGATTAGGCACCTACGTTGTTTCTAGGTGGTTTTGTATATTTTGGTTGTAAATCAGCTGCTATGTTCACCCACACGGTTTTCATATGCTCAGGTAATATGCAGTGGCGATGCCTCAGATTCTGTTGCTGTTGGTTTATTTTACAGATTTAATCTCTTCAGGCTGAAATTGTACACTTTCACCCAAATTATACATTTTTAACCAGACATAAGAGATTAGAAGAAAGATCTAATGATCTCCTCTGATTTCAAATTCACTGCAATTGTGGAGCTATGTGACTGAACAAACTACAGAAGCTATAGAGAAGTTACAGAATTTTGTATCTATTAAGTAAATGCAAAATACTGTACTTCCCCAATTTTCCTACTTTTTAACATCGCTTTAGTTGATTCAGCTTCTACTGTGATTAAAACAGATGTGTGTCATTTTCTTTGCATTGCTTTATGCAGGCAAGAGAAACTCTGGTAAAAATTGCTCTTGTGTTTTATTTCTATTTCTGTTTCTTATCATGATTGCACTGCAATAGCATTGAGACATGGCAATGAGATAACAGAACATTCTGACAGATCTCATTGTTCTATTTTCCATTTAGGGCAAAGCAGTTGTGAAAGAACTGCATATACTATTCCTTTTTTTTTTTTTTTTTTTTTTTAATCAATAGACTTTTCTTTAAGGATTCTTACTTTGGTTTTTTTGGTTCCCACTGAAATAATTGGATCAGTCCATTAAGATCAAGTCCAGGAAAGCATTTAGGCACACAAGTTAAAATCCAGTATTCCCAGTAACTGCTGTGGATAGACTTCTATATAAATACATCACAATGACTGTTGATAAACATACAATACTTATTAACTGTCTATATTCTTCTTGACTGGCAATGATAAACTACCCTTTCTAAAAGTAATCCTCAATCTGATAAGACTATCTCTATTCCAAAATATTATAAAAATACTGTTTCACTAACATTTTGAGATTACAGGCATGCAAGACAAAAAGAAACAAAAATATTTTTTTCTGGGTAATTATCAAATAAAGTAAATTTTGTGTGAGTAATGTGATAGAAGACCTACAGGAAAATTCATGTAAACATTCTTATCTTCTAGGACAAGTATTTTCATTTAATTTTTCATAAATTTTATTTCTGTAAAAGTGTTGAACATGTCTATTTTAATACATACATTGAAATAAGTGTTATGAAGCAAATAATTTATTTGTTTAAAATTTTTGTTATTTTCATTGAAGCAGTGCCTACAGATACTGATAAAAACAGCACATTCCACAATAGAACAAATGGCCCATTTCAAACAGTTTAGAATATAAACATACATTCAAAAATCAGAATACTAGTTAAGCACATTTCTGCTGACCAGAGTATTTCCAAAACACTTCTAAACTGAGTGTGAAACTCATCTTGCTGTTCTGCAGTTACTCAAATGAGGAACTATATGCACTGTAGTAAAATCCTGTTTTCTTTCATGCTAGATGGGTAATGTTTTCCTGGATTAGACTTAGAAGATGGGAAAGGAAGCAAAAGATTAAAACAATGTTTTGGTGTTACCTGGTTTCATTCTCACTGGGTATTCAAGGATGGATTCATCTTTAAGTGCAACAGTTACTTCAAGCATTCAGCAACATTTCTAATAAGGTAAAGAGGAGTTCCTTTCAGTTTAAGGGGCAAAATTAAAACAACAGTACCTATAACAAGGAAATTTTTCTGGTGGAAGAATATTCAGAATATGGATAGATGTATTCAGGCTTG
Source organism: Camarhynchus parvulus (assembly GCF_901933205.1). Lineage (NCBI taxonomy): Eukaryota > Metazoa > Chordata > Aves > Passeriformes > Thraupidae > Camarhynchus > Camarhynchus parvulus. The sequence goes on along the minus strand of NC_044572.1, from coordinate 21,666,965 downwards.
TTTTCCCAGGTGACAATGAACTATGCATGCGTTCAAGGACTAGTATTATTCCCTTTAGGAAAAGGGAGGTACAGTCCAAAGTGCATACATTTCATTACCCAAGATAAACGAGGCTATTGGAGTGGGAAAAAATCCAAGAGAAAGCTATTTGTTATGTCTGTCTTACATAAGAGGAGCAAAGTCCAATCATGCTACATGTCCTTAACCATATTCATTCTGCTCAGGTTTGAATAATTTTTCAGAGGAGTAGACACAAACCAGGAGCAACCTTTCACGGTATGTCAGTAGTTTGGAGGGTTTTTTTAAAATCAGAGATATTTTATAAATTCACTGATAAATAAAACAAATCTAATTTACTGCATATTCTTTTAAATAGACATTTAATTTTTCATTTATTTTGTATATCTGTGCTGCATTGCAGTAAATATTACTCTTATATCATTCAAATTAAATTAAATAAATGACGGAGTTATCAAATGGCTAAATACAGAATATAAATGTTTGTAAGGAAACTCCAAATTTCTGGACTTCTTTCTATATGCTTATACTTGGGCATTATGAATATTCACTTTGCAATATATGATATTAATAACTTTATTGATTGTAATAAGTACCCATATTTCTCTTTCAAACAAATGATTGTTGAGATTGCTGTCCTTTGCTTAAGATTGTGTATTTCTCAGTCAAATATTATTTTACAGGAAACTATCTTCAATAAATTTAAAATGCATTCTGTAGATGAAAAGAAGTATACTGCAGATGGAAATAGTCATGAGATCGCTGCATCCAGCCAGGGTCATGAATCTGAAGACAAACAGTAAGTATTCTTAAATATAGTAAACATTATGTATTGGAGCTTATTAGACTCCATTACCTTGCTTTATATTTTATTGAAATTCGTATTCTAAAACTTATTTTAACTTATTTTGCTAAGAAGACCTAGTAAGAGAAAGCTTTCTATCAACATAAGAGTAGCATTGATTGGCACATTCATTTCATGCAAAAGGACTGTTTATTTTCTCCTTTAAAGGACTAAGTGTCCTCAATATTGACTAGAAAAACAATTCTAAAATATGACATAAATTATGTTGGAATGGAAATATTGGATACATTTATGTCATCTACTAAAAATTATCTTAAAAATTTTAGTACAGTGGTTAATCAACATTTTACATACCTTGAACATGTTATCTATTCCCTATCCACTATGTACAAAAGTTTTCCTCTCTTCTGTTTTGAAATCTATACAGTGCTTTAGTTCACAACTTCCCTGACCAGATACTGGAACCACCAGCCCCACTGATGTTGCTTCATCCTTGAAGGGGTGAACTGGGAAGAACATTACTTAAATTTATAGAAGTTAGGAGATGATGCTACTTATATTGCTGAAGTTTTAAATAGAAACATCTCAAGAATGCCCAGTAAATCATGGTCATTTTACACAATTATTTGCTGTAAAATTATTTCAAAATTATAATATAATTGAACTGCATTAATATGTTGAATTAGTATTTCTGCAAAATGAGGTCTCTTTTTAAATTCACTAAAATGACCACACTTTTTTTTAGCAAGGAAAAGAAGAAGCAGAAGAAAGGGGAAAAACCTAAGGTGGTTAGCCCATTTGCACTGGTAAGGTTTATTCTCTCTATACGTGTCCACATATACACACACACAGCACACTTCAAAGTGAAATCAAAAATGGTTACAGTTATGTTAGTATCCTGAATATATGATGCTGTCTCTACCAAATATATTCATACAACAGAATATTGACTATAGTATTAGAAATCAAGTAGTTCTTTTTGTGGATGTAGTTATACTAAAGAAGCTGTCTTTTACAGGTAAGTATTCTTAGAAGTGTTCCCTTGGTAAATCATCATCTTAAACACACCCATATCAAATACTTGTTTATGAAAGATAGGAATTTCCATGTTGACATCGAGAAGCATGATCATATACCTATACTGAGTGTGGTCTTTTCCTCTAAATTACCAGAGTCAGGTACTAATCACACTAATTATCCCCATGAGTCATTATTCAATCACCTGAGTCAGCAGTAAAGGGCAATTCCACGCTACTGATGAAAATTAAAATTAAGAATTGTATGCTAAAAGGTTCCAGATTCTTTAAAATTTTCTGCATGTATTTTAAACCACAAACTTGTAATATTTAATCAACTAAATCCTAGGTCCTCTTTTAGCCATACTGAAATATTTTATATTTTGTAGGTTTAGTGTGTGTAACACACAGCAATGACACTGCAAATAACAAACATAAAGCTGTAGTACATGATGGTGGCCAGTGCCCAATTTCTTTGCTTTGCTATATCAGTTTACACTAGCACAATTACATCATACAACTATAATTTACATCACTAAACTTAGTAGTTTACAGTACAGAATAAACCCAATGATTTTGCAATAGATGAGCTCAAACTTTATTAAGTTCAATGGCAAGAGAATTTAAGATCTAGATTTCAATACCTTTTTATGATGTCTATGGTACATTAGGAACATTAGATTTTCTGGCTGCATAATAATGAATTTACAGTAAAAGAAATTATTGCCTTAGTTATCATAACACCATAAAAATTTCTTATAATTTGAACTTTAAGTGGCAAATGTAAAAAGCATAAATTTTTTATGTCTTGTTTTCCTATGGCCTTTCTTACCCAGGCATACTAGTGCATTAAAAATGCCACGTCTCTCTGGTTTTGAGAGTTTATAGTATAAAAGGGCTTATATAGAAAGGATTTATACCTGTACATTTAAACTGTTTTTAAACTGTATTTCTAAAGAGATAAAGTTGTAAGTTTGGTGTACAATTTATAGCTTTTTCTTTACTTTCTTGACTTTGTAGACTTAGCATTGTGTTAGCATTCTAATACAACAGTTAGAATGAATTTTTATTCTCACTCACAGTTCCGATACTCCAGCTGGTCAGATAAATTATTAATGATACTGGGCACAGTGCTGGCAGTAGCCCATGGAAGCAGTCTCCCTTTTGCCATGATGATTTTTGGTGATATGACTGATAGCTTTGTTGCATCTGGAGACAAAGAGTTTACAGGTAAGAATATATCTGCTATGACAAGAACAATGGCTCCTATTTAAAAAAGAAACAGGAAGATTCACACATCTTGACAGGAGATACAGATGTCAGAAACCACAATGCTATGCTATGATGCAAATGATTAGCTCATGTTCACTATAATAGAGATTCACTGTGGTTGCGGTGACATTGTAGTGGGAGTCTCCTATAGGCTGCTTGACCAGGAAGACTGAGCAGATGAGTTCCTCTATAGATAGATTGGAGCAGCCTTGCATTCACAAGCCCTGGTCCTCATGGGGGTCTGCAACCACCCCAATAACTGCTGGAGGAACAACACCACCAGGCACAAGCAATCCAGGAGGTTCCTGGATTGTGTTGATGATAAGTTCTTCAAATGATGGAGGAGCCAGTGACGAGAGGTGCTATGCTGGACTTTGTTCTTGCTAAAAAGGAAGGACTGGTGGGGAATGTGAACTTGAAGGGCAGCCTCGGCTGCAGTGACCATGAAATCATGGAGTTTCAGGGCAGCAAGGAGGGAGGACAGCAAGATCGTTATCTAGAACCTCAGTAGAGCAGACCTGGATCTCTTCAAGGACCTGCTAGGTAGAGTACCATGGGATAAATCCTTGGAGGGAAGAGGGGCCCAAGAAAGCTGGTTGATATTCAGGGATGACCTTGTCCAAGCTCAGGAGCAATGCATTCCAACAAAGAAGTCAGGCAGAAACACCAGGAGGCTTGCATGGATGAACAAGGAGACAAGCTCAAACACAAAAAGCAAGCCTTGAGAGGGTGGAAGCAAGGAAAGAGAGCTTGGGAGAAATACAGAGTATCTGTCCAAGCAGCCAGGGATTAGGTTAGGAAAGCTAAAACCCTGATAGAATTAAATCTGGCCAGGGATGTCAAGGACAACAAGAAAAGCTTGCATAGGTAGGTAAGTGATCAAAAGGTGATGAGAGAAAATGTGGGCCCTCTTCAGAAGGAAATGTAAACCTGTTTATTTGAAATACAGAGAAGGCTGAGGGACTCAATGATCTTTTGCCTCAGTCTCCACTGGCAAATGTTCCAGACATTTGGCACTGTCCAAATCGCAGAAAGGAAAGGCAGGGGCTGGGAGAATTAAGAGCTGCCTGCTGTAGGAGGTCAGGTTTGAGAATATCTAAGGCATCTGGAGTTCCACAAGTCCATGAGACCTCATGAGATGCACCTGTGGGGCCTGATGGAACTGGTGGAGGAAGTTGCTAAGCCTCTGTCCATTATATTTGAGATGTTACGGCAGTCTGATGAAGTTCCCACTGACTGAAAGAGGCAGAAACATAACCCTCATTTTTAAAAAGGGAAAAAGGAAGACCCAGGGAAGTCCAGGCCAGTCAATCTCACCTCTGTGCCCAGCAAGATCATGAAGCAGATCGTCCTGGAAACTGTGCTAAGGCACGTGGAATATAAGGAGAGGATTGATGATGGCCAACATTACTTTTTAAAGGGCAAATAATGCCTGACAAATTTGATGACATTTTACAACTGGGTTACAGATTTGGTGTGTAGGGAAGAGCTTGGACATCATCTACCTGGACTATCTGCAAAGCACTTGACACTATCCCAATCAACACTGTTTTCACTAAATTGGAGAGGCATGAGTTTGATGGATGGATCACTTGGTGGATAAGAAATTGCCTGGAGGGTCACAATCAAAGAGTTTTCCAAGTGGAGACCAGTGATGAGTGGGTCCTTCAGGGGTCAGTATTGGGACGGACACTGTTCAACAGCTTTGTCCTTGACATGGACAGTGGGATCTGATGCACCCTCAGCAAGTTTGCCAGTGACACCAAGCTGTGCAGTGCAGTTGATGTGCTTAAGGGAAGGGGTGCATCCAGAGGGAAATTGACAGGCTGGAGAATAGGTCTCTGGGAATCTCATGAAGTTCAACAAGGCAAGTCCTGCATGTGGGTTGGGCCAATCCCAAGCACAAATACAGGCTGGGAGAAAAATGGTTTGAAAGCAGCCCTGAGGAGAATGATTTGGAGGTGTTTGCTGACAAGAAGCTCAACATGAGCCAGCGCTGTAGGCTAGGAACCCAGGAAGTAATATCATGGGCTGCATCAAAAGAATTGTGACCAGCACATGGAGGGTGGTGTTTCTACCCTCTCTACGTCTCTCTGGACTGCTGCATCCAGCTCTGGGACCCTGCACCATAGGGAGGATAACTGTTGGAGTAAGTTCAAAGGAGGGCCATGAAGATGATCAGAGGGCTGAAGCAGCTCCCTTATGGGGACTGGCTGAACAAATTGGGGCTGGAGAGCGACCTTTTACATCAACCTGTAGTAATAGGATGAGGGGTAATAGCTTTAAACTGAAAGAGGGACAATTTAGATGAGATATCAGGAAGAAATTCCTCACTATGAGTGTGATGAGAGACTGGGACATGTACACCAGAGATGTTGTGGATGCCTGATCCCTGGAAGTGTTCAAGGCCTGCTTGGATAAGGCCCTGAGCAACCTGGTCTAGTGGAAGGTGTCCCTGTTCATGGTAGGGGGGTTAGAACTGGGTGGACCCCTTAAGGTCCTTTCCAACCCAAACCATTCTGGTTTTCTATGTGTGTATGCTCAAGAAGACTTTTAAATCTCAAATTACAGTGATGTAGTTTTGTAGTCAGTGGAGTTATGACAAACCCTGTATTAGTAATGTTCATTCATGTGCATTAAAATTTCCTCCTTTCTTCCAAATCATCTTGATTCAAAAGGAGATGTAGCAACTCCAGATATGCTGAACAGCATGCAGGAAAACTAATTTGTTAAATCTTGCTCTGTTAAAAGTATTTTCTCTTCTCTTCCTTTCTAAGGAAACTCTTCAATGGACGAATGGATGAATTTCACTTCAGAAATGCTTAACAAGCTGGAAGAAGATATGACAAGGTAATTAAAAATTGATATTTCCTCTTCTTTTTTTAATGTAGCCACACATTTCTAGTCAAGCCATTCCTCTCCCGAGGATGTTTTGCACACTTTAAACAACATTAAAAAAAAATGATTTAATAATATGTGTAACTAAAGATTGGCACAAGGGATTATTTGAGGCCCTCATAAGATTCTTGAACATTCCTAGCTATTTCCAACAATTTTCCTGTAATGTCTTGCTCTGACCCATCCTGACACATTTCAGGAGTGCTCTATATCCCGGTGAAATCTGCATTGCCTTCCTTCTTTCTTCTCCTGCTCTGAATTTATAAAGAGTAATTGTTATGAAAAAAAATTATATTGATTATCATCTGTCAATACCTTGAGCCTTGGTGATTCACTTGCAAAAAAAGTTGAATTTTCAGATAGTACCTACTTTGCTGCCAAAGCATCAAGTTCAGCTAAATCACTCTCTACAAGTACCTGAAAGGAGATTATAGCAAGATGGGGTTCAGTCTCTTCTCCCAGCGAATAAGTAACATGACAAAACGAAATGGCCTCAAATTGTGCCAGGGGAGGTTGGATGTTAGAAAAAATATCTTTGTCAAAAGGGTTGTCAAACACTGGAATAGGGTGTCCAGGAGTGCAGTTGAGTGACCATCCTTGGATGTATTTAAAAGATTTGTGGATGTGAGACTGAGGGACATGTTTTAGAGATGGACTTGGCAGTGCTGAGTTAATGGCTGGATTCAAATATCTTAGAGGTCTCTACTAACCTAACAATTCTATAATTCCATAACTATCTAGACTGCAGATAATTATGATATTGAAAATGCAGATTTAGATTATATGATTCCTTAAATCTAGCATTCTAGAGCTGGAAATAGCAGAAGACAATAGCCAGTAGGTGCTTCTGCTACAAAACTCCATAAGGAAAAGATCAAATAAGGAGAAACATAAGCTGCTAATAGATGTGTTTTGTTAAAATCTTTATTAACCATTGTCCATACACTTGATTTATGCAGCATGTCTAAAGTTTGTGTGTTTCTTGTACCACTTCAGGTTCTTTTCTTCAGATTGAACTCTGTTCCTCATTAGATATTGAAAAATGTCTGATGTACTCTTCAAGGCAATTATCTTTTTTGAAGGGAAGGCGATAAGGCATTTTCTGTAGTAACTCTTGCTGTTTTATATCAAAGTGCGTTAAAATATTGGGTAACAGTGGACTGTAAATTTATTTAGCTTCAGCTGTTAATTTTTGCAATTAAAAAAACTATGACTACTTACGCCCAAAAACCCCAAACCAAAACACACCCAAACTCTTTACCATAAAATAAATGAACAAGTTAGGAGAAGGCTGTTCCTTAGAAATTAAGAACTTGAATGTAATGAGTATGAATCAAGAGGGAATTGGCAATTATGCTTTATAGGAGAGCTTCCTGCTCCTGCAATATTTCTGTCAGTCTCTGACATGAATGTAAGTAATGCCTACAAACATTCAGTGGAGTATACTTGTTCCCAGTGATTCAAAAACAAATTTGAAGGCAGAATTGCAAACTAAATAATGTGTCTGTGGGTGAAGTTACCGTAACTGTTGTGTGTTTAGTAAACACTTGATACCTAGCTGCACAACGTTTTCAAAGTCTGTCTCATGTTTATTCTGAAAGAACTTTAAAAAAAACCCTAAAAAATTGCTACATATGAAATTGTAGAATTTATTTTGCCCATTATTTAATTGATGAGTGATCTCTTCCTGCCGTTATCTTGACCTACGAGCTTTGAATTATATTTTTCTCTTCCAAGTCTAGCTGAGGAAGGGAAGTGGTAGTGTCCTCAGTGGGCACCTGGAATCCAACCAGGGTCAACCACCACAAAATAATTCTGAAAGTACAAGCAAGAACAAAAAGCAACCCTAGTTTCCCTTTAGAAACAAATTGTTTACTGATAAATGTATTAATAGCAGCACAGGAATAGGTGCTCTTTTCCAAAGTTTCTGAATAGAGCCTTGAGTTGGCATTTTCACTGGGTGACAAAGCTCTTTGCACCAGCTCCTTGTTTCTCTAGAATGCCTGCCAGCAGGTCAAATAATAATAGAAACTGTTTGCAAGGACAGAGTTCTCACACGGGTGTGTTCAAGTACTGAACTATATATGTGGACTTAGTCGAGTTTGTTACTCAAACAGTTTGCCTAAACTACAGCTATTTCTCAAAAGAAAAAGAACTATTATTTTTCAATGGAATGTGCATTTACTCTCTGATGAATTACAGCCGTGAATTTATAGAATATATTTCATCAGCATGGAATCTGGCAAAGACATGAATCCCTTTGGATATGATTTGTCAGTATACGAAGTCCAAGCATAAATCAATTCTTTGAAGAGATGTAGCATCATAAAATAATTGTCTAAAGTAATTACTGAATTTAGAATCTGTGTTCTTGGGTTTTTTGAGAGGCTTTTTTTTTAATGGAGCCGAATGCAATTGAAGTCAATATTCAACTAACCAGCTTTCTGTTAGGCATTAACCTGATTTTATTAAACAGTTTTGATTAAGTGAATTTCATAATGAGTATAGTTTCGAAGTCCCTAACTGAACGGTATGATATTATAGCCGCAAGAGAGTTTGGAACAAAATTTGAAAAGTTTAATTTGTAAGCCATTCTCTCTTAGAGCAGAGCATTTGCACACAGATTCCTGAAATTTCTCCTGCCAAGTTTCATTTTAAAGTTCTATAAAATCAGTATGGAGAACTTAGTAAAGGTCACAAGAGTTCACAAAAGTTCATGAGTCAAGCTTTGTGCTAATGGTTTACTTTTATATAGATACATTATTCTTGTAACTGCAGGTGATATACATAATAAATATTAAATCATTTATTTTAGTTGTGTTTTTCAAATGAAATCCATTGTTACATTTTTTTATTCAGTTCTATTGTAAGTTCCATTATAACTGATCCTGATGTAATTCTTCATCAAATCAAAATCAATTTTATTATTTTTAAACAGTTTAAAGCTGTGACTCAGATTTACTCCCAGTTTGAGAAATATTGTGGTTCATATACTCCTGGTTTGGATTTGACACCCTGCTCGTAGCACAGGGCTGAATTAATGTAAAAATAAGGTATCAGTTATGAATAAGAGATCCAAAGAATTTTTGATCTAATGGCATTTGTTTTCAGTAGCTGTAAATATAGTAATGCTGTATGGTCAAATCAGGAAATATTTACTACATCCATCCACTTATTTATTCATTTACATAAACAGGCATGTTTATTATTTAAATGTGTATATACTATATATATATGTGTGATTTGGTCTGTCTATGTGTGTTAAAAATGCTAGGCAGTTTATGAACATGACAGATTCAAGTTAAAAGGGTATTGTATCAGAAATACAGTTCTAAAAGGATCTTATGAGAAAAAAACCTAGTAAATTTTAAAAAACGGTAATTCTGACATTAAATACTATTCATGGAAAACTCAGCAAGTTTTACAGCGAAGTGTAAGTTTTAGTACAAGCATATAAACCCTGATTCAGGTCAAACAGAAAAAGTAAGCATCATGATAAATTCACATTAGCAAAGTAATTAAACCAATTTTAACCTGATTTCAGAGAATCTTGCCCTTTTTTCTTTCCTTACAGATATGCATACTACTATTCTGGAATAGCAGCTGGTGTTCTCCTTGCTGCTTATATTCAGACTTCATTCTGGACCTTAGCAGCAGGTCGGCAAATAAAAAAAATTAGAGAAAATTTTTTTCATGCAATTATGAGACAGGAAATTGGATGGTTTGATGTAAATGATGTGGGAGAACTTAACACTCGTCTTCTAGAGTAAGTACACCATACCTTTCCCAATGTTATTTGGTCTTGTTAAACATGCAGGGCTTAGAAATTTTTATTTTTAAATTAAACTATTTTACTGTGAAACTAAGTTTTCAAGTTTCCTCATGGAGAGTGCCAGGGACTGAATTTCTAGTACTTCTGATACAGGACTGTCACAAAGATGTCAGAAAAGCATTTTGTTAAGTTCCCTTGAACTCTGAGGATGACTAAAGCCCAGCCTATGTTATTATCCCATGAAGAGAAAACAGTTCCTTTCTGGACACACTGAGGACTGAAAAAGGTGCTGGCTCAGCCCAGCAATGTGAACAGCTTTAACTGCATAACATTCCTTACATGAAATCCTTTTCTTTTCTTTCCAAACAGCCCACAAGTACCAAACTGATAAAAACTTTGGAATTAAGAAAGTAAGAGTAGTTTTGCTTTATAGAAAGAATTTCAACTTTTTCAGACACAAGCAGGTTTATAGCATTACAGTTTCACAGGAAATATGAGATTTTCCTTGGCCATACTACATAATGCTTTACCTTGAAGAAAATTGTTACTGGGAGAAGTAATTGAATAATAAAGATTGTCTTCCACACGTGACAAAACTGGAAATCTTTCTTGTGCTTTCTGCACTTTTCTTCCTCTCTGTAATTTGTTTTTCAGTGATGTCTCCAAGATTAATGATGGAATAGGTGACAAGGTTGGATTGCTTGTTCAAGCACTAACAACATTTGTGACAGGATTTATTGTTGGTCTTATAAGAGGATGGAAATTAACCCTTGTAATACTAGCAGTTAGCCCTGTCCTGGGACTTTCAGCAGCCCTCTGGGCAAAGGTAAGTTAACATACCTACAGCATCAGGTTTTATATTAATGACAGATAATGAAATAAATCTACATATCTGTAAGTCTTAGTATTAGAATGTGTGCTTAGAGCAATTATAGCTTTAGATAACACTTAGGTACATAAGCTCTTAGATGAACTGTGGATCAGTACCCTCTCATTCACGGCCAGGTCAGATGAGGCTCTGAGCAACCTGGTCTAGTGGAAGGCGTCCCTGTCCATGGCAGAGCAGCTGGAAATAGCTATCATTAAGATCCCTTTCAAGGTCATTCTACAGTTCAGCAATTCTATGTCATTTGAATATTATAATTCCCATAGATTGAGCAGACTTGTTTGATTTGAAGCTGTTTCTGCTAATATAGCGCATACAGAGAAAGAAGCAAGATATATGTGTAGAATCCACACCTGTAACTCTTTAACTTACATCTGTATAAGTATTTATCTCTTGAAAGAAATAATTGCACCTCCTGGAAAGTAAGAGAATAATTTAGAAAAAAATCTTTGTCTCAGACACAGAGTTTTTTGTATTTGTTAACAAATTTGGTGAGAAATTCTGTACCTTTTCTAGATGAGAAAAGGTCCAAATTTCCATGGGACCACAGTGCCTTATATTTTTTAAGTCTTGAGATTTTTATGGTTTTTTATTTCCCTTATATTTCAAAGATCATTAAAGCTTTCACTGTCTGGAGTGAGTAAATTGCAGAAAAGGTAGAATTAGAAATGTATGTCAGCTGGCTGAGTCTTCGCAGACTGTGGCCACTTCTTCACAGTCTAAGCTCCGGGGTCCTCTGGCTAAGACAGCCAGAGATGAGAATGAGCTAAGGAGGTCTGCCTGGGGAAAACCACAGCAGCTCACTATGACTACTCATCTCTTGCACTGGGTGAAAACGGAAAACCCAGGCCTTAGTTGTTTACAATGTGTAATGTGGAATTATTTGATTGAATTCACAGCATACTTAGGAATTTGATCATTGGACATTCTGCACCCATGCCTAATATAGTCGAAAGGCTTCATATTAGAACACAGTAATTGTGATAAAAGCCATTTTGAGTGCTTGAGATTATTCTGGTTTTCATATGTCAAAATACTTGATTCTGTATTAGGTTCTCTCTGCTTTCACTGACAAAGAACAGGCTGCATATGCAAAAGCAGGTGCTGTTGCAGAAGAAGTTCTGGCAGCAATCCGTACTGTAATAGCTTTTGGAGGACAGGAAAAAGAAATTAAAAGGTAAGAGTAATATTTGCTTTCATCACTGGATTTTAAAATACTCACTTCAAATGGTTTGAGATTTTCTTGTATATTTTCTGTTGAGAATCTTGTGATTTCTGCATTTTTAGTTAATGAGAGATTGTTACAAGGTTTGCTACATGTTGAAAACAATTAATTGTTTTTCTAGAGTTGATATGTTGCCTCTGCATTAAATGATATGCAAACTACTTCAAATATCTTACTGTGAGAGCTTTAGACAAAAGAGGACCTCTGTTCTGTGAAGAGATGATGATATCCTTGGTAATCTATAAATAATCTGAGTAATCTATTGAGTAATCTAATCTGAAATGAAACTATTGAGTAATCTAATCTGATTACTCAGTAGTTGAGAAGGTGCTAACAAGCAGTATCTCTATTTCTGCCATACTGTAAAATATAGATCTGCTGATATAATTTAACCTTTAATCTTGAGTGGTTCACAATAAAAGTTCACTGATCTATAGAAGCAACTTAAATGCCAGTCCCCGACCTGCAATGCCCTTTTATTTCTATATACCAAGTTGATTAATGTTGGCATTTTTAGGGGTTACCTTAGAAACTCCATGCCTGACTATCAGGCTTACCTTTATACAGTCTTAGGGTTAGATATTTTATGTACCTAACTGCTGTACTTTGTAAACGTTCTTTTTCTAATCCATCCACAGAGCTTTTGTGATATCTGCCATGGTACAAGTGTGAGTCTATTTTGAACTTCTATCTTTCTTCCAGATACCATAAAAATTTAGAAGATGCTAAACGGATTGGAATAAGAAAGGCTATTACAGCTAATATTTCTATGGGCGCTGCTTTCTTACTAATATATGCATCATATGCACTGGCATTCTGGTATGGAACTACTTTGATCTTGACTGATGATTACACTATTGGCAAAGTTCTCACAGTAAGTATTAATGAGTAAATTCTCAGTGACAGTGAGAAATAATAAAGAACAAACTTTAAAGTGTATATTTGACTGTAATAAGAATTATGTTCCAAAATTGCAAAAGTAGCATCCCTTCTTAACAAAAAGATTCTCACCACATGTTGTTTCTGTAGGACTTCACAATCTATATGATCCCAAATAAAACATATATGATTTACACTGATCCTATATATCTTCTGATTTTCGTAAAATCAGGCTGATATAGAAACAGTTCAAGCAAAAACTGAAGTACAAGACCCTTTCTAGTTCTATTTGCTTTCAGAGGACTGAATATATTTCCAGGGTGCAGAAACAAATACTTTTTTTTAGCTGTTGTGCAGTCTATGTAGATAATTTCCTTAATGTTTACTTATGTTTTGCACCATGAGAGGCTGGAATCACTTCTTGGTATTTTTAGAAACTGTGTGGGATAAAAACATACTTATGACTAGGAAATACGTCACCATCTAACTGAAGGAAGAAAACCATAACACTTAAATCATAAATTAAATTATTCTCTTGATGTAGAAACCATTCTAATTTTGTATGAAATATGAAGTAAACAGAGAAAGAATAACGTTGTTAACCATGATGAAACCCAGCCAGTTGACCATATGCATATATTTGTATATTTTTTAAACTACCCGTTTCATTTATGAATCACTGAAGATTGTGGAAAATGTCTCTGATATATGGTTTTGGCTCTTTTGAACCTTTTGTACAGGTTGGCATATGGAACCTCTCAGTGAAGTTCATGACCTTATGTGTAATTTATTCTGTTCAAAGTATTTGCAAACTCTATTGCAAATTGTCTGTGTTGTAGTTCAAACAATATTTTTATGACATGGATGATGCATTATTGGATGTAAAATCAGTGAATAACCCCTGTTCAAGAGGATGGGTGTGACACACTTTGCTCTGACTACTATGGCTGTTATGATCTCTGAGCAGGGTGGTTTAATTGCTGTTGTTTTGATACTAGCTGAAAGCAATGAACTGCTATTCTGAGAAAATTATTAATTTTTCTCTTCTGCTGCTGTTTGTTCATTGCTTGCACTTTACTCTTTCATTGAAGTGGGGGATCCTTTATTACTTTTTGATGAAGAACTTGGGTTTCTATACTTCTGTCTCACTGTCTCTTTGAAAGCAGAATGATAGTGTTTTGCATATCTGTTGTTGTTCTGTTGGCAGATATGTAATACACTTTCCAGTCTTTGGCAAAAGAATGCATTAGTACAATAAATCCTGAGACATCAAGTGAAATTCTAATTTTTTTGTCATAAGTTTTACAACTCTGAGTCACTTTTCACTTCTTCTCAATGTATTTGCAAAATTAAGCTTCTCAGTTCTGATATTATCCTTAAAAAGCCCTTTTCTTAATGTTTTTCTTTGCCCAAGAGAGACCTTTTCAGTTTTGCTTTAATTCTAGATTCCTTAAACTTCCCTTAACAGACCTCATTACCCAAAAATACCTAACAGAAATAATTTTCTGCTTAAATAAGAATGAATACATGCCTCTGTAAACATTTCTTTCAGGTCTTTTTCTCTGTATTGATTGGAGCTTTCAGTATTGGACAGACTGCTCCAAGCATAGAGGCATTTGCAAGTGCAAGAGGAGCTGCCTATGCCATCTTTAACATAATAGACAATGTGAGTATCATTGCCCTCACTATAATTTCAAAACTTCTTTTGAAGGTAAGAGACCCTTCTTTTTAAAGACAGGAACTAAATTCACACAGAAGCTTAATGGAAAAATTTTATAAGTATTCTTGCATGAGCATATCATCAATGTAGCAATGTAGCAGTGAGGGAGCAAAACATTGTACAATTTAGATCTTTCAGAAACCTCACCTAAATTACTTAAAAAACATGTTTAATATTTCTGCAGAATAATGGTGCACTTGAGGACTTCTTTACGAAAAAAAATGGTTATTTTTTATTTTATTTTATTTGCGCAGGAACCTCAAATTGACAGCTATTCAGAGGCAGGTTACAAACCAGACCACATAAAAGGGAACTTGGAATTAATAAATGTTTACTTCAATTATCCATCCAGACCAGATGTTGAGGTACTGTAATTGAAACTTTATGTATATATTACAGTTGAACATATGGATCATATGTTGGGAAAAAATCATTAAAAATTCACATAAATTAATTTTTGTTGAAAATCTAACCATTTCAGATTGATTCTCTAATGTATTTAAAACTACTATGTCATCACAGTGATTTTAGTTTTTTAGTTAGATTTATTTCCACCTTAGGTAAACATGTTAAGTTTCCTGAATAATTTTTTTGTCTAATGCCCTAGTTAGTGTGGGTATGCAAAAAACTATAAATATATATTTCTATCAAAATAATTTTACAATCCTAACTCAAATGTTTGTGTATAGTAATAATAATGAGCTAATAAGTTTTAAAACAATTGCAATGCAGCTCTGTTATGACTGTGTCTGAACCAGGAAAAAAAGAAAGCAGTTTCAGCAAGGACTTGCTGTTTATGGAATCGAGATCAGAATCTGTATTTGTCTAGACAGAGAAGAAGTTTCCTTTTTAAAGCACTGTCATGTATGCGGAATCTTAATGCAGTGATGATAAACAACATATGAATGATTCCTGAAAATATTTCCGTGGAAAGTGCCTTTGCATTACATAACTTCCCTCCTCACCTTGAAGGAAAATCCCTGACCTTGATAAAGTGACCTTTCTTACTTTTGGTAGGCAGAAAGGGAATACACTCAGCATTTAACCATGACTTTTACATAGCTTCCTTGTGGTCAGTATATGATGAATTAAAGAAAAACGTGAGGCAACATAACACAGAAATTTTGCATCATATTGTTTCTGTGTTATATTTTAGTTATGAAGAGTGTATTACTGTTATTTTGTCATATGAACTGGTTCATGAGATGGGTAATTGAGAAGTCTGGTGTATAATACATTGATACTGAGCCAATTGTGATGTAATTATAAGGAAAATTGAGCTGAAGTCATCAGTAATACAAAATTTAGATCCACATGTTTACATTCTTTTTACCAAATTCTGCTAGAAATTTAAAGGTTACTTCATTCTAGTCTTTCACATTTACCTTGACATTTCTAAATACTGTTATGTTTTCGACCAACCTTCTTATATGGACAGATACTGAAGGGCTTGAATCTCAAGATTAATTCTGGCCAGACAGTGGCCCTGGTTGGTGGCAGTGGCTGTGGGAAAAGCACAACTGTTCAGCTTATCCAGAGATTTTATGATCCCAAGGAAGGCACGGTAAGATACCTCAAGCGAGATGACTGCTCTGCATGTCATGTGTTGAAAGTCTAGTTCCAGCCTCACTGCTCTTGTCAATTTTCTAGTGACAAGGTGAAGTGTCCCCTTAAATGGCACATGCTGGCATGGAGAGAGAGGTTTCTTGATCAAAACAAGCAGTAGACAGTTTTTGTCTGCTCTCTTTTGTTTAGATTACCCTTGATGGGCAGGACATTAAGACCTTAAACGTACGGTATCTGCGGGAGGTTATTGGTGTGGTGAATCAGGAGCCCGTGCTCTTTGCCACGACTATTGCAGAAAATATTCGCTATGGCCGTGAGGATGTCACCATGGAGGAGATCGAAAAAGCCACCAGGGAGGCAAATGCCTATGACTTCATCATGAAGCTACCCAATGTAAGCAGATCAGCTCTCCTACTGCAATAATTTCTTCTAAAACTTCTTGCGCCAAATAGTTCCTCAGAAGGAATGCTTGTTAGGATAGGAAGCTATCCCTGGACCTGTGAGTATGCAGAGCTATGCAGAGCTTCCTCATAACTTTTGAGAATAATGTTAATTTTATATCTTCAGACGATGATTTGGCTGTCATTTGAAGAACTACCAGAATTCCAGGAACACAAATGATTAGTCAGGTGTATCCAAGTAGGTGTTTATTCCTGTAGGGAAAGGAGAAGGTGTTACAAGCATCTCTGGCATTGCTGACATCTTTAGTGGAAGGACTGTGACACTGAGTCTTTTCAATACATGTGTTTGTCTTGTAGAAGTTTGAAACTGTGGTTGGAGAAAGAGGGGCACAGCTCAGTGGAGGCCAGAAGCAAAGAATAGCAATTGCCAGAGCTTTGGTACGCAATCCTAAAATTCTTCTGCTTGATGAGGCAACATCAGCTTTGGATACTGAGAGTGAATCAGTTGTGCAGGCAGCACTGGACAAGGTCAGTAGTGTTTTAAAATTAAGCATGTAAGTAGGAGCATAGCATTTACTTCTTTCCTGGACTTTTGTTGAAAATAGAGACACATAAAAACACAAAATGTAAACCTTAATCTGGCAAATATTCTTTGTACAGAGAATTTTTGAGTTCCTACAGGTATTACAGAGAGAAATCTTATTCCAAATTAGAAGATGGAATAATATTTTCTGCCTTATTAAGATTAAATCAACATTTTCTTGGTGTAAATTCCATCCTCATCCATTATCTGTCCTACTGCCATTCATATTATTGTCAGTCACTTGTCCTTGCTGAGCTTCATGAGGTTCTCCTGGGCCTGCTCCTCAGGCCTGTCAGAGACCTCTTGAATGCCATCCCTTCCCTCAAGTCAATAAACTGTACTGCTCAGCTTGATGTCACCCCTGAACTTGCTGAGTGTGCACTCAATCTCATTTACCTGTATCAGTGATGAGCATATTGAACAGTATGGGGTCCCAGTATGAGGGACCTCTTGAGGGACATCACTGAAGATGAACTCCATCCAGCTTCCAACGGAATTCCACTGCTTGGGATCATTACTTTCATTATTTAAACTAAAATTTTGCTTGATCACTTTCAAACAGCCTCATAATTAAAATGACAAGCTGTGATGTTTGGAACATTAAGTGTATTATGCTTATGAATATCCAAAGAAAGATACTTAGTTGAAATACAATTCATATGAAATTTTAGAAAATTTTGGTTTTATTGTAGTCACTTGAGTTAGTAAGTGACTTACAGCTTAAAACACTGTTATCTTTAAAAGTGAGTGTAAAATATTTTCTAGTGTTTCTGAATATAAATTCTCCATGGATTTTATTGTTTAAGTGGGCAACTCTGGGCCTAAATATAAAAATTATAGCATTTTAAACATTTTAGGGTTTGCAACATTCTAAAATTTTATTTATTGAGATTTTTGTTTAGATATTTTTGATCAAATGTGATGTATTTAAGTGCCACAGTGAAAGATGATCTCTAATATTAAATTTCAATCTTTAAATTATATTTCTGTTTTAAGGAACTCATTGAAATATGTTTGTAGATTTTTTTTTGAAAGTTATATTTTTCTGTGAACCATTTTAATGTTTCTTTTAGGTCCTATTCAACTCTGCCATGAAGATGAGGAGTTTTTGCTTTTACTTATAAATGCTCACATTAACTATTGCTGTTTTCAGGCAAGGGAAGGACGCACCACGGTTGTGGTAGCTCATCGACTGTCAACAGTCCGAAATGCAGATGTGATTGCTGTGTTTGAAGGTGGAGTTATCACAGAGCTGGGCAATCATGCTGAATTGCTTGAGAAAAAGGGAATCTACTACAAACTTGTTAACATGCAGGTACTTCCGTCTCTAGCTGTTGCCTCATTTCCTTTTCTTTTCCCCCCACCCATAGTCATTTAAGCAGAAGTATGAGAAATTCTGCAGCATATTTTGATAACAGCAAAAGACTCATGTACTTTGAAAGGTGAGTAGTAATTTGAGAGAGACTACTAGTTTGGCTACAAGACCTGTTTAAACCCAGGATAGTACATTTTTAATCCTCTAGGTATTTAAACTTAAAAGATGATTTTATGTTTTCTTTTTATGCAGTTAGTGTACAGCAGATAGCTACAGTAGTTTGGTATTCCATTGGTTGTTCTTAGGCTGATAACAGGTAAAATACAGTAGCTGACTCTGGAGGAATACAGCATGCATATTTTAAGCTGTTTAGTTGTAATCCTTCATACTGAATTCATTTCTAAAGGAAAAAATAGTGTTGGAATAGAAGAAAATTAAAAATAATTCAGCTATGCCAAAAGCAAAACTTATATAACTTAACTTGTTCTTAACTTATACAGATAGAAAAAAAGAGATTGCAGATTATAATAAATTTCCGAAATGCGTTAGCTATTAAATGAAGATCAAGATACTTTGACACTTTCATCCCAATGTCCTATGTGACCATTAGGTTATAGCAGATTTTCATTGTAGCCTTTGTTTTACTGCATAACCTCTACATGCATTAAAGAAGCTGAAACTGCCATCTCAGTATGTCACACTGAAGAGGTTAACCAGATCAACTAAAATATTTCTTCATAGGAGAATGCATTTGGTTACCTTAGATTCAAAGTAACTTTGTATCCAAGCAAATGCAAATATGGGGAAAATGAGGAAATATAAAATGGAAATAAAATTGAAAAACAATAAAAAAAGAAAATAAAAATTTGAAAGCAAGTAAAAAGATATTTTTAATATTAATGCAAAAAACAGTAAGAAATAAAAAAGATCTGGAAAAACAAAACACAAGTTGAAGGCAACTTTGAATCCAGTTGCTATCAAAAAGCTCAGGGTGGGTAGATATGTATTCATTCTGACAAAGAGACTGGCAAAAGTACCACCAAGGGTAAGGCTTTTTTCCAGGTTGCTCTAATTTTTCAGTCAAAATCTCTTTTTGACTTGTTTCCTCCTGAAATTCCTTATTCCATTTAAAATCAAGAATTGTTAGGTGTATTTTCCAGTAAAGGCAGTAATGTTTTATCACTTCATAAATAAACTGTATATTCCCCAAGAACTCATTCTAAAAGATTCCAAGACGAGTGCAAAGGGTTTACTCTCAATTTAATTTTTTTGTTTAATTTATTAAAAAATAGAGCAGCTACTCTCTGTCTTCCACTTACTATAAGAATTTTCATGAGAGATGCAAAACTCATATATGACTAAAGCTCTGAAGATAGAGTTCTAATAAATATTATACAGATTTTCATACCTCCTTAAGGCATTATATGTTGCTCTCCAATATCTCTTTCAACTGAAACAAAGTTACCTTTACTTTGATTACCTCATAATTTTGAAAATTTTAATATGTGCATGTTTAATCTTAGCATCATGTTCTTCCCACTTTTAGGCAATAGAAGCTGAAGTTCCATCATCAGAAAATTATGAGAATGTACTTCCATCATCAGAAAATTATGAGAATATATGTAGTGTCAAGAGCAGTGAATCTGAACCAGCCTCTGAGGAATCCTTAACTAGAGGATTGAGAAGACGATCAACTCGGAGAAGCACGAAAAAGCCAGGAGAGCAAAATGATAGTCCTGATGAGGAAAAAACTTCACCTGTAAGTATCTTTGCAGAGATGTTAGTGAACTTAATTCCTTTAAACAAAGTTTAATTCATTCTCCTGCTGGAAAAAGGTACAAAAAGACATGAGAATTTAAAAATACTAAATAGCCTTTGATTGATAATATTAATTACTTTCTTTTTTAATTTCAACATAAATGATAATAGAAATAAAATGGTAATATAACAAAGATGATGAATTTGTTATTGAAAGTAAATTTCCTTTAAAAGACACATATTTACATATATTTACGTACCATACTGACATAACCTATACAGGTTAAACATTCATTTCCGGATAAGAAACAAAATATTTAGCCCATAATAACAACTTGCAACAAAAATTGCAACCCCCCCCCCAAATATTATTACATTCATATTTACAGCAACAATTTTACTGTTATTAATTGCTTCATGAACAATTACTTGAATTAATCAAGCCATGGATTATTCACAGTAATATGCCCAGAATGAATAGTTCAGTCATCACCAATCAATACCAAAGTATTCACCAACAAAAATTACGTGGATAAACTAATATAAAAAGTCCTGTAGATATATTGTACAGATCTCCCTCATGTTAGAACAAAAAAAAAGTACAATCATTTATTCATGTTATTAAAAATTATACAGTTTTGCTTCCCCTGAATAGATTCTGGGAATAGGAAATTGATTATTAATCTCTCCTCTTCCCTGTGTTTTGCCAAATACATTCATGTTTTTTCCAACGCAATTCGCCTTTTTAGGCTGAAGAATTACCTCCAGCTTCATTTCTGAAAATTATGAAGTTGAACAAAACTGAGTGGCCATACTTTGTAGTTGGAACCTTGTGTGCAATTATCAGTGGAGCTTTACAACCTGCATTTGCAGTCATATTTTCTGAAATTATTGGGGTAAGTTGGAATAAAATAAGCAAAAAACTATAATCCCACCATATTTGTTTCTAATAAAATTAGCTTAAAAACAATCACTAAAAACAATCACTAAAGCGAAGGATGGATGATGCATTCTTGCAAAAATCTGAAAAATTGTATGACACAAAATGCTAAAAATCCTAAAAATGCGCAAAATGCTACAACCTGACATATGATTGTTATACATTAAATATTATGTAATATTTGATCAAATTTCATATGATTGCAATTGACTACCAAAAAAAGTTACTGAGAAAGGTGAGAGTATTTAGGTTGTTAGTTAATTTTATAAAAACTTTGTTTCAAATTTTATATTATAGATCTTTTCAGAGACTGACAAGGACGCCTTAAGAAAACAAAGCAACATATATTCACTGCTGTTTTTAGTAGTTGGGATCATTTCCTTTTTTACTTTCTTTTTTCAGGTATGTTTTAATATTTTAACATTATTTTAATTGTTCATCATGTTTTAGAAATCTGAAATACACTAAAAATTTGCATCTTCATAATATGTCTCCAACTCAAACCAGAACCTGTATTTATGGTTCTAGATATGTCTCGTGCTGAAACTTTTTTGACCTAGAGCTGTTTAAGAGCGTTTTGAATCTATTCAGACTTCTGAACTTTAGAAATTCCCATCTTGCTCATCAGTCAGATACTTCTCAGCACCAAACTCGGGATTGTCTCACTCATTTTCCATTGTCAGCTAACAGGAAATCTCTCCAGTCCTCACACTCTACCTCCCCCCTCCCACTCAAATCTTCCTAATTGAATCTGTTAGTAATTGAAAATCTATCAATCTCCTGCCTTTGTTCTCCAATTTGTTACTTCACTAACCCTTCCCTTGTCCAAGGGAACATCCCATATTTCTCCTGTGGGAGACTCCCAGGCCCAGTTTGTCAGGTAACATCACTCTGATATTAACTTCCTCCTGCTGAAACACTAAAGGTTGTACCTGATACAACAGTGCCACTTAAAAAGAAAAAAGGTTGTAATCATATTAAATATTTTCATATATAGTCCATTTTATAATTTAGGAACATATTGGTATAGTTTTATCTGTTAAGTGAGCCCACAGAGAGAAATAATACCGTGCTTGGGACAGCAGCATAAACAGCCTCTTGCAGAAACCTTGTTTGTTTGTGGAATCGTCGCATTGCACAAGCAAAAAGGGCCTTGAGTACGGAAGGCTGAGTAGTACAGGGTTGTGATAGGTTTGCTCAGTTTAGAAATGTTCCGGTAATGTTTTTTAATTTGACTGATGCATTTGACTGAACCCAGGTTGCCTTAAAAAGCCTTTAATCTAAAATTAATGACCTAAATGTTACTTGTTTAAATCTGACTTACATTGACTCAGACAAATGAAGTCAAAGGGTTGATTAGTAACCTTCTCCTTAAAGCATGCTGGTGAAGCAGTGCTGGGAAATATTGCTATGCTCCCTATATTTTTTCATTAATAGTATTTGAATATAAGTACTGTGAACCTACTAGAATTTATATATATTAAACCTGATTTTACATTTGCTTTCTGCAAACAGGACAGCAATATTTTTTACTTTGACATTGTAGAGGCAATTTATCTAAAATATTTACTGAATAAACACAAACAGTGTAATACTATACTAAGCATTGTACTGTCTCTCAAACAGGGTTTCGCATTTGGCAAAGCTGGAGAAATTCTTACGATGAGGCTTCGGTTTATGGCATTTAAAGCAATGCTTAGACAGGTAAAGATAATAAATATTTTAATTTCCAAGGTTTTAAAAATAATTGATGGTATTGGTATAAAATAACTGGATTCTACATCACTCCATCATACAGAGACGATTGTTTAAATCAGACTAGAAACCAATTTGATTAATTACATGTGGTTATGCAAAGTGTCCTTAGAGGGAGAATCTAAAATCAATACAAGAGCTTTTTATGTACTCCTTGCAAAGACTTAGTTTTACAGCCAAGTTACAAGGGCCTGACAAGTTGATATGCACCAGCAGTATCCCATTGCCTGTTCATTTGCCTGCTTTGCTTTCTTTGGGCCCTATCTCCCCTAAAGAAATGCAACACAACTAACACTGTAACACTTACTTCAAATGTCTGATTTGAATTGTGATATGTACAGGTACGCAGTTTTATATATTTATTTGAAGTCTTCATACAAGCCCCCAAATCTCTAATTGTTGTTTGTTAATGCAACAATAAGATTGTGTATTGAAAAGTAAAACCGCTTTCAGAGAGTTAAAATATAAATAGAATGTAATGTTGTTAATTCTAAATTGGCTAAATTTTGCATGATTTCAGGATCGGTATTTTAGATTATGAAATACAAAATATGATAGTTACGGGGTTTTAAGTCTTGCACATAAAGCTACATGTAGACACAGAATTTGATTCATGTGAACATGACTATTTTCAACATGACAGAAAACTGTTGTAGTCTGAAAAATCACAATTTATAGATCAGCCATACTAAAAATCTAACGAAAAGGCAATCTTACAATTGAGTCTTGAGGTCACAAATGTCTGTAATACATTATCAGGACTTCATTCAATGCATGCAACACCTGACAGTTTAAATCAGATATTTGGTGAATAAATCATAAACTGTGTACCCGATCCAAACAATTAACTTTGATCAGATAGAGCAAGTTGATTTTTCCTTTGGTTGGCTTTGGGTTTGGTTTTTTTTTGTTTGTTTTGGGTTTGTTGTTGTTGTTGTTGTTGTTGGTTCGTTGGTGTCTCATAGCTTAAAAATAAGCTTCTTCAATATGGGAAGAAACAAAGCAAGGAATATTTAGTTTGTAACCTGAAAATGCTTTACATTTAACCCCTCCCCAAGCAGCTTTGCAACCATGAGGGAGTGTGACCAAAGAGTCCTCTCCTCCAAGCAGATTCACTGAAGGAGCAGCAGTGAGGGAGCGTAAATTTTGCTTTTGGAATCTCTCAGCTGCTCCCCTTCCTCCTCAGCAGTGACAATGAATACATCAATGATTCACAAGATTACACTTCTTTCTAAATATATTCAATGTGCAGTGATGGAATTAAACTTATTTAAATATGTAGAACTGAGGCACTGCCGCTTACCAGATTTACTTAACAGTTTATTTGAAATGTTCAAAATCTGGTCTTAAAAATAATTTTTCTTATTGTAGGATATGGCCTGGTTTGATAATCCTAAAAACAGCACTGGAGCATTAACTACAAGACTTGCTAATGATGCCTCTCAAGTGAAAGGAGTAAGTAAAATTTTGTGTTAGAAGTTTTCCTGTTTGGTTTAGCATGTAATGAAGTTGCAGCTTGGTTTTGACTAGCTGGATAGCAGTCTTGATTTTGAAAACTAAAATATACTATAAAATAAATAATATAAAAATTACTATACCAGCTATTGGTATATATATAATAATGATATATATACCAATAGCTGGTAGAGAATGCACTGATGAACTTTATGAAAATTATGGTAATATATATTTACAGACTAATTTCCAAATAAATTTTTCTAAAAAATAAACTATTGTGCTGTATTGTGATCTTTATTATTAAATGAATCTATTGGGAACCTCCTACCTAAGAAGTCTTTTTAAAGAGGTCTTATTCACTTAAAGACATGCAAATAAATTTATTCAGTTCACAATCTCCTGCTCTTTTTTTGGTTGTACAGATTTCTTATTAAAAAAAAAAAACAATGAACTTTCAGCAATTGACTTCCTTTTCTCGGTTACCTTATGGAGACTCTTTATAAGTAAATTCTGTGCTTTCAGGGTTATGTAATATCAAGCTAAAGTAAATGAATGTAATCATTTGTGTATGCTTAAGTAAATTTTTACTGCAACATGAAGTTATATGCTTTTTTTTTCCTAAACTGGAGGATTCTGAAGTATCTTTGCCTTTATTTCAATAGGAAAAGTTAAATATTTAATTTTCTTTCTTATTGGACTCTGTGTGATGACTTGTAAAACTAGTTCTGTGATCTAAAAAAATTGACAGATTTTAATGTTTAGGTGTAAATGTGAGTATGTGATGAGGGTAAAGCTTGTTCAGTTTCAAGAGCAGAATTTAGAAATTGCAGAGTAAATTAAAGTAATCAGAATATGGGGAAAGAAGATATAAATATGATCTAGATAACTTTTTACAAAGCATTTAAGAACCTGCCATTTTGAAAAATAGCAAAACTGAGTTAAGACTTTCTAAGCAGTGCTTTGAGAATCAGGAATTTTATGGGTGAAAATGCTTTTCTTTTTTAAAATGCAGTTATGTTGGTAAGAAATGCCTTTTTTTTTCTTGTCCAGGCAACTGGTGTCAGACTAGCATTAATTGCCCAAAACATAGCCAACCTGGGGACTGGAATTATTATATCATTAGTTTATGGCTGGCAGCTGACCTTGCTGCTTTTAGCTGTTGTGCCCATCATTGCGGTGGCAGGAATGATTGAAATGAAGATGTTGGCTGGACACGCTAAGAAAGATAAACGAGAGCTGGAAGCTGCAGGAAAGGTGGGTCAAGAGAAATTAATCTGTTTCTGTATAATGTATACAGTCATATTTACCAAAACATTGTTAATGGATGTATGACTTCTGAGTCCAGAACATTTCACAATATGCAAGTTCCAAAGACAGCCAGGTACACTGGTAGACCTGCAGAGCATCACACCTCTTCAATAACAATTGAAGACTTATGGTATTAACCAATTAATATTTTTGTAGTTAAATGTTGGAATGTGCTAAAGACAATTCAGGCATATTCTCTTTTCATTCCTTTTCTAGACATCTTTGTTTTTCTTATTTTGCAACCACTCTCATTTTGACATTCTTTTTTTTTTCCTGTCATCCCTTTTTTGCATGCCATCTGTCTTATGTTTATTACACTGCTATTTTTTTCTCTCCCCTTCTTCCTCTTATTAATGTTTGCAGTGATAATATGTATATATCCACTGGTTTCTGTTTGCCATTCCTTTGTTTCTTGAGTGGAAGAGAAAGATGAGAACAGAAAAGCAAGAAGGCTAGACTCTTGTTTAACAAATTAAATGAAGGCATTTAATGTCACTTCATTCCAAAAATCCTTTTGGGAGAGAACAACTATTTCATCACTTCCCAGGTACTGCTTTCTTCAAGGTAAAACTTTTCTAAAATCTCTTCTTATGTCCTACTCTTTTGAAAAGTTGCTGAAAAGAAAATAATTTATCCAAGGTCATGCAATTCCATTCATTTCCTTTCAACTGCGTACATTCCTTCTGCTTCTCTCTGAGGGATGAGCATTTATTTTGTTTTGTTGTAAGATGTGATAGAAAATAGTTGACAATTCTTGGAATAAACACTAAAGACTTTTTTAATGCAGCATATTGTGAAGAATTAGCACAGGTGCTACAAATATTTCTGATTTTTTTTTTTCAAAACTTAAAAAAAATATTTTCTTTTCATAGTAATGTTAGTTTCCCTTCTCAAGGTGACCTAAGCAAGCACTGGACTACAGGCATTTTATTTAATTATCATTTTTTAAAAAATATGGGTGTTTTTTCAGTAAAAATAGTGTTCCCCCTGCAAAATTCACTTTCTGCAGAGTTGCTGAGCTTAGGTTACTAAAAATCCTTACTTTATGGTCTTAATTAAACTAAAATTACATTAAATGTATATGATAGCAAAATGCATTGAAGATTTGAGAGTCTTTTGGAGAATCATCAGGTTTGGAAGAGACCTTCAAGGTCATCAATTCCAACCATCAAGGCAGCACCACCCTAATGACCCCTAAAGCATATCTCCAAGTGCCACATCCATCTCTTGAGCACTTGCAGAGACAGTGACTCCACTACCTACCTGGGAAATCTATTTGAATGCCTGACCAACCTAACAGTGAAGTTTTTTTTTTTAAATATCTAATCTGAATCTCCCCTGGAACATTTGTGTATACAAATGACTCAAGTCTAAAGAATCTGCAAGGTATCAAATATTTACTGCTGAGATCTCAATAGACTCCAAGGTGCCTAAATAATCTGGACATTTGGATTGTAGCTCAAACTCTGCAGACTGGAAGTTGACTGCTAATATGCCATTTTTCATGTTGAGTATCTTCTCTATATTTGTTATTGCTGTCTAATGATTTTGTTTTTGTTTCATGTTGAGTATCTTCTCTATATTTGTTATTGCTGTCCAACTGTTTTTCACCATTTATTTGTAGAACATTAAAGAGGTCTTATCAGAAAAGTCTGATCATTTTAAGAAAATCTCATTCCTAAAAAGAAAAATGTAAAATGCTTATTTTTATATGAACGGTCTATGATTTTAATAACCAGTATAAAATATAAAATTGTATTCCAACAGAACCTTCTATTAATTTAGAATAAGGAATTGCACCATACTTATTTTTTGATTACAAAAAACATTTGTTTTTCTATTGCAGATTGCCACAGAAGCAATAGAAAATATTAGAACTGTTGTTAGCTTGACCCGAGAAAGAAAATTTGAGTTGATGTATGGAGAACATCTGATTGTCCCATACAGGTATAATAAAATAACTAAGCTAAAAAACATCTGTAATAAATTGCAAACATTTACTTCCACAATAATATATTTTTTGATAGTGTTTATGATTTAATGTATAATTGAATTATCTCAGAATTAATGTCAATATTTTGCATATTTATATTGACAAATACAACCACTACCAGTCAACATTTAAAAAAAAAATTATTTAATTAATTTTCTGTTAGAATATTGGTATCTTCTATTACAATGTTACTTGGTTTGGAAAAATGTTGGTTTTAAGTGAGCTTTCAAAGTGGTCTAATCTAAATTTCCACCTGATTTTTTGGATATTTAATTAAAACTATTTTAATGTAAATTGAATATTGCATTAGGCCACTTTTTAAAGTGTTAGTAGGATTGAAAACATTTGAATAATTACTTGCTGATTTGGGGCTGAAAACAAATTAATATAAGTCTGTCTGGACTAAATAAAAATTTAAAAGTCTTAAAGTAAACAACTAAATAGATTCTATGAATTTAAGTTTTATTTGTTCCAGACTGGTCTGTATCCTTTTCAGACATCTATGAGAAAAGTAAAGAAAATGAAAGTATATGTACACAGATATAATGGGAAAGAAGCAGAGGTGCCACTAACACATCTACCATAATAAATGAGTGGTCAGAGCACAGTGCAGGACATAAAATATATTACTTCACTTTTTTTCCCAGGCTGCTGGCTTTTGAGTTCATATCTTGTGATTTGCAGAACAATTCCTAACCATTCTCAGGGTTGGCATTGATGGGATAGCTCCAAGACTTTTCATCTTGCTATTGTTCTAGTATAAATAAGAACTTATTCCCCTACTAGAAAAAAGTGTTTTTAGTTAATGTTTCAGTGTATGTAAACTTTCCATTCATAACAGTACCAATTGAAGTCAATTGTTTAATTGTTTTTTGTGTACTAGGATTTCAGTATGACTGCACACTTTGATGAAAATATGCATTCTTTCTGTACAGAAATTCTGTGAAGAAGGCACATATATTTGGCTTTTGTTTTGCCCTTTCACAAGCAATGATGTTCTTTACCTATGCTGGCTGTTTCCGGTTTGGTGCCTACCTAGTGGTAAACGACCTCATGGAGTATAAACATGTATTTTTGTAAGTATCTCTTTTACAATCCCTTTTCTGTCTGTTCAGAAAAGTTATTTATAATTTAAGAGCAACAGTTCAATACATGGGCTATGGAAACAAGTATGATAGACTGAGATTCTACCAGTGTGGCTATCAGTGACCTGAATACCCAAGAAGGTCAACCATACTGATTTTTTGTTGCCAATCTAATTAAAGATAGTTCATTTTGACCAGAAGATGTTAGAAAGTGTCTGCATTCCATCTGCTAGCTGAACATCTCTAGACAGCTGAGTGAATTTTTGGATAGATTTGAAAGGGAAGGTTTGAGCAAAAACTGTGTAAGCCCTTATATGCTGTCCAAACACAGAATAAAACAGATCACTTTATGTAGCTCTGAAGAAAAAAGACAAAGTTAATAAAAATGAGTCTATTTTACTTTGCCTTAAAACAGGCTAAAAGGTTTCATGTGCCAAATAGCTGTTCTTGGTGATGATTTTTTTTCTATGGTGTGTGGCAGTAAGTAATAGCTGAAGACAACAGGTTTTTAAACTACTCTAATGTAGCCTAAAAATTACATAAAATTCCATAAAATGACATAAAATCATCAAAAACGAATAAAAGCATAGTTTTCAACCTTTATCAATATTGTAAATCCTGAATTTTTTTCCTGCAGAGATGTGGTAGAAAATTAAAATTTTCACCTTGTTACAGGCTTGATTTCTTATTTTCATTGATACCTTAAAAAGTGATCGCTAACTCCCAAAGGTCCTTGAACCCTTGAGAGGAAACCACAGTGAGGATGGAACAGCATTAGTGTAGCAATGATGCCATCCATTGACCCCTTTCCTCATAGCTGAGACTTAATATACTATCCAGAATAAACGAAACTAAAGAAATTACTGCTAATAAGTAATGAAAACATTGAATTTGGAATGCAGGCATGTTTATCTCATTTCATTAAAAGAAGGTAAAAGAAAATTCTGGAGCTAAATTAATAATTAAAGCAATAATAGTTGATTACTACTTTATTATTTCTAAATTTAACCCTCTTTTTTCTCTAAGTAAAAGTTGACTGCAGCCACATTCACACTATTCTTTTCTTCATGATATTTTTTTCCCTGATTTCTTTATAGAGTGTTTTCAGCTGTTGTATTTGGTGCAATGGCACTGGGACAAACCAGTTCTTTTGCTCCAGACTATGCCAAAGCCAAGATATCAGCAGCCCACTTGTTTCAGCTGTTTGAAAGGGTGCCCTCAATAGACAGTTACAGTGAGGAAGGAGACAAGCCTGTGAGTAAGCCACGTGTGCTGGGTGATATTATTTACTGGTGATATGGACAGCCCTCTCCTCACTCTCTTCAAACTGATTCTTCCTCTCCTTCTGATTACATCCTTACCACAATGCATCTTTGGCACTATCTGAACAAGACATGGACCAAGTTCTCTATTGTCAGTCCAGCTTTTGCACATAGAGTCAAAAGGGTATTTGTTTTGAAAATCTCTATTGCTTCTGGAGGGGTGCGGATACTTCTGCAATTCTATTCTAATCATCTGTGAAATTGTCTTAAAGATGTAACAACGATAATATTTTCATTATAGGAAACATTTGAGGGAAACATAACAATCAAAGATGTGGCATTTAACTACCCAAACCGACCTGAGGTCAAAATCCTCCAAGGGTTGAATCTAAAAGTAGAAAAGGGACAAACTCTGGCTCTTGTTGGCAGCAGTGGCTGTGGAAAGAGCACTGTCGTTCAGCTGCTGGAGAGGTTTTATGACCCACTCGATGGAGAAATGGTAAGTATTTTTGCAAGAACATGTCAACAGGTTAAGTGAGAGTGTTCTTCATTGGTTTTCTGTGATTTTATAAGTACAATAGGTATTTCTAGTTTTATTTTTAAGTATTTTTAAGTGACTCATTGGGTCTCCTAAATTAAACTAGATGTATATAAGTCCCAGTTTCCCACATTACAATTATTGATCCACAGTCTCATTATGGCTTTAAATTCAGAACAAATTTATTGAGGTTTTTATAATAAGAACAGTTGAAAAATTGATAAATATATCTACTTCTATATGATCTAGTAATAGAATTTTCCATCTATGTTCTTTCAAAAAAAAGGTGACATTGACAAAAGTAATTTTTTTCATAATTTTTACTTGTCAGGAACATCTTTAGGAGTATGCCTGCTTATTAAATGATAGATTGTAAATACTTTCAGTAATATCGGTTTAAAATGTAGGGTTTCCTATACTACTCATTCAGCAACTTCACAATTTTTTTTCACATAGTGCTACTCTTAATTGCTGTTGTTCTTTGGTGTAAATGTGCTCAGAGGTTTTAGAAGAATTTTAGAGCTTGTCTCTGCAGAGATACTCACAAAGCATAAAACTATAATTAAATAAAGCCTAGATACAATCAAAAAGATTTTTTTGAGGTTAAGAGTGCCCAAAAAGGTTCAATGTAGCAAAGCGATGTCTAGAAAGAGGCAGCATCGGTGCCTCAAAAGTGTGTTTAACAAAATGCAACTTCCTTCCCAGTGTTTCTGACCTTGTGTCCGTGAATAACCAACAACAGTTCACTGAAGGGTAAAGCACAGACCTGTGCCATAGAAACCACAAAAGTGTTGGACTAATTCTCAGGCTGAGCTGTACTGTGAACTGAGTGAAAGGGGTTTAGCTTAAAGCAGAAACTGTCAGAACAGCTGTTCACAAAAGTTCCCTCATTTCATTGGATTTTGAGTCAG
Organism: Camarhynchus parvulus; assembly: GCF_901933205.1. Lineage (NCBI taxonomy): Eukaryota > Metazoa > Chordata > Aves > Passeriformes > Thraupidae > Camarhynchus > Camarhynchus parvulus. The sequence continues at coordinate 21,635,601 of NC_044572.1, read as the reverse complement.
GTTCATTATAGCACCTTTTCCATTGAAGAAAAAGTTATATTGGCTGAAAATTGACTGTTCTAGCACCAGCTGTGGAGTTCATAGAATAATCTCCTCCAACAGCCATGCTATGAAGGGGGCAATTCTTCAACTACCCAGCTGATCATGTCACCCAACACAGAGCCTAAGTGCTGCGCTGGGTCACTCTATTGGAGATTTAACAACACTTTTAATGTCCTGGTTTATTTGCGACTGTGTAATTATGAAGCCGATACATAGAAAAAAAATTAAAATTCTGTATTTATCTAATAAAAAATGATAGCAATTCAGCAGGCATATTTAGCAGAAGTATGAGAGAGTTGCCAATAAAGAAAACTTGCTGCAAATGACATCTTAAGGAAGTAAATTTCTCCTTTATAGATGCAAAATAGAGGAAAATTTTCCTGCTGAAGAAACAATTGTAAGAACTTTACGCAAAGTTCTTTGAAGTTGCTTCAGCATATCCTATCTTCCACTGTCTTCAAAATCCTAATTAAATATTGAAGTAAAGAAAAGGACTGAGTCACCATTCACTTCTATGAATTAGAAAATTTTGGAACATAGACAAGAAGGAGGGGAAGGGATTATGCAAGTTTGCAATTGATAAGAAAGAGCTAAGGAAAGAGCTACAATTGTGCAACTGCTGTGTATGAATTTACAGTGGGTCTCAAATTCATATATAGCCATGTGACTAAAATTTAAAATGTTTGCTTTCTCAGCTTTTTGATGGCAAATCTGCAAAGTCACTGAATATCCAGTGGCTGAGAGCTCAGATTGGTATTGTCTCACAAGAACCAATCCTGTTTGACTGCACTATTGCTGAAAACATCGCCTACGGAGATAACAGCCGGCAGGTGTCCTTTGAGGAAATTGTTAGTGCAGCAAAACAAGCCAATATCCATTCCTTCATTGACTCACTGCCAGATGTAAGTTATTCCCTTTCTTTCCTTCTCAGAACTGGATGTGAACTTAAGTGGCAGGGGAAAACTGTCTGCTTATAATTACCCGAGGTACAATAATTCTCTGAGATGAAAATAAATCTGAAACATTTTTTAAAATATTTTCTTACTTAATTGTGTTTAGCATACTTATTTTCACTCTGGGAGATTCCATTGTCAGGTGGAGAGTGGAACTTTTAAGATCTCGGGGAAGAAGACACACAATTATAACTAACTGAGAGCTGCTACTAAGGGGTGGGGATTTTAAAGTTGAACTTTTTTTTAAGCTCCTGTCTTTCTCAAGCATATGTAAAAGATTCTGCTAGACTGATGAGTTTACACTTTCTTCCAGTTATACCTAGCCAGAATTTGAATTTCAAGTATTCCTGTGGTCTGAAAATTACTAAGAATTTTTCACCTATATGCATGAGACAAACACATAATACTATAAGACTGAGTATCTTGGGTCAGATGAAAGGTCTGCCATGCACAAAATCTTGTCCTTATGCAGACCAGAAAGATGTAATTACAAGTATTCAGAAAGGCTAAAAATTTAATCACATTTCCCCTGAATACTTATCTCACTTTGCATGATTTTTCAGAGTTTGAACCCCAGTATTGTCACAGACTTTCACTGACCCTTGGTGTTGTGTTGTCTGATTGAGAATAACATTGTCATTCCAACCTCAGAGTGGCTTGTTGCTTTGAATTCATTAAACACTTGATGTTATAAAGAAGTCTACCAGTAAAAGATCTACAGATCCATAGCAGATAGAAATTCTTGTCAGCTGTTTTCAGAGAGCTACTGGTGTGGAATATGCAGATTATGGGAGGCTGGTGTCAGAGTTGATATGCTTCAATATACATCCAAACTGATTTTCACTCACAGCCTGAACTTAATATATTTTTTGCAGAAATACAATACCCGTGTAGGGGACAAGGGAACGCAGCTTTCTGGTGGCCAGAAGCAGCGGATCGCTATTGCCCGGGCTCTCGTACGCAGGCCCCAGATTCTGCTTCTGGATGAAGCTACTTCTGCCTTAGACACAGAAAGTGAAAAGGTAACTTATGTCCCAGCCAGGAATCTGGAATCTAAATTTTTTTTTTGTGATTACTGTTTTTATTCCCACAGTTTAAAGCCAAAAGCTGGAAATATGACATCTTATGCAAATTATATGTTTAGGCAAATAATAGGCAAATATAATTACCCCTCACTGGGGGGAAAAAAGTCTTACCCCTCCGTGGGGGAAAAAAAGTGTTTTTTACATCTGTATGGCAGTAGGCAGATTGATGTTGCTATGAAGAATACATTCCTTAGCCTAGAAGTCTTCAGGCTTCAGCTGAGAAAATGCTATCAAAATTGAATCAAGACACACAAACTACAGAAGCCAAAAAGATTGAGGATGGTGCCAAAGAACATTGGGGGTTTTTTTTCTGTGAAACTGTGATATGTGGCTTTCTTAAGTTTTCTTCCTTTTCCTATTGCTCTCTGGTCCTTGCTACCTGTTCATGGCTAAAATGAAAATTTTAGGTAATAATTGCTAAAACATTTACCTTTTTTTTAAGGCCAAAGCTGTAATCTTGATACTACAGAAGTGCAATCCAGCTGTAGAAAATTAACAGAGTCTACAAAAATACTTACTATTAATGAGGCAAATATTATATCATATATTATAATCTGGAAAGTTAAGATTTCTATGAAGTTTTGATCAATTGTAGGCATGAAAAAATGAGGTTTAAGGAGAAAATGCCATTAAATAATTCCATGTTTTATTGTTTTCTTGATTATATGCCAGTTAGGTATTTAAATTTAACCTCTTACTTTATTCTGCATTAATAAGCATAAGGAATAAATACAAGAAAGCAGAGATTGTTTTTAATATCTTCTGCTAGTGATAGCTTTAAGAAAATGTGATTCATGAGACTCCCTGTGAAATCATGAGAACTAATATGATAGCAGCTGGCCCAAGAATATTGACTTCTGTATATAATTAATCAGTCATGAAAGGAAGCTGTGGAGGTTCCCAATTAAACCTCCTCTTCACACAAAGACCAATACTGAACTCAAATTTAGATTAATTTATGCTGTGTCTGGTAGGGTACTTGAAAATCTCAAGGAGATTCAGTAGAGATGTTTTTGTCCCTGTTCCAATGCTTGATTATCCTTGCAGTGAATCCTTTTTATATCCAGTCAGAACATCTCCTACAATTTAAAACCATTTTCTTTTTTTCTCCTGCCATGCATCTCAGTAACGAGCCTGGCTCCTTCTAATTCTCTTAGCTCTCACAGCATTATCCACTCTGACAGCCTGGACTCTGCCAAGACACAAGCTAATTCTAAATCAAGAAGCTTGAGCAACATATATTCCCTTTCCTTCACTGCCATATTCGAGCTTACAGATGGCAGTTGAGGTGTATGTCCCAGCAGCTGCCAGAAGAGCTCACCTCTTGGTTTGTTCCTTGTGCAGATTGTCCAGGAGGCGCTGGATAAAGCTCGGGAAGGTCGCACGTGCATTGTGATAGCTCACCGCCTCTCCACCATCCAGAACGCTGACAAGATCGTCGTGCTCCAGAATGGCAGGGTCACAGAGCAGGGCACCCACCAGCAGCTTCTGGCTGAAAAAGGTGTCTACTATTCCCTGGTCAATGTTCAAAGTGGGTAATGCAACATCTCAACCCAAGGCAGTATTTATCTCTGAATTGTCATTGTAATTATTTCAATATCAACAGTCAGTCTTGATACTTTTGGTTTTCTTCATTCCTTTCATAAGGTATACAAATCCAAGAAATACTAAGTAGATGTGTACCATTTTGTCACTACTAGTTTTCATTATTCAAACCTCTTTTATATGTGGCCAAAGCAGATGCCCATGGCATTCATGAAAGTAGAAGCATGCTAAGCCAAATGTAATTATTATTAGCTTGCTTTGAACTCTTTCAAAAATCACTCTAATTAGGTGTGAGCAACTTGGAAATATTTTCATGCTCATTAAAAACGGTTTTGCTCTTGTCAGAAATAAACCTCAAGCCTTATCCTTGCTGTGCCTGTGTAAGACAGTCAGTCCTGGCCTATTAGGCTTGTTACCATATATTATGAGAATTTGCAGGTAGGCTGAAGCTTGATGCCAGGTGTCTCCTGTTTTGATGTGGAGTTTTAGTAAAGGCCTTGAAAATACGGGCGTAGGCTAAAAAAAAAGATCCCAGAACTATAAGTACCTTACTGATGGTTAGTTACTGATCATTGAAGAGTTGCAAGCTTAAGAGATGGAAAAAGACTGCTTGAAATGAAACAGAAATTAAACAACAGATAAGGAAAAAACCCAAGACCATTACTGGTGGACAAGACAAGGCATCTGCTGCAGCCTGGGAAAGTACTCTCTGCAAGTCTCTCAAAGTCCTTGGAGTCAGAGGTCAAGGAATACGAGCTCTCTAAAGACTGTAATGTTTTATACAAGGTGAAAATCCTGGATTTGGACTTGGAGGAGGGGGAAGGAAAGCTTCCTTTTCAGTGCTGACATCCTTGGCTGAAGAGCTCTTGAACCTGAGCACTGCCGTGACTGACAGTCTCAAGGACTGCAACCATCGGTGCTGAATTCCTGCCATGGGCTCTGGGATACTGTATATTATTTGCAAATATAGGATGGCTGTTAAAGGAATAACTGCTTCAAACACGGAGTAATATTGACTAATAATTATTAATGACTAAACAGTAGAAATGTATTTTGTTAGCGAGTATTTATGCAGTAAAGTTTTGTTTTTAAGTTTAAAACTGTCTCGATTAATCTATCGTCTGCACTTCTGTCATTGCATTTTCTCATTCCCTGAGATTTATACATTTGGTCTGTCATACCCACACTCCGATATTTACTCACACAGAGCCAGTCTGTAGGCAGATAGGCCATATCAGCTAAGCTCAACCATGTACTAATTACACTCTACAGAATGTTGATTGATGCAGTCTCACTGTATTCCTGTTGAATCACATACCTGTTTTCTTTTGTTTCTGTCTTAGATGGAAAACCAGTTTGACTGGAAAATTTGTTTCTATTTATGCATTGCTTGATACAATAATGTTCTTGTCTGTCAATAAGGATATTACTCCGCACAGTAATAGAAATAAGTAATACTTGCAACTGTAAGAATGAAATAGTTACTCTTCAACATTATAGTCTGAAGATTCAAGTAAGAACATACTTAGAGTGATTTTTTAAAATTAAATTCTGGATGTTAGTATTTTGTTTTTAAACTAGGATTTTTAGTTGTTGATGATATATTTTCTAATTATTGGATTAGGAATGAATGAGTTATTTCCCCAACTCATTTCAAAGATGCTTGATTTACCAGAACAATTTAGCTTTTAATGAAAATCAAGATAATACTGTAAATATTTTACCAGAAACATCTGAAAACCATTAAAAAAATTTTGGCCATATAGTTTAAAATATATTTCAGAAATTCATGTCAGATGCAGAAACTTTCCAAAACAACCTATTTCCCCCCATTCTTTTCTTCTACATTTTTAAAGAAGTATTTGTTGAGACTTATGCAAAAGTTTTATAATAATTCCAAGTCCACTATAAGTGCTTGAACAGCTATGCTGCTTCTCACAATTACATCCTTTTCAGATTTTTTTTTCAGAAGATCACAACAGCCATATTGCTACAACTGAACTACCATTCAATAGCTCATCATGTAGCTTCTAGGCACAAAGCCAAAAGGACAGACAAAAACACCTCCAAAAATGTGTTTGTCATCATATTCTATTCATACACCTTTAAATTGCAGTGGTTTACCCAAAGGAAGGGTTCTCTGAACTAGGACAATACTACTTTAAGGACCATTATTCTACCACATCTTTCCAAGGGGCTGCAGAGGTCTTACTCCTTAGCTCTGCCTTTTCATTTAGGCTCTAACCTTTCTGGTTCCCCTTGATGTCATAAGACACTTTTCTGAGCTTTAAGTCCTCCTTGTTGGAGCAGTCAGCTCTTGTCTTTGCCCATGAGCACTCTGAATGCAGGATGATACATTTATGTTGCTATTCTGAAATAATAGGCCTTTTTTCCTCTGTCTTTGAGAGCCTGCAGTAGTTTCAAGCAGCACTCACTGTTTTGAGGGGAGGTAATTTAATGTTTTCCACACATTTCTTGTGCCTCTAGACCCCATTTCTTGTGCCTCACTATCTTTGGGGCAAGTCTTTAGAGAGATGTCAGCATTGACACCATCTTGGCAATCCTAAACACATTGCAAGCAAATGCCACTGACTGTGGGGAAACAGAAAGCAAGGACTTACATTCAACAGTCTGATAGCCCTCCTGCTGAAAGGATTAATCAAAATAGAGTTCTCAGAAGAAAAAGACGATTTAGGTCTAGAAAGTCATTCTTACTGCAGATTTTTATCTGGCTGTTAAACACCTGTATCCTATTGTTCAGCTTTCTCCAGCATATTGATTCCTGCAAGGATAACTGGCTGTTCCTTATGCAACAAGTATCTCATTTCTACACCCTTCTATAATATCTGACATAGAGTGAGAGCATGAGTAAACTCCTCATTCTCCCTCACTTCAAGAGTTTCTGAAAGGGAATTTCTCACCAGTGCTGTAGACCATGTACCATGTCCAAAGGAGGACTATCCATCAGTTCTGGACCTCCATTAGTCTCTTCTTCAGGCATTCCTTCAGAGTTCTTCCTGAACTATCCCACGTGTTGGGAGAAGTTCAATGGTCTTCCTCCCTAAAACTGACTCCTCATCAATCAAGATTTAGTGGAACCAGTTCTCCTTTCTTGCAAGTAAATCCTTTGAATCTGATGTCTCCTTCCTGTTACACTTATCTATAAAATCAACCTTCCTGTGAGTTTACAAGACGACTTGGAGGTAAGAAGAAACTTGATAAACTACTTATGAATATAGGGCAAAACCGTTCAATTTTTGTGCAAAAAAAGCTACATTGCAATTGTATCTATGGACAGCCTAAATAACTGTTATTATCAAGTACTCAGTCTTCTAGACAAATTGTCTAGAATAATATATTTAGTCATAAATTAATTCTGTATTTCCAAGAGAGGGTGGTATCATTATTCTATCATTATCATTATTACCTTAAGGTAGTAAATTGAAAGCTGAAAGTAAGAAACAGGACTGGCAGCAACTTCACATTCTTTGCTGTGAATTTCATGGACTCTAGAGCTATCAAAAGTAGAGAACAGGAGGGAAAAGTGCAGAACACACAAGGACAACTATCTTTAGCAATCCTTGTTGTTGAAAGGTTGAGTACATTTCATTTTGTCTTTGTGTGCTTATTCCTGTATACATTTCATTCCACTAAAGATGGAGATCAGTACCATAATGCTGTTGCTGTAGAGATCTAGCACAGGACTGCACATAACTCACAGTGAGTATTCAAACCTATGTCATTTCTCTACGCAAGTCTATCTTCTGCAGGATTAAAAGAGGTCTGGCCAATGAAGACTGGGGCACATTTCATCCTGCTCTAGAGTTGCTGTCACTAGCAGGTCAGATTAGCAACAATCTTGTATTGTATCTCTCCATAAGAGGGTGTGAGATGATTATCATAAATACCTACATTGTTTATGCCCTGGTGTAGAGTACATGAATCACACCTTGAATGAGTGCTCTACTAAAATCAGCATCTTAGATCCTGCATTACGTAATGTTTTATAAAAGTAGATCCATAAACACTGGCTGCAGCCTTACATTCACTAAGCCAGAGGCATTTTTGATGGAAATACTAGAAATTGTATGGGGCTGTTTTAAAACGTCCTGACATTTAAAGTTACTGATGTTTTAGGTAACTTAAATGTAAATATCATGCTTACATATATAATCTCTGAGTAGAAATTATATTATTTATTTGCCTATTAAAGGAGACAATATGTTAAGAATCTTTTTTGAATACACAAACACTTGTTCTAAGATAAAAAAGTGTGGTCCTTACATCATCTAACAAACAGAAATTGTTTTATTTCCATGTTAATTTTGATTTGGTTCTCAAAATCACAGATGAAAAAGGAAGAAGTGAATAACCTGATTAATCCAAGAAAAAAAAATCAGTTTGTTATATACAAGATGTTAAAATGAAGCAATGTTGAGGGGAGAAGGAATGAATATTTATATGATACAGGAACTGTGGGTTCCCACTTACACTTGAAATGTCTATAATTAGGACAACTTTCATTACAGCAGTATATTAAAAAGCCAGGGCAGAACTTAGAATGAATTAAGCTACCACAGAATCATAGAATGACTTGGTTTGGAGGGGACTTTAAAGAACATCTGGTTCCAAGCCCTCTGTTGTGGGCAGAGACACCTTCCACTAGACCAGGTTCTTCTGAGCCCCCTCCAACCTAGCCTTGAACACTTCCAGTGATGGGACATCCAAAGCTTTTTTGGGCAACCTGCTCCAGTGCCCCACCACACTCAGAGTAAGGGATTTTTTCCTACTACCTGGTCTAAGCCTGCTCTCTTTCAGTTTGAAGCCATTTCCCCTTGTCCTGCCCCAAATGCCCTTGTAAGCAGTGTAGGTGCACTATGACCAGCACTATTTACTCTCTTTACTGCTGGGGCTGTGACAAACTGTTTGGTTAACACTGGCACCACACTTTTTCTTTCTAGGCACTCTTCTCTTTCCCCAGGATTATCTTCTTCTTACCTTCCCTTTTACATATATGACATTTTGTACAGTTTTCATTTTGGATTAATCAATGTGCTTGCTTGTTGTAGAAACTTTTCAGTCATTCTTTGATATGCATATATTTAATACTGTTGTAAAGCAATACATCATTCCCATGTTGTTCAACAAAAAAAAAAAAAAAAAAAAAAAACAAACAAATAAACAAACCAAAATATATATATATAAAACAGAACAAAACAAATAAAATATTTGCACACATTCCAAGGGAAAAGTAGGAAAAGACACTATGGAATTATGATGGATTTCTCCATCCATCATATGAATTCCTAATCTAAATTAAGTTTTCCCAGGATTTTCTTTTGGATAGCTCTACAGAAGATTTCTCTATATGTATCTGTCTATTTTTCAGTGTAAAAGAAGATGAATTATTAAAGATTAGAGTTATTTACATATCTGCTGAATCAAAATCAGCTTAGACACTACTCCTTATGCATATTAGAGTTGTGAATTACAGTTCTGGATGCTAATATTTCCCTGTTCAGATGGTTAATGGTACATTCAGTGAAGCATACAGCAATATAGATTTGCAGATGTTTATAATTTCATTTCCTGCAATTTCCTGAGTAGCTCGATAAATAATCTGAAGCTTGGTTGCTCACTTGGTGCTTGCATGTAGACATTTGAAATCTTTCCTCTGAAGACAGGATTATTTCTCCTAGCTCTCACTTCCACACTACTACCTATGAGACTTTAGCTGTCTTAGAAAAAATGTATGTGATTTCCATCTAAGAATATTTCATTTCAAAATGAAAATAAATTTCAAAATATCTTTCAAAATTTCTCTATAAGTACTGTGAACAATTGAAATGCTAGAAGTAATTTCTGTTTGAACTTTAACACCTCTTCCCTTTGAGTTCATGATGAAAGGTGTATGTTTTCTTCTTTATTACTCTATTCTGTAAATCAACAATTTTTCTTACTATGGCCATGTCTTTAATTTGCCACATGATGGCCACATTTGTTCAGAAAATGGCTACACTGATCTGCATTATCTTTTTTTCTTTTTACTTCTTCATGTATGTCTTGTTCGACTCAATACATGCACTATTCTTCTAACCTAAACAGCAATGTTCTCTTCCCTGCCTAAGGGATTAGCACATCAAATTTACAGTCCTGACACCATTGCTGCCATGTCCTTTAAAGTCAGGATTCCTAAGACCTAGACTAAGGCAGGAGACACTAACTGCACTTCCCAGCTCCTACTGTGTCAAGCAGACCTGCTGGAGGCAATCCAGGATGGTAGATAATGTTTATCTCTGCATTCAAATCAAAGGCCTTTCATTTATTTCTTCCTAAATTAATCTAATTTGTCACAAAACCTATTAAGATAAAGGAGGAGGATAAAGAGGAATCTCCCCATGTAAAAAGTATTTCAGAGTATTACAAGAGCAAAGAGGTTTTCATTTGATGCGTAATTTGATTCCACATCCAGAGTTTGAGTTCCATTTATTTTTGAGTGACTTGCTTCTCTAAGAGAAATTTCTTTGAACACCACTGTCATTCTACGTTGAATTTCATGTGACCTCTAAGTTTTACAGAACAGATATAGAAATTTACAAAATAGGATATTAAAATGCCACATTTATATTGAAGTGAAACTGTTCACCTGTGAGACAACAAGCATTTCACCACCAACACTGGTATTTTATACTAGGTGAATTTAGTATTGCCTGTTAATAGAAGATAAAAGCATTTCACAGTAGCTTAATTTTGCAGCTGTGGGAAGGAAATTCAATGATTGGTTCAATTTAATATACCACAGACTTTAAAACAGATGTTCAATGCATTTTTGTATTATCTAAATGAAAATAATTTTAAAATTATTTAACTGTCTAGTTTGTTCAACTGGCTGCAATGAGGACACAGAGATGGTTTATTGCTTTACGCTGAGAAAATTCTGTTTCTAGGATGAGATTGCTTCACAAGAAGAAAATAATTCTCAATAACACCAATGAACTTCTCATTGTGGGTGAATATGTGTGTGCACAAACACGACTCTTTTTGTGTCCAGTAGCAGAAGAATAAATGATGGGTCCAATTTCATCTGAATATGAGAAAACAGTTTATTATTGTGAGAGTGGATGAGCACTGGAACAGGTTGCTTAGGGAGGTTGTGGACTTCAGATATCCAAATGAAACTAGTTATGGCCCCAAACTACTTGTTATACTTGGCCCTGCTTCAGCTAGGCTTTGGACTAGACAATCTCCAGAGGTGCCTGTCAACTTCAGCCATTCTGTTTTTCTAAGTAGGAAAAATTATGATCAACCATGTGGATCCAACCAGTTAAATACATCCACTCCATATGGTGACTTTCAGTATGTCAAAACCATTCAGTACATCACAAGCGTATTAAGAAGAAAAGAGTAATGAAAAAATGCTTGAACAGAACTTCATAGACTTCTGTACAAAGAGTACATAAAAGTCTCCCGTGCCTTAAAGATGACTATAACACAACAAAAGGAATGTTACAGAAATACTTCATGACTTCTGCTGACAGCCTGAGGCAAAGAATCAGTGTCTGCCAAAGGAGAAAGAGGATTGTTTTCTCACTCTTACCAAGAAGCCATCATTTCAACAGGACATTGTTTTGACATCATGATAGTAAGCCATGGCCTTACTCAGTGAAAGACAGGGACTGGCAAATCTTTCTTGTTAGGAATTGCAAATAATTAATTGCAGGACAGCCACAGGCAGCTGGAGTGGATACTCAGGTACTGTCATGGCTGCTGCTCTCTGCTCTTCTGAGAGCAGCTTTCCCCTTCCCCTCTGCTGCATCCTCATTCTACTGCATTGCTGTAAGACCCTCAAAGGCCACCCTGAGAACTCATAATGAAAGGAAAACACTGAGTTCCTCCAAGTTTCTAAGAGCTCTCACACTATCAAATCTCATTTTCAACAAATTTTTTTTGGTTTAATTTTTTTGAGCTTTTGTCCCTTCTCAACCAATGCTATCAAACTCTAAAAGACAACATTGATTTTCTAGACATAAAAACAGCCATCCATTAAACTAATTCTAGAGAGAAAAATATAGCATAATTTAAAGCTTATTGTAAAACTGTGGCATTTTTTCTTTATTGATACATCAGTCAATAATTTTTCTGAGATTTTCCTTACACCTTGATGGGAAAGCTGGAGGAAGAAATGACCAGGTAATAGGAAAGCTTTCAGTCAAGTCATGGCTGTTCTTTTTTGTAATAGAGATCTCAAGTGAAAGCTCTCTAAAGATTATTCCAATATTTTGTTAATTTTATTACAAATATTTCACAGAACTCTAGGAATTCAACTTCTGTCGTGCCTTTAAGCTAACAACATTTTATAAGTGAGAGAGCACCTTGCGTTTTTTCACCCTAATACCTGTCTGTGCCAGATCACTTGTACTCTTCCTCCATGCCCACATCTTTCCCTCCTCATTGTCCCCTTGCACTCCCCTGTTCCTACTTTGCCACCAGTCCTGCCTGATTTGCAACCTAGTTTCTCTTCTTCCTGCCACAACTTTCCTGTTCATCCTTTTTCCTCTTCTCTGATGCTTTCCTTCCTGTGTCAGTGGGTCAGGACCACAGAGGGTAAGGCACAGCCCAGTGCACAAATCACTGCCACACATCTCGCTCTGAGGGGCCCTGGGAGAGGGATCTCTCACAGCTGGGTGGTTTTAGTGGCATCTCCAAGATTAAAAAAGGGATAGGGAAAAAAAGTGCAATGTTCATTCAGGTGGTGGATGCCTTTTTCATGGTATTTAGAGCTGGTTTTACAAAAGCCTGGAAATTGACACTTGTGATTCTGGCCTTCAGTCCCGTTATGGAAGTCTCATCAGGTCTCCATGCAAAGATATGAAAACATATGAGTTTTCAATGAAATGGTGAGCCATATCTTCTATACATCTGGTGTCTGTAATATAAACAACATGACCACAAAACCCAGCAAGATTTGAAACTCAGAATTCAATAACAACTGTTGCCCACAGAAAACATGTTCCATCCCTTCATGCTCCAGCTCCCAGTGTTACCTAGGTCTCTAAGGAACATCTTTGGGTACCTTCACCTGGCTGCCCAACTCAGTACAGCCTCTCTCTTTGGTCATCCAGTGCTGTTCCTTACTCTCATAAGTGATTATCTCTTCTACCTGCTCATCCTCAAGGCGCTGTTTGCCAGCCACTTCTGCCACAAGTGCACTAAACCTGATGTAGGTTTTTCCTCATGGCTCAGAAGCAGAAAGACCTTCCCTGTTACTAGACCAGGTCTTGTTTTTGTAGAAAACAAGTGTATGACCTGAACTTTTTAACTCCACTGCTTCAGGAAAGGTATTCTATTTGTTTGAAGATCGAACACCTCTTTCCAACAAAATAGATGCACAGTTTCTGTATATTAATTTATTCCTGGACCAGCACTGAGCCTTTGCTTTAGTAGCTCCCTCCTGTGGGTTTACTTCCCTGTGCTGTTTATAGAAATAAATCTTAGATTCTCTCAGATGGCATTTTGCTAGGGAACAAAATTAAGTCATTTTAGTTTTCTCATACAGTATAGGTTTTCACTGATCATAATTTTTTTCATTTTGTCATATTGTATTTCACATAACTATGGTTCATCTGCTTCTCTTTTTACTACTCTCCAATATAATTTACCTAATTCTGTACGGTATTCTGGTATTCTTTTGTCCTGGTCTTCTCACTGGTTTTCTGTACAGATCCTCTCAGTTTTGCACCATTGGAAAATTTCATAATCATGAGTATTGTTTGCATGCCCAAGTCATTAATTTAAGTAAGAGCAATAAATCCCAAGACTGAGTGAAGAATTAATGTTGCCAGCTCCCTTGGGTATTATTACATCTCCATGCTGAACACCTCTGTCTTCCTTCAAACTCTTTTTTACCCTACTGTTCTTTTATTACTTCACAACTATTGTTTAATAATTTATCTCATGGCTTTAGGATAAAATGGCATTAATGAAGTCCCAATGGAATTGCTTTACTGGGTCTAGCCTCTCTAGAAAAAAAAAAAGAGAACCAAAGAAAAATCATTGGCTTAATTCTTCGCTTCACTAACACATGACATAACTTATTGCCATTTATTTCAGACTATTTTTTTAAATTTGTTTGCAAGCTTCCTGTGCCGGTTTTGTAGAGATATAAGTGCAATTTCTCAGATTGCTCTTTCTGTGATAACTCTTCAGCCCCATGTCTCTATCCACAATTTGAAAATAATCACTGAAAATCTTTGATACTGAACCAGTATTATGTTGGCCAGGTTATTCAATACTCTGGAATAAAGAGTTCATGATCACCATCAGAAGCACATTTCTTCCTTATCATTTTCCCTTTCAGGTCAGATGTGGCAATTAAGATACCCCAAATCACATTTGTCACCCTGCTTTTGGCACCATGCACTTTTGTGGGGTTTTTTTACTGAAAGTTAAGGCTGAATGACAGTTTCAAGGCCATCCCTGGTGAAATTATAATCCCAATGCTTTTTCATTTCCAAGATACATTAAATGAAAACCCATCATTGCAGATCTTTTCTCTGTGTGGTCATCTGTAATTACAGGAAGATAAAATTGCTCAGTATATCGCAAGCATAGAGAAGCAGTCAATACATGTTCTTCTACTCTTAGCAAGATCTTTCTTGGGCTTGGATTTCTGTGTACAAAAATATTTTATAATTCCTCGATGTATTTCAAGGGAAATTTATGCATATACACATGAAAGAAAGGGTAATTTCTTGTATGTTCTAGGGTTTTTTTTGTGGGTTTTTTTTCCTTTCAGGTACCAAAAAATAGAAGATGTCAAACATACTGCTGTCAAACAGGAAATATCAGCCATGATCTCTATGGGTATTGCTTTCTTTTTGATACATACATCATAGGTCTTGGCCTGGTATGGAATCATTGTGATACTTTCTAATTTTAATAGAGTTCACAATCCCAAGATTCTTCTGCTTGATGAGGCAACACCAGCTTTGGATACTGAGAGTGAACCAGCAGTGAAGGCAGCACTGACCAGGTCGGTATTGGTCAGTGTTGAAGTGCTTTTGTCAGTGCCCATGGAGCTAATTAATGATGTTATGGGTAGGACTGAACAGCAGCAGGCCCCCCAAACAAGCTTTAGTCCTTTCAGCACCACAGAGCTCAGTGTGTGCTGAGACCTAAATATCCACAAGCAGTTTTGGGGATCCCTGTGGTTTGTGCTCCTATGAACACCCAGCAAAGCAATAGGAAAGCAGCTCGGGGGTTTCTGCTACAGGCTGACTGCTGTCCAGACCTAACTTGTACACCACACTGACAGTTCAAGGCAATAGCCAATCCTGTATTTCTTGCTGTCTGCTCTAAGCATGTCTGTGAACCATTTACAAAAGAATTCCACCTATTACTCAGTCTGATCCAATCATTTGCTGATTTATTCCCCCCTCTGTTTCTCTACTTTACTATGCACCTATGCTTATGATCTGGATGAAGAGAAATCCTCACCATTGCATAAACAGTTTCAGCAATGATCACAATTTCTCTATGGACAAAATGTTCAGAGAACCTTTTTCACAATATACTGTCACAGGAGAAGTAGCTAATCTGCCTTCTCATTGCAAAGTTCTTGCAATCCCTAATGTCTACTTGGACACCTAATTGCCACTAATTTCAGCAAAACTGGAGTTTGTCCAGTAGTTCTAATTCCTGATCATTCACACTACTTTGTGAAGCTATGCTTGCTGGCACACACAGGGATCTCCCAGCCCATCACCTGGGAAGGGAATCCCAGAGACAGCAGGGCGGGGAACTGCTGATAGAGACACGTTTGGTGGGATTCCCAACTAAGTGCTGCAATATAAAATTTACAGAGCTTGTTTAAACAAGACACTTAGCCTCTCACCTCCCCCACAGAGCTTTGAAATATGTTTTCCTATTGACATTTCTGGCAGAGCATGACAGAAAGGCTTGCTGGGACTAGACTAGCTCTGATTGCTGATGTTGAGCAAGACAAAGCTAACCTGTTGTCTGTCAAGCATTCATTTGTCCTCCTCTTGCCCAATTTTTCTCTTCCTCACTGTGCTGAGCATGTACCTCCACAGAAGGTTTTCATCCAATGCAGACTAGACTCTTTTCCCTGCAGGCTTGCCAAACCTCTGGTGAATCTCTGCTTGCTGTTTTTGTGAATGGGATCTTGTTCTGCTTCTTGAAATGAAGGATCTTAACTTATTTTCTTCTATGTTTTGGTGTGATTTTAACTTTTTAGTATCGCCTCAGACATAGTGAAGCTTTCATACTACCAAGAAAAATCTTTTTTTTTATAGGATGGTTTGAATGGCTGTCATTTCCAGTTCTTAAAATCATTTTCCAATATAAAGATATTCGGTTTATCTAGAAATTCAAGGACAACATCCCATACATTACAATTGAATCTTTTATTTCCTAATTCTAAAACACATATCAAAACACTTATATTCCATCAGTTCAAAATGTTCAGTGAAGGTTTTTAATCTGAATTATATAAAGTTTGTATTCATTTCTTGGATCATTAGATATTAATACAAAGTCATCCCAGCAGCCACTGTCACAATGTGCCTGTGAATACATCTTTGTTGTGACAAACTACATACTTCTAAGATTAATTTTACTATTTTTAGCAATTTAAAAGATGGAAAAAACAATATGAGTAACAGAAGTAGGATTTTAAGTACAATTTTAGATAAGTATTTTTGACTAATGCAAATGAGTCCTTTAGGGCAAGTAAAATTGTTACATGATAACTTTTTTTTGTATTTTTGAAGTGTTCTGAAATAGAATTATCATGAATTAATGGTAGTCTTTTTCCCAGCGAAAAATCAACACCTACCTGGAGAGGATATTGAAGGGGAAGCTCAAAAGTATAAACTTTAGATATTTGTATTAGAATGTAATGGGGCATGAAAAAGAACAGAGTACCTTAACATATATTTTCAGTGAAACTATATTTTGCATTATCTGATTAAATTTACATTATTGCTTTAGTCTACATTGAAGAAACCTAAAACTATTGTTAAGTTCAAATTTCTCAGCTGCCCATTTTGATTTTTACCAGAATACCATTTTAAAATATTTTGTTCAACTCTAACATGAGGAGAGGAAATATTATATGTATGTGAAAATTTTTATCTGGAGCCACAATTTCACTGTTTCCAGGTTGGGAAAGGATGATACACATAGCTCAATGGCTCATAATGCAGATTTTATAGCTGCACTAAAATGGTCCCATCCCACAATGAGTTCATAATGAATTAATGGAACAGAACGGAGTTTAATACAACCTTGTCAATATGCACATAGCTTTTCCCATAGCTTTTATCATATTGTGTACCATTGACCTAACTGGATTGAATTGCTCCCAAAGGTACTTCCAGTTTTCAAGTGTTTTCCCAGTAAAAAAACTCCAAGGAAAAAAGAGCTCCCTAGAAGAGTGCTCAACTTCAGATTAAGAAAAATTCATATTAAGTAAAATGTTCAAGTCTATTCAAAGCTGTGAATTACAGAAAATCTAAGCAATTTTTTTCTAGAAGCATGACATTAAAAATAAAGTATTATGTAGGTAAAAATTAGGATTGTAGGTAAAATTAATGTGTAGAGTAAAAATTTGGTTAGGGCAAAAATGAAGTTGTGGAGCTGATTGCATCTCAGACTACTTTTCCAAATCATAGGATTATTAAATCCCTCGGGTTGGAGATGACTGTCTAATCCAAGCCCTGCTGAAGGCAGGGTGCACTCTGAGGCCAGGGCAGGGTGCTCAGGGCTGTGTCCTGTTGACTTTGAAATATTTCCAAAGATGGAGACTCCACACCCTCCTCCAAGCCCTCTGCCCCACTGCCTCCCTCCCTCATTGTGAAAATTCAAAATATTCTATGCAAGTACCTTTTCAAATCAACAGCATCTTTGTGACTCAGGCTCCTGAAGTTTTGTCAGTCAGACAGGGTTTATCTTCACTATTTTTATTATCTCCCAAGCTACTTCCTGAACTTCTCAAGCAGTTTCTCTCAGGCCTACACTTCAAATAGCTTTAGGTTTCATTTCCTATTCTTCTTGGCTCCCTCCTCACACTGAAAGTCTCTCTCATTGACTTTCTGTTTCTCTTTTAATTTAGGGCTTTTTATATAATTCTTGCATTTTAAAGAGACTTTCTGGAAGAACTCTTCAATTAACTTAGTTCTGCATATTTTCATAACAGTTTAACATAATAAAATAACAAGGAAAAAAAAATCTGTGGCTAAAACACACCCACCCACCCCCCTAAACACCCCACTTATGAGTGTTAGTGTAATGTCAAGGCTTTCACTGAATGTACAGAGGACTTACTGAAACTCAGTACTTGATTGGGCTTTGCAAAAATACTCAGCTCTTATCCTGGAAATCAGGATATAATTATCAAGCTGTCTAAGGACCTAAACTTGCAAGAGACCATATTCAGCAACAAGAAAGAAACAATTCTCTCAACATTCAATACCACCAAAAAGGGGTTTAAATTCTTAACTTCTGTGTCTGGATAGTTCCATGACAGGTAAGTGAATTAATGTACAGCTCATTTATATTTGCTAATTTTTTAAATTTATTGCTCAGCTACTTTTTCTAGCCCAAGTCTGTAGAGTTGTGAATAACACAACTGCCTTATGTCTCGAAGAAAATGGTGCCTTTTCTGAAAAGACATCCAGCCCTTACCCTCTCTTCAGGCAGAAACAGCCTCAAAATTCCCAGTTCCATGATGCCCTTGGAAAAGAAAAGATGCTGGTATAGCATATCCATAGGTATCTTCTGTTACAGATAATGTCTGTCTGTCTCTCCTCATCTCATCTCATCTCATCTCATCTCATCTCATCTCATCTCATCTCATCTCATCTCATCTCATCTCATCTCATCTCATCTCATCTCATCTCATCTCATCTCATCCCATCCCATCCCATCCCATCCCATCCCATCCCATCCCATCCCATCCCCCTGTTCTCTGGCCCTGCACAGCCCAGCCCAGGAGTGAGAGATTCACCAGCAGCTCTTCCTGCACACAGAGCTGGGTTGTGGTCAGGGTCTGAGCAGGGTCAGGGGCTTCCTCCAGAAAATCCCCAGCAGCACTACAGGTTTTGACTGTAAGGTTTTAGAGAGAGAGGGGGAAATCCTTGCTATTTGCACAGTGCCTAAAATGAGCACAGGATCTGGTGGGGCCTGAAGACTGCTACATGATATTCATTTCTTTCTTAAAAAATAATGTCTCGTTTTTCCTCTACCTTATAGGTGATAAATTTAAGTTTTAAATTATAGCTTGAATATTTTTACATGATAATACTATTTTTAATTGTAGGCACATAGCCACTTTACTCAGCTGAAAAAGACAAAAAATATGATAAGGTAATAAAACCTTTTTTTCCTCAAACAGGATTTCACATTGAGCAAAACTGGAGAAATCCTTGCAATGAGGCTTTGATCCATAGTATTTAAAGCACTTCTGAGTCAGGTAAAAGAATTACATATTTAGTTTTCTGGAGCTTTAGAAATGCTTTTTACATGACATAAATTGTCTTTGTGTTTAATTAACACTGTGATCCTAACCATAAAGATACCACACTGATTCCTTTAGCTCAGTTTAGAAACCAGCTGTGCTTAATCTTCAGAACAGGTCCAGGTAGATATTTTGAATGGTTTTAAAATGCAATTGTAAGTCAAGTGTAGAAAAGATCAAAGGTAAATGTAGTGTTTATTTAGCTGTTTTAATAAAATCAAAGCACCTTTGGACAGAGGACCGGAGAAAGTAGACTGTCCTCTAAAAGACTGAATCTGAAATTCAGACCAGCCTTCAAGGACAGCTAACTCCATGTACAGACTAGGAGCCACAAAACTTACTAGTGAAGAGTGCAGGACCTGGATTTGTGACTAACTGCACTCACTGAGCTGTGGCTGCTCCTCTGCAGCAGGCACAGAGCCCACGAGGGTCACAGCAGGGATCGCGGTTGGCAGCAGGGCTCTGCTGCCTGCAGAACAGCCAGCAATGCAGTAAATCTCAATACCCTCAGCCTGAAATGCCAGCAGGGCATGCCCAGCTGCTGTGCAGTGAGCAGGGCAGTGAGGCTCCCAGGAGAGTGTGTAGCCAGCCCTGGCACCACTGCTGGAGCCTGGCATTAGCTGCTTCCTGAGCCACTGCAGTGGTGAGCTGCTCTGCGCCCCTGCACTGCTGCAAGGTCCCAGTGGAACCTGCTGAACCCCACCTGGGAGGCACAGCCTGCACTGGTACCTGCCCTGAGGTCTGGACAGTGCTTCCAGTTTATGTTTTAGCACAGCTAGAACTAATGAAAATATTTTTATCCTTCTTCTGTTGCCATTCCTACCCTTACCAGTTGACACCCTAGCAAGTATTCTTTTTAATTCATTGTGTATTTAAGGGAAATGTTAGTATTCAGCATCTTACTATCAATCCACAGCATAACTTCAATCCTTCTCTGAATTTCTATTAAATTTTACTTTCACCTGACACATTTATAGGCATGTTTGTGATCCCTGAAGGAGTAGAAAGCAGAGCAATGTGAGACTAGCCCAGACACCTCCCTCCCTTGTCATTCTCTCATTACAGACAGTGGTTTATCCCAGCCACACCAGTCTCATACATCCCAAACCACTTACTGAGCCCATGCTGCTGAGTGGAGCTTTCCTGGCCTCCAGAGAGGGTCATTTGCTCCCTGAGAAGATCCCAGAGCCAACCTGGGTCACATCAGCTTCACTTGTTAACCCCTTTCCCTGGTGACCCAGATGGCCCCTCTTTCTAGTTTACATGGGAAGGGATTACAGGTCACCTCCTTGGAAACTAAATCCCATGAGACTTCTTTGACCAGCCCAGGAGGAAAGTGAGGTCTCTCAGACCATGCTGAATCTCAACAAAAACTTAAGATTATCTCATGGTAGTGACATTTTAGTTGTGATATTTGGCAAATCTGGAGGAAAGACAGAATGAATATTATATTTTTGCTTCCTGGATTTAAATAAGACAAATGTCTCACATTTATTTCAGACATTTCAGTTTTCAAAGATGTGTTTTAAAGTCACTGGTCCCTCTGATCAATTAATTTGAATTGTTAATGAGATAGAA
The DNA here is from genome assembly GCF_901933205.1 of Camarhynchus parvulus. Lineage (NCBI taxonomy): Eukaryota > Metazoa > Chordata > Aves > Passeriformes > Thraupidae > Camarhynchus > Camarhynchus parvulus. Next base: position 21,614,860 of record NC_044572.1, on the reverse strand, counting down.
AAGTATATAATTGACAAGATATTTTCCCCCTAAAAATAGTATCTTCCAGATGAGGAAGAGGTGGTGTTGAGAAATCTCCCAGCACTGCACAATATTTCACATATGTGTTCTCAGACACCACACAGATTTTGCAGCAACCCTCAGAAACACCTCACAACAGAGTTACAGCTCTCACAGTACTTGTAACTCACAGAGAATGAAGATTTATTTCTAGTTTTGTAACAGGAGAAAGTATCTTGTTTAGCAATCTTTGCAGATGCATGTTATACATCCAAGAAATTATCCCTGATTGGCAGCTTCCATAGCACTATTTACTGAGCATCTGGTTGTCAAAAACGTGTTAAATTCACAAGAAAAAGTCCTTGTAAAGCTACATTTAATATGAACTAATGTGGTGTTTGTGCTGCTGCAAAAAGGAGTTTTGTGTTCCCATATCTTTATTAAACTTTTAGAACTATTGCATTTATTATTACATGCAATGAAAACCATGCTATGTGTGTCATCCTATTGTAACCTGAAGTGATTAAGCTCTCTTATGTAACCTAATTAGGTAATGTGCAGACTGAAGTTTTTCTATTAATTAATCATTTATTAAATTTTTATTTAAGTAATATTTACTTCCATGTTGCAAAAATATATTTGATATATAATTTCCTTCTAGTTCATATTAATGTTCCATCCAGTTATCACTAGTATGAATGAGTCATCCAAGGAGGCTGTTGACCTAAAGTTATTTATCCAATCTGCTTATATGTGTAGACAGCATTGTGATTTCCTGCTAGATATTGCAAATATTAAAAATATTAACAAAATGCTTAATTGTATGCCTCAAAATGGGGATTGTTCTCTTTGCAGCACTGTTTCTCCCCTGTTTAAAGTGGTCACAGAAAAAAAATAGTCATCTCAGGCTCCAAGGAAATGTCATGTTTTGGGATCTGGCAAGTTTAAAGTCATGGTTCTACATATTAAAAAAAAAGAGATTTATGAAATGCCATTGTGTTTTCTTAGTAAAACCTAAGAACATGGACTGTAAGTCTGAGTGAATATATGGAAGCAGAGGATGAATACTAGATAAGATTTAGAAGGCTGGAGGGAAACATCTGTACAACTGACAAAAGACAAAGCATCCAATTCTGCAGAATATTTAGACCAAATTAAGCACTTTCAGATGGTCTCTGGTGAATAAATCTCAATTGTCTAGGTAATAAACATTTCCTGTTTAGTTTTCAAATAAACCAAAGTAATTTACAATGGTTTCATTCATTTCCAGGCTACAGGTTCCAGATTGGCACTAATTGCCCAAAATGTAGCTGTTCCTGGGACTGGGATGTTTTGTTGTTGATCTGTGGCTAGCAGCTGATTACTCTGCTTTTAGCCATTGTGCAAATTATTGCTGTAACAGCAATGATTCAAATGAAGATGCCTGCTGGACATGGGAAAAAAAATCAGAGGGAACTGTAAATCACTGGAAAAGTGGGTTCTGTGGCATTTTTAGGGTTTTATGTTGTACTAAACTGTGTTGCTTAATAGGGACACAGGTGATGGATCAGGAATATACTCCTCAAACAAATCAAAGTCTACCTTGTTCTATTATTATGACAAAGTGGTGATATAGCAAATATGAAGCTGAAATTTGAAAACATGAGTTACTCATTTGTGTCCTCAGAGTTTGTAGCATGCAGAGCATACTAAGCATTTTAAGAGTACTGGTTCCTTCATGCCTGTCCCAAACCTGAGTTCCCTAGTCTTTCCCAGCACTCTGTTTTCCTTTCTTGTCATTTTTTTATTCAGTTTGTTCCCTTTCAGAGCACCTCACTTCTACCTCTCTTTCTCCCACCTTGCAGCTGCCTGTGGGCTTAAGATGAAAAAACACTGTATAGAAACCATCAGTAACAAGGATGAAAATGTGAGAGGGTGAAAATGTGACAGTGTAAAAAAACCATAGTAACAAGGGTGAAAATGTGACAGTGTAGCTGACCATGCCCTGCAATTTCTTGTTCTGATTTTCATTCCTTCCCTCTCAGCCAGGAAGAGAAGCAGGAGCCTGGGAACCTGTTTCAAAGGAAAATCCTGAAAGGATTTTTAGTGAGGTAGGAATCAGCATTTCCTCCCAGGTAACAAGTGAGAGGACAAGAGGAAAATGACCTCAAGTGGCCACAGGAGGGGTAAAGAATCAGAATCATAGAATTATAGAATGGTTTGGATTGGAAGGGACCTTAAAGATTATCCAGTTCTAACCCCTCTGCCATTAGCAGGGACACCTTTCATTACAAGGAATTGCTCAGAGTCCCATCCAACCTGGCCTTAAATACCTCCAGGGATGGGGCATCCACAGCTTCTCTGGGGAACCTGTTCCAGTGCCTCACCATCCTCACAGAATCTTTTCCTAATATCTAATCTAAACCTACTTTTCTTCAGTTTGAAGCCCTCTCATCCTGTCACTACATGTTCTAGTAAAAAGTCCCTCTCCATCATTCATGAAGGTTTTCTTCAGGAACTGGAGAGCTGCAGTTAGGTCACGCCTAAGCCATCCCTTCCAGGCTGCATAAACCCAATTCTCTCCCCCTTTCCTCACAGGAGAGGCTCCCCAGCCCTCTGACCATCTCAGTGTCCCTGCTCTGGACTCCAACAGGTCCCTGTCCTTCCTGTGCTGGACCCCAGAGCTGGGTGCTGTGTTCCAGGTGGGGTCTCTCTCCCCAGAGCAGAGCAGAGGGACAAAACCTCCCTGCCCTGCTGCCCAGGCTGCTCTGGGTGCAGCCCAGGACACGTTTGGCTCTCTGGGCTGTGAGTGCCATGGCTGGGTCATGTCCAGGCTCTCACCCACCAGCACCCCCAGGTCCCTCTGGGCAGGGCAGCTCTCAATCCCTTCATCCCCAGCCTGGATGGATACTGTGGGTACCCCAGCCTAGGGGCAGCACCTTGCACTTGATCTTGTTGAACCTCATGAGATTCCCATGGGCCACTTGTTGAGCTTGTCCAGGTCCCTCTGGATGGCATCCTGTCCTTCAGGTGTGTCACCTGCACCACTCAGCTTGGTGCACCACTGAAAACTTGCTGAGGTCATTAATAAAGATATTAAATGACACTGCTATAAATACAGACCTCTGAGGGGCACCACTGGTCTCTGATTTCCAAAAGGACTCTGAGCCCTTGACCACTGCCCTCTTGGATGCATCCATACAATCAATTTCTTGTCCACTTATCCTCTCATCAAATCCATGTCTTTCCAATTTAGAGAGAAGAATGTCTGGGGGAGGGGGGGGAAGTGTCACAAAGGCTTCAGAAGTTCAAATAAATGATATCTGCAGTCCTTCCCTCATCCACTGATGTAACCCTCCCATCCCAGAAGGCCACTAGACTGGATATTAGGAAACATTTCTTCACTGAGATGGTTGCTGATCATTGGAACAGGCTTCTAAGGGAAGTGGTTGGGTCACCAGCCCTGAAAGTGTCCAAAACAAATGCAGATGTGAGACTGAGGCATGGTTTAGCAGTGAAAATGGCAGTGCTCATCTCATGGTTGAACTCAATGACCTCAGAGGTCTTTTCCAACCTTAATTATTCTGCGATTCTATGGTACTTAGCCTGTTGTGTTTCTCATTTGTAGATGGTCTAAGCATTTATTCTACTTCTTATGTAGAAGTAGTGATGTGGAAAAAAGGATTTACTAACTGCATGGGTAGAGCTAAGTTTTTGGAGGTTAGCTCCCATATTCAGAGCTTCTAGGCTTTTCCTTCTTCTTACTGAGTTTGAGGTTGAGTCATGTTTGCTTCCAAGCTGTTTTTTACATTTACAGTAAGGGCTGATGATTCAGAACCTTATAGGTGTTCTGTCACACATTAAAATAAGAAATTAGAAAGGTTTATTTTTAAAAGAATATGCATTAAAAAAAAAGAAACATATTCTCCTTCACATGATCGGGTAACCAAGAAAAAAATTCATAACACTGTCTCTAATTATTCACAAAGTTTTGCCAAATTGGTAACCTTGTTGAGTGCATTCTAAGGCGCTGAAATATGTCAAAGTTATTTCACAGCCACATTGTTTACAGCTGATTATCATCTCATGCCAACTGCCTTGGAGAGTATTTGTAAGAAGAGTTACATGACTGTTAAGAGATGACCTGAATATCTGGTTTTGGCAGACTATATCAATCAAAACAATTATTTGCAAGTCATCAGTTTCTGGCAATATTCAAAACATGTCTTTCCATAGCAATTCAGCAAGATGTTTTACTCTCAGTATACCAAGCAAACTTGAAGGAAAACAGGTCTCAAGCATCTATTTTTAGCTCTAGGTAGAAACCTACTTTTTCAAAAGTGAGGTTCTTCCTGGAATACTGCCTATAGGGAAATGCCATCTGCAACACCAGGGGTAAAAATAAACTACACTCATCAAAAGGCAGTGCAGAAATGACATAGTTAAAAGAGAGTAAATTAATTTCATGCCTTCTTTATGAGCAGCAAAATTTGTCATACACTTCTCTAATGAATCAAGTTGCTCCTGGTACAATCCATGAGCAACAACTCAGAGGGGTACAGACACTATGGGGAGCTTCTGTGAAGGCAGTGGGATTCCACAGTGCACAAGTCTGACACATGTGACAGAAAGTGAGAAAGAATTGAGCTTCAGTCCCACATACTGACTGGTTTTCTAGACATATCTAGTGATATATTCATGTATCCAGTGGATAATTTTAAATTTTCTTCTCCCACAAAATGAGTACTTTGAAACTAAATTATGAGCTGTAGTGAATTTAGTGCTTAATGAATATACTTTGCAAAACTGATTTCTGAGATGCTTTACATATTGAGTTTTGATTTGCTAGATTCCTGACCAAGGCTAAACCAACTGCTGCTATGATAAGACTTGTTGTTGATATTAATTAGCTGAAAGTAAATTCTCTTAATATTTGGGAGCATTAACAAAATAAGGGCATGAGCTTCCTCTAGTTTTCAATTGCGACCGAGTACCTAGCTTAAAAAAAATAGTAATTTTTGAGAGTTTCTACTATTTTTCTTCTGTGCAAAACAGGATGATTTTCAAAGATATAAAATGAATAGGGATTAGATGCCAAACTGCTGTATGAGCCAGGAAAATGCATCTCTACATTTTTAGAAATGAACAGTGGTTCTCCTTTAGGTATTTTAAACGGCACTAGGTTTGGAATTTCTCCTTTAGGATTTGGAAAAACTCCTGATTTGCAAAAAATGCTGAGAATATACCCTGTGAAAGATAATTTCTTTATGGGCAAGCTCCAAATCACTGGTTGCTTTTGACACTGTAGGATGTATGTTTACCCTGCAGTTCCAAAAGCCTTTGCAGGTGATGTGGGCTTGTTCAGTGTATCCCAGAGCAGTGACAGCCCCACGGCATTATCCTCATGACAGCTTATACAAGACCAATGGAAAATAAACTCTCATTGCTAAAATGTGTGCTGTCTCCACTTCAATGCTGTAATTCATTCTAACTGGATATATTTAATAGCAGCATATCCACAAATGTCATGACTATGGTCTCAACAGGATGTAGACACACTTATACTGCAGTTATCCATTGGATTATGTCTAAAAATATCCATAAAATTGTTTTTCTGCTCATGAGTATCCGCTCCCAGACGCAGACTGCTTCAGCAGCCACAGAAAATACTTGCATTGTTGTTAATTGAATCAGGAAAAAAAATTAGCTTATATCTGGACAAAGTTTGCAAGCATGATAGAGAATGCTTCTTAAAGGCACAGAATGCTTCTTTAAAAATTTATTGAAATATTCATTTTAAAAATTAACATAAACACCAAGAAACTGAGGTCCTGAGTGGGTGTTAAGTGTGTATATCAAGTATGTCCTTTCTTAGTGCTTAAAACTGAAATACAAAATTATCCAGCATGTTATTTGATTATATGGAACTCTTTGGTGGATTAAGTTGCAATTATTTGGGATTTGGGTTGCAATGAGTGGGATTGAACTTGGAGGAGATTTCCATGTCGCTAAAAGTGAGCCAGAAAGTGCATGACTTGTCAAATGAGCCAGGTCAATTTGTTTAGGACAATTTCTAAAACTTATCAACTAAGATCTGCTTGCAGCAGAAAAAAAGGGCCAGGCTCTGACCCTGGAAAAGTCTGTTTGACCTGATTTCTGGGGCCAGTGAAAATACAGTGAGCATTGTCTCCTGTCCCTCATGCCAGATGTACAAACAGGAACCTGAACTAGTCATCAGAATAAAGTTTTTCACCTCCAAGGCCATAGAACCACCACCTCTGTCATTGCTCCATGACAGATAACAGACTAGAGACACCACAGGTGGGAACAGCTGCTGTACTCGTTTTTAATTCACATTCTGTTTTTTTCTATTGTGCAGCCTGTCAGGAAATGTCAGATAAAGACAGTAAAAGTCACACATGCATCATGACAGCTCAGCAGCTCTCCACCATCCAAAAAGCAGACAAGACTGCTGTGGTTCAGAGTGCAAGGGTGTAGAGCAAGAGAATCAGCAGCAGCTCTGGACTGAAAAAGGCACCTACTCTTCTCTGGTCAATGCTCAAAGTGGGACATGAAATGCATCAGAGCGGGCAGTACCAGCTGCTGAAGTGCAGCAACACAGCAGGTTCACTCTTTTAAAGACTGATAAGGATATTTCAATGTGGGCTTGGTACAATTCCATAAATAGTTTCCTAAAAACCCGTAACTAATAAATAACTGAGGTACATTTGCTTTAAGAACCCAACCCTCTTCCACCAGCACAAAATTCATAGTTCCTCAAATTAAAGAGTACAAAGCAGTCCTGAAAAAGCCTCACTGACTTGCCAAACTGAAGGCAAACGACTGGGTGGAGAGCTCCAGGCACTGAGATCAGCTCTGCAGCACAGAGCATCTGTGCTCATGGAGAAGGCACAAAAACAGGGAGGCTTTGAGGGCAGAGGCACTAGAGACTAAATGCTTTACACAAGGAAATTATTACCACATTCATGAATTCATGCATCCACAGCACATAACAAGCAGCTCTAACAACTCAAAGAATTTAAATTTGTTCTCCCTGAATACTCTTCTGGTTTCAGTTTCTCTAGGCAAGACTCAGACTGTGTCAGCTGAACAGGAAATTCTGGTTATGCTGGTGATTGAATGCCATTTTCTCAATGATTCACTTTCTGAAAAAGTTGTCCTTTTTCTGTATTTCTGTCAGGATTTCTATGTTCCCAGAAATCCTCAGAAAGGCAGGAGTAGGTGTATGAAAAATAAATGCAAATAAATGCAAAATTACACCCTTCATCAGATTTCAGGCTGTTTTGAATGAATGTTCAAAGCAAACTGTCTTTATCACAATTGCAACCAAGTTTACTAACCCAATTAAGAATAAAGAATAAAATTATCACATGTTGCTCAATCCAAAATCCTAATCTATCTCACAGAAATCACAGCATCATAAAGACACAGGCTTCACTGCCCATGAGATTTCAGAAGGTCATTTACCTCTGAGAGAGAGGCTGGGCTATTTTAAGTATTGCAGAACAGCAATGGATTCTTTCTCTATGTGAGTTTCAGAAAATCTCAAACTATTAAACACAATGGTTGTCAGATGCAATTGAGACAAGATGTACAGGTAGGTCAGTAAAGGCAAGGAAAACAAAGGCTGAAATGAGGAGACCATTTTGTGAGGCATCAAGACATAGTCTAACACATCCTGGACTGCAGAGAAGTGTCAGGCATTGAGGGAGAAAATCAAAAGCGGAAGTGTTCTTGCTACTGTGGACAAAAATGTGCAACAGAGCTGCCAGAGGGCAAAAAGACTGGTTCCATGTTAGCTGAAAATTGAGTTGTTTCTGTAAAATAAACAATAGTATTTGATCTCGCTGAAACTTTAAAAGCTAGAGAAAAAACAATGAGTACTTTAGAATCTCTGTTTCAAATTCAGCTGTCACCAAGATCATCTTTTTCTCACAATGTTGCTACACTACGTTAAACAGTCCAGACATAAATTAATTAAGACAAGGTTGATTTTTGGAAAATTTTATTTCTATAACAGGAAAATACAAAGTTGCTCAGAGAAATCAAGTATTAAAATCCTGAGAACTGTATCAAACTGTATTCAGTGCTTAGTTTGTCCATTATTAGTGTAAAGCACCAGATATTCACAGTTCACTAGAGAACGAAAACTGAAAAATCTGAAACTCATGCTGCTTTCTGTCTTTATTATTGAGTGATTCTTTTTCAAAATACTTCAAACTGTAGTGCTCTCATACTACAAATGTAGTGGGAACATCCCCATTCATGGATACAACATTTATTTGGTATAATCCTGATAGCAAAAAATGAAAGGTAACTTACAAAATACCACATAACTCGATGGAGACGCTCTGTTTCATTAACCACTCTGAACCGGAAGCATAATCACAAAAGAGGATAGTGTGGTTACTTTTAAGTACACAGTTAAGTGCTCAACTGGCATAAACACTATCAGTAGACTAGAAACTATTCTACACGTGACTACTAAGGTCATAAATACAGGTCTCCCATCAATTTTCCACTACAACATCCCATCCCTAAGTATGTTTGCATTGTTGTGGCATATTTTAATATTGCATAGTTCTAAACAGATAAGGTACTACTGCTTGCATTGCTGTTGCAAATGGCTACATTATTCTTAAATGGGTACTGTTACCACAGTAAATCTCACAAAAATAGATATAAGTCACACAGATCACTAAATGTCGAATTTAACAGTACTCTTGAGTAGCATTTTGTTTTTAAGTACTACAGACAACTTGTGAGCTTGCAAAGCCTCTTACATCATTATCAAGCTTACAGCTGAGCTGTAAGCGTTAGCTGCAGCACATCATGGAAACACTGGAATAGAGTTCTGCACAGCACTTCTGCATCAGTCTCTGGACAGGATTTCCAAGAAGAACAGGCAGTAACGATCCTAGAAATACAGAAAACAGTGAAGTCACTGTGCTTAATTGTCAAGGTCTAGGATAAAGTTACACAAATTGTCCTGAAATGTGGAATTATTGACATAAATTCTGAAGTAAAAATTGGCACATAAACATACTGTCTCAACACTAAAAGAGGACTCGGATCTTTAGTGCCTTCAGTAAGCAATAATGTTGACAGATCTTGAAATCAGATACTTTGATTTAAATACCTATTACTACATACACAGTGACACAACTTTTCTGCTTATATTTGAAAACGCTGTGAATTATATTTCTTCTTTTTCTGCAATTAGTTTAAGGTTTTAGGTACTTCTATTTATCTAATAAAAAGTATATCTTGATCTAGTTCTATTCATTAAAGAGAGCCATAGATCAAAGTATTAATGGCTTGTATTCTCAAACTGATCTGAATGGGCACACAACCCCTGCCTAGCTTTAGGAAGAAGTCATTTGAATTACACCTAAACTAGCAATTTATCTCTACACATTCTAACCAAATTAGTTTTATATTTCATAAAAAAGGAGTAATTTTTGTCCATAAGATCAGTTAAGCCAAAGTTTGATCTTTTCAAATAGTATGATTCTGGAGAAGTGAAGCCAAACGTTTTAGCCCCTCAAGATGTGTGTCACTGCCAAGAATGATGGGCAGTATGCTCACCTGTCCTCTTATCTGCTCTAGCTCAGCCAAAAAACACCTTCACATGTTACAAAATGATCCTAAAATGACAGCCTATTTTAAAGTTAACCTATTTTAAAGTCTGTTTGTTTCTCCCTTCTTTCACCTTCCCTACTCTGTATTTCTGCTTATTGTCAGTATCTTGGTACTCACTTGCCCTCCACCACTTGTTCTTCCTCCCACATGTGCTTTCCCAGAATGCCAATGCCTCTATTCTCATGTACCTCACTTCTCAATCTCTTCTGACACATTCAGCTGTATTTCTTCAGTATTTTCCTTTCCTCATTCTCGCTGTTAGCTGCCTTTTCCTCTGTGACAAATGCAGAGCCATATTCAAAATGAAATTATATCCTTACCTGTCATCTCTAATTGAATAAAAAAAGCCATAGCCATGTGGTACCATAGGGACTGCAGATCCACTAAACCTAGTGTAGCCAGTCAGACTAGTTGAAAGGACAAAATTCCCACCTCCTCCACTGTGAAACAACACAAAACAAAAGCAGCACTGTTGAAAGCTATTTAAAACAAAGTGTGTTTTACAAAACAGTTATTTTCTTGCAGAGATCAAGACACCAACACACACAAGGCCAGTGTAGCAAAGGCCTTGGTATCAAGGGATACAACTTGCCATGGACAAGAATATGAATTACCTGGCTGTGAAGGCCTTATCCCCATACAGATCTGGCACTGGCAGTCCTTGCTCCTGTGCTATGAGCAGGAGACCCAGAAGATGACGATCAAAGCCTGTCAAATAAATGCAAATACTGAATGATTAACAGCAGCATTCACAGTTTTTCTGCTTCTTCTGGTCTGGATAGCTGGGAGCTCAAATAGCAGCTGAAGGAGAGATAAACAACAGCATCATATTGTAGCATCCAAAAACATTCCCCACATTTGATCTAAGAGGTCTTCAACAACTTCAACTTGCAGCACTGAGCTCAAAAGCAAATGACTTCAGTAACAGAGATGCAGCACAGTTCCTGTGGAAAACAAAACCCAAGAATACTCCCACTTCAGTCAAGGAGGAAGGGCTCCTTACAGTGGAAGCAGCCCATGGGCAATTATGCCAACACAGTGGAAAGGCTTTCAGGGCCACTACTGCTCTGAATTGTGATAACACACCAAGGAGGCTGCAGAGAGCATGAAGTTCAACAGGTTCATTTCCCAGCTACTCATCCTCATTCACAGAATAGTGTACAGCACTAACACAGCTGGGTTAGAATCTCACCCTAATCTCTCCTTTTTCACTTTTTAGCCAAGCATATATTTGACTGGAAGGTACTCCAAAGTAATGATCAGCTGGGCAGAAAAACTGAATAAATATTCCAAGCAAACATATTTTTGGGGTACAAGGATGGGTGCAAGGAGCAGGTTTTAGTTCTTCTCCCCAAAATTAAAGTATAAAATGTTATGTGGTAGTTTTTATTCAGGTCGAAAATAAGGACGTAGAGAAAATGTACTAGCACACAATGATACTCCCTTTTCACCCACATGAAAAAGACCCAAAAATTTTGATCCCAGAGTACCTCTTCCATTTTCACATTCTTTCCTCATTTTATTGTGCTTCGCAAATGCCTTATGCATCAGTTGTAGCCGTTGATAATTCTGTAAAGTAGGGCAGGATTCAAAAAAAAAACCAAAAGAAAAATCAATCCAAATCAGTAACACATCAGCAATCACAGACCAGCAGGTTTTCCCCTTTCATAGCTCCTAACAATTTTAGATAGAAGAAAATGGATGAACTTCAAAGGTACATAACAACCTCTCCCAAACCCAAATTCCCTTTTCATGAAAATGTGCTTGTTTGTTTCCTCTGCTCTCTTACTCAGATCACTTTTGAACTGAACAATATTCTAAATTCTCATGCTCTTTCCCAAATAACCTGAAACAATGGAAAGGAACCAGTGTGAACTAGAGTGATCAAACCCAAAAACCTTCTATAATACCATTTATTCAGAAGGACACTAGCTCCTACTAGGTGCATTCCCAGATTTTCTCTGCTGATTGCCAATTCTGCCCAACATTACAGTTTTTCCAAGTTTATATTAAAATTCATATATTAAAGTCAGAGACAATACAAATAACATGGTTTTTGTAAAGAAGGCCTTGAGAAACAGTCCAAAATCTTGACTTCCAAGACCTTAGATCTTCACAGCTCTTTGACTTCTTAAGAAGGACTATTTATCCTTTTATTCATCACACAAGAGGCTGCAGCAGAGAATGTGAAACAAGGACAGCAGTCACTTGATTTGGATAAAAATCAAGCTATCGAGATGACAAGGAGCAAAAGAAAATTTAAGACAAAAGGATTATTTCAAAGCATCTGACTTTAAGGCAATAAAAATTACATAAACACAGACTTTTAAGAACGTTCACTTCAACACTATTGAACAGGGCTTTTTAAGCTCCAGGAGTTAGTATTAAAAAAAGTATTTTAAAAATGTAGTATTAAGTATTAAAAACAAACAAACAAAACAACAATAGGGATATATTTGGAGTTGCTATTTAACATAACAAAGAAAAAAAAGGCTACAGTTAGTGTACACAGAAAGTTACACACTAGAAGTAGTAGTAACCACAGAAGCCTGATAATTGGTTAAAAGGCAACCGAGAAGCAGGAAAATAACAGAAATCCATATTTGGAAAAGGAAAGCCAAGATTTGGAAGATGGCCAGAAAAGTGAGTTTTAAAACTGCTGTACATGACAAAAGAAGCCATTGAAGACCAGGAAAATGTGCTCTCTAAGGCCCAAATTATTAAACACACATGCTTTCTTACAGCTGTCTTCCTCTATGTTTTTTAGATGCATTACTAATATAGAACCTTTGATTTTTCTAAAGATGTTTTGTCCTTTGTCAAAAACCTTCTCCTTGCTTAATTTCTCAGGCTCTGAGAAATGTACAGTGAGGACAACAGAAAGAGCTTTAGTACAGCTCTTGCTTGGCAAGCAAGGCATGACCTGCTTTGCCAGCCAAGCACCAGAGGGTAGCTGCTGGGAAAAGAAAAGGTCTCTGGTTCAGCTACTCAGAGACAAACTCTGGAACACACCCCCTGTTACCACTAAGACAGAAACACCCTTCAATCTTGCTCTCAGATCCAACTATTAGATAAACATTTCCTGATTTCACTTGAAAATTAAAACAACAGAACAACTGCACAGCACGATACTTTGGCTCAACTCAGGAACTTTTTGAGGTGTGAAATTAATCAGTGTGAATCTAATTTGAGACAGTTACATTCTTGATACCAAAAGGTAAATAGGACACAAAACCAAGCAAGCCCACACATGACAGCACATCTCAGTCACAATGACCAGAATCAGTTCAAGCAACCTAACATTTAAAATTTGTCTCCCTGGAAAGGCCCCAGCTCCACTCAATGAGACAACACAAAAACGAGCTTGAGGTGGTTCAGATGACAGGCCTTCTAAATACAGAGTAATTAAAGTAGGATTTCAGTATTTACACTCTCAGAAGGATCCAGCATGGACTTGCACCATTCCACTGCTTCCACAGTACATGATCTTATGGTCTCTGTGCGGCCATGATAGAATCGCCTGGTCATGGCAGTTTCGTAACAGCAGCCCGGCCTAAGAACAAAAATTAGGGAAGAGTGTCTCATTAACTTAACAAAATTATTTGCCATCTCAGGGGCTAAAGAAATCCTGCAAAAGATCTTGCACATCAAGCTCGGTTACAAGTACCAGAAACCCACTAATTTTCTTTAAGTTACGTTTCTGAAAAGGAGCCACAAAGCAACTCTGTGTGCTTTTATGGGACAGATGACTGAATAAAGTACCAGTACTTTACTCATACTCTTGAAAAGACTGCATTGCCATGGATATTTTCTGCAGACTACAGATCTACTAGCCTCTAGCAAAAACAGCTGACATTACACAAGCTTCAGTTTCACCACATACTTCCACCTACACCATCTAAACCCTCATAAATTAAGAGACACATTTGAAATAAGCAGTGTGTTCCAAAACATTTAGAGGGAAAGGTCAAAACCTTCTCTGCTGCATACTGACAGCCATCCAGCTTTTACATGGAGCAACTCCAGCTCCACTACAGTCTACCACTTCATATACAACCTACATGAAATATACTTGCATGTTTACAACAGACCAAGGTTATTTTAGTCAGATAATTAATGTCCTGATGTTCAGCAAACCAACTTTTGTTATGATGAGCTACATCTCACCAGTGACAAAACATCACACTCCTATGATGAAACCCTCCTCCTTCTGAAGCAAGTAATACTCTGCTGGTCAGTAATGACTTACACAAGCCAAACAGAAATTTGGGAATAACACCAATAACAAGAAGAATGACACCTTTTAATCAGCAATACAAAATTAAATGTTACATCCAAAAATGCAGAGGCACGCACTTGAAGGGTCACTATCTTCATCTCTATTATTCTGCCCAAACCTTCACACCCAATATTGCTAAAGAAAGTGAGACACTGAAGTTTGTGAGGCCTTTTACAGGCTTAGAAGACTAAATATTTCACTGGTGGCTGTCACATGCTACAGACAAAACTCTCTTCTACATTTGAGCAACCATTTGACATTAGAGACTCCTAAGCCACTGGGCATTTCATGTTGGCCCAAGTGTTTCCTTTGTACAGCCCAAGTTCAAGTTTTCACAGACTGAGTTCTACCACCCACTCATATGTATATGTACTATCCCTGTGGGCACAAGCACACACGATTTCTGAAGCAAGCATGGCTCTATGCAACTGTTACTGTAAAAACCCCTTAGTTATTCATTCTTACATCCCCATGGCAAATTACATACTAGGCATTGCAAAGCCATTGCACACCCCTACTCAAGAAACTAGTTTTTATTCCTACGCTGGTATTTTCTTACCGTCCATGGCATTTGTAATAAGCAAGCTGAAGGGCAAGCTGCACAAATGTATCAGGATGAAGTTTCCTCTTTCTAATCAATGCTTTGCCAAAGGATGTGAAGGTATAAGACACCAACTGCAAGTCAGATACCTGCCATACCAAAGGAGGAAAAACAACAGAAGTCAAGAAATATCACAACTTGGTCCACTGCAAATAAAACACACTCAACATAAATCACTATGTAACAAATTTAACCATGGTGTTAAATTCATTAATTAATCAGGAACATATTCATTACTGTTCTCCATCATGAAAAAAGACCAACCAAAAACATGTAAATAGAATGAAAAAAAAAATAGTAACAGTAACAACTGAGAGAATCAGGAGTAAATTTCACCTTCTTGTAATACAATTCTTTAGTAAGTCCGATTTCATTCATAATTTTTGAATCCACTGTGAATACAAGTTCTTCTGGCTGTGGAATATCCCTCACATTATCTGATCCCTGGGAAGATGAAGACAGAAAGATGCAAAACCAGAAAATGTTATCCATAAGAAAAGACACATTAACTGATAAGCTTGAAAGTTTATAAGAGATAGATACCTTCCATTTTCCCTCATTTTCAATAATCTTCTTATCAGCATAAGAAAACATGGTAATTAAAGCCATGGCATCAAAAGGAGCATGCTAGAATCAGATAAGAGAAGATATTACATTTCTTTGCATAACATCAAGAAGATCAAACTCTTCTGCTTTTTTCCCTATCCTGCTCTTTTTCCTGCTGACCAATAGCTTTACTGTGCAGTGTTGGACTTGTTTTATAGTTCTGCAATAAATACAGAAGTATTTTAAGTCTACCCACCATTTTAACTGCTCTGCAGCTGAACAGAGAGGTACAATGTACTACTGCCATGAAAAGGCAGATTTAAGGAAGAGTAGAAGCTCTTCTGGCCATGAAATTAGTTTAAAATAACATAGTTTAAAAAACACAGCTGTTCAAATGGATACATCGAACAGAGTTAATTTAAAGCCTTCTTGTGTATTGTACTTTTTTTCCTTTGGAACTTGTCATTAAATACTTTAAGAAATAAGATTATGACTTCAGATCCCATTGTTAATTCAAGTATGGTGTAATAGTAAACACCATGAGAAAGCGAAGAACATGAGAAAGCAGACTGCTTTTGAAAACTTACCAGACCAGGTGCCAGGTAAACAAGGCTATACTAAAGAGTAACAGATTAACACCTAAAATGATACTCTGAAGGGGAAAATTCAGCAATTAATAGTCAGAAGATGGAAAAAAAATTAACTTACATCACAGAATGCACTACAGGTTCCATTGGAAAAGAATATGGAATTGTAGGATTTATCTCCCCAGCGCAGAGTCGGATCACCTGCTAGCCCCATCCTTGTAAGCTAAAGCAGAAGAAACATACTGTGAAGACTAAAAAACACCAAGAACACTGCCAGTCTTTGTAAGCTAAACCTAGTCTACATTAAGATGGCAAGACCTCCCTGACAGATGACATTTTCATCCAGTTCAAGATGAAACATGACTATAGGGCCAAGTTATTAATTAGAAGGTTGATAAAAAGTTAATGACCGTGAAGGACAGAGGGCCAAAATGTTATGAAGGCAGATTTCAGCCATTCTCACTTCCAATGGCCTAACAATTAAAACTATTTAAGTTTTCCTATGGATCAAAAAAGCACATTTTCTGCATATTTATTTGCTTCATTTTTACTGTTCTGAAAGAGCAAGAGGTGCTACTTCTGTATATATGCAGGAGAAATTTTTATGGAAAGATGATCAGATATGAATCAAAAATTCTTAGCTACCTCAGTGTAGTCCTCAGGAGTTGCATGAGGACTACAATCATCAAGGCCAACCACAAACAAACTTCTCTGAATTTTTTCCAGAAGAGTTAAGTTCTTTGGATCAAGATGAATCAAATATTCCCGTAACTAGAAGACATAAAAAGACAAAGCTAAGTGAAATAATGTTTTTCCAGTGATCACAATGCTTTTCCCAGGAACCAGCTTCTGAAGTATTCCTACCTCTGCCCATTTGGTCCTTTCGTTGCTTGTTAGGGCTGCCAGTCCTGGTCCATCTGGTTCACTGTAGCATCTCTCCTGTATATACCTAAGTTGCCTTTAAGAAGATTTCAAAAACTGAAGTTAACAACAGCCGGAGAGAAGGTAAAAGTCACCTTGTGTCTCTCTCTCTTTTTTCAAAGCTGGAATTTTGGTTCAACATTCACAAGCCAGTGTGACTTTTCAGGAAGCATGAATCAGCTCCCCCAGTTGAAGACCTGCTCAGGTTTCAGTCACTCAGCACCTACGAGCCCAGTACAAACACACATAAAGAATCACAGTGCTAAAGCATTATTACATGCTTAATTTAAAACTAGATTTAAGACTTCAACAGTGCAGGCTGAGACCTTTCAGAGCAGCAGACATCTGCCATACTGCAGCTTTAGAGGTTCTACAGCAGCTAATAACATACAGGGCAAACCTTCCCCTCAGGATAAATCTTCAAGCAGAACACTTGCTGCAATACATCCTGAATGTAGATTCTGAACTATACAAGAGCAATTCTCTTCCTACCTCTTTCTTTAGAAGAACAATTAACAGAGGGGTAAACTTTAGTTTGCAAATTCAGTTTTCCACATGCTGTTCTCCATGTTAAAGAAACTCCATAAATTACAGGCACTTAATCTGACTTGTTCTTTTTTCCAGGACTCTTGCCTATTAAATATCACCATTGATCACTAGTTACATAGTATCAAAAATATAAGATACCAATGATGACCTTACAAAAATAAAGCCAAACAGAAAGAGTCCCCCCAAACCAAACCCAACCTGCCCTTCCTATAGACAATAGATTCAGAGGATTTTGTCTGTATTCCAAGTGTTCATTCGTTACTCGCTTGACTTAACAGGTACAACTACAAAAATTAGAAATGCATATGTTAAAATATTAGGTATTAATCTACCAGACTATTTTTAAAAAGTGATTTTTAGTTTCTCTAATTAGGTTTGTCTTGCCTGAGGAATTTGGCCATCCGCTTTTTTGCCAATTTTAATTATAAGCCTTCTGTTGTGCACTATAAGCAGCACTTTGACAATTGCATTAAGTTATTCCCTGGCAAAATTAACAACCCTTTTTTAGTAAGGAGATGCATATAGATATCAAATCAGTCACAAGAGACTTCTGCTGAAACTATGTCTGTATCTAACAGGAAAGTTCAACATATGAGAGTGCTTCAACTTTGATAATGATTAAATTGCAATGTGGATTGTACCTGGAAGGAATGATGATAGCTGTAATCCTACTAATTCCATGTAAAGAAACCATAAAAAATGGTATTTCCTACTGAAGTATCTTTTTTCAGCCCTTTTTTATGATGCTCTACAGATGTATTACAATAGTACATGGAAAGAAATTGCCATCCACTGTATAAGGATTTACTCAAATCTGAACCTTTCAGCTAAAGGAGAAGCTGTAGTCTCTCTTACACCTAAATCTTTGAGGTCAAGGGAATAGAAAAAAATCCTCTTTTGTATATAGCTTAAATAAGACAGCTCATTTAGAATAAGCATTTTGAAAACCTGAAAATCTCTGGAGGAGTCAGCATGCTGCCTTCATGCATAGCATCAAATGCAAACACTCGACCTCGACACAGGACTGTCAAGTGAGATGGACATTCACCTTCAGCCTCTGAAATGAAAAACAGGAATAAATGAAAATCCAACATTGGGGATAAAGCGACAGATACAGAAAAAACTAAGCAACTGCTACAGACTATTTTTTATTCAATTCTGCAAACTTGAAGACATTTTAAAAACCAACAGAAGTCACACATAACTTTCACTGTTAGAAACTGCTTCAAGTAATTGTCATTATCTAGCAGCAAATTTCATTTATCTGTGTCTCAGAGCAGGAACTCCCTCTGCTGAAATAAGTGTTCCTTGCTGAATCCACACATACTTATAACACAGAATTTGTCTTTCATAATTCTTAATGCTGGCATGTTTATTACAGGCATCAGGCTAGTTATACACAAATTTGAAGCAGAGCTCTTTTTTACTCCAGTTTGATAAGGACTAAATGTTGGACCAAAAAGGGCATTTGTAGATAAGACACCTTCTTTGCTTCATAATACGAACACTCCACAACCAGTAGCTGATTTAGTGCTCAAGAAAGCAAGAATTTTAAGGTTAAACTGACCACTCCTTTAGCATACTAATAGAGATAATTTGCTTGTATTGATCCCCAATTTTCATTTGTTTACCAGTTTTAAAATAACAGCTGAGAGAGTCTCTGGTAAGCCCAGGAATTTTGCAAGTGCAGAAGAGCATTCGAAATTGGTTCATGTCCAGAACAGTATTCCCAGATCTCTCTATGGCAACCTTCTCTCTGTAGTAACAAACACAGCAACATTAAGCAAGAGAAATTAAAATGATGGAATTAAATCAAGGTAAGACAAACCTGGCTATTACAGCAAAGAATGCATGCCAATGGACATGAACACACATACGCAATTAAGGGATGCCGAGGGATACATCAATATTTAGGACCAGTCATTTTTTCTTAAAGTCTTACGCTCGTAGTAGATCCCAGTATTTCAGGGTGTGCCATATATGTATACATGCTCTGTCTATCTGAGTGCCCTCTTTGGGTGGCCAGTAGTGTTCAATATAGGAACCAGGGCCTCCAATATTGGAGTGGATTTGTGTTGAGATGCGAAGATCAAGATAAGCCACATTCAGCCACCAGTCCTCCAGCTGAAATGAAAAGTGTTTAACATCAGAACTTATTGTTATTCATTAATTCTTTAATAATTACATGACTGTTCAACTGCCTGCTTTTTTACTTTTTTATTTTACTATATGAATAGAAGGTCCTAAATAACACAAGGTGGGACAGTGGTTCAAAACTAACTGATGAATATAATGACACATTTAGCTCTTCTGCTTTCAAGCATGAAATAAAATTCAATGCTGCTTAAGAATATTAAACTGTAAATTATGGTGTTCCTTCCCTGATACTCATAATCTTAGACTCTTGCAGACTTCAGAATATCACAGACTACTCCATGAAGAATAGAAGGAAACTAGACTTGTGTTGAGAAGGGATCTGAGAGAGACAGTTTGTAATGCACATTTTCTGCCACCATCTGAAAATCCTCACTCTGGAGTGTGTTTTGTTACGATTTAAAAAGCCTTCATGAATTCCACTTGGTAACGACCTTCCTTGTATCTCTTTCTCTGTTGAAAGACAACTTTCAAATGCTACCACATAGTTTCCTTCTGGGAAGAAAAAGAAAGAAACCAACTCTGAATTCCAGGATTGGTATTGTTGGGTTTTTGTGATTTTGGTTTTTTGGTGGGTTTTTTTTTTTGGTGTGTTTTTTTGTTGTTGTTGTTTTTGTGGGGTTTTGGGTTTTTTTGTTGTTTTTTTTTTTTGTTTTTTTTTTGTGGTGTTTTTTCTTCTTCTTTTTATTGTTTGGGGTTGGTTTTGTGGGGTTTTTTTTTTCCGCTTGCTTGCTGTTTTTGTCTTTTCCCAGGGTGGAGAGAGAAGGGACAGACGTCATAGAAGGAGAGACTGACAGATAAAGCATCCAAAATCTGGTAAATAATTTTAAATTTCAGTTAGTGAGCTCTCTTAACCACTCAGCTTTGAAAAAAACAAATGACACATACGTAAGTGAATATGAATGAGTTCATATCCACAGGTCAAGTGGCAGATGTAAGGAAGACCTGAAGATTTTAAAAAGTGAAATGATTCTTTGAGTTACATCCTGAATAACCAACTTTCCACAAGTTGAATTAAGATTTCTTACACTGAATTATGCTTTCTCACATATGTAAATACGCACCCAATTCCTTCTCATTTTAGCTCTTTCCAGTAATTTCTGATGCAACTCTTTTCCAATGCCATTTTCAAATTTTTTAACTATATCCTCAGTTCTTTGATATTCTTCTTGATTAAGAAATGGCTTCACTGTAAAAAGAACATGTTTTTATTTTAAAGACAACTGAATACTAAGATTTATTCCAAGATTCAGATATTCACAGGCAAGGGAGTGAATGAGAATTAATTTTTCTAAAACAGGTATTTGAAGGGAAAACCTTTTAAACATCTCTCAAAAGTCTGTAAATACATCAGTATGTTCTAATAAAACATAAATACATACTTTTAAATAAATACAGATGATAGCAGACTAAAGTAATTGCTGAAAACCTGAAATACCTAACAGATAACTAATTCAAATATATTTACATCTGTAAATACTATGGAGTTCTTCCAAGGAATTAAATTTACAGGAACTTCGTAAATTAACACATTGAGCACACGCCTGCCACCCTATTGCACCAACTACAAGCTACTTGTCTGTATTTTCAAGTCCATTCATGGCCTACAAGCCACTTGCCCATCAATTCTCATTCACTGTCCCTGTGTTATATCCACCTTTGATTGATAGCAAATGCAGTTACTGGTAGACAGTTTTTCTGTTTTTAAATCCTTTTGGATTCCTCTGAGATCGTGTGCATTATAGGCTGAAGTCCTCCATAAACTTCTGCAAAACTAGTCATTATTTTAATCTAAACTCTCCTTAAAGACTTTTTACCATGAAATCTCTGCTCAGTAATGGGGACTGCTGATGTCACTTTCCATACAGGCACATCTCATCTTTTTCCTATACTCACCTGTGTATAATGTATTTTCTGTTTTAGTTATACTTAGATTGTAAAGTCAGTGGGAAACAGAATGGAGGGTTGTGTGGGAGGTGTGTTTCTGGTGATTCAATGCCTACACAATGAGGCCCAAGTAATGTTTGAGGCCGCTGGACACTATCATTAGTTAATTTCTTGTTTGCCTTGCTACTGGTAACCCTGTAATTGACTTATAGCTGCTAAGAAACAAAGAAAGATACACAATTACGAAAATTTAAACAAGTATCTGCATCATCTCTCATCTATCTTTTGCTTTTGCAAGCAACAGGCGAGTTTCAGCAGGGCAAGGTCTCAAATACTTAGTTAACCTAAGTATTAAATCCTAACTCCATCTTGCTGCAATCACACCTGCTTGCCTGCAACCACTGGTTTTCTCTTCTTCATAAATCTAGAGATCATCTTGTCCAACACTGCATCTCTGTAGGGTCAGTTGCAGCAAGTTGCATAGGACCATGTTGGGTTTTAAGTATCTCCAAGGATGAACACTCTACAATTGCCTGTTCACTGCTTGACCAGTGCTGCAATAAGAGGAGTTTGCTTATGTTTAAAAGGAATTTCTTGTATTTCAGTTTGTGCCCATCACCTCTTATTCTGTCACTGGATACTACTATGATGTCTGGCTCCATCTTATTAACTCCTCCACAACAAGTAATAACACATATTGCAAAGATCTGAACAATCCTAGCTTTCTCTGTCTCTTCCCATATGTCAGATAATCCAAGCCTTTAATCACTGTCACAGCCCCTCTCTGGGCTCATTCAGTATGTCCCTATCTCACTTGTATGGGGAACCCAGAAAAAGACCCAGAACTGCAGATGTGTCCTCCCCAGCACTGAACCAAGGGAAAGGATCACTTCTCTGTACCTGCTGGCAATGTTCCTTCTACACAGGGAGCCCCAGAGACCACTGACATGCCTTGCTGACATGAACATGCTGGTTCATGCTCAACTTTTCATGCCTACCAGACCCCAGGGGCCCTTCTGCATTCAGGCACTACGCCCCAGCTTGTGCTGCTTGGCATGTTATTCTCTCCTGGGTGAGAGAGATTCCCTGTGTGGCATTTCCCTGTGTTTGTTGAGCTTCATGAGGCTCCTGTTAGTCTGTTCCTCCAGCCAATCAAGCTTCCTCTGATGGCATAACAACCATCTGGTGTATTAGCTACTTCTTCCAGCTTTGGAAGCTGGAAGCTCCCAAACTCAGAGTACAGAGTGTCCCATCATGCATGTCCCATCACCACCCATGACCATATTAAGAATTACTGGACCCCCGGTGTACACCATCAGAGACTGGTCTACAGCTGGCATATGTGTTGCTGACCACAGACCTTTGAGCCCAGCAGATAATGCAGTTTCCAGCCCATCTGTCTGTCCTGTACCTAGTCCATACTTTATTAGTTCCTCTATGAAGATTTTTTAAAAAATTTTTTGATATGCCAGAAGCCTTACTAAAGTCAATATAAACAATATCCACTCTTTTCCCTTCATCCAGCGAGACAGTCATCATAAAAAGTCATCATTAAAAGCTACCATGTTGATCAAGCAAAATTTCCACTTCAGAAACCCATGCTGCCCATTCCCAATCACCTTCTTGTCCTTCATAAGCACAGAAATTGTTTTCATTATTATTTGCCAGGAATTCCCAGGAATTAAAGTAAGATTAATCAGTCTTGTCCTTCCTGAGGACAACAGTAACATCTGCTTTCTTTCCTTCTTTCCTCAGGAACCTTCACCAGTAATCATGATCTTTCAAAGATTATCAGAAGTGGCCTTTCAAAGACAAAGACCAGCTCCCTCAGCACTCATGGGCACATCTCAACAGGACCCACATAGTTTTTCATGTCCAATCTGTTCAGTGCTGATCCTCTTCTATCAAGGGGAAGTCATCCTCACTCTTCTGCAAAATAATTCCATTTAATCCTAATTATATAAGGCATTTCAGTATTTTGCACTACCTGTCCTAAAGTGAAAGATAGGGATCCATTTTCAGATACATCCTGGTCTCCTTATGGTATTCCACAACAATAATGCAAGTCCTAGTGATTTTTTTTTTCTATTCCACAGGACAAACATGGAGAGTGAGGGTCAAATATTACCTACAAATGTGGTTTTAAACACATTTTGACAACCTTAGGCGGCAAGACAGAACATCTACCTTCAGGTATTACCATACAATGCTTGTGTTTAAACTGCATTGGGGCCTCCAAAAATTCCAATACAACACCATCACCACTGGAAAGGTACCAGCATTCCCCTTCCACCTCTACCACAGATGATCAGCTATGGACATTCACATAGTACCTACACATCTAGATGCAGCCTGAATTGCACACCATCAGCTGTGAACACAAATGAAAAAAGAAATAACAGCAACAGAGCCATTCACCTTTACCCTTTTGCAGATTACAGTTTTCACCCTGAAGTTGAAAGCCTTCCCTGACTGAGGGTAGTCCAACACTCAGGCTTCCCAGAAAATGACCTTATCATCACATACTATTGAAAGAGAGGATGATTACCCTCTGTTATTCAGGTTATAAAGTCATTACAGAGCAATACTCAATAAAAAATTAAAACCAGGCAAAATTATTTGGTTCTGGTCTCAATTCATGGAATCATTTAGGCTGGAAAAGATCTGCCATTAATTTAGTTGAACCTTAAAGGGGTGACTAAGATTGCAAGGGGACTGAAATGCACAATGAGATGAGGCTGAGAACTGTGTTTGTTGAACTTATGAAGAGAATGCAAAGGGAAGACGTGGCTGCCCTCTTCAACTGAATGGAAAATCCTGGTGAGGATAAAGCATAGTTCTTCTCAGAGATGGAAAGAATTACGATAAGAGAAAATGGAATAAAGGTGGAATACAGAAAATTTCTCACATGGAAAATGTGAAGTTTTGGGGGTTATTTGGTCATTGCTGGGTTTTTTGGTCTATTGTTTTTCTTCCCCCTCCCACAATCATGAGGGTGATCAAACACCAGAACAGGTTACAATGAAACAGAGCCTCCACCCTGGTAAGTAAACAAAACCTGACTAAGCAGAGCCTGACCAACATGCTGTAGTTGGACCAGCTTTGAGCAGAAATTTGGTCCAGATGAACTCTTCCCAATCTACATGATTCACAGGGTCTCTCTCCATTTAAAAACTATTTAATCAGATGTAGAAGCAGCACTGTTAAGGAGCAGAACTTGGCCTCTTTCTCACCAGAGTACAGTGAAACTTCTCTTGCATTTCTTCAGCCCACAGATCTTGTCTGTCTTTCTGATTAGGGGATCAGCTCTGCCACGAACAAGAAGAATCCCATGAAAGACACCTTCAGTTGCATAGTTAAGGAATCTTCTGGGAAGCTGGAAGTTTGAGTTTTCATACTTTCATGTTGAGTCTGTTTTCCTGAATCTCATCCTCTGGGCTGGAAGGCTCAGTAACATGGCAATGGGCACCTTCTCTGCTCAAGGCTTACTTTCAAAACAGGGATACTCCTCAAAAGGCAGCAACTGTAAAGCCTTAAATAAGGCATTCTGACACATACTTTGTCCAGCTTTTCTAGTTAGCTGGCTCTAAACAGGTAAGTGCTTTACCAGCAGGCACCCTGACTAATGTCAATGGCCCAGAGTCCTCCTCCAACCAAAGAAACAAGGTTTCCCAGGACTAATTTAAAGCCTCTATGAAGAATCATTTGGAGGTTCTGAGTTGTTCTACTGAAGCACTTCCTTTCCTCCATTCACATTTACAGACTAAAATGACAAGCTTAAGCAATGAAATTCAGAGCTATGTCTAGAACTGTGTCCTGCCCTTTGACTTTAATATATTTGTACAAGGGAAGACTGGAAAATTCTGGGCTAACTTTTCTTCACCACCAGTGAGACTAAAGAAGAGCAACAGTGATCAAAATTATGGAACAATTTTGTACATGGAACAGTAAGCAGCAAATAATTTCAGCATGAAAAAGAAAGGGACATGTGATAAGGTTATTTATGAAAACAAATCAGAATCAGAAAACAAGGGCAAGCAAATTCACAATCAGATCTTCTCACTCCATGAGAGAGTTATTTATTAACCTGGAGAGACAGATGGGTTTGCAAAACTAAACAGCAATTTTGTTATTGCAGGTTCTACTCTTGCAGCACAACCTTAGTTAATCTGCATTACAGCAAAAAGACAGTGAATTCTTTTAGACACACATACACACACAACACTTTTGCTCAAAACCTGCCACTTTAACATTCTCCATCATAAAACAATTATGTAAAGAACACCAAAGCAGGCCATTTCCAGTACTCAGAATAAATAGGAACTCAAGAGTAAGCTTCAAGAATTCTATTTTGCGAAAGGGAAAATTTGGTGTAGTATGCTTCTGCTAAGGAGACAACTCCAAGTCTTACTTTGTTAGCAATTGTGTAATACCTGTAAGATGGTAAGATACAAAGTAGATGTTCCAGAAAAAACTCCATGTCTCAGAGTTCTGAAAATTATTGAAGAAATAGAGAAAAATAATCTCAAAATACTTCATAATGCATTTTTGCCATTCCCAATACATAATAAAGAATTAACCAGTCATTTCTTCTTTATAAACAAAACTAGATAAATGTGCATGGATGTTGTTCTCAAAACT
Organism: Camarhynchus parvulus; assembly: GCF_901933205.1. Taxonomy (NCBI): domain Eukaryota; kingdom Metazoa; phylum Chordata; class Aves; order Passeriformes; family Thraupidae; genus Camarhynchus; species Camarhynchus parvulus. Next base: position 21,589,053 of record NC_044572.1, on the reverse strand, counting down.
CTTCTGTGATGTTCTTTAGATTAGCCAACATGTCAAGGCAAAAAGTATCCAAGCTAAATTATGTGAAAATGCTCACCACTGCTTTTGCCTATGACTGTATAGTTAATAAGTGTTCTTTCTCACCAATATTAAGTATGAAAAGTTTTAAATAACTGTTCTTTTAAAAAGATCCTGAGCAAACAGTTATAAACAAGCAGTTATGCAAACCAAAATTTTTAAGTGAAGCATCTTTCACCAGACCAGCTTTTTTTTTTTTTTGAGAAGGAAAAAAGAAAAGTGAAAAAAAATCCACTCTCAAACCAAAAAGTTAACCAAGTGCCAAATTCCCTTGGAGAAAGGTAATTAGGGATAAATAAGAAACTTTTACTCAAGTTTCTCTGGGCACCGCATTTCCAGTTTTGAGCCTGAAAGAGATCCTTTTGGCACACTCAGCTTGTCTGTATCCCACGCCCCAATTACAGTACAAGCTGTGTCTACAATCACTTAGCAAACATCTTCAGATTAGCCTGGTTACAACAGCACATGACACACTACCATTACAACATTAAGTCATTACCTGCATCGAGATATTTACTCAAAGATTCATCAAGAGGAGGTACTGGCAGGGAAGGCAGAGAATCTTGGTATTGAAACGTTCGCTCCTCTGAGGATTCAAGCAGTTGCTTTTCCATGCTGCAGATCTGCAGCACAACCCAACAGGCTATTCACGAAGCCCACGTTCGATGACGAATCTCCCCACACTGTTCTCTCCCTCGCTCCGGCCTCCTGCCATTTAAACGAAAAAAGACACATAGCAAGAAAGGTTCCCCGACAAAGCATGGACCGAGGGTTTCTTGCTGGCTTGCATCCACGAGAGGCACACACACAGCAGGGGGAACGATGATCAGGCTGCTATTGATGCTTTTCCCCAGCACGCCGCGACTAACCAGCTCGGAGACTGTCGCTGTCTTTCCCAAGGAGCAGCCAGTCAGCCCTGGGACACCCGCCCGAGACTAGAGGATATCTGGGGAAGGGGAATCACCCCCAGCCCGGCTGGCGGCCCCTCCTCGCCCGCCCGCAGACCCTCCCCACGGTCCCCGCCCGAGCCCCGGCCGTGCCCTGGCCCAAGCGCTCCCCGAGCCGAGCTGAGCTGAGCTGAGCCGAGCCGAGGCCAGCGACACCACAGCAGAGTTAACAACGGCTCAGGGCCCACATCGAGGAAAGCCCGGGAGAGCTCCAGGCCGATGGGGCCTGAGTGTAAGGACATAGCCGAGCCGAGCCGAGCCCACCCCTCTGCCCTGCGCACCCCCGAGGAACGAAACCGGCGGGGACCAGCGGTCCCGGATCCCTGCCCACCTCCCCGGCCGCCGCCTTTGCTTCTGTCCCACTTCCCAGCGGGTCCGGAAGCCGCGCGGGGCGGGGCGGCCGCGGTGGCGGGAGGGGAGCGGCCTTGCCGTCCGGGGCGCTCCGGGAGCCGGCGGTGGAGTTAAAAGGGCAAGCGAGAAGTGGGGTGGAGGTGCTGATGCCCTCAGGGGCGGACGGGTTCGGCAGAGAGACCCGGGCTAATCGGAGGGCTAGGCGGTCGCCACTGTGTGAAGCTTTATAAGGGCAAGTGCCGGTCTGCGCCTGGGAGAGGGTAACTCTGGACGGACGTACAGACTGGGGAACGAGAGGCTGGAGACCTCATTTCCATCGACCTGGGGTTCCTGGTTGATGGAAAGTTGGGTATAAATCAGCACTGCCCTGGCAGGCAGGAGGGCCCGCCGTGTCCTGAGGGGCATCAGGCACAGCATCGCCAGCCAGGCAAGGGAGGGATTGTCCCTCTGCACTGGGGCAGCCTCACCTCCAGTGCTGGGGGCAGTTCTGGGTGCTACAATACAAAAAAGACATTAAACTATTAGAGAGCTTCCAAAGGAGAGCTATGAAAATAGTCAAGGGTCTAAAGGGGAAGCCACGTGAGGAGTGGCTGAGATCACTTGGTCTGTTCAGCCTGGGGGAGACCTCACTGCAGTTACAACTTCATCATGAGGGGAAGCAGAGGGGCAGACACTGATCCCTATGGTGCACAGTGACAGGAAACAAGGGAATGGCCTGAGGTTTTGTCGGGAGAGGTTTAGGCCGGGTGTTAGGCAAAGGTTTTTACCCAGAGAGTGACTGGGCACTGGAGCAGGTTCCCCAGAAACCTGGTCACAGCACCAAGCCTGCCAGAATTCAAAAAACATTTGGACGGTGATTCTGGGGGATGTCCTGCGTAGGGTCGGGAGTTGGACTTCAGTGATCCTTAGAACTCAGTATCTGCGACATGGGGAGAAAGCACACCTGGGGCTGCACTGGAGGCGGGGGCTCTTCACAGCTGCTGTCCCTCATGGGCTGTGCACTTAACTCCTGTGGTGTCCTTAGCAGAACTGAGAGCAGATGCAAGCCCTGGCTGGCCCAGGGGACTCCTCACCCAAGGTAAGTTGCCCAACTGTTTTGTGGGTGGGCAGTGGCGCAGGATCTGCAAGGGTGTTTCTGTGGAGCACATCTGGGCTGATGGGTTTCTGTGCCACGTGTTAAAATGTTACATGGGACAAATGGTTGTGGGATGTGACTTGCAGTTCCACAGGAGTAGGAGTAAGCAGTAGCCAGAGTGATTGGGTGGCATTTGGAGCAGTCCACATGCTGGAGCAAACATTTCACCCCATGGTGAAGCACCACTTGTACTGGGGAGGGCGTGTGATGCCCAGTGTAGTACACAAGCCCTACAAGGAATGACTGAGGGGCTGGGGTTGTTTAGCCTGGAGAAGAGGAGACTCAAAGGTGACCTTATCACTCTCAACAACTTCCTAAAACGTGGTTGTGGTCAGGTGGGGGTCAGTCTCTTTCTCCAGGCAATGACTGACAGAGCCACAGGATGCTGTCTTAAGCTGTGCCAAGGGAAATACGGGTTGGATATTAAGAAAAGGTTTTATACAGAAAGAGTGATAAAGTATTGGAATGGTTTGCCTGGAGAGATGGTGGAGTCATCATCTCTGGATGTGCTTAAAAAGAGACTGGATGTGGCACTTGGAGCCATGGTTTAGTTAAGATGTTAGGGTTGGGTTGGACTCGATCTTAAAGGTCTCTTCCAACCTAGTGATTATGTGACTTCTTTCCTCTTTGCATCTGCAGCAGTAGCACCTTCTGTTTGTTTTTGTTACTCTCTGTCTTCACTGCCAAAATGGCTTCCCATTACCCACTGTTGTGGTTTAACTCCAGCCAGCAACCAAGCCCTATGCAACAGCTGCTCACTCACTCACCTACCAGTGGGACCAGGGAGAGGATCAGATGAATAAAAGTTAGAAATCTCGTGGGTCAGGAAAGCAAAAGCTGCACAGAAAAGCAAATCAAAACAAGGAATTAATTTGTTATTTCCCATGGTGTTCAGCCATCCCAACGAAAGTAGAGCTCTGTCACCTGTAACAGCTGCTTGGGAAGACAAACACCCATGACTTAAAATGTTCCCCCATTCCACCTTATTCCCTCCACTTTACATAGTGACCTCTTCCTGAAGTCTATAGTACTGCACAGGGTTGTTTTGACCCAAGAGCAAGACTCAGCACTTGGTCTTCTTGAATCTCATACCATTGGCCTTGAACCATTGATCCACCCAGTCCAGATCCCTCTGCAGAGCCTTCCTGACATCCCGCACATCAACCTCCCACCCAACTCGGTGTTGTCTGAGAATTTACCGAGAGGTGCACTCAATCCCCTCATCCAGATTATCAATAGAGATACTGAACAGCAGGTTGCAATCTCCCAGTTAATTTTTTCCCTTGTGATGGTAATTATCTTTCCACATTGATGCCTTTTCTCTTGACTGTTGAGCTACTTACCTAGCACCATCCTGTTGTCATTATAATGCAAAGGTTCTATTGTCATTACATTGCAATGCTTCTATATTGCTAGAGTTTCATATCTCCTTGATGTTTCTTGCAGGCATCTCCTCTAGGCACTGACTCTTCCTTATCCTCACAGTAGCCAACTGACTCCAGTTCCCCTCAACCAACCAATCCACTCTTTTATAACACTCTTCTTATTGCCTACAGGTGTTAAAATCAGGCCTGCTCCTAATCCTAAATAATTGGCTCAGCTGCAACTCTTTAGGGGGTAAGATTACATTCTATACCACCTTCATTTACCCATACTGTATCCCCTTACACCATCCCTGTGTGCATGCCTTTCTTCCCAGTTTTATCTCTTTTACCTTTCACAATTCAGCTCTATGGACTGCTTTAGAGCTCTTCCTCTCAATTGAACAATGTCCTCAAACATCTGAGCAAAGGTTAGGTGGTTGTACCATAGCAGAACTAGGATGACAGCAGCAGCAGTAGAAAAGGAGGAGAGATTATACTGCTCCTTGTGTTTGTTTTTGAAACATCCACATGGCTTGTGTATTTGGCAGTTTCAATGCCCTGGAAGGTCCAAGTAGTCAAGTGTATGTTGTGTGACTTTAATATTTATTTCAGTAATTTTGCATTAGGGACACTTTGAGCTTATCAGTTGCAAGTGTTCCACAAGTAAGTTTCTCTGTAATAATGTTCTAGATTTTTTTTCAAGAAGTAGTAAAGGCATGAGTAAACAGCTTTCTGGAGGACATGATTTCAGTTGATAATGGCAGAATTTTTTTTCATCAGCAGCTTTTAGATGGTAACAATGAAATTAACCAATTGCAAATATAGTGTGCTAAAAATGAAGCCTTGAGAGATATGTTATTGGGAAAAATATGACTAATAAGATGGGTATGCTCTATACTTTTTTGCCATTAATTTATTGCATCTAGATATAAAGACAAAGGATTTGCTGAAGTCTTTATTTTTCAAGAAGCAAACACCAGTATTATTGAACTCAGGAGAGGCTTCTTAGGTCCTGAACTGCCCTAGTGGCAAGTACCACACTCCTGCAGTTCACAAAGACTTCTTCTATGGATTTTTAAACTGTGTGCAATAGGATATATTTTCCTTGGGGAAATATCTTGCAGCCCTGTGCTGCAAGCATTTGGTGTTTCTTTACCTTTGGCTTTCTGTTCCCTGCAGGATGGGGCTGTTGATCCACTTGTCCTAGCAGCTGGTCAGTGTGGAAGCAGTTTTGTTGTCGCTTGTGTTTTCCATTGTGCTTTTCAATTAATACTTCTCCACCTACTATAAGGTGATGCCATGACAATAAATAAAGCTCATGTAAAAAGTTTGTCATGCCCTGAAAGCCTGTCTAAAAAACATGTTTGAAAAAAAATCCAGAATTTCTTTGGTAATGGACCACATCTGGGTCCATTTTTAATTCTGTTGTATTAGAAGGATATTGGAATACTGAAGTGAGCGTGGCACGGTCCCCTGCGATTGTGACTGGAGTGGGTGGTGTACTGGAGAGTCTGAGATAATTGGTTTTGTCTTAAGAGGGGTGTGCCAAATGAAGATGTCTTCACCTGCCTAATAGAAGGATGGGCAGAGCCAGGCTCTTCTTGGCTGTACTCAGCAAAAAGAGAGAAGACTTCTGGATACAAGGGACAACAAGCACATAGATAGAAAAGCATCCTCACTATGAGCCATGATTGAACACTGGAACATGGTTACCAAGGGAGATTGTAGAGGCTCCATCCTTGGAGATGCTCAACCCTAACAAGAGAATATTTGAACTCTGTGATCTCTAGAAGTCCCATTCAGCCTAAGTTGTTCTGTGATTTAAATGATGGCTCTTTTAATCTTTTGTACAGCTCTCTATCAAACTAGAATTTTATTTTCAGCTTATCCGAAATGTGCAGAGAAAAAAGCCAGGAAATACCTTCTTAAAAGTCAGTGGATTTTCTTTTTTTTTCACTGACTGAGCCATTTCTTTGCTGATAGTTCTAGAAAGAAACATTCTTTTCATTGTGAACACTCTAATGTCGATTTCTCTGACACTAATTCATCAGACCACGCATCTAACAAAATTTATAGGGCATAAAATAAAAGCTTGTTTCTCTTGAAAAGCTTACAATCTAGTGAAATCCTGATTTTGCAGAGAATTCTTATGTATCCTCTCTTTGTTATAACAGGGTCAAAGTTAGATCTCAGGTATAAGGCCAATAGGTGGAACTAGATGAAAATATAAAGACAGTTTGGAAATAATAAACAAGTTTTTAAAAATTGCTGTCTTGTCTGGTAAAAAATGAGAAAAAAGACATTTCCCTAACCAAATATGCTTAGATTTCAAATAAATTGAGATTCAACTGTACTCCAAAGAAGATTATGTATTCATGTAATAGTTCTTTCTTGTTTGTTGTCTTTTTCTGCGAAAGAAAATTAGATTGGCTAAATGTATCTTTCAAACCAGTAAGACAGACTCTGCAGGTTTTTTGTTTCAGAGAGAGTTGTAAAATAATCCTTAAAGGCAAGTTACTCCATTAGGTTAGCACAGATGTGTCATTTGCATCCAAACTTTGGGGCTGTATATGTAATATCAGCATGCACCTGTCCAGCTGGATGAAGTGTGTGAAAGCTTCCAAAAAGGTCATAAAAGGCTCCTTTCATTTTCAACAGGAGGATGGTGAGACTGATGTAGGTGAAAACTAAACTACAGGATTAGTTTACAGCTTGATAAACAATGTGCTCTTACTACATAGCTATGGAGTGCTTGTGCTGAGTAAAAGACTGGGGTAGAGCATCATGCTCTAAGAGGCTGGGAGGGGACAGATTGTCTCAGCAGCAGCAGCACGATCAGACAGAGCTGGTGATGAGTCTGCATCTCAGTTACAGCTCTGACTTAGGTTACTCTCGGAGCCACTAAAACCAAAAAAGGGATTCATTCTTCATGCATCAGATAGTGGAGCTGTGCAACTCATTGCAAGAGGATGTCATGGATGCCAACTCTTTAAGGGGAGACTGGAAAAATGCATGAAAGAGTAATTAATAGATGTTATATATATGAAGAAACTACATGCTACTGTGGCTTTGACATTTATTTTACCACTGTGATAAAGAGAACATTGAACTAGGTGGTCCTTATGTTTTCTAGGTTCTTCAGATGGACCTTTTATTTTTGTGTATATCCTAAAACTCTATGTTTTTAAATGGTCTTCCTTAAATCCCTTAACAATTTATTTTGCTGCTTGTAATGTTTGTTGTGGTCAGTGACTGAGCAAATATTAACTAAGGGTATTGCCCAATACTATTCTACCATCATTTATAAAAGCAGAACTGTTTCACAGTGTTGCAGGAAGATTATTTCATATCTAGCAGATAGTTGTTGTAACACAAGCAGTTTTGATGACAAAGACTATTGCACCCTGTTGTTTCAATTTAGACTTAATTCACTCTAATTTTCCTATATCTGAAGAGTCTTGTTCTAGAATGATGGTGGGGGTTTTTGGTTTTTTTTTTTTTTTTTTTTTTTTTTTTTTTAAGAAATGGAAAAGCTGGTTGCTTGTGTACAAAAAAAGCCAGATGCTCTTTGTAGACTGATTTGCTTTCCATGGGCTGGAAGCGGAACTTCACAACTTGCTCAGTGGGGTAGACTCTTCAATGACTCAGTTGAAGGTTAGTAATTTTGTAGTTGCAGTAGAAGTTAAGCGGTTCTGAAATACTCATTAGCCAAATTTTTTAAATGGAATATAATAGTCTTGAAAGCATCACAATCTTTATCTAATGTGTCTTCTCCAGAAAGGAAGGAACTAGCATTCATTAGGAACTAGCATTTCCACTAGGATACATTTTCTGTACCACCTTGAATCAAATTATATTTGATTGGGTGAAAAATTATATCCTCAGAGCTACAATTCACAAGAGTATAGTATGCTTGACTGCTTCAGAAACTACTGGTATGATTCAGAAACAGAACTACACTGAATATTGTTGATAAGCCAGTCTTCAGCAAGGTTAACAGTGAAGATATGAGAACTATTTTTAATTTTGAGAGGCTACAGGGTATCTCTTATCCAGTGTTTGTACTTCTTGTATCAAAACTGAAATTTAATCTATGAATTTTATAACAGTGAAATGATGTTTAGTTACACTATGAAGTAATTCTCACTGCTCACAAGATATATCAGCACTAAAAAAATCCATTGCTTGACCTATTTGAAGAGGAACCAAGGCCATTTTCCAAACCTTCTACAAAGAAAAAAACAATGTCATATTCATGAGCATTGCCATTGCAGTTTTACCAGTCCTCTAAATGCAAGTATACTTTCTGGTAAGCATCTGCGTGTTGAATCTTCCTTGAAATTAGGGGAAAAAACAAAAAAGAAGAAAGAAAAAGTTTTTGTCCACAGGAACTACTTCCAAGAAAGTCACTAAGGAAATGGCCTAGGACCAACTGCAGATGCAGACGAATAAAGTCAGGGCACAGCATGTTCTTTCAGGGATGGTTTTTGCAGAAAATATAGAAGATGCAAACTTCTCTGTACTGGTATCTATGGTATTAGGTTGTGGTTTAGTCTGTCTCCTAGCACAGTCTGTCTCTTTGTGTCTGACCCATTACTTCTACATACCTAGCAGTATGCATGATGTCAAGGAGATTTGAAAAAAAATCAACATTTTTTTCTTATCTATTCATTCCTTACTTTCATTAAACAGTGAGAGGAAAATCCTCAATTTTGAAAGGAAAAGAGTAAAAGCATGTAAATTTCCTTCTCTATAAATATAAATAACCATAAATGTAAGTATAAATACAAACATCCACCAAATTGCACTATGATTCCACATTTTCCAATGTGCAGTGCTGAAGAGCTGACAAGGAAGAAAACAGGGATTGTACAACTCTAATATAGTTTCACTTACTAATGCTGCCCTTGAAAGGATATATTTTACACAACCCTCAAACTTACTATTATTGAAATTAATGAATTTGTGGTTGTTATTAAAACTTATAACAATAAAGTTGCTTTCAAATCTCAGCTGAAATCAGGATCTTGTGGATTCTGATCCAAGGCATTTAGCAATCAGATCAGCAGGAGGGGCAACATTTGAGACTAAAAGAAGGGTGGAAACCTAATCTCTTGCAGGATTAAATCACAGTAGCAGCAATAGCAAGCAAGTGCACAAGATCAACTCTAAGAAGGATTAATTAAAATAATATGTATATTCTGCAGAATAATAAAAAAACTTAATTAAAATTATTCTACTATATCTATTTGAAATAGCTATAATTCTTTTCCCTCCCTTCCTTCACATCTTCTGCAGTGTTCTGTATAAGGCTTCCTGGAAGAGAAACTCGTCTTGAAGAGCCTTTTGCAAAAGACATGACAAGTGTAGTTAATGAAATTACAAGTGTTTTGTTAAAAGAATTGAAAGAAAAACCATTTGCATTTTTTGGCCACAGGTAAAAATACATACATTTTTACATACCCTGGTGAAAGAGCTTCTATTGCTGAGCTCTAGGAGTAGAGAGTTACTTGTTTTTATTTGCAAAACCTTTAGGAAAAATATGCTTCTGCAAGGATGTTCTGTCAAGTTATCCTAAAACATGCAGTTGCTCTCAAAGACTCTGGTTATTTATTTATACTTTCAGGTGCAACACCTGAGCATGTGTTTTGAATCAATCACAATTGCATTTATTAATATTTGTGCCAGTGCTTGATCTATATGAATGCAGGGGGTGAATCACTCATAAAACACAGATTTTAAAGATTGTTGAGTCCCAAGTATTCAAAATAACTGTTCTTATTGAAAATTAAGGAGACTATTAAAAGAAAGAGAATATGAAAAGGCCTTATTTGCAAAATTAGACTGTGTAGGAATATACTTCATGTCAATAAACTAATATCATTATAATCTGCATGTCATATACCATTTCAGCAATTGTTCAAGATAGCCAGTTAGCACTGAAATAAAAATTATGTTTATATTTTTCAGGTTTTATGTACATTTTTACTTTGCTTTAATTTCTTGTTTTGCTGCAGTTTTGGAACTTACATGAGTTTTGCCGTTGCACTTCATCTGAAACAAAAGTATGGACTGGAGCCAGTCCATCTTTTCATGTCAGCAGCACATGCCCCAAATGTAAGCTACAGAATCATTAACGTTATGAAACAGAACCATAAATTAGCTACTAAGAGTAAGAATAATATTTTACAGTATGGTATGCAGAGTAGTTTTAATTAAAAAAAATAATCAGCATTTCTTCAGAATCTATGAAGTGAAAAGTGTTCTGAGGTTGATGCAGAATACATAATACTCACTGCTGCTAACCTTAGCCTTGGGAGAACAATCTCCTTAAACTAATGCTGGAACTTATTAATGCTTAAACTAACTAATCCTTAAACAAAACTTTTTTGAATATTCTGTTATTTAGTATGGCCATTGGCTTAACACTCAAAAATAATCAAACCAAAATTCTAAGTGGTCCTCCTTACTGTGTAATATGTGAAGTGACTGTCTTTACCAAGTCTTTCATAAACCTGCTGCATCAGCCCTCAATACATTTGTCCATTTTTTTTTCTCTCTCCTCATTCTTTCTAGGATTTTAATCAGTTTTTTCTGAGGTTCTGCTGGTTCTGCTAGTCTTTCTCAGAAAAACAGTAGTGAAGTGGCATTTTTCCAGTCCATTTTCCCTGTTCTCAGCTAGCATTTGCTATTTCTGTTCTTCAGTTTTTAAGGCTTCATTTTCTTCATACTCAGTCCTGAGTATGAGCTAGTGATTCAAGGAAGCAATTGTTATTCCCACAAACTTCCATAATCAGTTGGTCTCTTCAGCCCTACATTAGCCAGGTTTATGTCCAGTGCTAGGTTTTTCTTTCTCTTAGATTACTTTACTAGTTGTATTTCAATTGTAAGAGTCAAGCTTGAACAAAATAATATTAACAGTTATTTGTCTTATTTGAAACTTATTTGTGTAAGTTTCAGAAGTACAGAGTACTTGACTCACTCATAGTTTGTAATTTCAGTAAGCACAGTCTACTAACCTTTCCATGAAGTGTTCTCTGTGAATGTTAAACAAATCAGCCATCATATTCTGGAGATGGAAAATTATTGTTCTTTTTATTAAAATAATTTTAACAAAAAAGTTATTCAAAGTATATTATATACAACATCTGATCTGCTTTGTTTGGTACTGACAGTCTGCAGCATATCTTGCTGTCCAAAGCATAGACCTACCTGATGGACACAGTGATCTTCTTGCAATTATGGAGATTCTAGGAGGAAATTTTGAGCTTCCACTTGATAAAGACCTTTGGAGAGATACAGCGCTTGTTTTCAAAGAAGACGCCAGACTTTTTAAGACATGTTCGTAAGTTTTACAACTTTGTATTACTTTTGTATTTGTATTTTACATTTTTACTTCTGTCTGATCATGTTTTCTTTTTTCTTTCTTAGTAACTTGTTCTCATTTCTGTTGTAAAAAGAATAAGAAACAGTAAACATAGGTTTTTTTCCTTTGAATGCTTTTCTATTTGTTTTCTGGTATTTAAGCCCTAGATGAAACATTGCTTACTGCAGCAACCACAACAGTTACTACCTTGGTGAACCTGTCATGGAAGAATTACAGTTCTACCTACCATCTAAAGTTAGCAGCTACTAAAAGGGAATATTCTCGTGTCTTTCATTGTTCTCTGAGGTTAACAATCTCAGCTCATCATGCTTCAGGAACACTGCATTCAGCCTCCAGATCCAAGGTCCTCTAGCCTAACCAGAAAAAAGAGTCCCTGTGTTCTGGGCACCCAGAGAGCAACTGGCTTCCTGTGTCCTAACTGCTGTCCCCACTGGACATTACATGACAGCTCATGTAGCCTAGTGGTTAAGGCTTCTTACCTTGGCAAAAACAAGGACACTCTTGGATGTGGGACTCATTTTGGTCTTAGGAATCTGACACTGAAAGATGCGGAAATGTTAGAACTTGTATATAAGTAGGTAACATCATTATTTATTGTAAGTGAGAATTTTTATTGCAGGTTGAAGCTCTTTTTTTTCCCTAACTATTGGGTCATTCTTTCCTTACAATTTTATATCTAATTTAAGTAGGGTAAGGAGCTAAGAAACTTCCAGAGTATTTTCTTCTCCTGATGTTCTGTATAATCTAACTCCTGAAATTTGTTACGTTTTGGGGAAGAACAAAAAATCTTTTTTGTATGTGGAAGCAAATTTCAAATATACATGTCTTATTGAATGTTTTATGACTACTTTTATGTTCACAGATTTGAGAAGACAGAAGTGAATATCCCCTTCTCCTGTGATATTACCTACTTTTGTGGGTCTGATGATAAAATATATGATGCAAAAGGTACTTTGCTTAAATGATTTTCCTCTTATACTTACACATTTTCTTGTTGTATTACACCCGTTAATTAGAGTTTTCTAGAGTCTACCTCCTTCTTAAAGGAAACAAATCAACAGAGCAGTTTCAATATATGAACCAAAAAGTTGATATGGGATTTTAAATAATTATTAAATTATAGCTTTGAAATAGTTATACAAAATAATCACAATAGTTGACATTTCTCTGACACTTTAAGTATCTTTTTTAGGTTGGCAAGAACTAACGAGTGGAGATACTTCCTTTTATGAGCTTCCTGGAGATCACCTTTATCTGCTGAAACCCTCTAATGAAAGCTTCTTGATAAAACACATGACAAGAAGCATAGAAAATGGTCTATGAGTATTTCTCTCAATTTTAATAGCAGAATGTGTAAGGTTAGTCCGCAGCAATTTGTAATAAATCACTTCTTTCTCTACATTGCAGTTATGCCTCAAAGTTGTTCTGTTCCTCTGTAATCCTTTATAAGGGGGTGTTTTCCTGATGTTTTGAAAACAAACATTGCTTTGGGTCTTAAAAAAGGTTTAATCTTTTCCTTCTTCTCTTACATGTGTACAAACTCTTCACTTTATTCCATAACCCTGTTTGCAAAAAAATTATGTCTATGTTATTTTACTGTTAGAACTTTGGTTTGTCTGCTCCTGTCAAAATGCTAAATATAATTTAATACCCACAAAAATCCATAATTCTCACAGAAAGCTTCATTTATTCAGTTCAAATTTATTTAGATTAATATACAAACTAAAAATAGATTATATATGTAAATACCCTTAACAGTTAAACAGCTTATGCTTAAAAGATATTAGTGTCAGACCTCACTGAGGAGTTAGTATTGCATTTTTCTCAACAGAGTTAGTTCATTAGCTACTGAAGAGTTAAGTATTAGTGAGAATTATTTTGAATATTCTAGATCCCATATTTTTCTACCATTGCTCTTGCTTTAGAGATATAGGCATTCATGGCATCCTCCTTTGATAAACCTGCAAAGGAAAGTAGGAGTCATTAGCTTTCTCATTTATCATCCTATAAACTTGACTACAGGATGTAAATTTAATTGGTGTAACACCTTTTTTCAGGTTCCATGCCTCCCATTTGGCTTTGCCTTTCAAATCTAGCATTCCTGGACATTCTGTCAAAATAAATGCATAGCTTTGGTTATCATGCAGATTTACATCACATTAGATTGATTTTATCAAGATATGTGAGTAAATGTGAAGTATATATAGTAATACCAATATTAATATCTCCAACAGTAGCCTGTTTGTAGAATCCATACAGTTCCTTCAGTTCTTCATCAGTTGGTCTTGTTTTTAATTTTTTTACATCTTCTGCAGCACCATCGAAGTCAGCCTGATGAAAGAACAGAAAGGGTTCTCCTCTCAAGGGATGTTTTTAAAACACGAGTTATAAGACACACAGTAGTATCATTAGATGTTCTCAATGACTCACTTGAGTTTAGAAATCAGACAAGGCTTCTTCCCATGAAAGAAGCTTCATAAATGTGTACCTTGTTAGAAAGGGATTTAGGGTTGTATGGTTGATAGGGCAGCCTTCACAATTTATGTGGTGTACATGTCTTTTACAGTCACACTACAGGTATGAAGCCATTCACTGAACTTTACATCCCACAGTAATCTCTGAATTGTTTTGACCCTGCCTACACTGTGTTGGCTCAAGTGGTGGAGCTCAAATCCCCTCTGAGTGGTACTACCCAATTCACCCTCCATTTCCTCTGCTCTGCTGACAGGGAAGTAGGTGATCAACAGCTGGCACAGAGGTACCTCGTGGAGATGAGCTACTGCAGGACCACCTTCCACAGCCATCTCTGAAACACAGGACAGCACCAGAGTAAAGTGTGAGTGTGTGATTCATCACTGTGAATCACACACTCACATCAACCTGAGGCTGTAGCCATTCTCGCTATAAAGGAGGTCTCAGGCTAAGGTCTGGAGTTCTGTTTCATGCCCAGAACATTTCAGAAAGAGACAGATTTTGTATAGTGACTACAGACCCATCAGGTTACCACACTACTCTAATGAGGACTGATACAAGCACTTTAACATGCTATATGCTGGTTTCAACAATTATTTTAGCTTTTGAGTTGGATCTGCATTTACAGAAGCACAGTATATCCTGCACAAATACTTAAAATGTACAAAACCAGGATATTGGTTTTGCATGGCCTGGTTTTTGGTAGTTGGGGCTGGGGGGGGCTACAAGGGTGGCTTCCATGAGAAGCTGCCAGAAGCTTCCAACATGTCTGGCAAAGCCAATTCCTGTCGGCTCCAAAGATGGATGTGCTGCTGGGCAAGGCCAGGCTGATTAGAAATGGTGGTAACACCTCTGTGGTAACAGATTTAAGGAGGAAAATAAACAAGAAATGGTTGCCCAGTTGTAACTATGGCCAGAGAAGAGCAGAGCGAGAACGTGAGAGGAGCAGCCCTGCAGACCCCGAGGACAGCGCAGGAGGGGCAGGAGCTGCTCCAGGCGCTGGGGCCGAGATTCCCCTCAGGCCATGGGGCAGGCCAGGGGGCAGCAGCTGTGCCTCTGCAGCCCATGGAGGCCATGGGGATGCAGGGATCCACCAAATGCTTCAACAAGTTCAGATGTTAAACTAATTTTTAATTTTTCACCAAAAATTGCTAAGGCCCATAGTGAGTAAGCAAATAACACAGTTTTGCTTCCTTTCAGCAGCAAACCCAGAATGGCGAACCCATGTGTTTGGGGCCAGGAAGTCACACCAGCACAGGCAGAGAATTCGGGGTTTGGGACAGAAGCACCTTGCCTTGTGTCTTAAGCACAGCAGGAGTGCCTTCAGCCTGGGAGCAGGGAGGGGACAGACACACTGCCACAAGCAGGAGTCTGAACTCACAGTACCTGTGATACTGCTCATAGAGCTTTATTTGACAGTCAGGTGCCTTATCCTTCCATGAAAACAGGCCTATTCCACTTTGTGCTCACCTCGGGGAAGAGGCAGGGACATGGGGATTGCAGAGGAGCTCACATGCTGTGAATTGACATCCCAGCCTGCTCCCGAGTCACTGCGGCTGTGCCAGGCCGCTGTGCAGTGCTCCAGGCACTGCAGCATTAGCATATGAGGGTGTTTTGTACTGAGGTAGCAAGGCAAGTCTAATGACACAAAAACTCCTATGCACTAACAAGTGTTTTTAGCAGATGTACAGCATTTATAATGGAGAAGCATTTAACAAGGGGAAACAAAATTAGCAATGCAAACTACCTTACCAAGGAATTAAAAATAATGGTTCAAAGAAACTGGAACTGTACATATTTGATGCTCCTCAAAGCAAAGCATTTAAAGTCACACCATTGGTACAGATGTATAAAAGGGATGGACATTCACTTATGAAAATAAATGTGATGACCTACTACTCAAGGGGTTTTTTATAGTTACAATTTTATTAAAATAAATATTTCATTATTAATCCAAATATCAGAAATGTGACATTCTTGACTATAACTATGACTGACTCCTCCATCACAGACATCTCTTAATATTATCCAAATTGGCATAGAGGTGCAAACAATAGTAGAACTCTGTTAATTGTAAGATTTAAAATTTGTATCAATAATAAACCATAACTAGGTTGGCACATTGTTCAAAGTTTAAATAAGTTACTACTGCATGTGAGCTTGTGCCAGCACTGAGGTACAAGGACCATTCAAATTTGTGGAAATCTTTCACAAGTCTGGAATTGTTTTCTGATCTAAACTTCTGTCCTGGTTTTGTCTGGGGTATGGTTAATTTTCTCCCTAGTACCTGGTACAGTGCAGTGTTTTGGATGCAGGATGAGAATAATGTTGATAACACACTGATGTTTTGGTTGTTGCTGAGTAGTGCTTGCACTGAGCCAAGGACTTCAGTATCTCATGCTCTGAATGTGAGGAGCTGCACAAGAATCTGGGGAAGGGGGGGGACACCTCTGGGACAGCTGACCAAACTGGCCAAAGGGATATTCCACACCACAGAACATCCATGCCCAGTGGAGAAACTGGGAGGAGCTGGCCAAAAGGGACTGACTGCTGCTCAGGGATGGTCAGCCTTGGTCAGTGAGTAGTGAGCAGTCGTATTGTGCATCATGTGCTTCTCCTGGGTTTAACTGCACATGCACTTTCTCTTTTTCTCTCTCTCTCATTACTATTTTCACAGTATTATATTTTACTTATTTTAAAAGTCATTAAACTATTCTTATCTCAGCCCATGAGTTTTTGCTTCCTGCCCTTCTCCTCACTGCCAATTCTCCTCCCCATCCCACCGTAGGTGAAGTGGGTGAGCAAATGACTGCACGGTACTTATTTGCTGGGTAGTGTTAAACCATGACAACTCCACAGTAAGAATGAACCAGAAGCCCTGTTCAATTGTACAAGACAAAAGATAAAAAGTTAAGGAAACCATTAAGTTAACAAACTTATTTTCCTATAATTTTATTCTATTTGCATCTAGAGGCAAGTATCACAAGATAGTTTTAAGATTTGCAAAGGCATATCTTACAGAGCAAGAAAGGTGCAGAAATGAAATCTAAATACTAAACCTTTTGTTCTTTATCCTCCTCTAGCCAATCATTCTACACAGACTGTTGCTTAGGATTTGCCTGCTTACACAACATGCTTATGAGCAGCCTGTAAAAATACAATTTTCTGTTAATCATGTGCCAATAAAATTCCCTTTAACGCCTCAAATAAAAAGCATAAAAATATATACAGACATAAACATATACATGTGCTTTAAAGATAAAAGCACGAATTATCAGACCATTATCAGACACTGTCTTTTTGTGAAGAAAAAAGCTTGAATGAATTCTTCATTTACAGCAGAATATTTTACCAGTTTGCAAAACTTAAAAATAGTTTACAGCCTCACTAAAGAGAACATTATTTTATTCATTTGTCCTCATTCCCATATAGCTAGATTCAGTAAATTTATGGATATGGTTGGTAACTGTCAACCAAACCAATGTGGACAGATAAACCCTATAATGTCTAATGCAGAATGCGTATGGCATCTTAAAATTTCAACCACTGATTTTTATGTTTAAGTGTAACTCTGCAGCTATGGAACAGCATATCATACTGCATTCAGCTCTTTCTTATCATAATTTATGGCTCATTGCTTAAATCATCAGGCTAATAAGTTCACTTGCTAGATTGAGTTTAAGGCAGAATAAAACAAACTGTAATTTCAGCAATTATTAATTATGCGAAGGTAGTGTTATGTTTGGGATTTGGCAATTTTGACCCACCTAAGAAAGAGATTTCTTCTTAGCTGTAACACAGCACAACGAAACCTCTGTGCTATTCAGCATAATTGCAGCTCAGAAGAAAATTGCTAAGCTGCTGGCAATGCACTCCCTGCATCTAGGTCAGAGCATTGTGCTGCTCGCTCTTTGCAAAATGCACACTAACTAAGCTGAGGCAGACATAATGAGACAAGGATAGAAGAGCTTGCAAATCTTGAAAGTGAAAGGGATAATAGGAAAGCCTAAAGAAGAAAATCAGCTTAATCTATCAGGACATGGCCAAGACAAGGGAAGTATTCATAGTTTCCCACAAAGGTAGGAGGCTAAAAGCCAGCAATGAAGATAATTTCCTCAACAGCTATTTAAAGCTACAATCAGAGAGTACATAAAAAGAAGTTCTCTGTCTAGCTAGAAGGTAAGTAGAAGCTCTCCTACCAAAACACAAACCTATCAAAATGTAGCAGTCCAAAGATGCATGCGCCCTAAAAAAATCCGCACAACTTATTAAAAAATTATTAATGCTTCCCAAATGCACATATAGCACTGTCTCAGCGTTAGAAGTTTCCCTCCTTCTTTAACAGCTCCAAGCAACCAGCTAGATCCTAAAAACATAAGTATGTACCTGTCTTTCCCTGTCTAACTCAGTCCTAGCAAACTCAGATGCACGTCTGAAGAAACATAATTCATGCATACTCTGAACAGGTAAAATTACATGACCCATGAAAAAAAAGAAAATCCAAACTATTACATGACCCATGAAACTGTTCAAATTAACCAGCTTGCTTCTCATCCTCCACTTGTGAAAAGTAATGCACTATTTAACCTCCAAGGGTTCAGGCAGATTTCCCTTGCCACAAGGTAACCTTGATTCTGCAGTAAAAATCCTTATGCGGAAGAAATACCACAGTCTCTAGCACGGCATCACACAGACGCACAGTGCATCCCTCTCCTCGCCTCTGTCTCCCCAGATGCAGAATTGCGTACCTCAAGAGTCATGATGCTGCGGGGATGCGCAGGGAACGGCCTCGCTCCTTCTCCTTGTGGCGGGGACGCGGTGCGTCTGTCAGTCGGCTGCGGCGGCGCTGGGACGGTGCCCGTGACCTCAGCCCGGCAGCACACGGGGACTCGCTGCCGCCGCGCCCCTCGGCTCCCGCCGCGACAACGAGCGGCACCAGCGCCGGGAAGGGGCGGTGGGCAGGGAGCGCTAAACCCCCGGTGGTTTCCGCTGAAAAGCCTGAGCTCCAGCCACACCACTGAGGATTAGGCCGCCAGGCTGAGAGCAGTGATACAGAAAGATTCCCAAGCCGTTTGTTTGACAAAGGAATTTCTCGAGTGGTTTGAACTGCAACCAATCCAGTTATTGGAACTGTTCCTTCTGCCGCAGTCCCTGCCCATGCCCACGTCCCCCCAACCTGGGGCCTCGCACCCTTCAGCTGCAGCTCTGAAAAACACGAGGGTCATCTCAAGGATGCTTCACACAAGGGGCTACACACACAAAATACACTGTGAATGCTGATTTTCAATTTGGTCTACTAAGTATAGAATAAAAATATTAAATCAATTGATAAACTACCCTACAAGTGTAACCACTAAAGGAAAGAAAAATCCATCTCTCTTGTATCAATGAATTATTTATATTCATGCCTCTATACACTTACGTATGTGAAAAATGCATATTTTATGATTGGCTTTTCACAAATGTTAAAGTGAATATTATAAGTGTTGTGTTAGAAAGTAATGCTGTATTAATTCTCTTAATTAGTGTGTTAAATAGAGTTTTAGGTTATAAAAAATGTCAAAACAGAAACGACGCTATGAAGGATACTTTTTTTAAAGAAAAGACTTGCAGCGAGATAGCAGCCACAGGACACCTAAATCTTTCAGAGAAAAAGAATTTATTGACCTCTTATCAGAAGAAACGAACTTCTTCCCGCCTCGAAGGCGCTGTTAGGATTCAGAGGAAGAAGCTGACGATGACCAGACAGAATCCTGTATTTGAATGGAATTTATGCATCATGTATGAAGTGTATGAATATGCAACAAGCTATTGTTTTTAAGGGTTAATCCTTTGTTAACAGGTGTCCTTTTTCAGACTCGTGCTGCCCAGAAAAAGGTACCTGGACATCCGTAACTCTTTTGTTCTATTGTTTCATATTGTCCTAACTCAAATTGTCCAAATTATTATTACTATAATTGTATTTCTATTTTTATAACCATTTTATTACTATTAAACTTTTAAAATTAAAAAAAACCCTAAGTGATTGGCGTTTTTCACATGTACATAATTCTCTAAGCATACTTAGATCTACGGTAGGCACTTTTGCATTTTTTAATCTGCTAACTTCCATAAAACCATGCCAAAAAAGTAATTTGAGGGGAAACAAGTCCGGGTTAAATTAAATCAGGAATTAACAAGGAAACAGTCCAAGTAAATGTAAGTAAATAGAAGATTTTAAAAAAATTGAAAATTTTCTAGTACCGGTGCCCTAGCTCTTTCAGGGCCAAGAAGCTGCGCTTAACCATGCTGTGCACTGCGGTGAATGTGGAAAATGAATGCACTTGTGAAGATTTGTTAAAGGCTGAGGGCAGATTGCGGGAAACACTGAATGGAACCAGTCCTCACCTGTCACCTTGGTCACAGCACACAAAGTCCGTGCACAGCACGGCGCACACTGCACTGCAGCGAGGGACTCCCTGTGGCTGTGAAGTCCCTATGAAGCACGTGGTGACCTGGCCCTGACTGCATTAGCTGACATGCGACGAAGCAGGCCTGCCATCGCCTATGGGCCGGTTTTCGGGAGCGCTCGAGCCCTGGGAGCGACAGTGGTGAGCCTACGGTGAGATGTGCCAAGGTCAGGCTCCGGGCATCGGCGCTTTATGGCTGCTGGGGACTAACGCTACGGCCGCTTGGCCATGCGGCCTTGAGCGCAGCGCAGGCACCGCCCGCCCGCCAAGCCGACACAGCGGGAGCGGCCGAAGCGCGACCCGCGCTCCTCCTGCTCGGCCCGCTCCGGCCACCGCCCCGCCGCGGAGAGGCGCCCCCGCCGCGGCCGGAGGCGGAGCGGGGCCGGGGGCGGAGCGGGGCCGGGCCAGACCCGGGGCGGGCGGAGGAGGGCCGGGCTGCATCCCGCGGCGTGTTCCTGGAGCGCGGGACAGCCGAGGTAAGGGCGGCTTAGGGCCGGCGGGCGTGGGGCAGCTGCGGCCTGAGCTCCGCGCGGGAGGCCGCTCCGCTCCCCGGGCCGGCCCGCAGTGCTTGCGGCTGAGGGGCGGCGGCCCCGGGAGAGGGTGCTGCGGTCTGAGGAGAGCGTGCTGCGGTCTGGGAAGAGGGTGCTGCGGTCTCGGCGGAGCCGCCGCCCCACAGGGAGCCGGCGTTGTGGTGGGCCGTGCTTAGCCCGCGTTTCGCTGTTGTCGGGAGCCGGAGGAGCCCCCGGAGCGCCCTGCGGCGGAAGCGCTGCGGCGGTTCCTGGCGGAGCGGGCGGCGTCTCTGCCATTTCCCTTCCGCCGGAAGCGAGGGGGTCGCGACCGCGGTGGAGGAGCTGTGTTCGTTTGTTCACTCTTTGATCTGTTTCCTTACCCCTGCACGCTTGTTTTCCTCAGGAATGCCCATTTTGAAAAGAAAAATGTCATCTTTGAACTGTGAACTGTGGTTTTTTTCTTATTGTGTTTGTTGCTGCTTTTGCTTGTCAAAGGTTATCGGAGCATCCCTAATTGAAAGCTTTTAAAAGCGATAACCCAGAGCTCATTTTTTTAAATCACAAGCTTCCATTTTAACTCGGTTACACGTAAGAATTCTTATGGTCATTTCCATTTTTCAGTTGTGTTTACTTTTTGGTTGTTGATACTGTGATAGTAAGCAAAAGGGATAACTGCACGAATGATAGCTCCTTGAAGGACTAATAGGTTAAGTAAGCACATCTTTATCCTTACATCCCAGATGCAACCATTCTGGGTGCTTGGGCGCTGAGGGGAATGCCAGCCCTGTCCTCCCCTGCTGGTTTCTCCAGTTTCCACTGTTGGAAGCGGATAACTGAATTGGATGGACCATCGCTGAGGTGGCCCAGGGCATTTCATCGATTATTCTGAGAGTACTCAAGAGTGCCCCGATGGTTTTTTTTGTATTTTGGAACTGGGGGCTTTGCAGTTTACCAGGGACTGTCATCAGGCTTGACCTCATGTTTTCACTGCTACTCTGGACTAGATCAATCAGAGCAAGAACAATTACACTTTCTCTGCTCCTGTTCATTTTTTCTCACCCTGAAGGCACTGTCCAGGTGACACAAAAGATCCCTTCTAAACTTCTGGAGGCATGTAGGGGATTGCCTTCCTTCCCTGAAAGCATAAACTGTTCAAGAGTCTGCAAATTTTTATGATACTTTCCAAATACAGAAAAATAACAAAGGCATGGACTAAAGATGGAAAAAACAGATTTATAAAATTCCTAAATAAATTCAGGAACTTGTTTAATGTTGAGATTTTTTGCCTTTTTTTTCCCCCCTCCCATGTCACGGAGGGGCAATGCAACAGTGAGAATGGAGTGGTCCTTCAACCTGTGATTCTGGGGATAGGTTGTTGCTTGGTTGGGCTTGTGGTTTTTTTGACATCTGTAATACCTCCAGCTGCTTTTGTTCAGCTTTAGAAGGGTCTGTTGTCACTGCTGTCCTGTCCAGCTTTTTTTATTTATTAAAAAACCCAGCTCTACACCTGCCCTGTGGAAGATGTGTGAGGTTGATAGATGCCAGTATCACTGACATGCAATGTTTCTGTTGTGCATTCCCAGAAGAAGCTTCTGGTAACAATGTCCACAGCACACAGTACAGTATTTGAAGTAATGTTTTGCTCCTTCTTCCTAGGGTGACAAAACACAGAACTACCTCAGGATGTCTGTAATTCAGCAAGGCACAGCAACACTTCGGAAAGCAAAGAAAACCACTGTAAAAACGTGTCTAGATAACCCCTTTGTTTTCCAATGGAAAACCATCGATGGAGAAGATATGCATTTTATACTAGAGACCTTAGAAGAAAGGATTAAACATATTGGACTTAAAAAGATTGAGAGTGGAAGAAAGAAAAAACGTTCCCTGACAAAAAAACAAACAGAAAGAAAATGCGATGCCGGCACCAATGATTTCCCTAAAGAGGAAGCAGAAAGCCACCAACAAAAACCAGGATGGACTGACATAAGTATCAGAAGACAGCTTGCTATTGGAGTTAACGAAGTTACAAAAGCATTGGAAAAAAATGAACTCCTGCTCTTGCTGGTGTGCAAGTCTGCCAAACCCGCTATGATCACGTCGCACCTGGTGGAGCTGAGCGCGAGCCGCGCCACGCCGGCAGGGCAGGTTCCGCGGCTCAGCGAGACCCTCGCGCCCCTCCTCGGCCTAACGTCCATCCTGGCGCTCGGCTTCAAAAAGCACTCTGACACGTTCACTGAAGCTATAGCAGCAATAATCCCAAAGATACCGGCCTTGGAAGTGCCGTGGTTTCAGAACAGAACTGAAGAATCCATGGCTTACGCAGATACAGATTCTTCAGGAAGTCTGGAACCCGAAGAGCTTGCAGAGGTGCTGGAGGATAAGCTCGCAAGTCAGAAGCGGAAGCATACGGAAAGAAGTCAGCCCGATCTTTCACATGTAATTTTGCAGCCTTTGAAAATCAAGAAACTTGTCCCAAATCCCAATAAGATAAAGAAACCACCTCGCAAAAAGAAAAAGGCTTTTTCAGCATAACTGAGTTTGGTTCTTTCTATTAAACAGACTTTTAAATGCAGGATGGAGTACAGTTCTAACAGTTCTTTTAGGCTTTACAGTGTACAGGTCTTGAATGCAAGGTGAACTTCATGTTGCATTTGGCTGAGGTACTTTCTGCTTTAATAAAAAATATTGTTCAGACTTGAGTGTTAGTCTTTACTGGGGGTAAGTATTTTCATTTGCAGCTGGAGATCAGAGTTAAAGCCGGTAATGAACATGCCAAAGTAATTTTAAGACATAATTTATACTTCTTTGGAATGAATACAAAGCATTAAATGAATTTTGTCTTTTTACACAGATGAACATGCTTTAAGCAAAACAGATTTAAGTATAATTACTCAAACAAATAAATACCAAAAGTGAAAGTTTATTTAAACAAAGGTCCATGCCAGTATAAGTCTTTTAAAGCTGGGTTCAAGTAAATAGCACAGGCAGACTTCCCTTTTGAACTCTTATTATAGTTTGTTCTGCTGAACAACTTGTTTTTGGTCACAAATGTATGCAGACTTGGGTTCCACCTGATTCCTGGTGCATGGTATGCTGAAGGAAAAGCTATTTCCAAATACAAATCCAAATTACTACTGCTGCGGTATTAAAAAAAATACTTCCATATGCAAACTATTAACACATATCCTCTGAGAAAATGTAAACCTAAACTCCATTAGATCTCTAAATGAAATCTAACATTATTTCCCAGGAAATTGACATAAGCCATATACTGTTTTATATAACGTAGATGACAACTGTAATTGCTACAAGACTGAAAATGTAATTTCTGAGTTTCCTTTAATTTTACAGGGGACTATGAACAATTTTCTAATGAGAGAGTTGGGTGGTAGGAAGGAAGGGAAGCAGCACTGCAATTCAGGCAATCAACAGCCTAGGAATTTACTTGTAGAAGAAAGCATAAAACACCATAACTGAGTAACTTTTGTTGTTCCTTAAAAGGTAAAATTTACATTATTTTCAGAGATTTGTTAATCAGACTTCCACTGCCATCCAACAGCTCATCTGTATTTTGAATTTATTTAGAGATTGCTTTAGTTCATGATACCAACTATGAAGGCAGGCAGTAGCAATGAGCAGTGATTGTGTAGTCATGATGCTCCTTGAAGTTTAAACACAGCATTTAAATGCTACAATTTTTGTCCGTGTGTGAGGGTTCAAGAAGAGGTGAGATTTCTTTGCCTTGCTTCACAGTCCTTTATACAAGTCCTTTTTTCTGGCTTTCCGAGTGCATAAAACTTGGAAGGCATGCTAGCACTAGTGTATTTCATTCCCAGGCTGGCTAACCATAGCATAAGAGTTGTAGCATTTAGAGCATAAGGATTAGCTTTGGTAAAGAACATAAGCACAGCAATCATCTTTCAAGCACTTCACTGCCTGCCCCGGTCTATCTCTGTCTTCAGAGATTTGGGTTCTCTCTGCAGATAAGAAGTTACTTTGGGAAAGAAATAACAGATGTTTAAAAAGCCAGATGAGAAAGGTGGTAGGGCAAGCTTTACATTTGCCAAGCCTTTGCAAACACCTAGTTGGTTCTGAGGAGTCTTACCTCCATAGCAGGACTAATGCACACAGGTTCAACCCTGGAAACAAAAGAAGGGTCTTTCCTATTGAGTTCCTGACAGTGGCCCCAACAAATCACACAGATATTAATCTTTTGTTTAGTACCTGCTTAGGAAGTCCAAGTGAGCTGCCACAATTTTTACCTCCAGAGTCATGTGAGTGCAGCTGGGACACCTTCAAGATTCAAGTTTTCTTGATGCTGTGATACTTCAGCAAAACACTACAAATGAAGAGCACTCAGCAGGGACAGAAGAGGCCATGCTTAACACTCACAAGTCCATGAACAGAACTCTTCAAGAGCTGCCCCAACACTCAGGCTTAGATGCCTGCTTCGCTCATGCTCTGGCTGATAAATTTTCTCTCTCAGCTAGAGTGCTGCACAGCTTCTACAGGAGCATGTCTCTGCCCTCCAGCCCCCTAGTGAACGTGCAGAGGGAGCCAGACAGAAGTTTATCCCCTGGATTCAGAAGCAAATGGCACTATTTTACCAGAAGAGAGCACAAGAGTAGCCATGCTCCTTCCTTCATGTGCCCTAACCTGAAGATTTAGGCAGAAGCCAGGCTGCAGGAAACCCATGTTCAAGTCTGTCTTCTACCTGGACATACTTGATCCTATCATGGCCTCAGTTTTACAAAGGACAATACTTGGGAGGATCTGCCTTCTGATTTCACAGGAGAAAAGAAATCATCTGCCTAACATTTCTTTCACTCACCATTTTTTGAGGGGAAGGAAGGCAGAGAACATGAACATATCCTTTACCAGGGCTGTGATCACCTGGGCTGTCTCAGCAAGGAAGTATCTTTGCTATGAGGACAGAGCTATGTCCTGCTGTCTCACCTCACCTCAGGCAGCCCAGAGTGAGGACTGCTGAGGCTTTGCTTTTAGGAGCTGAAGCAGAACACACTGAGCTCCTTGGTGAACCTCATCCCAGAGCACTCCATGAAAATGCCTGCCAAGGAGGCACCACCTTGTCTTCTAGGAGTTAAAAACTTAAGTCTTTGATGGGGTCAAAATTAAATCCTTCTTGTTACTTCAGGTATCACTACCATCAATTACATTTTCAGGCACTTAATTCTGCTCAGGCCTCACTCAGAGTCCAAGCTGTCTCTGCACCACCTGTTTTGACTGCTACTAGGAGGGAGGTATCAAGAGTGGCCAGAGATGTAAAGCCCAACTGCACTGTGAGATTTCTGGTGAAGTCCTTTTAAATTCATGAGGTCCTGAGCTGCTGCACAGCCAGGGGTCAAACAAACCACATTCAGTCCCTGCCTTTGTTTCAAGGAGGTCGAATGCTTTAATCAGCTATAATGCAGTAAGGGAAAGTATTTATCACTGTTTCTAGGGCAGAATCCTCTCACCACAATTCAACAAGAAAAAGAAACCAAACCACGAACCATTCACACAGTGGAAAAGGAGCGGGAAGAAAGAAAAACCCCACTGCTACAAGGTAGTGGGTAGGGCTAACAGTTATGAAGAACAGACAAATTTATCTTCATGTACAGAATTAAACTTTCAGCAAAATCTGCTGTCAGAATTACAGGCATGTTTAAAAGGAAAGTTAGACATTTGCATTTCATGAGATATTCAAGTCACATTCAAAAGATGCTCACAGCACAGAGGCTTCACTACCACAATTTGGCACTTTCAGCTAGAACAGTTTCTTAACACAGATTTTCTCAGTGCTCACGCTTCTGCAGCATCCATGAGCTGAAAGAACTGCTATCATCTCTAGCTATGACGCTATGCTGGAATGCATATAAAGTGCTTCAGAAGCCACTCCCATTGCCAAGCATTCATGAGGGAATTAAAACAGCTCCACCCAACAACAAAGATCAGCCCTTCTACATTTCAGGAAGTGCAGTACAGAGACTTCCAAGGACTGAGGGCAGAGCATTTCTCTTCTGCTTACCAGCCACATATATAGCAAAACTTCTTGTTCCAAAGTCAGGATAAAAACACTACCAGGAACAATTTATGAATACATATTTACACAAGGTACTTTTCATTAGAATTACAGACTTCATAGGAAATCAGAGTAGACAAAGGAATATGTGCAATTTCGCAGAAGCGTTGAAAACATTCAAACTATAAATATCCTGATAGCACTACTAAAATTCTTAGTTTTACACACAGGGTGATGTTATTCTACTGAGGAAAAACTAAGGTATTGTGCCACAACTGTAAATTAAGTACAGTAATGTATTATCATTCTGGCAACATAGATAACACCTGCACTGAACAGTGCGATACTGTTAAATCAATCCACTGATCTATTGAAGATCAAAGTACAAATCTGTATTTTTTATTGATTTGGCAGCGTTGCTTATGGAGAAACAAATGCACTAGTTAAACCAGTACACTGTCATACCGCTCCAGTTACAAAAACATCCAGGACTTTCATAGAGCTACAAAGGTATCATACTTTCATGATTTTCCCCCAAATGATGATATCCATGTTAAGTAAATAAGCAAAGATACTCCAGTTTGTATCCTTCATTCTGTTACACTGACATACATACATCACCACTTAATAAATAGAAATGCAGCAGTTCATCCACATAATAGCAAATATTTTTGTACCCTAATCCACCACTGAAGTTCAGTTTATACAAAACAGTCTTTTCTACAGAGTGGAAAAAAATACCTTCTCATCCAGGTGCAAGCTAAGCTTTGAAACTTAAATGAATGTGCTTTTTATTCTTTTCATGGACAATAGAAGAGTTTCATGAACCGTCTGATCTATCTGAAAATGCATAAATTTGGTCACACGTGGATGTCTTCATTGATCAGATTTAATGGACTATTTCAGTATCACTGACGTTGTGCTTTTACTCCTCTTGAACAAGACCATTTCAAGAGCTATGGAGATCAAATTAACTCAAAGGATGACCTCAAGAGTTCTAGAAACATAAGCATTCTCATTGTAATACAAGACCAACCTAAAGGAAGAAGAAAAATATAGTATTTTAGTTCAAGTATGGCAGTAAATCTAAACATCAGCAGTCTTCTGCATCTCAATTATAGATCATAAACAGGGCCAATTACATTATTTTTAAAACTTCTGCCCATTGTTGGCCAGTGTAGATTAATGTACCATTACATCTAATGGAATTCAGGAACTCATTTTTCTCCCTTACCTTTTCAGCTTCCATGCCTGGACATCTCCAGTTGTACAAGTAATACTGCAAATTTCCATCTCCAATCCCAAACTTGAGTTTTTCCAGGAATGTTTTGTTTTCCATTAAGTCTAGTGCATTGAACACGTCAAATCCTTTCTGGCAACAGCAAAACATTTTTAAAATTTTACTTTTGAAATTTTCAAATGACACACAAATGATACTTTACAGAGTGGCATACGGTATCCAAGAGACTTCGGCTAATTAAAAGGAAAAAATACAATGGAATAAATCTTGCCTTTTAATTAGGTACACACACGAAGACATTTTCTCAATAAAAACTAAAATATAATGCACAACTGTGCTTGAAGATTAGCTCCAAAAGGGTATGAATTTTAAAGCCATTTTCAGGGCCTAATGTCTAAAGAGTCCCTAAAGCGTTTTCCATTATTTTACCCTTAGAGACATGCATTTTTTACAGTCACATACAGTATTTTGACACATATGGCCTATTCTAGTTGAAGCTGCATAAATACAGTTACTGTGTTTTTCAGCAATTGATCATTCTGTTAATGATAAACATATTTTTGTGATTTAGTCCTTTTCTGAAATGTCATTCTCTTTAGAACTCAAATCTGTCATGTGATTCTCCCTCCCTTACTTATGCACCCTCTACCAACTCCTCTTTTCATAAACCTCCTAAATTCACCACAAAGAGACATTTTTTGTCTCAGAAGATCCACATGGCCAAATCAGTCTCAAGAGTTTTTTCTCCATCAACACATACTCAAATCCTTTCTCCTCACTGGGAACTCTTAACAAGCAACCTAAACCTCAGGTCTGGTAAGCCACTGCAGCAATAATCATCACATATGGAGAGCTGAATTTGCTCAGGGGTGTGGATATAAAATCCATTTATTTGCAATTTATTTGCAATTAACTACAAGGGAGTCTGACCTAAACTCCTGGAGTCTTGATAGCACAAAGGAACAGCACCAGCAGGACATGATACACTTTTAAGACAAAAGGTACAAAACAATAATGCTCAATTACTTAAGCACAAGAAGATGGGGTAAGGAACATTCTTTAGTCAGGAAAACAATTAATTTTTTTTTCTTTTAAATGAGCATCCCATATTAGGAAAAAAGAGGTCTGAAGAAAAAGAGCACTTAAGCTCTTCATCAGGACTATTTAAAAGACAGTTACAAAGCACAGACAGAGAGTTCAGTAAGGCTTCCTGCTACCTTATACAAAGATCATTCTGTGTGCAGATGACACCATGCTAAGTTAAATGTGCTGTGAAAAACATGCAGAAATAAGACAATGAGGTGACAGTATTTGACATTTGGCATTGAAAGTAAATTTTGAAATATTCCAAGTAAGTAAGTAACAGTAATCTCAGAAGGCAGGAAGGGAAATGGGGGAGAATAGAGACACGCTCTAGATACAAGCACACTAAGCTGTGCAATTAAACACTCAAAATTCAAACAAAACTTTACAGATGTAGTTTTAATTCTGTATCTAAATATCAGCAGATTACTTTCAGGTTAGGATCTTCTGAGAGGGATGAAAAGGTTTCTGTTTCAAGCTACTTTCTCCACAGCTCTGACAGACCACTTAACCAGACTCAGAAGAGAATTTCTTCCCTGTGTTCTAGATCTAGAAACTTTGTGTCAGTTTCAACAATAAAATATGCAGGGTTTCAGAGGAGTTATCCTGATGCAAAATCTCACTCTGTCTCCATGCAGAATGCATAGAACCTAATAACTCAAAATTTCGGGTTTTACTTTGAAGGTCAGGTGTTTTGTCCTGTAACTGCCAAACTAATTCCAAATTAATTTTATATAGTGTGATATGAAGATAAAAATAAACATTAGCTGGCATGCAAACTTTTAAAGCAATTTGCTGAGCTGAATTTGTACCTCCAAAACCCATGCTTTGGAGTTAAAGTACAGAGAGGAGACTGTGGTGGAGACTGTCCCCAGACAAGAGCCAAACACCTACACAGCCTTTGCTTTATTCCTCTCCCACAGCATGAGGAGAAAATAGAAGGAAGGTAAGATGTCTTGTGAATTGAAATAATGACAGTTTAACAGGGAAAGCAAAAGCTGAAGGTGCAAGGGAAGCAAAAAGAAGAATACATTCACTACTTCCCACTGCCAGACAGATGTCAAACCACTTCCTGGAAGCAAGATCTCAGCACGCATAATGATTGTTAGGGAGCATTAATGCTACCACTGGAAGCATCCTCCCTTCCTCCTCCTTTCCTTCAGCCTTTTTTGTGGAGCAGAACATCATATGGTGTGGAACATCTCTTTGGTCAGTTGGGGTCACCTGTCCTGGCTATGTCCCCTCCCAAGTTCTTGTCCACCCTCAGCCTCCTCAGTGCAGGGGACAGAGAAAGCCTTGAGGCTGTGCAAGCACTGTTCAGTAACAACCAAAACACTGGTGTGTGATCAGCCCTGCTTCAGTGACAAAGTGCAGCACCATATGGGCTGCAAGGAACAAAGTTAACCCCATGCCAGCCAGACTCACTATGTTTGTAAACAAAGGCTGTGAATAGGACTGCATTATCATCTCTGTTGCCTTACCTCTCCTCATGTCAAACTCAACTGCCAGATCTGCAACTATAATTAGGCATCTAATGATGCATTACAGGCCCAGCAGGTACTTAAGAAATCCACAGGTGTCTAAATCCCAGTATTGCAAGAGATATAAGATGATCTGCTCAAAAGGAAAGAGCTGCATTTCACATTGAGAGAAATGTATGCAGGGGAAGGTGCAAAGCCTTGGGGACAGACCATGGAACTGCCTCCTCACCTGTCCCACCACGGCCTAGAGAGTGGCCAGACACACAGCCTAGAGAATGGCCAGACACACAGCCTAGAGAATGGCCAGACACAGCTCCCTGTGCCACACTTCTAACCCAGACCAACCTTTTTCCACCTTGACTTTTAAGAATAATTACCAGTATTTTTAGTCACTCCTGAAAATTATACTGGCTTCTCAAAGTCTGTCTCTGAACTTCCTTTTGGATCATTCTGGAGCCTGAACAACAATATTTCCCATAACCATCCAGGAATTTTTCCCTGACATACAAGTTACTGAACTGCTTCTTGGTTAACAAGCCTCAGCAAGCAGTTCCCATCACAGATGGCAGCTCAGCTGAGGTGCTGCATGAACACGGCTGGGACAGACAGGCTGAAGACTGTGTGGCTGCTTTGATGCAGCCTGAAGTCTGAACAGGTACAGCCTCTGCAGACCATCACTGGCTTCATCCAGAACCAGCACAGAAACCCCTGGGGCAGGTGCAGGCAGCTTGGAGCATGGCCTGCCAGGGCACTCCCCAGGAGGCTGTAACAGAACCAGCAATGCAGGAAGGAGAAGCAGAAAACATTCCTGTGCCTGCAGCCTGCTGGGAATGGTGGCAGAGCGGGTGCTATGGACCACAGGAAGTCTGTGCAGTGCTTTGAACCACCCAGGGCAAACAGGTCTGTGCAAATTCAGAGTGCTGGTATGTGCCGTTGGTGCTAGCACTGCACTCCCATGAAACCACAGTCACTGAGAGCTGAGAGATAGCTTTTCATTAGACAGTACTAAACTCTCAAAATTCTTCTGTTTAAGAACTTCATTTATAGTCTTTTCCCTTCCATTCAACCAAACATCTATCAGTATAATTCCATACCTAAGGGTATGCTTAAAAGCTACACCATGACATCATCTACAGAGCTTTACATGGAGCAATGGTAACATGATAAAGCTCACATAAATAATTTCTAAAATTTTTAGGAACAAAAAATAATCTAAAAAAGCAAAATGTATTTGATAGCACTTATTAATTCATCTCCAAGGGAAAATATTCTAGTGATACTTATCATTCCTCTGATACTTAGTGACTGTGGTCATCAGTGTGCTCCCTGGTGTATCCACAGTTCAAGCTAATGAAAATACTTTATGCATTTGTCATTCCCCAGCATCACTCAGAGTAAAAAGGAAAAACAAGCATACTGCTTTATATTTTGATATATATATTGTATGTGTCTCATCAACTGCACTTTGTGCTGTAAATGCACTGGCATGGATAAATTACTCCAGTTCTTACCTTGCCACTACTCCTAGGAATACTTTTGTGAATGAAGCAGAAAAAAAACAACCTACAACTTACCAATTTAGCTATAATGAGTGCATCATTCATTAAGTCCAACAGGGGAGTCTCTGTATGAATATTGTAAAAGGAATAGGCAGCTTTGAGACTTTTATGAACAGGATGATGCATCACTGTTGAAGGTAATGTGTAGAAACTGAGGAAGTCTGTTAAAATACCATTTGAACCCTATAAAAAACCAAAACAAAAAAGTCCATTAATAAGTAATCAGTTACTGGTTAGGCTGATGTGACAGTTCTACAGAAAGCAATAAAGGCAGCAAGGTTTGTGTACTGTAAGTACTATGGCATAGCAGCTAGTCTTAGCTAAGAGGAAACAAACATTTAGATTTTTCTAGTCTATTACACCATTAACATTCTGACAAACAATTGCCAAAGCAGTATTTTTCTATGGACAAAGCTAACAAAGCACACTTCCACTGAAAGTATCAAAGTTTTTTCTGACTGAACTAATTTTTAATAAAATATTCTTAAAATATTATGGATATTTTAAAAACCTGATGACATTCACATCAAACAATATTTTTCTCATCTTTCTAAAAACAGAGAAAAAATATACTGTGCTGGTATACAAAGCATATTTATAAAAACTCCCTAGAGTATCTCCAAGAAAATAAGGTAAAGGAGACACACACCTTGCTTGTTTACTTTACTTTTGAATGACTAGTAACCACTAATTAGAGTTCAATGAAGGACCTCACATGGCTCCTTAAATTAATAGTACTTCTACAGTAAAATGTAAAACAGTTGAACATACCACATGTAAAAAAGCTTTTGTCTTAGAGCAGGTACAGATTCTGTAGTAGAGTAATACTAACTACAAGGAACAGAAAAGTTATTGAGTCACTCACTAAATTCAGTAAAGATGACAAAAATATTAACTCATAAATTATACAGAGTACTTTAAGGTTTTATATCTGCACATTACAAAGATGACTTAGAAGTCTGACAGTAGCTTCTCCAGGTCACACAGGTCTTAAAAAGATTTTAAGCACTAACAAACCTACTTTTTGTATAGTAAAAAACTAGTTCAAGAGACAGCATAAAAAAGTAAGTGAAGACTGTGCTATTTAGTTAATGTGGCACTGTTAATGTCACATTCATGCTAATTCTGATGCTTGTGAACTCTCCTGTAGGCTTCAACTCAAAAAGCAAGTCAAAAACCAACTCAGGGAGCAGGGCAGAGGGCAGGGAGAAGAGGGAGTGGAGAAAGAAGGTGGGACTATAAATTAGACCATGGAAAAGTCCAGTGAGCACTAGACCCACTACAAAGCAGAAAGCTAAGTCTGGACAATAAAAACTGATGAGCAGGACCACTCATCTCCAGCAGCTCTAGGTTCCCTAATTCAGCTGAGGCTCCTGCACAAATTCAGGTTACAGTGTGGGAACCCTGAGCTTCACAACCTAGGGCTTTTTTATGGGGAGAAAGTTTAGGGATGTTAGTCCTGATCATTTAAAAATAGCATTATCACTTTAAGCAAAGTAATACACTGTCTAAATATGCTGTCTACAACTGATTTTGTATGGACTCAAAGAGAAGGGTGTATCTTTCCACTAGCTTTAGTGCACCTATTCCAAACATGTCTGGGAGATTTCCAATTCAAATGCACTCCTATTCCTGCACTCCTTATTTTGAGAGAAGCATTATGGCCAACTCTCTGGAGGGTGGGTGGTAGGTGTGTATGCATGTACATATATATATATATATATATATATTCATATATATACACATATGTACACACATTCTTTTACTGGAAAAAAACCCACTTTACCAGTGTGTAAAAAAAAGCAAACCATCAAAAAACATAATTCCCCCAGCAGGTGCTTCTAAAATTAGTTTTTTTAAAACAGAATTTTGTAATGGTGTATGGCAGAAACATGTACACCTGGGAGAATGATAGCCAATTCAAACCAAATCCTTATCTGAGTCATGGCACCATTTTTCCTTTTTCTAGAAAAGGACGTTTGAAGACCACTGCTTAGTATCATGTCATACCTCTGTAAAAAAGAATCAAGAAATGCAGGTGGAAAAGTTGATCTTAAAATATGTAGGGCTCTTGTCAAGATAGTGATGTTTTGATATTTCAGAATTCTTCTTTAAGATATTCCATTATAAGAGCACTGCAGTTTATCACAGGCAAACATTTTCTTATTAAGAGAATGTAATACAAAGAACAAAGCTTGTACTCATGGTATCAAATTCTACCTATCTATAACACAGATATTTCATATTGCCTGCATTTCAAAAACTTGATGCTGATATGAACTACTGTCTGGCACTCTGGGAGCAGAGTGCTCCGAACTACTGAGGGACACTCACTCACATTAATACACTTTAGTGCATATTTTACCTCTACCACGTAAGTGTCAATAATATGATCCCGAGGCAGGAACCAGTGGGCCACCTCTTCTTCATCCATCACAGGAGCAAGATTAAACTGTTTCAAGTAAGTATTGATTAATTCTTGTACTGCTTTAGTATCTTTTTGTTCCATTGGTCTCAAACCTGAAGTCTTTGTGGCCTTAGTAAAAAAAAAAAAGAAAAATAAATGCTAGGATGTTAAAAGGAAAACTGCACACACAGCAAAGGCTGAAAGTAGGTTGCAGAGTCACTCCACTTGCTATAATGCATTCATTATTAGCCTACTTTATCCCAGCCATCTAATTCATTATGCTATTTTACAAACGGCTTTCAATCAGAATTCCCTCTCTTCTAATTATTGGGACAGTCTGGGCCACTTCAATCTTTTAATTTCATTATTGAAACAGCTTCATTTCTCCAGAGGAAGACATACCATCACCAGCTGCCTACACTTTGTGCAGTTTGTATTTTTTAATTTTTTTAGGTCAATCTATTTCTTATCTTCTTTTAAACTATGTGACGCCCAGACACTGAAACAAAACAAAGAAACTTGCATATCAGAAGTTATCTCAAGACAAGAACACATGCAATTCAAACTTTTGAAAATTGCAGTCAAGCTATACATCAATGTCAGCTGATTAAGTTTAATGATAAATTTTTTAACAAAAAAGATTCTACCTATTTTTAGCACTTGTAAACTTCCTTGCTAACAACCTTCTATACAGGCACAACTGCTATTCTGGTAACAAGAAAGCCTCTCATAACTTACAGCTGCCTTAAATTAAAAACCTATTTTAACAAATATTTTTCTGACTTTAAACATCAGAAAAGGAAAGAATTACTTTCTAGTATTATGCAATTATTGTTTAAACAAGCGAAAGTGATTAAAGATTTCCTCCCATCTTTTGCCAGCCTTCCTGGATAATTCCTTTTGGGGAGGCTAATGCTTGCTCTCCTCAGTGCTCATTTATCCTGCCTCATCTGTCTGAGCTACATACTTGGGCACGTATCACATTAATCATGGCAACGTTGATGGCAAGAGCAGCCAGGTAGAGACTTGATTACTGGAAGCCTGAAATGAGTGTAGCTGATTATGCTTTGCCCAAAGGGCATTATTCTGGGGGAGATGTTTATTCCTGCACTCTGGGAGTCAGCAGAGATGAGAAATCAAGGCCCATTTTGCCACAGCTCTGGCCTGTGTATTACTTTTCAGTCTTCCTGCTTTTCTAGGCAGCCTGGGACTATATTTTGACTCCACAACAGCACATCATCTGTATTTTAAATGTTCTCATTCCAGAAGGGTGTACACTTGACATACAGGAAGGATGGAGGAAAAGCAGCTGGGGTGGAAGATCTTTTTCCCCCCAGTAATGCTCAGAATCACCACCAGTAAGTCACTATTTGCAATCCCAGAGGTGAGGGAAAGTGTACAGGACTGTGCTAAAATTTGTTTCTCTGGGCACATAATCATGCGACTGTCCAGCATCGGGATCTCAGCTGGTCAGGAGGAGACAACAGAGACAAACATACTCCTGTCCTGACTCTAAATACTGACAAATTTTACTTCTTCCAGAAAACTCCTTGCTCAAGAGATTAAACACTTAGGAAAAAAACACTTTTATTTTTTGTATCTATAGGTACATGCACAGCCTTTAGGGAGGGTGATATTTATTAATTACAGTATTTATTACACCTGAAAAACATTTTTAATTCAGGCTGTTCTAGTGATTAGGAATGATTAATTCTCTTAAAGGGTGATGAGCTCCTAGTGGCAATGATATTCCAAGGACATTCAGAAAAGAGGTTAAAATGCAAGAAACAGTGTTTGGTGCTGAGGGACAGGATAACATGGACTGAATGGACAAATTTGTTTGACAGTAGTGTTTATAACTGCCTGAAACTGAGGAGAAAAACCTTCAACAGCACTTAATCCCTTTCTCAGAAAAAAAAAAGGCCTCCAAATAAGCCCAAAGCACAAGACCTAAAGAGAAAACATCAGAACAAAGATTAAATCTTTATTTTCCACTGAGAAGCTCCCAAATCCAACCTAAAAATAACAAAAAATCTGAGTTTTATGGACTCCTACATCACTTAGTTTTAAAAGCCGATTTTGAAAACACCTATCTTCTATTTGCACGTCTACGTACACTGTATGTTTGCCTTAGCTATATTTTATGGATGAGATAATGATATATTACTTATTTTCCATAATTCACTTCTCTGTTGAAACTTGGTTTTACGATAAAGGAAAATGATCAGGATACAACTGCTATTTCTAATGATTCTCTGTAGTTCCACCTTTGGTAACTACAAGTAAGATCCTTATGTTTTAATCACTTCCTCAGTTGTTTCCATAAGCAATGTTACTAGAGCTGCCACCAAAACCTACACTTGAAATTGTGTATTGCACTCTTCAGAGTGTTAAAAATGCCTTCAAGATTTGATGGAAGCTATATTTAGCTGCCCAAGATTAAAACCCAATTAATTTGGTTCTAAGTGCTGCCTTGCACACAAGGGAGAAGCTGTGTGTGCAGCACAGGTGGCACCAGGCAGAGCAGGAAACGAGGCTCTCCCACAGCAGCAGGAGCACGGATCAGGGCATGGCACGTGCTTTAGTCCAAGGGCTGCTCAGCCTGCTGCTCAGATATCTGAGCACTAAGAGAATCTGCAGCATCAAGTCAAATACAGCAACAGACACAATTCTCCAAAACCAGATAAATCGTTATAATTACTATGAGTAAGGAAAAAAGGTATTATTTTTAACTAAAGGAGAGGGTTTGTTTAAACAGAGGTTTACTGATAAGGCACAGGTAAGGGATACTCTGCAATCCCGTGAAAAAAGGTAGCTTTTACAAGCAAATAAATTGTTTTCAGCTATAAATCTCAGTCTAAATGCTACAGGCTATTAATTACAGCAATGAGATTTTTAACAGTACATAGCATTTACAGTAACTTGCCCTGTCATGGAAATGCACCCTAAGGCTTTTTGCAAGCGTAACTATTAGCTGAAAACATAAGAAAAAAAAACAATTACTAACCTAGCTATGCCAGAATACTTGGTTTTTACTAGACCATGCAAACTAACAGTGCACAACATTGTGAAGTGGCTTTTACTGAGCCTGCCCAATGCAAAACAACACTCTCTGACAGTACAGAAAAAAATGTGAATTAGAGTGAAATCAACAATACAATTGTATTCAGCCAAGTTGCTGATGGACTGCTCTGAGAATTTTATGACATGAACTGTTGATTTTCTGTTCCAGTAATCTCTTATCAGATTAAACATACCGAGAATAGTCTTACGCATCTTCAACTCAATCCCACATGTTTGTGAAGTCAAGCTTTCTGGGTTTTTTTTTCCTTTGTTTAAGGATTTTAGGTTAAAATTTGTATTTTCTCCATAGAGATCCAGATTTCCAGCAATAGTCTCTTCTGTTTAGTATAGCCCTTAAGGTCCTTTGCATCAACCAGAGATTATTTTTTTAATGTCCTGCATGCACTGCCTTTACACAGAAAAGCCTGTGCTGTCAGAGACAGATGGAAGGTTATTTTGGGCCTCACAATAACTGTGGGGATTCTCTAGAAGTCATACTGCTTACATCAGGAAGTCTGTAGAGCTTCATTGTTCTTTGTAGAGTCATGTTTCTACTCAAATGTGAAAATTTCACCTCCACCAATTTTCTGGGATTTAGTGATCGATGCCAATACCTGGAAATACAACCAAATCACAAATTTAAATAGTATTTTAAGTGTCACTTGCATCCATTGCCCTGCTTTCTTGCTTCCTCCTTTTCAACTCTCCAAATTTGTTTCTAAGCAAGCCTGTAATACATCTATAAGAAGGCTGATTAACAAAAAAAAAAATTAAGGAAAAGCTATATCCAAGTAATAGGTTTTAAAACAAGCCTGCTATCACAGTATTCTCAATCTAAGCAAATGCTTTTTGATACAGAATGAATAAGCACAGAGCTAAACATTTTAGCATTTGTCACAGCCCTGAAAAACTCACCATAGATACATAGCAACATTTATTTTCTTGTGCAGACAGGACCCTCTGCTCATGTCTGAGAATTTTTTTTTTTTTGAAGGAACTGTCCCTTTCCTGGGAGGTCATTGTGCAACAGAGCATCTCTGGTTATTCTAACACAGCAAAGCTTTTTATTTCTCCCCCCCCCCCATCATTCCTTACAGAAACTTACAGGATCTTTGGTGTTGATAGGTACAAAACAATTTCAAATCAAAAGGAACTCTGTCCTCCAGAATCTAAACAGCGGGACTGAAAGTGCAGGAACTGAACTTTTCCAAGTAGAAATAAAATCCATTCCAAGCACATTAAATTATATTTGACTGTAAGTCTTCCCACATGTTCCTGTATTTATCAAATGCCAATAAAGTCCTCCTTTCTCCAAAAAAGATAAAAGTATTTCAAAAAAGCAAATCACAGAATTACCAGAAATGCTCTGCCGTCTCTGACAAGCAAACAGGTTAAAAGGGAAGAGTCCCAGCAGGGACACAGGCCACTTGACAAACACAGGTAATACAATGTTGTCATTGCTAGCATGGCTGCCACCAGAACGTCAACAGAAACATCTGTTAGTCTATTTAAAGTATGCTAAACAAACCACAAATTAAATTTTAGTCCGAGAAGCTGTTTTATCTGAGGCACTGGGAGGGAAGGGGGGATAAAAAACCCCAACACCAAAAAAAAACCAACAGTGACAAACACTCAGGCCTTCAGGTTAGTCAAGGCCACAACATTTAACAGCTTTGAATTCTATGCTTTTCCTGTTTTTAGACAATTAAATTAAATTTTCTTAAAAATTACTGTTATAGGAGCCAATAATATTAAGAACATCACCTAGGTTACCTGCAAGTGGCCACAGGTTTGGGAAGTACCACCCCAGCAGTGTAAACAGCCTGAAAAATTCCTTCCAAGTTTACTCTTCTGGTTATTTCCCGAATCAATACAGGTGCCACCCGTTTAGACCTCAGTTTCTTATGGACACACAGAAAATTTATTTCTACCATTTTCTTCACACTAAAAAGACATTAAGTAGTGGAAAAATTAAAAGAGAGTTACACACTGCATGTTTCCATTTTTATAATTATAATTTTCCATACTGACAGAAGAATTTGAAGTAAAATAAACTTGTCTGTGACAAAGTACATCTGCAACAAACACTAATCTGTGCCTCTGTGACTGCAATGACAAACTGCAATATGCAAGCCATCTCTAAGAGGTTTGCAATACTCCTTTACCAGAGCTCTATCAAGACTTAACTGATTGCTTTAAGATGCAGTATAGCATCCAAGCAATGCTATGTGGAGTCACAATGCTTTATGTTTGTCAGTGCATGAAGACTTGGCCAAGAAGGCCAGCTGATCAAGTAGAAATGCTTTCTAGCAGGGTCAGAAAATTGTATGGCATTATCTGTATCATCCATCACTAAGAAGATTCCTTAAATAAATATTGGCGCCCTTCACCTTGTTCTCTCTTTTTAAGTTCTCTATAGCAATGGATACCAGTTCAAGGTTTATTTTGTGGCATTACTCTTTAACAAATACAAAAGTACTGGTGCATTTTACCTGTCATAAATACGAATATTTGCAGGGATGGCACTTATGAATCCTACCAGCTTTTTGTTTGAAGACACTCTAACCCCGCAGTGCCACTGCGGTAACCAGCCCGGAGGACGCAATGCCCTAGAATTGATGACAGAAATAATTACAAATTACTGCCTAAGAAGATGTAATAAAAACACCCTTCATTGCACTCCAGCCAGAACAGAATGTGGAACTTGCTACTCACCACAGAAGAAATTCAGGTGAATAATCAAACCTAAACATATTATCATCATCTTCTACGTAATTCTCATTTAATAGTGTGTATAACTCCTTCAGCTGAAAACATACACAAAAAATCCAAAGACTTATCCACATATCAATCAGAAAAAACTTGAATTATTTTAGATACATATGAAAATTGTTCTACTTACAACTTCAGCATTGCTAAGATCCAATGTGTCCCACATAAAACCTTGTGGCAAAGAATATGGCTCTAGGCGGACATTGTCCTTATCTGGTTCAATTGCACCATGTGAAGTTATGACTTCATCTTTTGAGGGAGGAGGAAGAAAAAAAAAAACAAACCAAAAAACTGTTACATTGCTAGCTTTCCTGATAGTTCTGTAAATACATTTAATTCACATCATGTATTTCCTCATAATTATGTAAATGGAACAAGAAGCTTTTTAAAAATGCCGAAAAAATTAGTATTATTAGTTTACACTACTTCTCATTCTCATAGACCACATTCAGACTAATGACTGTCTCATCATAATATTTAGAGATATGCACAGAACCACTTCATCTCAACTGGTACCCTGCATTTCATAACACAAGAGAGAAGAACTTACCAGCACATGCACAGCATTTAGCCAGCCATGAGCTCCACAGCCTCATCATGAGAACATGTACTCACAGCTAACAAATATGGCTCAGATCCTGTTTACCACTGACTCGAACAGACCTGAACTCAACAGGATTACTCAGGAGCAGTGCCACAGCAAAGTGAGGGCATTTCAGAGATACTGTTGGCATGTGAAATGTATTCCTAAAATCCTACTTGAAGGCATGCTTTCTTCTCCTCTCTTACTTTACAGCACCAGTCCTCAGCATACACTAATAAACTGCAGCTGTTCCTCTTCTAAGGAGCAGCACCTACTAAATCATAGAATCATTTAGATTGGAAAAGACCTGTAGATCAGTCCAATCACTAACCTTACACTGCCAAGCCCAACACTTAACCATGTTCCTAGGCATCATATTTACATATCTTTTCAATACCTCCAGGGACAATGACCCCACTACTTCCCGAGGGAGCCTCTTCCAATTCTCAACCATCCTTCAGTGAGCAGATTTCTCCTAACATCCCATCTAAATCTCCCCTGGCACAGCTCCCCTTGAGGTAGTTTCCCCTTGTCCTTTTTAGCTGTGAGAAGAGGCTGACCCCCACCTGGACACAACCTCATTTCAGGTAGTTGTAGAGTGATAAGGTCTCCTCTGAACCTCCTTCACTCCAGGCTAAACAACCCCAGCTCCCTCAACCACTCCTCATCAGACTTGTGTTCAGACCCTTCACCCTTCAGGTTTTTAGCCCCCCCCCAGACTCAGTCCAGCATCTCAGTATCTTTCCTGTAGCATTGTCCTTTAAGTCAGATTTCACTGTCAGGCTTTGGACCTCCTGATTTTCTCCCTGCATAACCTCGGCATCCTTGCAGTCCCTTTGGTGGTGCATCTCTCCATCCACCCTTGGGCCTGCTCTGTGATCTCAGGAGCTCCCACTAAGCCTTGACCAAACCAGCTGGGCAGTGAAATGTCCCTTGACCGTTAATAGGAGCTCCTGCACAGTAAAGGTGGGAGTGACACTGACTGTACCACAATCATCACTTGCCTGAACAAGGTGGGGAACAAGGGATAATCAGTTATTCCCTAATAACCAGCTATTCCCTGACAGCCTTGAAACACCATTTACCTGAACTGTAGCCCAAGTGAAATGGTATCATTGTTACTGGATGGGATTTTCCAGCTTTTCTTTTTCAAAAAGCAGTTACCATGTGGGTTACCACCAGGAAGGAAACTTAGTGATGATTAAAGCCAATTATCTGGCAATCCTATGAAGAGTGGTCCTAAGTGAGGCCCTTTACAGTGCCCTGGACCACAGTGGGCTGCACCAGCTGGTCCCTCTGAGAGGGATGTCTTGCATACCCTCAAGGCTGTGATGCTCTGAAGACTTGCTGAGCACGAGGCCCACACTGACACCCTCCACTCCTCAAAGCTCAACCCCTGCCTGCTGAGAAATGCAAGGGACTCAATGGATGTCACTGGGCTCAAGGGGAATTTTTAAACAGGCACCTTTGAACACAGTAGCATGTAAACAACTCTGTGCCTGTGCGTAACGTGAGTTAAGTATAGCAGGAATGCTGTTATCTAGAATCTATAATTAAGAATCTATAATTTAGTCACTCTTACAATTGTAGTAAATCCTATGTATGTTGAAGTCCCAATGAGAACAATAGCTAGTGATTGTGAGACTTCTGCCAGATGTTTAAAGAATACTTCATTTGCCTCTTCATCCTGGCTCAGAGGTCTAGAACTGATTCACACCATGGTATCTGCCCTGTTGGCCTTCCCCCTGATTCTTACCTGTAAACACTCAACTATGCTGTCAGCCATCACCAAACTAGACAGTCAAATTTTCCTTTGAGTATGAATTTTTCCACAAGATGCACTGACTAATCCTGACTAATAGTTATGACCTTCTGTCCTGGTTTGAGAGTGACACCTTCCAAATCTTCCAGTTTGGAAGGTCATAATTATTAGTATTTTTAAGCAAACTCTGAAAAGTAGCAACAGCTCAAATATTACTGCCACTAAATGGCAGGTTTGGCATAACTAAAGGACCTATTGCTAATATTTTTAACTTGAAGGCCAGAGGATTCTGAAGTGAGTTTAATGCAAAGATCCTTTCAACATTTTCTTGAATTTATAAATTATTTTTTCCACCTAAACACATAAAGCATATCAACTAGTGATGACTTCCCAATCTGTTCATTCAGCAGATAAACAAAAGCCTAAAAAATCTGTGGGATTAAGAAGAAATTCATAGACACTGTTGGACAAAACCTCACTGACCAAATTCAATGAAACATATTTCTACTGAACAACACTAACAAATCATTTTCTGAGCCACTGTATGGGCCTTTTTAGACTGGCAAGTGACAGACTCTCCTCTCTAAGTGCTGTAAGATAACATTGATTAGCCTGAACTGAACTCCTGGCACTATTGTAAAGACACCTGCACTAGCTCTGGAAAACCTTGATTATGGCCAAAGCATTTTTTGATTTACACTTTAACTTATTTTGGCTAGGGCCTTTCTCCACTTAGACTGGATTGCTGGTGACAATTACTACCATTACTTTATGAAGGTATTTGGATAGAGTTTGTACAGAGAAAAGCCATGGCAGGTCAGTTCAATTCAATCCAGTCCAGAGAAAAACACTGTATCCAGGGGCTCTGCTCTGGACTTCTCCATGCAAGAAAAGTCAGGAAGAAATCAGATTGCTGCAGATTAAGCTATAGCCATGGATTAATGTGAAAAGCTGCCTGTGGAGAGAGAGTGAGCAGAGTGCTCCTGTGCTTTAGACTCTACCTTATTTCTGCTTACTCTATACCTGTCTCCAGTGCAATGGAGAGAAACCTGCAGGACAGAGCAGCACCAGCTACTGTGCTGTATGACTTGTGGGGACCCCAAGGTGTGTTCACACTGAAAAGCTGTAACTGCTTCTCTTGAAGATAATGAAAGCAGAAAAAGAAGGTTCAGAAAGCAACACAGAAAACACAAGACAGTCAGCAACTACTTTCTCCAACAACGAGAAGATTTACCAACTGTGTTATCAGGGATGAGATCAATATAAAAATAATTTGTCAAATTCATTATAAATTTAAAGGCGAGGAGAGATCACCTCATCATCTCACTTGGAATCAAGAACAGAGAGCAGAATCTGAGAAAGCATGTCTTCAAGGTAGTGTACGTTGTGGAGGAGAACATGAACACACAGCAGAGAAAGAGTCTGTGTATTCAGACAAGTGCCGTTGTCTAAAAGCTGTATGAAAAC
The DNA here is from genome assembly GCF_901933205.1 of Camarhynchus parvulus. Lineage (NCBI taxonomy): Eukaryota > Metazoa > Chordata > Aves > Passeriformes > Thraupidae > Camarhynchus > Camarhynchus parvulus. The sequence goes on along the minus strand of NC_044572.1, from coordinate 21,544,943 downwards.
AGTGCAACCTATGGCAGGAGAGTCATTACTTCTGTGATAGCAAATCCATTTATTGAAAAAAATTTAAGGAAATACAAATAAACAAATCAAATACTACTAATAAAAAATTAAAGTTTACTCTTTGTCACCACTTAAGAGTTCTTCTCCAAAAGTGAAAAAGACTTCTACGTTCTATTGTTCAATATATCAGACCTAAAATATATGGAAGAATGCTATTTCAATAGCATTTCCCTTTTTTATGGAGGACATCAGAATGAGTTTCTTAACACTGTATCTTGCATATTATCTGTGGGGAAGACAACCACTTACCTGGAAAACATCAAGAATTGCACACAAACTACACAAAAGACTAAGGATCCCTACCACACACAGTCCAACATTTTACCTATTTTAAAGAACATGTCACAGAGCTAGCACAGCATTTGTTTAATGATCATAAGACAGCTCTTTCACACAGATCCAGTTAAACTTACTAAGTTTAGGTACAGGTTGTGTATCCCAAAACTGGTATTTACGTTTGGCAGCCTCATCAATATTCTTTGCTGGGCCTTGGCATGCAGAGAGCAGCTCCATTGCTCTCTGGATGTCTTGAAGCTTCTGCATTGGAATGGCTGGGTTCTGCACAAATAGACAAACAGAACAGGAAGCTTATTGAGTACATTTACTTTGTGAATAGCTGTACAAAGATGTTTTTTTTACTTTTACCTATTCTTACAGGTACTCTTCTCATCATGGTTAGTTCAGGTATGTTTGTAGACAAGAGGGTGGAAAAAAGGTGGGCAACAAATAAACAAAATAGTTGTCAGCAGTACTTGCACTTAACCAAGAAACATGAACATTTTTAACACAAATACAGCAGCATTAAGACAGGACACTGTATCACAATAAAAAAGGGCTCTTATAGTCCCTGTTCCCCTGGTAAAACACAATAAAATACCAGAAAAGGGGTCAGTTTAGGTATTTAACAATAAAGGTACCATTGGTACACATGGAGTTTTTGGATCACTCTGAGTAAATGCAACAAGAATAAGAATTTTTCCTGCAAAGGACAGTGCAGCAGAATAAAGATAACAGGCCTCTAAATTTAAAGGGATTTTTCCCTCTCTCTTTTTAAAACTCTTTGTTTTCTTGTCTTCCTAGTGGTAAGTCCTGTTCTGAGGCATACCAACAGCATGCTTGTGCTCAGGTTTCCCTAGACTGCAGTGCAACAATGCATCTGAAAGAAGTCTCAAATGTACTGGAAAATTTTAAGCAATTCTGCACAGAAATTTCAAGTCAGACTGTTTTTTGGTTGTGTTTTTTTTTTTTTTTTTAACTGAATAGCAAAGGACTACTATTTCCATATTTCACTTTCTTTCTAGGATTCATACATTGAAAAACTACCATAAAATAAATGTAATAATTAAGGTAAAGCTTAAATTGGGTGATCAGCCTCTGGTATCCTCAATCACAAAAAGAGCAAAACATTGTGCCTGGAGCTCAAGCAGCCCATCATTTACTGTTTATAATAAACTTTTATTATCTAAATTAACGAAACAAAATGCCTAATGTTTAAATATTGCAAATTTCACCTGTAAGTGTGCCTTAAACACCTGTCAACTGAGTAACTGTGAATTAACATGTTTATACACTTTAGAACAACACTGTCCCAGCCTAAAAAGCCTACCTTATTTCTAGATCAGGGTAACAGGGACATAAATTACTAATGCCACTAGATAAGTTCTGAAATCTCATCAGTACATCATGAAATCATACATAAATGCTGACACACTGTAATTTATTCTGTATATTTATTTAAAGTCTATGTCTTCTACATTAAAAAAGCAGAAAATGTAAAAAAAAAAAAGTTCCTAAGAAAGATCTTGCTACCATAATAATAAGTAAGAAATTGATGTTCAAGTACTAAATAGACCACGGGTAGGGATGTCCCTGTGCACTGGATGTCCCTGTGCACTGCAGCAGTCTAAGAGAAACTTAGGGACTGTTGAGCAAACTAATCATGCACAGGTCCCTGAAAACAGACCAAATGCATGTAAGGATGCTAAGGGAGCTGGCTGATATTCGTGCACCTAACATCTATTAAGTTTAAAATAGGAATTGGTGGAAGTTTCCTATAAATGGATAAAGGGAAATGTCATATCCGTTTTCAAGAATGCAAGGGGGGTCAACATTGTTTAATGATCTGGATTTGACAAAGAGTACTTTCTCTGCAAGTGTACAGATGCTACCTAGAAGAAGAATTTCTAGAATTGTTGATATGCTGAACCACAGAGCAGCTATTCAAAACTCTGACAAGCTGGAAAAAAAAAACTTAATCAAGTTTGACAAAGGCAAATACAAAGTCCTCCATCTGGGATAGAAAAAGCTCATGCAAAGGCAGAGGCCAGCATGGACTGGCTAGGAAGCAGCTTGCAGAAAAGAACTTGGAGGTCCAGGTGGGCAGAGGGCTGGACATGAGCCAGCAGATTGCTGGCCAGCAAAGGACAGCTGCATGCTTGGTAGTACCAGTAAGACTGGCCAGGAAGTCTTCCCCTTTATCTGGCATCCCTGAGGTCACACCTTACAGTTTGGGGTTCTCCATGAAAAGGAGAACATTGACAGACTGTTACGAGTTCTCTGGAGGGCACCAAGATAAATGGGGGCTGAGGCACATCACACACAAGGAGAAGAGGATGAGAGACCTTGGTTTGTTCAGCCTTAAGAATAGAAGGTTGAGGGAGTAGGAGAAATCTTATTACTGCCTAACAGGAAGGTGTAAAGAAAGCTGAGCCAAATTTTTTCAGAGGAACAGAGTGTTAGGACAAGAAAACAAAGAAAACAAGTTGCAAACCAGCAAAATCCCTTTAGATATAAAGAATTACTTTTTTTTTAACTACAAACTGTAGTCAAACACTGGAGTAAGTTACCCACCAAGATAAATCTCCATCCTTGGAGACCAAGCAACCTGATCTAAGCCTGAGCAACCTGATCTAGCTGGACTTGCTCTAAGCTGCAGGTTGGTCAAAAAACCTTCAGATGTCCCTTCTAATCTATTATTCTGTGACTAGGTTGTGTAGGCCACCAGTGGCTACAATAATGACTGATGAGACAGCAGATATGGCAAGCTTTCTTTGTGTCAGTGTGGACAGCCTACATCACTGGAACTTGTAATAGGAAGAGATGGAAGTCTTGTGAGATGGGCAGTGAAGTGTCCTCAAGGTCACAATGCTAACAATCCTTTACTGCTATGACTACACCCACACCAGAGTTCAAAAGGTCTACTATCACTACCATCATATACAAGGAAGGCAGAAGCCAAGGAGACTCACTGTTCTGCTTTACTCATCTCCAGACTGACAGATCTGTTTATGAACTCACATGACCTCAAAATCCTTTTTCAAAATCCCTTTCAGTGAGTCCCACTGAGTTCTGCCTGATGATCTTGCATATAGTCTCTTAGAGGTATGGTCTACAATGTCATTCTCCTCTAAAATATATTCTTTTCAATGAAGAGCAAGCAAACACTAGAAGCCTGTTTTCTGTATTAAATTTCATACAGCACATGAATACAAAATTTAAGTATTACTTGAGTAGCAGACAAAATAAATATACTTTTCCACACAGCTCCAGATCAGCAGTCTAAAGATGCTTTTAAAAAATCTGTAACAGAATAGTTGTCTAAGACAGACCTGCAACACAGCAGAGAAGGCAAAATAACCCCCCAGGCAATGTTGATGCACTTGTAACTAGAGAAAAGTGAAAGCCATAAAAGAAGAGTAAAGTGGTTTAGCTGCCTAGAGCTTGAAAGAAAATCTTATATAAGAACTTTTTCTTTATGCCAACAAAACAGACAATTCTGTGAGATTACTAATGAACCGACTAAACTGGTGTCAGTAAAATAATCACGGACAGTGCCACTCTAAGCACACAACTTGGAACAAGGATAGGCTTCCACATTTGCACCACACATCACATCAGAGAAATGGTGTGAAGACTGCAAAGTGCAGGACTAAAATCTTGCACGCAAAAGCAAAAACTATGAAGTAGCTTTCTTTTAATGCAATTAGAGGCAACACATGGAACAATAACCTTGGTCAGCAGAAAATCAAGGAACTCATGGGATACTACAGCAATTAACTACGCCTTTATGTTAACACAAAAATTTACCTCATGCCAGTTGTAACAGTGTGAGGTTACTTGTGCATCCTTTGCCAACAGCCTTCCCGTATTAGCAGTTCATGACATGTTTTACAGAAAGGCAGGATCAAAACATGTGGCAAAGTACTTAAGATCTCTCTACATATTATAAAGTGTCGCCTGTGCCAAATGTGCCCATGTAAAGCAATCAGAGTAACATGGAAAAGATCTAAAGGGACAACACAAAAATCTATCACTATGCTAACGAGCCAGAACACAATCTTTTTCCCCTAAAATTAGTTGGTAGCCCCAATGTACTTGACAAATCTTACAGGACAAAGATTCCTGTTGGTACAATGGTGTAAAATTCTTCACAATAATCAGATAAAGCAAACATAACTACCTCAATATGCTCAACAGTCCATAAACTTTCTTAGTTTTACAAACTTTAGTTCTTGCAATCAGATTTCTCTTGGGATAAAAGCTGTATGCTAAAAAGGCACCACACCGTGTTATTCACTGCTCATTCAGAACATGATAGACAAAAGCACACACAGACAATGCTATTTTATCAGAAAATCTGCAAGGACTGTACATTCCCACAAGCAATTCTGCATTCTTAATTATAGCGGAGGCCTTTCTGAAAGTAAAATTTTTCTTCAGTCTTTATCTCCATGTTTAAGATTACTGCATTTTATGTACAAATACTTTAGGGCTTGCTTGCCCTAAAGAGACTCTGGTTAGCACAGCAGGCCCACCTTCCCTCCTGCTGCTGCTGCTGAGAGAGCTTCATGCTGCAGAAGTGACCAAAACTGCACTAAGCCAAGTTAGATGGTGGCTAAAAACTAAAGGCAATCCATCAAATGCAAAATCTATTTAAAAGCATTACCATCACAGATTATGATTCTATGCAGTGAGGCTGTCACTAGTCCAAGCTCTAACTCCTCAAAGAAAAAGACAAAACTCCTTCTCTGCCTTTCTCACAGTACACCACTGTGGTGGCAATGGCACCTCTGAAAACGCCAGGTCCTGGCTTGCTTCTCTCTGATCAGGACAGGAACCATTTGCTTAATTTTCACACACTAAGGCAGAGCTACCAACTCACTTTAACAACAAGTGACATGCAAATTAAAATTAAATTAGAAAGCACGCACAAATTAAAACAGAACCAGGCTCTCACTTTTGAAGGTTGTTGAATTTTAATTTCCTGGGAGTCAGATGCAGAATCTGATTTGGTGCCTCCAGAATTTGGTTTCTCCTTTTTTCTCTTCTGCTTCTTTTTCTTCTTCTTCGCTCCCAAATCCCCTCCAGGACTTCTGCCAGAGATGCAAAGAATGTGCAATAAGAAAAATCAATACCACTGAGCCTTAAATTTTAAAAAAAGTTAAATATGGAAAAGCCAGCATTTTGATATGAAAAATCTAACAGCATTTTGAATGCAAAGAAAAGGCAGCGGAAAAAAAGCAAGGAAGGGGGGAACTGAGAGCATTTGAAAAACTTCCTGCAAGTGCTGTCTCATTTGTTTTATACTCTGACACTAGCACAACCAGGCATTTTGACATATTCATGTCAAATTGTGACACTACATAGAAATCAGTGCTCTTCTCCAGACTTTTATCCAGCACAAAATGACCAAATTCAACAGTTCAGAGGAATACAAGAAAGTATGGGAACTGAGGAAAGTAACCTCCTTGGAAACTCAGTAACTATTAGTGCCCCAACACTTTTTCTCCTTCATGCTCAACCATAAGACACATCTGAATTTGAGAAGAATCCAGATGAAACATTCTGTTTTCCGGAAATTTTGTTCCTAACTTAAGCTGCAATGAAAGTCTTGCTGAAATCGCAGTAAGAGATAACATAAAGCTAACCAAATATTTGTGCTTTAAAACAATAAGCACAATGGGGTCAACTTTAATTTAAAAGCCCCAGCAACAAAGTAAAAATTGCACTTGAGGATTCTGATATATTTTGACTATTGATAACTTAAATTATTCTTAAAGGAGATTTTTATTTAAAAAATAATCAAGATATAGAATCAAGATTAGATCAGAATTTGCAAAGTGTGGGATGTGTTAGCAACTCTCAGACAGAACGAAAATACGGAGGCAATGAGTCAATTAACACTAAACTGTCTTCAAGAGGCTAATCTCTCAGCAAAACCATATGCACATAACGGAACTGAAGACAGATAGAGTTTTGGGGGCTTGGGTGTTTTTCACTGGAAAGGAAAAAAAGTCAATGCAACAAACAATTGTTTCTTTTAATCCTGGAGGGGGAAAAACCCCATGTATCATACTGACAAAAAGAAAGAAAACTCAGAAGAACATAACTAAAGTTATTACGATCAACATATTTGCAAGGAATATATTATATGCTGTAACATGTTCACTTTCAAGATTATGATGACAAGTCTTAGCATCTCTACCTTGCCTGAACTGGTATGGTCAAGTAAACACCCTCCCTCCAGTTGGGAGGCCCAAAGCCTGTAATTAACCAAACAATGCAACTTAGCAAAGACTGATTTTTGTGAGATCCTTACTGTACTTTAGAATAGTCTGTAGTGAAAGATCAAACTCCAGAAGTTCTTAACATTCAAGGTTACACTGGGTTATGCTCCCAGAACGAAAGCTCTGTAAATGCTGCAGCCTCTAGAACAGGACCAAGTTGATACTCAACGGATAACAGTAGAGCAGACCAAACACACTGGAGAGGTAAGAAAGTTTGAAGCATTTACTAGAAGGCTGCAGAAACAAAAGATGGACTTGTGTAAGTGACGCAGGGAGAAAATCTTTTGTTGCAGAATAAGCATACTGCTGGATCACCTACATGATCCACAATGAATCACAATTTCATTGAATCACAGCACTTAGGCTGGAAAACTCCTTTAAGATCATTGAGCCCAGCATTAACCCAAGTCCACCACTAAACTATATCACTCAGGGCCACATCTACACGTTTTCAATAGCCCCAAGGACGATGACTCAGCCACTTCCCTGGGGAGCCTTTATCAATACTCAACAACCCCTTCAGTGAAGAGATTTTTCATCATATCCACACTAAATCTCCTCTGATGCAAGTTGAGGCCATTTTCTCTTGTCCTGTCATTTGTTACCTGGGAGAAGAGGCTGACCCTCACTTGGCTAAAACCTCCTTTCAGGGAGTTGTAGATAGTAGTAAGATCCACCCTGAACCGGCTTTTCTCCAGGTTAAACAACCTCACTTCCCTCACAGCCACTCCTCACAGGACTTACTCTTCAGCCCCTTCACCAGCTTTGCTGCCCTTCTCTGCATATGCTCCAGCTCTAGTTCTGAGGCCAGGGAAGGGCTCAAAACAGATTCGAGGTGTGGCTTCACCAGTCCAAGTACAAGGGTATGATCACTGTCCTGGTCCTGCTGGCCACACTCCGTCCGACACAAGCCAGGATGCCACTGGCTTCCTTGGCCATCTGGGCAGCACAGTGTCGACTCATTTAAAAGAATAAAATGTAAATCTATCTGAAGGCCTGTATATCAAGCTGACATTTTGTACAGAATTTAAACACAGAACAGACCCAAAAGACTGGCAAGTGGTTATAAATACAAAAAAGTAAAACCTCACACATGTGTACAAGGCCTAGGACTTCACTACCTCTATCTGGCAAAACTGAGATAAAAATACCAGGGGAAGTGATTTCACCTTTGCTGGGATTCATTTAAGGAAGTATTTTTTTTACTTTCTGCAACTGTCCACAAACTTGTCTTTCCCTGTAACACCTCACATATAGCAAACAAATGATGCCTCTGTGTCTCTGAGCTGGCTCCCAAGGGTGTGTGTGCTGAACACCAGGCTATTTGGAGTTTCAGCAAACACTGTTCTTAACAGACATCCTGAGCAGGCAGCGAGCCCCAAACTGCACCAGTGCAGCTCACTTGTCTTCTTGTCTTTCAGGATGATCCAGTGTCACATACACCACAGGGGAATTCTGCTCACTAGGATTACCTGAGGGTCAATGTTTCATTTAGTTTGGTGAAATAATGGACAATTGAGCTAAAAAAAAAGCTTGGCAGCTATGGAGAAAAATCAGCTTTGCCAAGCTTTACTAATGTTATCCCCAGTCAAACTGTACTTTTACCAGGACAATCATAGTTTGTACTTTGACCAATTCAAGATCTTTTTCATTTAGAAATGTGTAGTCTTCAGCAGGGAAAGAAGGAAGATAGAAGTAAACTGCTGTAAAATATACGTGGCACTTAAAACTACACTACTAGTTTTTAATTTTTTTTTAATGTTCCAAAATCCCAGTTCTTGGTTTATGACCTTCAGGTTTAAATATTTCACACTGTCTGTTGCAAAATAAATACTCGTATCTTTGTCTGACAGGTTATCCAGGGATCATTCTGAGCAGTTATTTATGCAGTCTCCTGCTTGGGTCAGTTTATTTTTTACTGTTACAGTCCACACAATATAAAAAGAGGATTTAAATAGAGTTCTACTCATGCTGCTATTTAGGCACGCCTGCAACCCAGATATTTGGCAGCAGGCAGCACACAGAAACTTCTACTCAGTAAACAGGTTTGTCCAACACAAGTTACAACCAGAGATACCACGCAAATCAGGGCAGAAGCAGAACAAAAACATCTCTGGATTTGTTGTCCTTCTCATGCTCTGCCTTGAAAAGAACAGAAAGGCTCTAAAACTGGGAGTGAGCATGGCTGGGAAGGGAGGAACTTGGTTGCTCAACTTGTAGCAATTACGCTAGACTTGACAGCACAAAGGATATGCAAAGGTAACAAGATTGAAACCAAGGGCTCCTATTAAAAGCTTTTCTCTGACATTCTTGTGTGCTGACTAAGATCTGAATTCTCCTCTGTCTGGTCAGATCCATCTATATGATTGAATTATATCTCACACTTAGAAGATGGGAGGAAAAAAGTTACCCATTTTTATGAAAGTTGACCTTTAAGTGTGAACCTCTTTTTCCAAACTACCCTGCACCTGTAAAATGACACAACTCTGAGCTCAGGTCCTATGTGGGAAGCAGAAAAACAATACAGAGCTCAGGGTGCTGCCATGACAAGTTGGCAGGTCAGGAAACCTGACCTTTTCACACATCAGATCAACACATCTGGCCCAGTCCAGCCTGCCACATGGACCACAAAAGATTATACAAAAACCATTCAATATTAGACTTCTGGAAGTATTGACTATGTCAGTCTAGTGGAGACACACTTATACCAGGAGAACTTTAATGACAGGAGGGCAAGTCTGTACACTGCGGTTCAGCTATATGTAAGTACAGGCACAGTCTAAGATATTTTTAACTGCACCCACAATTTTGTCAGTCTGATGAATAAGAAGAAGGTGAGGCCAGCATAAAAGTGACATGCAAATCAAAATTCAGTTGAGCCAGGAGAAGGGTCAAAAGACCTTATTCTCCCCCAAAATGACTTAACCTTGCCCCAGAAACAGGCTGTGGATAGGACTCTGAGATAGTCACTTAGGCCTACAGATTTATGATTTTGTCTGCAAGTCACAAATGCAAGCCCATGATCCCACCCACATACCTTTCCACTTATGTACACACATCTGGTGTTTTGCATAGATGTGGGAAAAAATACTTTTGCTTCTCCCTGCATGTGGTGGTGTTTTGGTTGGATAGGGTTTTTTTAAACTGAAAAATGGGAATACTTAGTGCATGTGGGGAGAAGTGTGGCAAGGGTGGAGAAACTTACTTTATGAGGCTCAGAGCAAATCCATAGAAAAGCCGAGATGGAAAAATTCCTGAGGAGCATCACAATTATCCTGTTCAGGTGGTCAAACTGTTTTGGTTCCCTTGGTTTGAGATTATCTATCTCACTGACTAATTGTCACTATTATTTTAATTTCCTTTTTGAACACTAAATTCTGCTTTAGCAGAAACAGACTTTTGCAATGTCAACATCTGTTTTATGTTACATGGAATGGTAATTTTAAGTTAACAATTTCTCAAATTTAAAACCAAACATGTACTTCAGATGTTTATTTTTAAACTGCGAAGTCCTGTGTGGGGTTCTTGCCTTCACAGTACTTCTCTCTCTGTGAGAAGTGAGGTTGCAAGCTGCATTTCTGAAGATGTTACGCAGATCTTTTTGATCACAAAAATCAGGTCTCATGTATATGGGCCAGACTTCAAAAAATTTTAAAGCAGTATTATTTATACTAGGGCTGTCATTGGTTCATAAAGAAAATGGAGGTTTAGGTGCAAAGGGCTTTCTCACTGCTGTGAAAAACCACCACTCCAAGACAATATAGAAAGGTCTTGACCAGAAGGGTCTATGCCCTTCAAATTCCACTTACTAACAAACTGTCATTACGAAGAATCTCTCCACGTGAAGATTTCATTTGTATACATTTCAATACTTGAGAATGCAAGGTTTTTAGCATGAAAACCTCGCAGCAATACCTTAAACCCTAACCCAAGAGTATTCCTCAGATCTGCATGTTTCCTCTGCCTCACCCTTCAAGTCTGTAATCTGTACTCTGAGCCGTAAAACCCACCTGCTAAAACCAAGCACTGCTTCCACAACCCTAAAAATATTTGCTTCTTTTTTAAATCTAGAAGTAGTATTCATTATGAAGTTGGCTTTTTTAAACAATAATTATAGGGGTATACTACTAAAACATTCAAAGCAAATAATTTGGGAGTGCTGGGAGAGCTGTTTAAAGGTCATACCTTTTTCTCATGTGTTTACTAAATGTTTTGTGCCCAAGGCCTTTCTGGCAATGAGCATAAGGAGCTATTTAGAATGTGAGAGACTTTATAAGGCTGGACTTAGCAGGGTGGATCCAGGTGCAACATTTTTTTCTACATACACAATAACAAAGATATTTTGTAAATCACACTTTATTACAACACAGAACAAATACAGCATAATGCGTCTAGCAGGAGCAAACTACAGAACAGGCAAACAGCAATGAGTCACAGAACATACATAATCCTGCCTCTAAAAAACAGGAGCAGAATCAGAGGACAAAGACATTTTCACAGTTAAGAGCTACAAAATGGTTATTTTCTGCTGCACTCATTCAGTGCTCAAGCACAAAAACCCCTGCAAATTTAAAACAAAACAAAACAAAAAAGTCATATATATATAAAAATCACGTTTTTCTGTGGGCAATATTCTAAGGACTTATTTTCAAGTGTCAAGAAACATCTTGAAAATCACTTAACTTACATGGCAATCCAGTAGAGACTGACACACAATATTCTGCCTCTTTCTAAAAAAGTGCAAGTTAAAATAGAATGAGATTAAATACTGATCAGCACTAATGGAGACCACACAGAATTTAGCAAGTCATTGACACAGTCATAGTCTCAAGTAGTTGGACTGCTCATAAATTGCTTAAGCATATAAAACCTAATCTAAAAGCTTGAAGCAAACTTTAAAGTTACCTCAAGAATTAATACACAATGACAGGGAGAAAACAGGGAATAATTAATTAGGCTCCTATTACTACAGGTTAATCTCTCAGATCAAGAGTAGATCTTGCATGCTCCACTGTGAGATTTTTCCTTTCATCTGCTGGAATTCGTTTGAGTATTTCAGCCTCCAGACAAAGAGCAGCAAACAAGATTTTTCAAACATTACAGGAAAATAAAGTAATTCAAGAGTCAATATGAGACTTCATGCAGCAGATACTAATACTTAAGAGGCTTTTTTTTACTGGAATGATCTACCACTAATTTAACTAAACTTACTAAAAAATACTCATTAAAATACATCTGGGATATTCAACAGAGACAAGTTTTGGGTAGAAGACAATACAGGCTACAGCTGGCGTCCCTTAGAGAGCAGTGAGACACGTGTTGGAGTAGAGCAGCGAGCTGTGACTCAGAGCACACCGAAGCGCAATTCTTTGTTCCCTGGTTGCTCCTTACACACTGCACTCGCTGTCACAGCAGCCCAAGCACAGCCACACACAGAGCTACGCTGCAGAGGGCAGCTACAGCCCAGGCATGCACACAGACAGACACGAGAGAAAACTGAAGTAGGAATATATTCCAAATGAATTCTGGACAGGCATTACCTGAATCAAACCTGAATCTGGCTATCAGTACATGAATCATTACCTGAATCATTACCTGGCTATTAAACAATCCCAACTAGGATGCCAGGTCGGTTCCTATGAAGAACAATAAATAACAACTCTCTACTCTTAGGACTTTAGTTTCACGTATTTCGGAATCACCAACTGTGACATATTTACTGAAGCAAATGTAACAAAAGTCCCAAAATATCAAAACACTATTTTGTCCCTTTTAATACCCCAGATTTATATTACTGTAATTATTTCTAACGCGATTATTTTAGTGTGCGCGCCACTAACTCAATGACAGAGCATCAAAGTTTTCCCCCTTCCTGCCTTCTAGACAAGTCAGGCTTCCAAAGTCCTTTAGATTTCTCTTGCCACATTCAAGCTTGCTGTCAACCAAATCCTAGAAGCAGAAGACAGCAGAGTACATCCTCAACCATCAGTCACCTACAGAAAGGCTCTAAAGCAGATCAATCACAAATTCACGAGGAAGATATTTGTGTAGCACTGTATAGATTAACCTAGTTCTATTTTAGGTTACTCCAGCCACTCCTGGCTGCGACAACAAAGCGCCTTCTCTGCAATCACGTTTTTAACCCCTCAAAAAAGAGAAAAAAATCAAATTAAATGAAGCCGACTTTTGAAACATATTCCTCCCACTCCCCTGCCCCAAAAGCCTTCAGAGCAAGCTAGAACCTTGGCACCTCGTGCCTGAACGGAGTCATACTGCAGCCAGCCCAACAGCGGTCGGGTTGCAGGGGCCGCAGCTATGCTGGCTGCCTCTCCCATCAGCTCCCCAGGCAACTGAAACACCGCCTGATGCTCAGCGTGGGAAGATCTGAGACGCGAGATAAGTGGAGAAGGAACTACACAACCAGACAACAGCGTCTGCCCCGGTTACTGCCGCGCTAAAACACGCGCTCTGCTCTCCACAGCGTGTGGAAATGGAGGTAACATCTCTGGGAGGACAATGGGTGAGGAGTGTCTGCAGGACAGGCTGACACGGACGATGCCCAGAGCGGAGCGCGGCCGCAGGGAGCGGGCGGTGGCTCTGGGCGCGGATGGGCGCGGGACGGCCCGCGGGACCGCTCAGCCGGAACCACCGGGAGGATACGGGGGCATCTCCCCGCTGCAGGGGACTTCCTGACGGCCAGAAATACGCAGAAACGCCCCCAAGCCCTAAAAGCGCCAACAACAAGGCAGGATTTACCCTCGCTTATACGGCACGATTTCAAGGCCGGCGTCCGGCGGGTAAGTGCCAGCCCCGCCGCCCCCTCACCTCGGGCCGGGCCCGGGTTCCCGCCTCTCCCCTTGCGGGCAGAAGGGCGCGGGGCTCCGGGCCGGGCGGCAGGGCCGTTCCACGCCCGCATGCTGCGGCGGGAGGCGGCCCGGGCTGGGGCCGCTCGACGGCCCGGCGCAGGCGCCGCGGATGAGCCGGGCCGGGCCAGGCCGGGCCGCGCAGGCCGCCCGCGAGCCGGCACGAGCGCCCAGCACACCCGCGCCGCCGAGGGAACGCGCCGGGCATCAGAGGAGCCCGGCCCGGGCACCTCCAGCCCGGCCTCTGCCGCGGCGGGGGACACGGAGCTGCCTCCCCGAGCCACGCGCGCTCCCCAAGCACGCCCCTACCCCTTGGCGTGCTCGGTCTCCTCCTCATTGTCGCCGTCTATGCCGCAAGTGTCCTGGTCATCCAGCTCCAGGCTCTGCTGGCTGGCCGCGGACTCGCTGTCCTCCGCCATCACGGGGGAAGGAGGGAGGGAAGGGGCGGGGGAGCCTGTGAAAGAACCGGGGCGCACGGGCAGACGCGGTCCGGAGCAGCTCCCTCTAGCTGCGGTCCTTACCCGCGCCAAAGCCGGGGAACGAGGAGGCGGCGGCCGCCGGGGCTGCCCGGCCGCTCCCGCCACCCCGCGGGGACCGGGGCGGAGCCGGGCGGGGAGCGCTCCATGCTCTGTCCCGCCCTGCCCGGCCCTGCCCTGCCGGGCCCGGCCCAGCGCAGCTGAGCTGGGTACGCTCGGGCGGTGCGGTCCCCGGCCCGGCCGCGCACTGGGCCCCCCGTGCCGGCGTCCACGCTGCTTCGCCGGCCCTCTGCGGCCTGGGGATCCCGTCCGCGGCGCTGTCCCCACAGCCGCGGGGAGCCGAGCGCAGCCCCGGCGGGTCCGGCCCCGGAGCCCCTCGGGCTGGGCCTGCAGCCGCTGGGCCTTGGCAGCACCGACGCGCGTCCTGCCGGCTTCCCGCGTTTCCTTCTCACACCATAAACACTCGGACGCCCAAGTTATTTTCATAGGTCTCCTTAGAGCTTTAGTAGTGACTCTTGGTGTGCTGCTCGATGCAGAGAAAATACCCAGCTATGGCAACAAATTGGAAGAAACTAAGAGAGAAAAGCAGATAAATTACTTCAGATCTAGCTCTGCCTTGCTGCTCCCAATAATGTCAGCCACCAAAGAACAGAGCAGTGTCTAGGGGACCCACGACATCACCATCCATCTCAGCTTTCTGGCTTTTTCCCCATTCTGCCTTCCAGGTTCTGTCTCCCCCCAGTTCTCCATAAGAGAGGCAGTCAAGGTTCTGTCATAGCTGCACGAAATTAACCTGTGTCTACAGTTCAGAGATGCTTTGAGCCACCTCAGATGCATGTATGAGCATAGGTCCAGACGCACAAATGGACTTTGCCATTGCTGTGTTTAACTTTTTCCTAGCTGACTCCCAGAAGAAGCTCCAGGACTCAAAACGAAGCTCTATGAACAAAATTTGCTGCTGGTGGAGGCTGCTGAGGCCACTAGGGCAATCCCAGCACTGTGGCTGGTGGGCACTCACAGGACTTGCTCTTTTCCCAAAGCCTTTTGTATTTCTACAAGCTCCATGCTAGAAAACCTGGAATTGAATGGTAATGATTTATACCCAGGAAAACAAATAAAGAGCAACTTGTGTTAAGTATTTGAACTGTCATGATTTCCAGGGTCATATCAAGCTTTCTGAATGAGATCCAGAATTTCTGAGTGCTTGGTTTGGCAGTGCTGCTAAACACCACATTAAAACATAAGAACAGGGTGCATCAGTTGTAATTTCTCCTTATCTTTGCACCCATGAAAGCAATTTAATGTGAAGAAGCTATTGCTTCTGCACTATTTAAGGTTGATTACTTTTTTCCATTTTTGATTTGAGGTGGCATCATATTTTGCTCTGTCGTGTATTGCAGGTGACATGTCAAGTAAAAGATCTTGCTGCCCAAACAGAAGAAAGCTAAATGTCCTTCCAGCTGTCAAATTCTGATCCTCTGTGTACTGAGCACTAACCTGGGGCCACCCTTCATCCCACTGCACTTGGTTCTTTACAACTTGTGAGTTGCCACAAGAACTTGTGATTCAAATGCATGAAATGGTATCTGTAATTTACACTTGGCCAAGTATGACCTCCCATGTCAAGCCCATCACTGTAGTTTAGGGGAAAAATGTTTCTATCAAATCACTCCACTTTGAAATGACCTTTAGGAGAAAACTTTCATTCAGTTATAATGCATAGGGGAGAAAGGAAACCTCAAAACAAAGGCACAATACCCAATGGTTTTCAATAACAAAGAGCAATTGTAAAGTTGTCCTGTAGCCTAGAGAGAAGTTAATCCAGTGATTATGAATTCTTTTCCCCCCTCATAATAATGTGTAAGAGGAAGTGAAGAACAGTAGGTCAATGACCAAACAGCTGTATTGAATCATTGTGTTGGAGAAGCTGTAAATTTCACTGTCTTTATCACAATTTTCCTCACTTCATTGAGACAAATGGAGTACAGGAGGCCTAGATCCTGACTCTTCTTGCATTTCATATTGTCAGTTAAAGAGGCAATATGAATTTCTGCCAGCAAGATCCCCTGCTAGGCATTCTCCTGGAAGGGGGACTGCAGCTGCAGAATGGCTGCTATTCTGTACTTTGTAGTGCATGTGAAGTGAAGAGTAACCTTAAGCATAGTGCAGTTGATATCCTGAGATTATTATCCAGGTTTGACCATTGCAAGGTCAAAGCACAGCACTGGATTGTGCTTTGCATTTCATGAAAATGTAACTTTTGCTTATACCACAAGTAGAGAAATTCACCAGAAGTGAGAGTTAAGCACTGGTCCTGCACTGTGGATTTCTGATGTATTTTTGCATTTCTGAAATTACGAGACATATTCCCAGAGCATTTAAATTCACTCTGGAGACACTGCTCAGCAGTTACACTACTTGATAGATGCTGGCTATCACATGTGTAGTTGTCTTCTGAAAATAGAGCAGCAAGGTGAAAAAATGTATCTTTGAATTTCATGGCCCCAGATGCTCAGCCACAGAGAGTTACTGGAGTATGAAACATCAGGACAGCCAGCAGCAAACATGGCACCTGCAGTGCCCGAAAAGGGCTGTGGGCATCTGTACTTCCAACATCTCTGCTGCTGCATGTGGCTATATCCAGGAATCCCCCAAAATGCTGCACACCAGTACTGCAGACACAACGCACAGACTCACACCAGTCTAAGCAGACCATGAAAACCCATCAGAAATGTTTAAACTTAACCAGGTAAAGAGCTTGTGTTTGTAAAGGTGCAAACTTACTGTTTTTAATTAATAAAAAAGACCTCTGCCTAGATGTGCAGGGAAGACAAAAGCAAAAACCTTTTATTTTATGAAGATTGAAAAGAAGAAAGCACAGTCATTTTGCACAAAAGCTGAAAAATTATTAACAAAGGAAAATAGACTTCCTTTGCAGGAGATACACTTCACTTAATACTAAATAGCATATCATGAAATCAATTAAAATATTTGCAGCATGTCATGAAGTATTCATCAGTTGGGTATTTTCATGGGTCTCCTTAGAGCTTTAGTAGCGACTCTTGGTGTGCTGCTAGATGTAGACAAAATACCCAGCTGCTTATGGCAACAAATTGGAAGTAACTAAGAGAGAAAAGCAAATAAATTGCTTCAGATCTAGCTCTGAAATTACTTCAGATCTAGCTCTGCCTTGCTGCTCCCACTAATATCAGCCACCAAAGAACAGAGCAGTGTCTAGGGGACCCATCACACCACCATCCATCTCAGCTTTCTGGCTCTTTCTCCATTCTACCTTCCAGGTTCTGTCTCCCCCCAGTTCTCCATAAGAGAGGCAGTCGGGTTCTGTCATGGCTACACAAAATTAACCTGTGTCTACAAATCAGAGATGCTTTGAGCCACCTCAGATGCATGTATGAGCATAGGTCCAGATGCACAAATGGACTTTGCCATTGCTGTGTTTACCTTTTTCTTAGCTGACTCCCAGAAGAAGCTCCAGGACTCAAAATGAACCCCTACAAGCACTCAAATACTTTGGGCATCTTGGTGGCCAACATGAGTTCACAAGAACCCCAGGCTACTGCAGGAGGAGCCATCTCTGCTTGGCAGTAAGAAATACTGGGGATTGGGAAGCCTTAATGCCCAGTACAGGGACTGGATGGGCCATCAAGTGAGACTGTGCACTATGTGGGCAGGGTTGTACCGTGCTTCTCCTTGCTCTTCTGTGACTGAATAAAGCCAGCCAGGCACAGATATTGTTTCCCTCAAGGAGCCAGGCATAACCCAGACTTGTTTACCTGCCTAGCAACACATTAATTACATCCCAGTGAGCTGGTGATATATAATCCAGCATTCAGGCTATTGGCATCATCTGATTAGTCTATGTGTTTTGATTATTAAACACTGCAGAAGAAAAGCATCTAAAATTTTCATGCAGTCATAGGACTCCTCCTACCTTTACACACCACATTGAAATATTCATGGCATTTATAATTTTAAATGGATTTGGATTGCAAGTAACAACTTGGTGTAAACATTTTTGATCTTGTAAATTGGAAGCAAAATTAGTCCAATTTGAAAATTAGCTAGTATTTTAGTGTTTCCCCTATTTTTCTAATTAACATTAAAAAAAGTTATTGAGCAAACAAATATATTTAGACTTTGGTTCATTCAAGTGTCTACTACTACTACCTCACATTGTTTTTATAATTGGCTGCACTTTATGGTGATTTATTAAATACTATCTTCCTCAATTCTGAATGAGAGGCAAGTGTAAAAGAATAAGATTGAAAATAAACAGAAAAAATGCACCAAAACACTCTGCATAATTGTTACAGTTAACAATAGCAGGGGTAGAAATGGTTAGAGAAGGAAATGAGCTTGTGATCCCACATGTTGCACACCTATATCCACGTGAGATCACAGCTCTGATCTTTACAGTTTGTCTCACCCACTGCAGCTCTTTCCAGCCCCCCTGCATACCCTGCTTGGGGAGCTGCAGACTTTGCTGTTCTCACAGCCCGCTTGCTGATGGCCTGTATTGGCTGCAGTGGTCAGAGTGGGGACAAGCATTCTCAAAGTATCCCGTTCTTTCTGCTGCACACTCCTTCAGTTTTTTAAAATTCCATTTCCAAGTGCAGCTCATACCTTATCTCTTCTATTTTACAGCTTACCTTTGCACAGAACTTCTCCATGTGGTGTCTGCATTGGCAAGGGCTGTGGGCTGTGCAGCACTGGAGAGGGTTAGGCATTCACATGCATAGTGAAAACATATCAGAGCATTAAAAAATATGTATGATAAATACAAACCTTTGTGCTTAAAGGTATGAGTGATAAGGATAGAAAGACTGTTATTATTGCTAGTAGAGATTTCAATTCTCCAAACCATCTGGTTTTGATGATTGTTGGAAGCAGGATACAAGACTTACATCGAACACAGGTTCAAACTGGTTCCAGCACTGCTCAGTTCCTCAGATCCTAGGGTCTCTAGCTCCAAAAAGTAAAAAAACCTTAATAATAAGAGCAACAATTAAATAATTATTACAAATATTATTTTGCCTTTTTATGTCTATTTTTATTCAGAGACCCTTCTCAAACTATGTATATGAATGAGAATTAGTGGTGACAGATTTTTTGAAAGACAGTGTTGACACAGGTACTGCAGGAGCCCTGACTGACACTCAGCAATTACTTCTGCCCATCCAATCTCCAAATCAATCCAATTTACTCCCATCAACTCTGCAATCAGTTCTCCCACTAGCCTTTTACACTTCTCCCTCTCAATGAGCCTGCTGTTTCCTTCTCTTTGAAGGGAGGCTGCAGGTATGCCCAAGATGCTTTATTTCCCTCATTCTGAATGAAGGGAGCAATAGATACATTAATTATTCTTTATCTCTTGACCATTTCAGTAGTTTTTCCAAAATGAAAGTTTTTAGAGTGGTTTTTTTGTCTGTTTCAGATCGTTCTTTACCCACAAACACAAAAGAACTCCTTCCTGTGACAGATGTGCCTTGTGGGTGGTTAGAAACAGATTAACAGCATGGTTTAGGTTGCACACCTATGGCATGGAGAATTACACTGAATTAAGAAGTGTCTCATAGACAATGTCTTCCCTATGAAGACAATGGAAAATCAGACTCTATTATAACTCTTCAATTTCTATGCAGAGTTTTTTTAGATTTTATGGTAAGATTTTACCCTTCAGAATTTTACAACTTTGTGCAAAAGAAAAGACTCTATCAAGTGTGCAACAACTGCAGAGTTACTTACTTAAAATATAGATACTAGGCAAGCTTGAATCACAAAATTTATACATCAGGTCTAGCTAGAAGGCAAGTGTGAATAAATCTCTTGGAAGTTGAAGGTACCACAGAAACTCAGCATCAGCATGGTTTTGACCCTGCAATGTCAGACCACAAGGACAATTAAGCTAATTAATCCAAGTCTTTATGGGCTCTTATGCCGGTTCTTCCAGTCAGGCTGGGTGAGCAACCCTCACTTGGCCATTGCTTGATGTTGAAATGCTGACACTAGTATTTAAGCCAGCTTTTGTATCAAGTGCACTTATATACATCCATGTGAATGTGTATGCATGCACATGTGCATGCACACACACACTTATCTAAGTGTATTTCAAGGATTTCAAGGAATGGAAGACCAATCCAGCTGTCAAGACAAACACACTTCTCATTGTGGGAACCCGGCTATCATGTTTCGCTTCTCTCATTTGTATTTTATTATTTAATGTAGGATTGCAAGGTGTTAAATGCAAGTTAGAGCAAATAGCATAGATACAAAGAAAGCTTGCCCTCACCAACGCCTAAAAGTAGCTTCACTGACAAGTCTAATCTTAGAGTGTCATATTGTATGTCCCATTGATGTGTGTCCTCACAGCATGGTACAAAAATGAAAGCAGAATCAGGGAGTTGGGTTTATAGAAGGGGCATTCCTTGAAGAGAGAGAAGACAGAAGTCAAGGGTCCATAGCTTCTCTCATCTCCAAGCTTTTTAAACGTCCTACAACCACAAAATCAAAACCCTTTAAAAAACAGTGCTTGTAACAGGACCCACTTTAAATAACTTCTTTCAGTTTTGATGCCCAACCTCTCTTGCAGCAGGACCAGTGGTTCCTTTGAAAGTGGGATTTCTCATCTCACTGCATTGTTTTAAACACCATTTCATCCCTTTATAATATAAAACTGTCAGGAGCATTCCTCCGTTTGGCTTATTGAGGAGTCTGTCTTTCTAGTCATGTGAGCACAAAGTCCTTCTCTACAGAATTACAAAAACAACCTGTAAACAAGTATTTCATTTGTACCTCCCTGTTGTCATCACATTTTCCTTCCCCGTGCCTGTAAGTTTCTAAGGCAGAATAGCAATTTAATGATCAAACAAACTAAGTGGCACTGTTCATTCCTAGAAGAAAAGCACATCAATAAAACAAGAAATACTTCAGTTAAGTGGTAATAGACCAGGTGCCACAGTTTGCAAAGTAATTACCTGTGGATACCAGAGGATTACAGCTGAAAAGAACTAGACGCCCTTTCTGTTATTACTGACAAATAGAAGACAGTACCTGGTCTCAATTTAACAGTTGGAATTACATGAGTAAATGTAATAAAAAACACTACTGTCTTCTGAAAATTGCACTTGACAGCTGCCGAGTTGTTCACCTGAAACTCCAATTCCAATTGTTTTACAGCATGGAAATGAAAATAGCACATATGATGAAAATATAGTGTATGTACGTATCTATAATGGCATATGATATAGCATAATATTATATATATTATAAATTATGTGTGAGTGTGTATATATATATATATATATACACATAGTAAGGTTAGCATTATGAAGCATTAGTGTTCAACCTGCCAGTTTTTCTGTCTGTTAGCAGAGGAACAGGAAAGCATAATCGAGTTGCTCCTATTTTCCTCAACTTTGGAAACAGTAGTTAAATTTGTTTTTATTTTATTTTGTTCTAAACCCAAGGTGCTATTCACAAGACAGAATACAGAGCCATCAGTGGTGAGGAATTTTGATTTGAATGGAGATGTCATAAGCTGAATACTCCCCCAGCAAAGGGGCTGGGCAAGGTCTCTTAGCTGACAGGGATCTCTGCACTTGCACTGACAGCAGGCCCAGGACATTACTGATGATCCTGTGCCAGCTGCCTACTGGTGTTACTGAAGTTGTTAACTGTGCTTTTATTGAAATGACAAACTGCTTCACACACAGCACGTCTGGAGAAGCAGTTCACCACCAGGTGGCAGATACCACAACTTGAATTTCAAGCGCTGGAGAGACCAAACGGCAGCACTGATTCACAAAAACCCTATCTGTTGCACATGTATTTTAGAAAGGTAAAGAGATGCTCTTCTTCTTTGACCAAGTCCAAGGACGGACTGCATGGACCCTACCATGCTCCAAGTTACAGATTATTGATAGTTGATTACTATGTTATAGTAAATTTTAATTCCCAGATGAATTCTTGTTAAGAAAAAAAATGGCTTTTTAGTTCACTACAGACCTTCCTAGAGTACTAACGAATATCTCATCCAACACTTGCTCATTTATACCTGTACTGTTCTGTAAGCTAAAGCCTACATAGGACATTTGGTTTCTTACTAATTTCAAACATACTGGTTCAGAATAGTGAGATAAAATTGGTCCCTGAGAGCATTCATGAATGGAATGAAGGGCAGAAAATGAAAATATTGCCAAGGTATTTCAACAGTGCTTAATTCACTCTACTAAAGCTACTCAGTCCTCCCTGTAACAAAGAAAAGCATTATGAGCCATTTCCAAATGCTGAGCCTTCCTTTGTAATCGGTTCATTTCAGATCAGAACCACAAGTTTGTATAATTTGTCTAATATGTTAGATTGCAAATGCTCTGAGGCAGTAACCAGTTCTTGTCCCTATATTTGCAGAGGGTTTAGCTGCTGGTACCCTGACAACGCACTTAATCGAGCAGTAAGAGGTCGTTATCACAGTAAGTCAAGGTGCTTTACAGACAGTTAAGAAGCTTTGAGAAGCAAGTATTTGAGCAGGAAGAAAGTGGGAGCTGAGGGACAACCATGAAGTGAATTCACTCTTAGTGAGTGTATTAACTCCTAACAGTGCTAACATTTCAGAAAGAAGACAAACATATTTTCATTATTTTTGTAAGCTTTGTCATTACAAACTTGCATTTTTTCCCTACTAATATCTGCCATCATAAAATAAGAAAACAATTGCTTTTCTAGGTCATATTCTACATGGACTTGGAGCTGCTGATGCCAAGACCTATTCATGTTGTACTTTGTTCTTTGTGGTTTATAAGCTTTATTAGTACTTGCTTCACTGAGCAAGTGCAATATACAAGTGAGAAAATTTCTTTGCATTTTACTGATGTATCTGCATCAGTAAGTTTTTGAAAATTAAAACATGGAACCTATCACTGGACCATTAGATTAGGCATAACCTACTCTAATCTTAATCTTAAATCTTAACCTGTTACCTGAACTGCCTTAACTCTGTTCCAGCTTCATTTAGCATATGGCCTAAGCGTGGATATAGAGAAATACATTTCATAAACTATGTATTTTGCAAAATTAAACTATCACACCAATTAAAAAATGCTATTTTAAAGAAGATTTGAAACATACCCACATGGTTTTTGTTCAAGTATATTTGCTGTATTAGAACCACAAATCATCAAATGAACATAAAACCAACACAATTAAAGAAACAAACCACTGCAATTTAATAGCAACAATCTCACTTTACAAGATAGCAATGATGGAAACTTTGCAAAGGAATGTGAAAAAAAGTATGTAATTAAAAATGACAGATTTAAGACAACAGAAAACTGGAAATTAAATAGCACAATAATTCTAGTATGCAGAAATTTTATTCAGAATATTTACTTATGCAGCATTCTGATTAATAAGTGACACTGTATTACCAGTACTTACTAACATCTGATAAATACTATGCCCTTAAAGTCATATTTTTCTGTTCAGTGACCTTGCACAAACTGACAATAAGTAACCCAGAGCCCAAAAGCAGTTCACAGGTGGTCAGTACAAAATTCCAAAACAGAACAGGAAAGGACCTGCCACATACACAATGAGTAAAATGTAATTTAGTGCTAATATGGTGATTTCAATATTCAATGCACTCCACAATATTTTAGATTCCTTTTACAACATATACCACTTCCAATCATGAACCAAAGCAAAAGGTGATCTGGCTTTGTGGATGGAAAGGAGTATTGACCTGGGAACTAGGAAATTAGGATTCAACTCCTGGCTAGAGACCAGGTTCCCAAGTAAGACTTACAGTAATATGGAACTTACAAGACTATCTATGAAAACCTTGAAATTCACTGAAAATAAAGCAATGATTTTTTTGTTGTGAGTTGGGGCTTATTATTACAAATTAAATAGGAACTATATAGCACTTAAATCACTTTGGAGATTATGTATAAACTTTAGTAAGCATGGCTGTTGCTAATCTGCATAAAAATGACTGAATAAAACATGATAAACGTAATGTATATGAAGGATTCTACAAAAGTGGAAGTCTCATACTTCCTCTTTGAACCCAATTCATGAAAAAGTGAGAAGAGTGCAGTAAGTGTGAGTACCCAAAGAAATCTCAGAAAGAAAACTGGCCCATGGGAAGTGTGACTCCACAGAAAATTTTGGTGATACCAGGATTTCATTTTCAATGTCTTCAGTGATAGTTAAGCAAATCATTACATATTTACCAAGATACAGAGGATGCTTTTCTGAAAAGGGGTCTAACTTTCAGTATTGACTTAAGCTCATGAGAACTGCAAAAGAAAGTCACATGAGCATAAATATGCACAGGAAAAATGAAACTGAAGTATTTTTCTTTTTAAATACCATAAAATAATGTGATAACCACTAACAGAGAAAAAAATCCACAAAGATACTTTTTGCAGTTTATTTTCAATTATAATTTTTGGATAACCAAGCAGCTCTGTATGGAAAAAGCACAGAAGAGTAATTCTGGCACTTTTGGATAGTACATTTGTTTTTTCCCCAATTTTTTTTAGACACATTCAGTCCACTTGCTCGGTCGATAGTCCATTTTATATGAGCATGATTAGCTCATGGGATTCCAGAGGAAACTAACAATATATACAGTCACTGAAACTATCTTCTTGGCTACTCTGGGCCCTTTAAAATGTCTTCTAAGTCTATCCTGGCTAAACAGAATCCACAATATACATGATAGCTACAGAATACACTGTATTGAAATGAGAAATGCTCAGCACAAAATGGGACTCTTGGCATGCAGCTTAAAATAAAAGGTAGAAGTTCAGAAGTTTATAAAATCTCAAATGGGGTCAATTAAAAGGACTTAGCAAAAGAAGGGACTGTTCATTGTTACTGTAAAAAAGGCACTTTGAGAAAATGGTACCAGAATTGGAGGAATCTTAGTCGACACAAAGTTCAGTTTGGTTTCATAAAAAGGCTTCAATGCTAAGGGATGCTACTCAAGTTTCCTGCAGTTGTACATTAAAATAAATTGCTGAGTAGTTTATAATAAAGGACATAATATGTTTACAACCAACTTGCAAAATTAAGAAAAGCATAGTATAAGCAAAATATTACTAAAAGCAGCAATGCATAGCCTTTCATTGAGATAATGCACAATTTTGGACACCATGTGTCAGACTCCTGTTTTTAAGATACTTTCAGTAGCATTATCAACATAAAATTGGCCTACAAAACAAAAGCTTTACCAGCTCCCATTCATAAGGAGATTGAGGTCATAAACCAACCAAAACAATTTGTCAGTATTTTCAACATCCTGGATGACCAATATCAAGTATATGGAATAACAATCACACTCTTTGTTCAGCTATCTCACTGGAGGCAGCTGTTAAATCAGAGGAATGATTTTAATTCTTTTCTAACATTTACACAGTAATGCATTTAAGTTCTTTCAAATGTTGCTCACCACAGTTTGTTTTTCTCTTTTCTCTCCACAATATAAAAAAAAAGAAGAAGAAAAAAAGAAAAAATATCAAGCACTTCCACAGAAAGGATATTTGGCAATTTTATACTCCACTGAAGGGTGGATTTTCACAATAGCTCATTTTAGATTGAAAGTCATTAGTGGTCTTTCCTCTCGTTTCTGCCAAGGACTCTTCTTATCTTCCCCTTGGTCATCTTCCTCATCCTCCTCATCTTCATCATCATCATCTTGAACGGATGTTCCATGTTCAGGACTAGTTAATGGCTCTGGTTTGGTATCCACAGTTCTGGTTTCCTCCTGCAGGCTGGGCAGCTGCACACCACTTCTCTTACTGGTGCCTTCTAGGAGGCATCGAAGAGCATTGTCCTCAGGGCTACAAACCGCTGTTCCACACTCGCTGCCACTTTGGTCCATGTCATCCAAGTACACGAGCTGTGTGTAAGCTGTGCTGTCTGAAACCTTCCGCTCTCTCTGCTGGTGCTCCTGCACTGGGGGGTGACTCTGAGGCGCAGACAGATGATCTCCTCTTCCCTTTCGGGCAGATTTCGGTTCATTCATGTCAACACCGGAGTCCAAACTGGCGTCGTTACTCCCGTTCCTACCAGCTCTTTGGAGATCAATGTATGAATGTCTAACGTGAGCATTGGAACGCCCGTCTAGAGAAACAAACCATGCTCGAGGGTGAGGCAATGGCTTCCCACCTCCCAATTCCATCAAAGCCTTTTCTGTAAGAAGCTGCACTTCACTATTCATCTGAGCCAGGGATGCATCATTGAGAGAGGCAGGAATGGAAATAGATTCAGACATGGAAGCATTTTGCTGACTCCACTCAGCTGCACCTGCATCTTGCAAATGTTGCTGAGATATTGCTTGGGATGCCAACTGCTGGGGCTGCAGCTGCTGGGCAGGGTGTGGGAAGAGCCGTGCGTGAGGGTTAGGAAGCTCGGCCTGAAGTCTTTCTATATCAATCTGCTGGTCAGCTGGGACAACCAGGGGCTGGCTAACAAAAGGGTGTTCTCCAGGCAGCTTCATGTAATGACCTGGGATGACCAGTGCAGGCAAAACCTTTCTGTAAACACTGTCATTGACTTGGTCGACAGAATTGCAGCAGATTAACTGACCTGGTCGAGGAAAAGACGTAGGTCTTTCAAGGTGATCAACTGAACGAGACATCATACAATCAGTAGGTCTGCAGTCCAGCAGCTCTTTTTCAGGGGCTGAAGGTGTGGGGTATATTTGTTCCTGAATATTGTATTTACTTCCATTAGCAATATGGTTCATAGATACTTGAATTTCTCTCTCTTGCTTTTCAAATAAAGGCTGAGACAGCATAGCATTGTAACTTCTCCTATACTCCTCTTTGATAGGGGACTCATAGCCTTCAGCTGTTTCTGTAGATTTTCTTGTCTTTAGAGGAAAACTATCTGCTGACTTGTGGTAGTCTTTTCTTAGAGACCCACTGGGAGTCAGGTCATCCAAGGAAATTCTGCTCTTGTCTTTCTCCTTGTCAGAGAGCAGTTCCTCTCGGGAGCTAAACTCCTGGGAAGTACTGAAGGAGTGTTTGAGCATAGGTGTATGCATATCTGCTTCTCCAGTAGGTGATACCATCTCCATGTGGACAGCACTGATTAATTCCTTTGCCCCTGAGTTTTCAGCGTGTCCATTGCTAGCAACGGACAATCCACCTGGAAATTCTGACTCACGACGTGAAAATATTAAATTTATATGGGACATTGAGGTTGCTTGATCCTTCTTAGAAGTGTCCAGTGCTGTCGAAAGTTGCAGTTTCTTATGATGTTGACGTGGTCTTAGACATTTTCTTCTATAAAAGCCAGTAACAAAAGAAGTTATAAATTTATGAATGTTGTACACAGAAAAAAGAGAAGCAAGTGTGTCTTAACAGAAGATTTTTAAGCAATGGTTAGTATTAGGGGAATTGAACTTTTATTACATAATCTAACAATTAAAAGCTTATCCCAGCAGCGAAGATAAAATTAAAGAATAACTAATGTCATTTGGGAAATATCTCAAGTACAAATTACAAACTGGAGTAAAATATCTAGAGAAGGCAAGTATAAAATCACTCATTAGTAGGCATTTGCTGATAATTTAACATTCATTTTAATGCAATGCCAACAGAAAGATCATTTGCAAATGCGTAACAGGTAGAGAGATCTTGAACCTATGCCCATGTTTGATAGGAAATTACATGGAGAACACAGGTACAGATGTGTGTGATTCACTCAACTACCATCCTCCCAAAGGCAGGGATTTATATGCTGCATGTAACCAGGAACACAGGAAATTTGATCTCACTGTTTCTTTCTTTTTCAAGCATTTGCTTGCCTTTTTTTCCCCAAAGGAAAAATGTTTCAATACAGAAGTTTTTAATTTCATAAGCACAAAAAACTTGTGTTTTCAACATGAACTAAGTAACCAGGATGGTGAATCTTACCTGCAATAGTACAAAAGCAGACACAGCAAGACTAGAAGTATGAGAGCCATCCCTCCTAAAATTGCCAAAAGAAACATTGTGTGATAGCTGGTAATGTCGTGTGTTACAACGGGACCTGGAAGGCCAGAAAAGAGAATTTAGACCTGTAATAATCTGCAAATAGGAAGAGGAGCAACAGTTGAACAAGGAGAAGGACACTTTCCCTTATTATGAGGGTGCTAAGCAAGTGCTGCCCTGGTGCCTACTGAACAGACCATCTCTGGAGAAGGGAGCAAGCTGTGCAGAAAGCATGTGCTGGTTTTCATGACTGCAAGTCCAACTAGCTCATTCTGTGGAAAAGCAGTTAGTTTCATTGGGAGCATGCATCAGTGAATGCTGCTTTCCAGGTCCTAATGCTGACACTGTGTGCCAAAAAGCTCTCACCACTGGAGAAAATCCATCTCAGCATCTCCCAGCACTGTAATGCACAAAGCAACACTGTGGGCAACAACTGCTCTTTAACATCTGTGGATCTTCACACCAAACAGTACAGACAGTGCAGTACAGGATTCTCTGGAAGATGTGTAGGTGCTCTGAAGTCTAGATCAAGCCAAGCCCCAAGCAGATCTTCAGTAGCTTTAATTACCAGGCCACTAGTGAAACAGTGTTGTAACTCCAGGTTTAAATAACACTTAGTAAATGTTCTAACTCACAAAGGAATGAGCACATGTGGACAACATCTGTTCACAATTATGCATGTGTGACCCAGTTGCTTTGTAAAATCCTTATGATGATTTTGAAATAAAGACCCAAATTTTCATCTGCAGGCAAGGAGGTACAGCACCAGCTGGCAGACTAACATGCATGTACTGTGAAGCACAGCAAACTTGGCCAACTTAGAGGGCCTAGGTCACTAAGTTTGCAAAACCTCATCTGTGGATCTTGAGTGGTCTGTAGAGCCACTGCTAGGAAAACAAGGATAATTTTTGCCCATTTTTGAGATAAGAAATCAAATAGATTCAATCAGGAGATAAAATATGCAAAAATACATTAACTCATTAAAAGTAACATAAATTATATTGCGCTTGGGAAATCTAAATATTTATACATTCTGTCCCACCACTACCATTACATAATTCATTTTACTGTTGCTTTAGGACATTAAGCAAAAAGAAGACAAGATAAATCACTTGAATTTTTCATGAAAATGTTGTTCCCATTGCAACAAACTTTTAGGAACTCAGATCTAGCCCTAGAAGGAGGGAAAAGTAAAATACAAGTAGCAACTCTGCCATACAAGGTAAATCACAAGGACAAATAAGCCTTCTCTTAATGAGTTACAGGCCTTGTAACCTCAGAGTTACAACCACAATTCCATGACTAGTGTAACTTCCTTGCAGTCTGGGATAGAACTGTACTGGGAAATGTTTGGCTCAGAGCAGTTGCTTTTTCTTCAAGGACAATTATTTGGTAAAATTGTATTTAAATTAATATGATAGCCTATTCAGATCTGCACCTGCCTCTAAATTCTGTTCAGCAATGAATCAGCTGAATAGCCCAGTATTTAATATCTATCATTTAACAGAACCTCAAATAAAAAGCTCACATATTATGAAACGACTTAATTATATGTATGAGTAGACTTTAAAACTTGTACTCATGTAAGAGTTTGGTTTTGTTGGTTATATTTAGTTTATTGAGCTTGCACAGCCAAGGCAAGCATATTTTCATTTCTACTGGATTAGGTTTTTATCTGGAAAACCTAATAAAATATGTAAGGAGTTCTGGGTTGGGTTTTTTTTGGTTTTCTTTTTTTTGATTGATGATTGACTGATTGGCTCTTTTATACACTGAAGGATCTCAGATTATTGGTGGCAGAAGAGCTACTACCAAGAAATCTGAGGCAGCTACAGACAGAGAAAAAGGAACCAGAAGTTGCAGCAAAGCACATATAATTAATGCTTAGTTCAAAGTCATTTTTTACAGTTATGCCAAGAGGTTTGCAGATGGCAACCAATCAGCTCTGTACTAATGCCACTCTAAAATACCTCCTAGAACTTCTAAGCTAAGTTATTCACAGTGTGAATTAATCAGTCACCAAGATGATGCAAAGCATAACTCAGGGCAAAATGAGCATCTTCAGTGCAAAAGGAAAAAAGTGTCAATTCATCCTTCCATCCGTCCATCCATCCATCCATCCATCCATCCATCCATCCATCCATCCATCCATCCATCCATCCCTTAGTAAGTGTCTAACCCAGGATAATGCTGGTTTTAGGTGAATCCATATCTCTGTGAGTTTCTGTACAGACACTTCACACCCCCTGTTTTTCTAACTCCTGGAACACCAACACACTGATGCTATGACTCCCATCATTTCCTAGCAATGGCTCTATCAGGCAGTGGTGACACAAATGCATCAAAGCAGGAACATTTTGAAATGTTCCCCATTGAAATGACACAAATATTTTGAGCACCAGGGTTGCCCCACACAATCCTGAGAAGATTTAACCCTTTACTTTCAGATTTCTGTTTTCTAATAATCCATTATTGATCAAGCTGTGGCATCTCAGATGAGGTCATTCTGAAAAATATAAATATTATATATAAATAAATAATTACCCAGCACTGCAAATATCAATAAAATCCAATTCCATCTTACCTGGGATAGTAGGTGACATAGCTGCAACCCAGTAGCCCAGCTGAGGTGCAATATAAGTCCAAGTCAACTGATTTCCTTCTTGTTGTACAATGCCCAAACTACTCTTTAGCCATGTCCCTGTAAATGTAGAAGTTGTAGGAAGATGTTACAGATATTCACACATTCCTCTCCAACAAGAAGAAAACCAAGCAGTAACAAAACCTATCCATCTGCACTAGGGACTGTGTGTGTTGCTGTGAAGTGACAAGTTGTGCCTTCTGGTCACTGGCATTTGAGAGCACCCATGGCTTTCTCAGAAGCAAAAAAGCAACCTAAACCCAAAACATTTAAGATTAAATAAAACTAGTAAATCTTCAAAACCTGTTAAAAGAAAACATTTATTGTTGTATTGGGTTCCCCTGTTTTGAAGTTAGATATTGCTGAAGCTGATTATATGCAGACAGCCCACTTAAAAAGTGTAGTTCAAGAGACATCACATCTCTCTGACCACACCTGAGTTCTACACACCACCTTTCTACCAGCCCTGGCTATCAACTTCTACAAGACAGAGGAAAATGTTTCCTCAAAATGGCTTTCCTATACAGAAAACAAGCTTAGTTACTGCCAATGACCAGAATTACATTGCACCATCGCTGTGATTAACACTGTTAATCATTCAGTATCTGTATAATAGCCCCAGGAATATTGTTTGGTAACAGATGATGAGTTTTTTAAAAACATGTTTCTTAAAGGAAACAAAATACTTTTTTTTTTAGAATTATGAAATGAGAAATTCAAAACAAGTAAGACTTAAAATTTTAAAGCAATGTGTTTAAGTCCAGATTGATAATCTGCACTAGTTGAGAGTTTATCTACACTAGTTGAGAGTTTATCTACTTTGTGAAGATTACTTTTATTCCAAGAGTTGGGTTATGAAGACCTTTACAACTGAACCAGTTGAATGCCTTTTTGTCATTCCTTGAGATCCTGATTCTGGGGCTGTCACCTTAGTTTCTGATGTAATAAATACCCAGAATGGCTTTTAGACTGCTCCTCTCTGAACTAAACTGCTGGCCTTGACATGAAGAGCAATCATTGAGAGGACACCCCTGGTGCCAGGCAGTGTTTCCCAAACCTGCAGTCCTGGCTTGGCACCTCCAGTGGGTGCCATGATAGTGGGCTTGGCCTCCTTAAAACCTCACATATTTTGGTGGTCACTACCAGGATGCTGATCTGTGTACAGAGAAGAGATAAACCCCTCTGCATTTCTGTAGTGCAGTTCTATATTTCTGTGCTGAAGGGGGAAGAATGCTGTATTTCCCTTACCCAGCTTCAAATGCTCACTTGAAAGGAAAGTTGCATCATGTACTTGTGATTCCCCTTCCTTTAAATAAGTCTCCTGCTTGTAATTCCCAAAATCGTGCTTTTCATTAGATGTCACTTAGGATTAAGCAACAGCATTTTGGATGACAGTCATCTGAACACTCAGCAGTGAGTACAGAACACACAGAAGAGGTGCTGTGGCTGGGTTTGTTGTTTTTATAATACATTAAAAATCCTGATGATTTCTTCTGTGTTCCTTAGATTATCCACCTGTGCCAACCCTCTACACATAAGAATGGCTTTTTTGAGTATTTATTTCCTCCCTACGACTGATTGTTCCTATGTAAAACCACCGTCTTAGCCTAACAATAAATCCATCTGAATACAGTGAAAGGTTTAGAAGAATACACGATTGAGAGGACTTCTAGATCTAGATGACTACTACTACCAGATGCCAACTATTTGCAACCAAACTGAATTTGTTCAGGCTAAAGGAATTACTGATGTAATTATCAGTTTTCCAAGTATCATTTCCAGTCTGTAGAGGGTAGCAATAATCTGTTATTTCATAAAGAAAGTCACACAAGACAAGTATTTTTGATTTACAGTACTAAAAAGACAAAATCTTTGTACACAGATTTGCATACGTGGCATTTATAACTGATGTTGCAGAACGTCTTCATGTAGTCATTCATTTACCTCTCTTAGGGAAACATTTTCAGGAAAAATAGAATGGAATTGTTCACAGTTCTGTGGAGTTTCTAGAAAATCTAGGAAAAGTCAATTTATTTTTCTCCACTAACATGGCCACTAACCCTTCAGATTCTCTTATCCATGCAGTTTCAGGGAAGATGTCATACTAATAGCCCTGAAGGTGAAAAATAGCCCTTAAGGTCATAAATTGCTTTTATCTTGTCTCTAAAATGCCATTTGGTTAAAAAAAAACCTGCAACCTTGAACCTTGTAATTTTTCTTTTTCTGCAAGATGTGGATGATGAGAATATGCACCAGCTATTGAAATACCCAAAAATGTGAAATAAAACTTCAACAGAGATATAAAGACCTGATTAAAAATAAAAGGAATGACCTGGGTGATGAATACATTAAGTTTCCCATATTTTTCTTATCACGTCGAAGCCCTTTAAATTCACACACAGGCAGAGTGCAGACATATGTAATTCAGCCAAGTTAGTACCTCCCACGTCTATTTCTAGAGCTGCCTCCTGGAGCAGAAGCTGTTACCGATCCCCTCACTAGGGGGAACTTGTGTCCCGCATGCCTTCCCCACACGGTGCTGCAGCCAGGGAGGGCAGCCTCCCGCTGCCTCCCCAAAAGCCTTTTGCTCAGAAATACTCCGCATCATGCAGCCATCAAGAAGCTCACAGAGGCTGCAGGCTTATCAAGGTTTATCCCTGTGAGCTGCTCTGCTGCAAACGAGCAGCAGCTCAGGTTGCTCATATTTTAGCAACAACAGGAATCCCTTATTTGTGATGGAAGCAAAGAAGAGTCTACTGCACGAGCCTCAGACAGGTTTCACACCTGTCTGCTGCTCACTTAGTTCACCTGCTCTTGGTAACCACTGGACATACTCCAGGCAATGTGCTGGTCTGCAGAAATTAAGGAAAAATGTAATTCCATCTCTCTGTTATGGATGGTTAAGATATTTCAAGTACGTAAAAGATACATCCAATATTGGTCATCTTTAAACAAAAGAGATGCAGCTTTTGTTGACCATACCCTCCAAATTGGTGTATTATGACAGAAAATACTAACTTTTAAATGGCACTGCCCCAAGTTCCTTCATCAGGGTGACACCGAGTGTGGGTTCCTGTGAACCATGAGTACACAATCCCATTGTCAGCCCTTTTTTAATATTTTCATTGTCCAACACTTTGGTGCTAAATTTGTCTTGTAAAGTTTCACCATCTCTTACCGGTAGTCCACTAGCAAAACAGAACATCCTCCCACATCACAGGATGAAGAAAGCAAAGAACTCCATCCTTTACAACAGCAGCAACAAGACAGGTTTGAGTGGAAACAGCTGAAAACACAAAGTCCTGTATTGTTTCTTTTGTGATCAAATAGCTGAAAGCCCACCTGGTGTTACTGGAGGGAACTGACATACCTCCAGTATTCTGCAAATCCATCAGCATTTCCAGGTCTCTCATATTTCATCCTTTATAGGTTCTAATTTCCTGGTTGCTTTTCAAGTATCACTAAACAAGCAGTGTTCTTGCAGCTCCTTACATGCAATGCCTTGCTGTAGTGACTAATGTTGGACCTTCTATCAAGCAAAACCCACTTGCCCGGTCGTGACTGGCTGTCTCCCACCCTTTCACACTGCCTTACGTGACCAAGAGTTCACTGCTGTGCAGCCTTGAGAACGAATTCCCTATCCTGCCGCAGAGTCCTCCTTGGAGTGAAAAACGAGATGTTTTCCTGTTCTAAAATGACGCTCATTACCCTCTATGTCCTCACACACTCGCTGCTGTAAGCAAAAGAGGAGACTGGGGCAGTCACTAAAGATCTTTGTCCATTTTTCGATCAATTCCTATGCAGTAACCTGCAAATGGAAGAACAGCAAGCAGCATTCATTCTTTCTGTGTTGGCAGGATTACAACTGCAGAACTTAGCAGGAAGATTTAGAAGGGAAGAGAGGGCTTACCTCCCTGTATGCTGTGTTCTAATAATTCAATTTGTTATTTTTCTGAATATCCTACAACATCTACTTCTTTCCCCCACCCAAGTCAGGAAAATCAACGAGTTTCACTGCTTATTAATATTTATACTTGATTTGTAATAATTGTTAAGTAACAAGCAATACAGGATTATTTAAAAAAATCCCAAACCAGTAAGAAGAGCTGGACGTAATGGAAGTGATTACTTTTGTTCAAGACTGTGCTGTTCCAAAGAAAACTTGTCCATGCCTCTTTGGGGCAGAAACAGCAAGCTCAGTACAGTTTGTAAGCACTGCATGATTTGGACCAATTCACCATTAATTCTTAAAGACTTTCTGGTGCTACATGGAAAGTTTCTATATATAGATACATTCTTGCTTATAGATCATTTTTACATTTCTCTTCCTCTTTTTCCTCTCTTACTGCTCAGTGGAGCCAACACGCTGATCCAAGATTCAAGTCAGGGGAGCTGTCTGGCTCAAACTAACAGCAGGGGGAGAACCTAGACACTTAATGCTTTTCTCACCAAAATTATACTGGCTGTAACTGACTTTTTGGAATAAATGATGTAATTTAACAAATTTATTCTTCATTCTTTCTTAAAAAGCTTTAGAAGCATCTCCCCATCACTCTTTCTTATATGGAACTCAAAAGCAAGGTAAGAGAACATGGCAAAGAATATAAAAATCAGAGTACTTCAAAGATACATCAATAAAAAAATTATCAGATAAAAAAAGCTGATATCCATCTGACTGCAAAAATATCAGAGGAGTTAAAGACTTCAGCAGAGCAGGAGAGATAAATTCTCCTAGAGGGAAGCATCTTAATATTTTGCAGTAACTTTGATTGTGATGAACACACTCATTTATCTCAGACAGCTTTTAGGACTTGCCAATGGAGGCCAGACGGGGCCTCCACTGAAAAAATTTAACAATAAATGGTTTGCACATTAAATCCCTATTTCAAGATACATTCAGCATTAAACAACACCTTTTTGTAATTTAATTTGGTTTACTTCTGAATCAGACTGAAAAATGGCACATTCAGCAAGGAGAGTGCCCAGATGGGCAGCAATTGCAGAGGAGCCTTTGAAGAACACCTATTCCAGACAATCCCCCTGCACAGTCAGGTCACTGCAGGTATGGCTGGTTGCCCAGAAAAGAGATGTCCTGTTATCTTCAAAGACATCAACTATTCCATGTGACAGCTTGCTGGAACCAGGCAGCACGAATGGACACGTGATGCCTCTGAGTAAGACATTGCTTCCATATTTTAAAGCTAGGCTTTATTATTTTAAATTGATTTCTGTAGTGAAATCCAGGGAATTGTATGACCCCCTCTGGCTTCCACGTGTGACTGTGCATGCTGACAATCCCCTCCTGATCCAGCTCAGCAAATGGCAAACTTCGCACTGGCCTTTGTGAGGCAGGAGTGCCCCACAGCACCATCTGCCCTAGGGAGAGGTGCATGGGACTCTTGCTACAGCCAAGGAGAAGGAGAACAACCTCCCCTCCTGTGATCTGGCTGCGAGGGGAGTTCTCTTCCTGGCACCCCAGCACAGATCTTGGCTCTCTGGGAGGATGTGTAATGCTGCTTGCTTCAGGTTTAACTTCCCAAGCTGACCATCTCAGAGCCTTCCAGATCACCACTGCTGCAGGGACTTCTGCTGACTTTGATTGTGTGTTCTTTCTATGACTGACCAAAATGGTTCTAGTAAATGACTGTCAGATGGGTGTACTGCAGCCAGCAGCTTCCCCCAAGGACAGTCATAAAGCCTAAATATTGCTTGTGTTTAAATATATGGTAGCTATGGTGGTTTATTTCCATAAATTACTTTTACATGTGAGCTTTTGGTAGAAATTCTTCCATTGATCAAATACTGTTTGCTTTTCATTTTGTTTCTTTTAACTGGCAATAGGATCATCCAATCCCACTCAAGCAGGGAACCAAAAATGTGTGATTTACAACATGAATTATTTCCATCCAAGAGGTTTGACAAATAAGAGGATTTAATTAGTAAGAAACCAAATTAAACATAATCCCATATAATATTAATTTATTTTTAGTCACAAGATGATCTTCCCTGGAAAAAAGCACTTTGGAAAGAAAAGAAAGGTACTTTTAACTGTACTGCTTAATAGCATAGATGTTTGAAATAAATATTCCTTAATGAGAAGTGCTTTGCTTTCAGCATGGATCACTTTTGTGCTGTCTACGATGTCTCATAAGATTGCCCTGCTTAGGCAGAGATTCATGGTTAAATAGAGATTCATGTGTCAAAAGGAATGAGGCAGGTTGTTATCAGACAGTGTAGGACAGCAAAGGATATTCAAAACATACTAAAAGTGCTTCTAGAAGTAATTGATTTAGACACTGCAAATGGCAGCATTATTATGAAGAGTTAATCAAGGGCAAGTTTGTGAAAAGAACTTCCTAAAGCATGTTATGACATACATAAATTGTAGCTTTTCATTCTACCAGTTGAAAGCTGCTTATCAGATTTCTTCTTCCAACTGAAAATCACCTCTAATCTGCATCAGGAGGGGAAGTTTTACTTAAGAGGGATGGGATTTTTGGTTTTACTTTTGTTCATTTCCTAAAAAGCTAAAAGCCTGAAATGGAAGTTGAAAATTCCTTCCTGAATATTGGTGGAGCTCACTCTCCTCCTTACCTTCCCCCAATACACATGGGTTTAAAAATTCATAGTATTTAAGTTAATATTACAATTCTGTTTTCAGGGTTGCTAGGCAACATCAAAAAATAAACGTCCCTGCTCTGAGAGCCCAATACTCTCATTATTCTTCCACTCTTACAGAGTTTGTTACACAACCCTTCCAGGGCTAAATCCTGCTCCTGTTCTAGCAGCACCACCATTATTTTGTTAACTAAAAGGGAAATGCTTTTACCATTCTACCTCGATGATTTTGGCAAGGAAATCAACGAGTTCAATTTATTGTTTGTGCCTGAGAAGCTCTGTGGGTTTTTCCATCTCTTCTCATTTTTCCCCTTAAATCACCTGTCAAGTGTTTAACAAAAGAACACACGAGTTTTCATTATTTAATAATCTTAATTATATCTGGGCAGAAGGCAGGGCACATTTTACACAGAACTGCTCACATTGCTTTGTCCCCCTCAGAGTATTTCCTTCCAGAATGCCAGAACAGAAATGACTTATTAAAAAAAATTACTTCCATCCATAATTACTGGTTAATAATTGTATTTCAAAAGGAAAAGCTTAGTTATGCCTGTTGGACCACCATCCCTAGTTACTGGTATACATGAAAGATACTGCCTTTAGAATTTGCTTTACCACGTTATTAATCATATTCAGTCAGTCACTGACAAAATTATTAGAACATGTAATAAATAAATGCACATGCACAAAACACTGCATGCCTTTTCCTTCCTTCAGCCTCACATCAGACTCACATTCAGTTTCTATTTTTCAAACTGCAAGTGGAAGCAGAGGCACACTGGGATTTGATCAAGCATTGCAAGGCTGTAGAGGAAGGGGTTCCTAGGTCCTCAGCCCCTCCAGCCCCATCCCAGCACTACCCATTCCTGCCTGGATTCCCACTAATCTCCAGGTCTTCTTCAACTGAGGCAGCTGCATAAGCACAAAGGTGTTTTCTCAATTTCTGAAGTTTTGATGCCTGCCTCTTCCCAACTTCTCCTGCCATGGCTTCTATAGGTGGAGCTATAGGGCTGTCTACATGACACTACATTATTAAAACCTACTCCCAGAAGCCAGGGATCTGTTTCCAGTTTTATTTCCTTGCCTACATATTAGTAGATTATTTGCACAAAGATCACGGTACTTTGGCACCAATGTGATTCCTTCAATGCTCCCTTAAAGCATCACCTTCCTGCCATACCTCATCTGCTTTGCTATAAATGCAGCTCAAATGGTGTACAAGGTGGGCAGAGGATTAAGCAATCCATTAATGCCCTTTCATATGTGTGAGCCACAACCTCCATTTTGAAAACACACACTAATAAATAAGCACAGCTGTCTCCTATGATTCTCTCCAGAGGAATCATGAGAGTGAGAACATACCTCGATGAGCTACATTGTGAAGCATCAGAGGAAGAGCTTCTTCTCCTTTCAATGCTGAGGTCTGTCTGATACTCTGAAATGGTATCTGCACCTATTATGTCGACACTGTACATGGTAAAAAGCTGGGTTTGGTAGCTGCCATTTCTATGGCAACACACAAAATATGAAAATCTTTGAGAGCAGTTAGTCAAGAACCTGTATTCTTTAGTGTATATAGTCTTTAAGAATAATTTAAGCTTTCCAGTTGAGATTAAAAAGGAAGTCAAAATCAAATAGTCAAGGAATTTTTAAACTACAGAAATAGTTAACCTTGAACTTCTGTGATTTTCACCTTTGCAAACCAATCTCCATATCACCACTGAATCTGGTCTAGAACCACGTGTTCTGGATCTGAAGATACTAAGCTCAAACCTTTGGGGGTGAGGAATGTGATATCCTGAGCACGTCCATTTCTCATGCACAGAAAACCCACTACAACTCATGGAGAAGTGTATGAAGTCCCAGGCCATGTGTGCAGCTGCATGCACTCCAAATGCAGACCATCTCTCCAAGGTCAGAGGCACAAACTCACACCAGTGTCAGATCAAGTGACAGGCTGCAAATGTTTCTGCTAAATTATTATTTTCTGTCAGTCACACAGGGTTATGAATGTGGTGGCAGTCAGAAATTGATCAAATTCACAACAAAAAGAAATGCTTTATTTTTGAACTAAAAGATGATATTTTCTTTGGGTGGATTATCACTGCTACCACATGGGAAGCTTAAATCCAAGATTTTAATAAATCATCTTATTTGCAAACAATGCACAGTGAACTGGACCAGTAGATGTACAGTAATCTGCTTACATTTTCTGCCTGACAGTAGCTGTCGCTCTCTCCCTATAAACACTAGGAACAACAAACAAGCATGAGTTCACCTCTATGAAATTGTAGTCAAGTTTAAGTAGGCACCAACACTGCTTACACATAAGTATATCCTCATGACTTCTTTTGAGCACAGAAAACATTCTCTTGATTTTGCTGAGGAAGGAACATCTGGAAATTCTGGTTCTACAAAAATCAATACAAATTTTACCACTGACGGCAGAACGTTACCCAGAAAAAACAAGTACCAGACTTTTTAATGCATTTTGAAATCTATTATGGCATTAAATGAAGTCAGAAAGCAGCAACCAAGAAGAGGGGAGTACACAAAGCATTGTTTTTTATGAAGTTACAAAGAGTTCCCCAAGATACTTTCTTCCATATTCTGCCATCACTTTACATGAACACATGGCTGGAATTTCAGGCACTGGGGAAACATCCTCCTCTGCAAAGAATCCAGTCATTGAAAGACAACAAGGTCATGTCCAAGATGTACAACAAGTGTTTGGGGAGAAGGAAGAACAGAGATACTGTATTCTGAACTTGATTTTACATGTAGTGCACAAGAAATGCCATATTTTAAGGAAGATGAACAAAAGGACTAAGGATTAACCCTTCCACTACGGAGTCCAGAGTCCTTTGCCACACAACTGAAAACAGTGTTGAAAATATTTTCTATTATTGGATGGGAATAATTAACTAGCAGCTGCATCATATTAATAAATCTCATTTTCATATTATGCACACTGGAATATTTGGTAGAATTTTCAATTCCTTCACACAGCTCCAGATGTGGATCTAGAGGTCTAGGTGCAACATAATGCTGTCATACCACATGGAATGAAACAGGGGACTTAAAATGGAGAATGCTGGACTTAAGAGTTCTGCTCCCTGAATCCAATGAAAACCAGACACCTTAACATGAAACATAAACCATTTAAGTGGGGGCTGAGGAGAATACAGCTGAGCAAGTGCTGTGTTATTCAGTCCAGCTGGTGGGAGCTGGAGATGACACTGGAGATAGAAAGTTTCATTTCTACTGGGATCTGTGGTATTTCTGACTTAAGAGGACAAGGCTAGAGAGAAGTTTTGAACAGAAATTTGGTGTCCAAAAATAGAGAGATTAATTATACTGCTGTAAATCCTACTGACATCAAGGCAAATATACACAGAAGAAGTCATGATCCCAACCATCTGTTTATGGATAAAGAAAAAATAATTTTTTCAGCCCCTTCAGATTTTGAGAAATCCAACACAGCACTTGTTAGGGGAAAAAACCGCCAAACCCCAGAAAACCCCACTGAGCACTCCTGATTATAGAAATGAGAATCCCTGTCTCTATGTCCAAACCTTTTAAGTGCATACCATGAAATAAAACCACTGTCCCACAGTAGTGTGAAAACACAAGATGTGGGCATGTCCACAGCATGGAGGGATTAAGTTGCATTTCAACATGTAATGTCTCTGTAACATCAATGCATCTGTGTTTATTACTGCAAACACTCAGAAAGGCTGCAGGAAATGGTGGTGGACCAACACAAGAGCAAGGTTACTTGTATTCGCTTACCCTTAAAACACCTCCAGGGCATTGACAGCTGATCTTCATTTTATTAACTATTCAAAATGGTATTATTGCTTTAATTTGCTTGCTGTGCACACAAGGCAGTAGGTTTGTTTCATAATGAAAAATCTCATTTGGAACAGTATGAAATAGATGCAGCAGATTGTCTTGTTTTGATGTCAGCCTGTGTTTTCTGGCTGCTTGTTTCATCAGTGTCAGTGGAGCCACTCTCAGCCTTAAGCAGACTATGCTGCTTCTCGTGCTTCTCTCCCAAGGATAGAAAGCATGGTCATGAAAATACAGATTGTTTATGGTAAACATCCTAAAAAGCCATTAATTATTTTTGGCTGCCATAAGATGCAAATACGCCTCATTTTTGTGGAAACTACAAAAATCTCTGCACTTCCAGTCAGATGCCTCTGGGTTCATATTAGTTCATCGTGAGCTCAGCAAAACATATGAGATACTAAGAATTAGAATATCTCTGTAGTATTTCTGTCACTTCTCTATGTCCTCTAAAAGTGAGAAGTACTTCTGCTTTTTAGAGCAGAAATTGTATTCCATGCAGTAATGATGACAACCACGTGGACCCTAAACAAAAGCAATGGCTTGCACGAACAAGTGTCCCCTGTATTGCAAATCCACAACAGAGAAGTGCTTTAAGTGCCTGGTAAGAGTCACAGTTTTCTGTCTGTGGCATTTACTCACTGTTCAGAAAAGCATGAAAATTTAAGCCACTGGAAATCCATTAGGGAGAGACCAAAACATAACCAGTACTGAAAAAAGCTGCCATGAAATGAATGACAAAATCCGAATAATAAAGCTAGAGGTCCTGTCGTGACAAGGCGCAGATCTGGCAGAGCAAATGGGTTACAACAATCCTTATCTGCCAGCTAAAGATTTCTCCAGTATGGAGCCATCCCAGTCATTATCCATCCATCTCCCTTCACAGTCCAAGCACAACAGGGATGTGGAATGACAGGATACCACCATGTTCATGCTACATATGGCTAGTTTGACAGAGCTTAGGGTGTTAAAGTAGCTTGCACAAGACAGTGTGGCTGCTCTACTTATTAAATTAAGCTACTCTAAATTGGTTGGGATGTTGCCAAAATTCTAATAGAACTGGCATGCTGCAGTCAGGGCTTAAAATGCATCTTTGTTCAACATCCTTGGTTGCACAGAAAGATGCTTACTTCAGCTGAAGTGTGAGCTGGAGCCTGAGCATATCCTCTTCAATACCTTGCTCTCCACAGCTTTGTGAAGCTAAGTGGCCTGACAAAGATGCATTTTATTTAGCAGTCCTCATGCCTTCTCCTCCCAATAACACAAGTGCTCCTGTAGTTTGTCATGAATCAAGCAAGGCTGGACTTGTCTCAAGACTGGGAGCCTCAAGCCTGCAACACTAATTAACTACCTATATTGCTTTATACTAATATATGTGCTGCACACAATAGGGTAACTAGCTCTTTATATACAAAATTAAAAGCCATATTCCATACTAAGAGAGAGCTTCTGTGGCCTCACTGCAGGGGCATGGAAATTTGGCCATAAATGAGAAAGCTACGTAATCAAAATCAGAACCATTTACTTGCAATGAGTAACTAGCAATGAGGCAGGCTGCAGCTCTAGCACAGCTGACAGGAAGGACTGGGGCACGACTGCCTCTTATGGGGAAAGTAAACTCACTCTTCCCTGCTTTGGTTTTTTTGGTTTTTTGGTTGTTTGTTTTTAACAAGGGAAAACTAAATAGTTTCCATAAGAATTATTCCATTTCAGGAAAAATGTAGTGAAATTTATTGCCAGGTCAGCACAAGAGAAGTGTAATCTCCACAGTTAAGGGAAAAGCCAAATCCATCCATTGCACTCTTTTTCTACTATTCTACTTTATATCATATTCAAATATACTCTTCACTAAATCATACTGCTTTACTCTCTAATACAGGCAACATCTGACAGAAGATTCATAGGCATGCTGTTTGAAAATACACCCATTTTTTTCAACAAAGAGAGGAAGGTAATGAACAAAACCATTATTTCCCCCTTCACCTCTGTCTTCCTCCCTTCCTCCAACATACTGCTTTCATGCCTGTTCCTCTACTTCTAGGTGTGATCATCAGCTGGCTCAAAACATTTGCTTGCAGGACAAACCCCCTCAATTGTCTATACAGACCCATATTTCTGGCTCCTTTTTGTCTCAGCATCTACCTTTCTCACCTTCCATTCTCCTTTTTCTTAGCAACCATCTGGTACATACTTCAGAAGGCACAGTACAGTAACTGAAGGGGGATCACCAAGACAAGACTTAGGCACTCCTTTGCTCTTTAAAATCTGAAGCTGTAAAGAAGGCCAGTACAGTGTACCAGCTAGCAACAAAATAAAGAAAATAAATTTTGAAAAGAGCCTAAAACATGTATTTCTGAAAAACCTCCTGTTCACAATGGCAAACCCTATTCTGTAATACAAAAACTTGAGTGCATTGTACAAATTTTATCAATTAGTCATTCTGTCCTTTCAAAATATTTCATTAGTTTTCATTTTAAAAATTCATTTAATTTTAATAATTTACATGTATTTTCCTGACAGAATTAGAAAATCTCAA
This sequence comes from Camarhynchus parvulus, assembly GCF_901933205.1. Classification (NCBI taxonomy): domain Eukaryota; kingdom Metazoa; phylum Chordata; class Aves; order Passeriformes; family Thraupidae; genus Camarhynchus; species Camarhynchus parvulus. The sequence continues at coordinate 21,501,328 of NC_044572.1, read as the reverse complement.
AGTGATTTACAAATGAAGTCAGTACTATATTTCCTATCTGGCAGGCAGGAAACAGAACCTGAGCCAAGAGGGGGACGCAAGGTCAGACAGCTGGCTGCTGGCAAAGATAAGGCAAGTTTCCATTTCTACACTCTTCCAATTCAATGCTGTAGTGAATATGTCTCTCCTCAGTCTGTGGGTGAACTGCAGTTCTCTCAAGTTTTTAACTAAAATATTTATTAATTGAAAAATGGTACATTTACAAAAACTTTTAGTTGAAATTGGCACACAATGCTAAGTATATTTGCATATACACCATATATTACTTGATCAGTAAAACTCAATTGTCTCTTCTTTTAGATAGAAAACAAAAGCCATCTAGGGAACCACAATGAGACGTTACCTACCAAATTTTTGGTCAAACCTCCATGCTGGAACGTGTGCATTGTGTTTCAGGTTGCTGTTGGCTGGCAGAGGCACTGTTACATAGATGGGGCCGTTGACGGGGACGGGGGTGCCATCGCTGCTGAGGAGGTGGACGCTGACGGCAGTGACAGGGGTGAGGTCATACCTGGTGCTGTTTCCTGACAAAAGAGTGAATGAACACTGTCACTACAGCAGGTACAGAATTCAAGGGACACCTGTGTGGTTCCACACTGCAGTACTGCATCAACGTCATTCTCAAGGGATGGGAGCAGCAATTTCCTCCCTGCCTTGCAAAAGGACTTTAAACCAACCAACCAGCCAGCCAACCAACAACCCTGCTCCTGCCAAAAAGACCCAATCCAAGCCACAAAATTGAAGGAAAATGTATATATATGGTCTATTTTTCACCTAATTTTAGAAAAACATAAAGACAAAAAAACTACAATGTAAAAATCTGCATGTATTTTTTCATGTTAATTCATCTTAAATAAACCTGTATGAGTAACACAGTTTCATGGCAAAAAAAGTATTTACAAGTCTTCACTGAAACCTCAAATGCCCATATTGTTAACTAACAAACACCAAAATAACCAGTGGCACCTCACAAATGATCAGTCACATGTTTAAGAATGCCAAGTTGCATTTCCTTTGGCCTTTCACTGAAAAGAACCATGTTTAATGGATTTTTAGCATATACTCTTTATGTTTAAACTGGATGCCAATGAATGTTACTTCATGACAACATACTTCTAAAAAGCATTATAACCCTTCAATGATTTAACCAAATGAATCAATGACAGGGATAGATATAACAGATATATATACACAGGTGAAAAAAATCCTCCTGAATTTTAAAACCGAGATCTGGAGCTCAAAGCAATATCAAGAGTAGTTCAAATTGGAAGAGATGGAGCTTCCAGTTTTGCAAGGGGCTATGCCTGGTGCCTTAGGCTGCACACTGCTGTGAGGGCATATTCACACCCACCACGTGGCCTGAGGGTATTCTCAGGTATCCTGGCAACAGTGTTCAATAGGATGAGTATATTTGAGGGAATGGTGGGAAAGCATTGAGACCTTTATGATTTCTTGTGACTCTGGTTAAATCTTGGGGAATGGCCTTTATTAAATTTGATGTCTCTGAGTAACAGCTCACCAAATAAAGACATCACCTGGAAATGGGTTGGGAAGTGATAAAGCGAAGGGGAAAAAAGGTGACAAAACTTTGTCAAATTTTAAATTCCTTGGATTTTGCAAGACTGCCAAACTGAAGGATGGAAAATAACCATAAGTAATGTTGCATGTGGTTCATTAATGAAAGCATCTAGTCTGATGCATGCTTTTCCCAGATTTCCAGGTGGGTGTCACTGTGACACAGCTGATGTGCAAGTGACACACATGCTGCCTTCACTGTGAACAGAGGGGCAGATGCTGACCTCACAGAGGGATTAAAGTATTGAGAAAACAGGTACTCTGAAGGTGGCCACGTAGGAGAGACACAGAGCTAGCAGATTAAAAACAGACAAGCTTTGAAAATTCAGCCAGGATGTAGGGGAAGGTTGCCAGCCTAGCCATGCATCTGTAAATACAGACTCCAATGATAAACAATATTGTCTCCTTAACACTTTAGAATATAAAACAGCAAGACAGAGGAAGGAATTGGTGAGGGAAAAGTTGTTTCTTTATTCCTGATCATTCACTACACTGCCTCTGCCATGCACCTATAACTTCTGTCAGATTGATGCCTGACCCCAGGACTTAGGCCACTAAAGTTCTCAGGCTGGTATCAGAGAATTTCCTCTTGCCAAGTACTGTGTCCTAATGACATTCCTGTGTATACAAATTCCAAATGAAAACTTGTATAACTTCAGATTTTAGATTAATATAAAGGAGTAAATAATGTTTTATTGCTTGCATATTTTTATATATTGAAAGTTTTGCATTTTTCTTTTATTACTGTCTTGATATAGCATATATCTGTAAAAATTACTTTTCAGTCCCAGAAAAAGTATTCAGATGGTGAAACACAATTTTTAATTAAGATGCATTAATACTTTGCTGAGCACTGGACTGAACAATTTATATTAGAAGATGAAGAAATTTCTGAAATCCACTGACCTCTAGCAAGAAGAAATATTTTCCCATTTGCCACCTTGTACAGTATGTTAATGTTCATTAAAAAGATAAAATGTTTCTCTTTTGTATTGTGAAGGCAAATTAAAATCAATGCCTATGAAACTCTTGCATGCTATAAAACTGATAAGCACACACAGAGATTAAATGGGAATGGACTTCGATAAATGTCAGCATTCATTTATTTCTTGTCATTTTTGACATCTGGTGACCTGTAAAGAGCTTTAAAAATAATCAGATAAAATTCACTGTCAGTTCAGACATGACTCTTTATAAAGAAACAAGCAGCCACTAAAAGCAAGAGGAGTAATGGTTATCAGCCAGCTTGGTCCATTGAGGCAGATGATGGAAAGTTTTGTTTAGCTGGGTTAAAAGGACAAGATTTTGTGAAACCAACCTCCTGCTCTCTAACTGGTGATTAATATGAACAATAAGCTAACATCATACAGGCTTGTCACTACTTGCAGTGAAATTCTTCAAATTTTTATGGACAAATACTGAGGGGTCTAAATGGAGTGACCTCACCAAAATGCTATAGACATGTAAATAAACTGTGGAAAAACAGAGAATTGGGGAGGAAGGAGAGAAGGGAGAGGGGGAAAAGACAGTGTTCTGCAGAATTCCAAAATTTCCCATGCAAATCAATGCTAAGTTTTTTTAGAATTCTAAAATTTGTAAATATTCTTTTTCTCTTGAGAACAAAAATATTTAAAAATCTTCAGCAGGTGTTGACCTCATTTTTTATGCTTTCAAAAGTTTTCCAGGCCAAAAATTTTCCATCACCATATCACTTGCAGATGTAGAAAAGGATGTCAATCCAACTTCAGGATTTTAAAGTTACATGTTTCCACATCAGGAGAGGCTTCTACTAGAGACAGAGGACATTTCACTTCTACTACACTGCATAATAAAATACATTGCATTTGCAGTGTGTTTTACACCACACTGAATACCACAGTATTCAGAAAACACGACTCTTCTCAGTCTCTTAAACACCATTTCTCTGCTAGACATTTTGATCTTTTGCAACACAGTTTTACCTGAAAACTAAAAGTCAAATCCAGGGTCTTTGTGCTCAAGCAGAAAAGTTTCTGTCACACAAGAATGCAGAAGACTGAAAAACCTAAGGCTGCATTAATCTGCTTTAAAGGGGGCTAGGAGGTAAAACAGGAGAAAGACAATACCCTGGTTGTGCAGTTCCCATGAGATGGGATCATCTGAAGCCTTGGTAAGACCTGTGATCACTAAATAAATGCAAGAATGGAAGTTGGGTTGCTGAGTACTTAAGAAAGATTTAGGAAAGAGCAATCCCACACACATTGCCAGCAGTTTGTTCAGTTGGTTTACAGATAAAAAGAAAGGAGATGAGGAAGTAGACAAATGAGGGAGATCAAATGCATTCCTTCATTTAAAAAAAGATAAAGAGGTTTTGATCATGTCTGAGTATGAAAAGTCAGAGAAAACTGAAAGTTGAAGATGAGAAGAGGAAAATGAGAGGGAGGTAGAATGAGATTGGATAAGATGTACTCACTGGAGCAGACAGAAGGATTGGAGTAAGGTTGCAGACACATTTCTGGTTGTAGATAAGGAGATGTGCAGATTTGTACAAAGGGAGGAAGGGGGAAGCCAGCAAGCTACCGTTTACACACATGACCTAGCATTCAAAGTCACTTAGATCAACACATCACAAGTAAATGCATCCTGAGAAACAGCAGGGAGAGACCTCAAGGGGATATTCAGGCTGCTTCAAAGCAGGCTCAGCTATGCCTCTGCCATCCTCACAGGTGACTGTCTAACTCTGTCCAACACCTCAAACAAGTAATTCTACAGCTTAAACTATCCTCACTATAGCAAGGTTCTCCTAATCACTAGTCTGAATCTCTCCTGCTACACTGCATGGCTACTGATATCTCTCTAACCCATTACAGGCACAGAAAACAAATCACTCTCCTTTTGACACCAGCCTTTTAAGAATTTGAAGGCTTCTGCTCTTTATTCTGCTATTCTTCTCTTTCCTATGAAACACCAATTATTTCACTGAAGACTGAATGAAAGTGGAAAAAGACTAGCAGGCAGTCGCAGTCATAAAAGTGTATTACAACTTTGAATTTAACAGTGATTATGTTTCTACTATGAATATTCATTGTTTTCTCTTTGGTGCTAGATGAATTTGCACATTTTAGCTACATTCAATAGTATCCACAAAGCCATTGAAACAACACAGTATTAAATTTTTGATATGTAGGCATTTTATTTATTTTTAAGAAAAAAGATTAAGAATTTTATTGCATCTTCAGGTTAAATTCTCTCTTGTTCCTTCACACTAGTTTCCATCTTTTATGTGCACATGAAGTGCATTTGGACACTCAGCTCTGAACTAAAAGTGTGACCAACTTCTCTGACTCCCAAGGCCAAGGAGTTTTCTTGCTATTCAGTGGCCCCATTTAAGGGATAGGAGACCTTGCCCTCTTGCTCACTACAACAGCATATTGGCAGGGCAGTTGAAAATGTCGTGTCACCCAAATTTGAAAGAATGTTTGTTGGAATGGGGAATGGAAAAAATTATAGGATCAAAAGCCAAGCCCTGGACCAATATGAAATCAGAGCAAAACCAAAGTAGTGGGTTACCTGTTCCATTTCCATCTAATCCCTGCAAATAAGGGAAACTGTCCACTTCCCAGGGTGAACTGGCTGCAGTCAGATATGCTGTCAAATCACTGTAGCTAGTGTTCTCTGGCAATTTCACAGATCTTCTCTGAAAGTGAACTTGTGGCTGAGTCCGTGCACCTAAAAATATTAAAAGTGACTTTATATCCAAAGTGGGCAGAACATTTAGGTGTTCATATTCATGGAAGCAATTTTACATTGTTTTTATTATAAATTGCAGTAGCTTGAGAAGGACAGAGATATCAGAAGGCCATTATGAAAGTCAGAAAACCAGTATTTTCACATTTATTTTGCAGTTGCCATCATTTCTCCACAGGAATTCCAGAGCAAAATTGTGGAGGCACCTACTGTCAGAAGCTTTTCTGGCTATGTTGTTTCTCCTCCACTTTCATTGCATGCCTCTTTTTATTAGTGTAACTGATACTAAAACTAAGTTCAGAGGTAGGGTATGCAAAAGCTTACAAAAGCATCCAGTTCACCATATTTGTTCAAATTTTTTCTTCTCTGAAATAGCAAAATAAATGTAGTTTATACTTTTCAAAATTATTTTCTAAGAGACAGTTCTACCTGTAGTCTCAGTTAAGTTATGTAAATTCTGTAAAGCTTTGGCCATGAAAACTAACTCTAGAACTGAGACTGGTCAATACTGAAATCACTGGACGAAAAGATTCACTTGACAACCTTGGGTGAAAAGATTTTCCATAATTTCCCATGCGAAGAACACATCTAAATAGAACCAGATTACTTGGCATGTAAGAGTTCTCTCTTATTCTCTGCTTTGTACAGTGTTAGCATTTCTTTCAAGCTCCCTAGGTGTTAATTGAAGGGTCTTTGCTGCAACGTGATTTAAGACTGTTTCATGTACTATAGCATTTCATGTCTCATTTAAATCCCAGCTTATAAAGTCAATAGTCTTTTTCAAAGGATACTCACCATTAATACTGTTTAGCAACACACAGCAAGACTCCATCTGCAAGTTTGTGTGCACAACATGCAAATTAATTTTTAAATCAAAAGCTATTGTATTCTCCAGAGCTCATTTTGAATACACACAGAACACTTCCCACACAGCAGAAAATCAAGAGGCAAGCAGTTTTCTTCTTAATTCACATTGGACTATGTGATTCAAAGATGTCAACTCAAAACAATTTTGCATCTTTTCCCCCATTAGTCTCTGGCAGCACTTTTAGGTTACATGTAGCTTCACTGTGAGAAAGAATAACGAGCTTGATTCCTCCTAAGCTTTGTAACTGCCAGTGTCATTAACCTAGAGACTGGAATCTTTCTTGGATAATTTTCCAGCAAGAGTTCTAGCTGTGAGAAAACAAAACTCAACAGAACAAAATGTTGTATTGGCTAAGAAAAATGCCTGTGTACAGGAGTAAGCACCTCCAAAGAGATGACTGCTGTTTAGCTGTCATTTCTTTCGTAATTCTGCAAGAAAAAGCTATGAAATTGCTTTTATTTTTTAATTTCTGGAACCTTTTAGTGTTTACAGCAGGCTCTCAAGACCGGCAGTATCCTTAAGTGTTTAAAAAAGTCAATAAACAACACCTGTATGAAATAGGAAAAAATCTTCTTTATCTGATTTCTAAGCCTAAATGGAAAACTATATAAAAGATTAACTAAATTGACTGCAACAAACTCAGGCAGGATTTATCTCCTGTGTGCTGTGCAAGTAGCAGTTTGCTGTGCCTCAGGGACTGATGTGCTCAGGCACTTTGGAACCCTCTGACTGCACTGCTGAGTGGGCTCCTACAGCCCATGGGTATACATATCCACAGTAAAAACACAGGGAAAAAACCACCCACAACAAAGAAACTGGCCTTAGGATTATCACCAATAGTTCAATGTAAAATTTTAGGATTTTCTGCTGTCTAAATCTCTGGTTAAGATGCATTATCCAAGTTGCCAAGAACTGGTGTTTTATTTCCAAAGATACAAACTAAGCAAAAATTAGAAACCAAGTAACTGTTGTTGAGTCTGCAATATAGAGTAGTTTATGGGTTTTCTATTAAAAAAAAATTGCTGGATTTTAGCACTGAGGGATCCATGAGCTGCCAAATTTTAACCAGATAAGGAGGACTCAGAAAGCCAACCTCAGTTCCTTCAATCCTACTAGCAGTACAAAGCCTTCTTATGGCTGAGCCCAAAACCTGGCAGAAAACCTGCACAATAATGAACTCAGCTATAAGCTTTGAGGGTGAAGAAACAGCCTCCTCTGTGACAGTGCATACACAGACATTTAATAAATCAGTGCAGAGTAGTTAATTCACACCCTAGAAAAACAAATTCCTCCATATTGATTATTCACCAAAAACCTGCCAGTCACGCTGACTCTCCCCTCAATTCCTCAGTTGGGTCTCCCACACCTGGCAAGAGACTCCAAAGGGGCAGAAGACTGAGAGCTTCCAGAGGAAGGCTTGTGAGGGAAGCAGCTACCAAGGCTTTCACCTTCTGTCACCACCTTGCTGGAAGATAATCCAATGCTCTCCTTTATCAGAGGCCATAGTGGATTTTGGGGCATATGTCTGGGTACAGATTTATTAAGGAAATTGGAAATGGTAGAAACTTGTGCTGACCAGACTCTTACGAGAATTGTTCAACAAGTCATCACTTATGACTGGGAGTGGGTTATTAGTATTGCTTCTATTACTGAAGATACCTATTTTTTACTTATAAAATCCAGTTTTTACTTATAAAACCCAAGCATATTCGAGTGTAAAATGTGCATGTGAGCTCTTCCCACATGATATGTGCCATGAGGTAAAGACTGTCGAGCACTGATCTTACCTTCAGCCTCTTGTCAACACATCAGCCAGATTTAAATGCTGTCACCTCCAGTTTGCCAGTACACTCCTGAGGAAGTAATCTCAAGGAGTCCCTGTAAGGCACCTCTTGTCACGCTGCGTATGTGACATGTGGCACTACACCAGCATTTGAGGTTTAATCTATGTGCAGTAACATCTGAAGTCTCACCAGTTCATGCTCTGATTGCTCATGGGTCAGAGACAGACAGAGTCCCCATACAGCTTCCATTCAGTACACACTGAAGTTCAGCCATCACTGTGCTGGCATTAAATAACTGCAGTGACCCAGTGGCTGGCAAGCCCCATCCCTCACAATTACTGACAGTGGATTGTAATGCCATCCTGAAAATGAAGCTGCCTGCATCAACTCAGACAAACTTCTCAACTGCATAATACATTGCTTGCTTGATTAATTATTCAAATGCAATTGGTAACTTAGTGTACCAAGACAGGCCTTTCTTTCTCTTTGACTGGTGCTTCAAACACCAGTGTTCCCACTCTGTTCCTGGTTTAATGAGTTCTGGTTTGCTCTCATTTTTGCACTAAGGTAACTCCTGATCAGCTCTTTTGAAATAGTGTGAGGTTACTGGGAAGTAAATTAGAGAAATAACAGAGAAAAACTAGGTCACAAGGATTTTGGATGGAGACTAGAGAGGCTCCATTCAAATACTAAAACAATGTCTTTCTTTTAGGCTTCATCACAAGAGAAATCCCAAGAAAAGAAATGAGGACTGGACCCATAAAATAGATTTTACTGGGCAAGACTGCAAGTTCAAATCCCAATCCTAAGCATACTCCAGGTACCCCTTTCTTCCTTTATCCTTTTTTTCTGCTACCCCAGAAGAAGCAGTAAAATTATTCTAATTCACATATATTGTTAACACACTGGATCAATTCACTGAAGGAAAAGAAGATTATGTTGAAAATATGTATGAGTCTCACTCAGCTTTTAAATGTCCCTCTAGACCTTTAGCATCCCCTGTTTTTTTGAAGGAAGCTGTGAACATGAAAATACTTTTCTTTTTCTGTTAATTGCATAATATTAGCACATTTGCATAAGAATAAGAGTATTTAATACAGCATGATAATGGAATACTGTTGGTAAACAATGTTTCATGTCTTGCCTAATGGAATCCCTTGTGTGTTTTAACACAGTTCACCATCCATCTAATTTACCCCATTAGACAATGTCCAGCTCTCAAACTGCAGAATATATGTACAGCAGCTCTCTCCAGCTCCTTCTGAGCATTCCATCAGCTACCTAATTTGTTTAATGCATTTTCAGCTCCAGCCATATCTACTGCTATTACTAATGAAAAGCCTATTGTGTCAGATGGCTTCTAACTAAAAAATATGTCAGGAAGGCCTAATTGTATTATATTCTCTCAGATAAAACAAGGTTATCTTGGAATACTATTGAGGGCACTATTTCCTTGTTTATAAACTATACGCTACAGTTTAAAATGATGGCAAGCATAAGACTTATTGTGAATAAGACACCATTTATGCACAATAAGAGTGCCCAGAGGAAGGATATGCCTATGTTCTGGTTCAAAGTGTCTTTAAAATCCCCTGTTCTTTTATTAACAGAGTTACCTCAGCCAGCACATCAATTGGACTAATTTATGTCAGACCCCTAAGTCAAATGAACATTTTATTCTTCACTGTGCAGTTCAGAAAACACTGTTCATCTAACTGATACTACAGTTACTTTAACATCTGTGTTTGGCCTTACTAAAAGGTTTTTTAAACTTTATTTTTCTAATACAGTGGGTTTCAATGCGTAGGACTTAGGTTTGCAGGCAGTCTGACAAGGGGTCCCCAGGAAAAGCAAGTTTATACAGGGTATACAACAATGCAGATACAAGAAATTTTCAGTTTTTCTATGCCCTAAACATCTAAGTCATTCATGCTAGGAAGCAAGAAAAAAAATAAAACCAGAGAAAAATCTTAGATATTAAGAACACCAGAATATGTCTCCTCCAAGGATGGTTAAATGAGGCTAGATGAAAAAACATCCAACAGATAGTGTAAGAAATTTAATCTCTAGCTCTCAAATGGCACAATAAAGTCCAAACTCATTTATTACCGTGTAACTTGAATTCCCTAGTCACAGCAGTCAGGGATGAATTCAGCTATTAATTTGGTAAAACAATCCCACAGAGAAGCATTCCTCAGGGAACTCAGAACTCCCCAGAGAATACCAGTCTCACTCACAGGACAGAGTTCAGAAAGCACTGGGCTGTCAGACTTTTTCTTTAGTGTCCCTCAAATTTCAATTCTGACTTCCCAAAGCCAGCATACCTTGAAATCCTGAGACTATCTGGACTACATCATCATAGACCATCAGAGTAGCTGAGCGTTCAGGAAGAAGGCCAAGGCTCAGTGAAGAGAACACTGTGGGAGAGAAGTGGTTTAAGTGGCACATATTTAAATTCTTATAACATAATCCAATAACAACAGCACTCACTTTTTTCATGTTTTTGCAAAAGCAGGCCACCCAAACTATTAAAATCATATTGTATACATGACAGAAACCACATGCATTTTCTGAACCAAACAGTTAAATTGCCAGAGTAACTACTGAACTAAACAAAATGTCCTATGCTTTGACTCCTGCACGTCACACATGGTAGCTCAAAGCACTGGAGAGTGCAGTGTAAAGCAGGGTTTCATGCCTTACATGCAGCAATTCCCAGCCCCACAGAAAGACAAGAAATACATAAAGAGAACTGAATGCTAACTCAGTCTGGCTGAGTTATTTTTCTGTGCAACAGCTATACTTCTTACCTCAGGAATATTTTAATGAAATTTAAGTTTAAAGTACTTTGAGATGCTTACGTAAGTTATACAGAAAGGCAAAGTATGATGATTAAGTCAGAACAATTTGCTTTAAAATGCAGCATGTACTGAATCACCACCTACACCAGGGAAGTGCTATTTATAGCAGAACTACTGTCATCCTACCAGTGATGTGAAAGGGGACAGATAAATGGCATTTGCTGCAAGAAGTCTACATGCAAGGACCTCTCTTCCCTCTGGGTACTGACACTCCTTGCAGGGGGCTGTGTCAGTATGCACATACATCTTTGCAGGGTGGAAAACAGGATATAATTTCATGCCAAGTTCTTCAGATCCAGAAGACCCAAAATATGGAAGGAATTAGCCACAGAGCCCACCTGCCTCCTGCAGCTATGAAAACAGCATGACTGCCTGCAGTCCACATGTGGCTTTCAAAGATGGAAGAAGAGAAGACTAATGCAGACTAGTTATTTTTGGTAATAACTTGTTACTATTAATAACTAGTAATAACTAGGCAGCATCCTATACCTGGAGAGTACTCGTCCTAGTCTGAAGTAAATGCAAGCTGAGGAAGGCATTCTCAGAAACAGTCAACAGAAAAACAACACAAACACTTCTGATTTTCTGGAATTTTATGAATTTCCTCTTAATTAATACACATTAATTAATCCAAGAGACCATACAGATGTTAGCTACCAACAGGAAGACTATACTATTTCTGCTTGAAGAAATATATTGTCCTTTTAAAGATCAGAAATTTTAGTGTTTGGGAGAAGTATGGGAGAAAGGAGAAAAAAGATAGGAGAAAAAACTAGGAGAAACACATTGAAAATAGCTTCCATGTAAAAGATGATAACAAGATATATGAACATTAAAATAAAAAAAATTCATATAATGTTATTGCAAGTACAGCTGGGCATTTTCTTTCCAATGCCCAAATGTGAAACAGATCTACACATTAGGCAACATAAGTAATAAAGCCTAGTGCAAGTAGCACTAAGGCCACACAATTACAAAATTTGTCTTTACTCCAATAACTTAATTTGTATGAAGAAAGCTAATATAATTTAGACACCCTGGGGAGCTCAATACAATCAACCATGCCAACATCTTCTTCCATATGTGCCAGACTATAACGAATATATAACCTCTAAACTTCCCTTGGGCTTTTCTGCGCAATCCTTTCTCAGCATGAGAATGACAGAAAGACACAGCTTTTAGAGCCAGAAGGATGACAGTGATGATCTAGCCTTATTCCTGTATAACTACAGCCTTCCCTGAATTAATTATTGCTGCAGATTCAATAGCTGTACCAAAACTTGAAAACATGTTGTTAGAAAAACTCCAGTTTTATTTTACAGTGTCCAGTGTGAAGAACACACCACAGCATCAATGTTCTAATAAATAATTATGAGGGCAGTTAAACAATGGGCCTCTTTACCCATCAAAATTTATAGAGGTTCGATTTCCAGCCATTTGATCTTCTTTTTATACAGGCCTGCTAGACAGAAGAATTCTCTCTTACCCGTTTCCTGTTCTCTATGAGGGTATTGATGGACTATGATCAAATTACCCCTGAACTTTCTTGCTAATGAACAAAATAAATTAAGCACTTCCAAGTCTTTCCCTGTAAACTGCATTTTCCAATCTTTTAATCACCCCTGATAAAAGTCCACAGTTTAAACATTCTTCTTGAAGCATGGATCCAGAGCTGGACACACATTTCCCTGAATGGCTATGCCAAGGACAAGTCCTGAAATACTATACTCTGCTTTCCCAGTTTTTAACCTTATTTTACAGGTAAACAATTCCAGATGAGCTCTCCTCTCCCAGAAATACCATAACCATCATCCTCTGCTGTATTTCACCACAGTGAATACCACAGTTTTCTTTGACTGACTGTACTGGTTTCAGCCAGGATGCAGCTGTTTTGTTCTCTGCTGCTGGTACAGGGCAGTGTTTTGGATTCAGGATGACAATAATGCCAATAACACACTGATGATGTGATAATGTCAATAACACACTGATGGAGTGGGTGCTGCTGGGTAGTGCTTACCCTCAGTCAAGGACTTTGCAGTTTTCCATACATTGTCAGTGAGAAGCTTCAGAAGAAGCTGGGAGGGAGCACAGCCAGGACAGTTGACCCAGACTAACCAAAGGGAAATTTCATACCGTAGAATGTCATGGCCAGTTTATAAACTGGGGGGAGTTGTCTGGCAGGGGTCAACTGCTGCTGAGGGATGGGCTGGGCAATTGTATTGTGCATCATTTTGCTTTAACTGGGTTTTACTTCCCACTCTTTTTGTTAAGTCTCATTCTTATTATTATTATAAAATTTTACTTTATTTCAATTATTATACTGTTCTTATCTCAACCCAGAGTTTTTAGCTTTCTATGATTCTCCTCCCCACCCCACAGAGGCTGGGGAGGGACGAAGCAGATGGGTGGTACTTAGTTGATGACTGGAGTAAAACCATGACACCGCCTCTACCAAGGAATTCTGAACTGTGCTGTCTCAGCAGCTCCCTCTCTTCATTGCACACACTGCTCCAAAAGAAGTGTCCTTTTAAATAAGGATTACCAGTCACAAATATTCTCTTCCAAATTTTTTACAAAGAAAAATCTAAGCGTAGTTAAGAGCAGACAGATGAACACATCTTCCATCATGAACACTTCAACAACTCAAGTGATGTTAAATTTATGAACTGTTAATAAGTGGAGTCATGGCACTGCTGATAAATATTTTAATGAAAGAAGAGATCTTAAATCTTTTCCTCCTACCATTTATCACTATGCAAATAAATAATCCTACTGCTTAAGCAGTAAAGAGGTAGTAATTATTTTCGTTAATATAAGGGAAGTTAATTTCTGCCAAATTATAAGAACAGAAAACCCTCAATGTTTGCTCCTTGAAGCTACTACAACAGAATCACAAGTTCAGTGGCTGCACAGCTTTTCAGCATAACACCATTACTAATGCACATTGCCTGTGATGGAGGAATCCTGATCCTTTGGCCAAGTTCTGCTACAGCACATCACCACCCTTAGCTTTCAAACCTACTCCCTGCTCATGGTTACCATTTTCCCATTTGAGGTAAATATGGCCCTAGTTCATTTACCACAGCACACAGGATGGCAGCTTAAACACTGCCCTGGGTGGAATGCTTCTCAGAGTGGGGGATCTGCTCTGTGGGGGACAGCTCCTAGGACTGCTAACAAGCATTTCTGGGAAATGAGGATGCAGTTGTATGGGTGTGCCCAGACTGCACACTGCAGAACCAAGATTGAGATATGCTGCCTGTTTCCCATCATTCAAACCAGCTTAAAAATAACAACAAAACAACTTGCACATTTTCCCAAAGTTCTATACTGTGCTAGTTAAAAGCATGATAGGCATTTAAATACAAGCAGTTCTTAGAAAGTTTTTAAAGTCTATAGGTGTCTTAGTCAATACAAAATATAAAAGCCTAAATATCTTAACTTGTATGTCATGTACCTTTTCAGGACTAATTCAAAGAACAACCCTTTTAAATCTACATGGGGCATATCAAGTTGTAACTTGTTTCTTTAATCAAAGAAAGGAATAAGTTCAAGGTACAGGAAGCAAAGTAAAGGACTCTATTTCCAATTAAATCAATGGCAAACTATCTACCAGTTTCAGTGGGGGACGATCAGAGGTGAAACAAATCTACTTTCAGAGCTAAGCTCACATTTCAGCCATGAAAAGAACCTATACAATTACTGCTTTTTAACTTCAATGATTTACTAAAACAAAAATGCCCTGTTTCATTCCCTTCCCTCAAAATCAGTATTTAAGAAAAACAACAAGCAAAAAACTAACCAAACAAACTCCAGGCTACAGAAGAGGACATCTCATTCAAAAGACCTAGGGTATAAGTCAGAAAGAGACAAGACACAAGGCACAGTTTTTGCATACTTTCATCCTTTAAAATCACATGAAGTATGCTGAGAAAGCTGCATTTCATCTTATTTAAAGAGAAGAAAACTCAAAGGAAATTTCTAAACAGAGTCACAGAACAATTATGGCTGGAAGGGACCTCTGGACGTCATTTCTTCCACCAAGCAGGAGTTGCCCAGTTGAGTTCTGAATGTCTTTATAAGTGGACATTTCACAACCTTTCTACTCCACCTATTCCAATTTTGCTGCTTGTATTGTGGAGGGGTGGGTTGGGACAGACAGACACACACCCCCAAGGTCCCTGTGGCAATAGCAAGACCTTTATTGTTTGAACCCAGATTTATATGGCAGGTTTGAAACATCCCAGTCTATAATGCTCTTTGGTCTGCTCTTAACACCTTCCAGTTTCCTGACCAGTGAGATGTCTGCAGTTTAGGAAGTTTGTGGGGCAATTTGATCATAGTCCATTGGTGATTGGTTGAAGTCCCTGTGTGTCAACCCAGTGGCTGGTTTATAAAACCTGGCTGGGTTTCTTATTTATAACAGAATTAATTGCTCAGCACAGACCAGCTGTGACAGCTGCTACTGCAATGAATTGTTGCCTTTTACTTATTTGAAACTCTCTTGGCTGCAACTCTTTTCAGTTGCTTCTTATTCTTTCACCACACCCCAAAGAGCTTGACTTAGTCTTTGCTGTTAGCTCCATTAAGTAGCTGAAAAACAAGGTGGAATACAGTATAGAAAATGTAGAAGAAGGCACTCTTATCTTATCTGAAGCAAGTGAAAGCAGGTAAGTAAACAGCACATTGAAATGCCTGAAGCATAATTCTGAAGAGATTCACGTTCCTTTCCCCTTCTGAAAATACATTTGCTACTCAACCTCGCAGCAAGTCACGCAGCCCTTCTGGCTATGTTGATATTAATAAATAAAATGGAGCCAAGGCATGGAATTCAACACTGCCCTGGGAACATATACACTATTTAAATATTAGTGCACTTAAAACCTCCTGTGGCTTTGGCCCAGGCTAATTATCAAACCTGAGGTTTGTGTTATTTAGGTGTGATTTGATTATAATACAAGCCTGAGACCATTCCTAAATTACATGGACCCTAATTGTAGCTGAGGATTACAAGAAAGGCAGATGAAACTTGGGATATGATCTTCATATAGATGTTACATCTCAAGGTTTGAAAGCCACCCTCAATCTGTTCTTTTTAGCAGTCAGAAATAGGCTTCATGACTCAATTTTTCCTCTCATACAACTAATGTAAGGTTCTGAGGCATTCTGATAAAAATTAACATGTAAGTATTATTGTTATACTTGTTTGCCTGTGGAAGAAGGAAAGCCATGCTAATTAAGTTAGTAAAAATACTTACATCTGGACAATATAACTGCAGATTAAAACTATTTTATTGACACAGCTAAGAACTAAAAGACAGAACGTTTTTGTACACTACAGCCTATGGTGCAACAGTTGTTGCTACACCTTGGAAGAGGAGCAAGAATACACCACAACTGCTGAAACAAGGTTCTTGGAGACAGAGTTCCCATAAAGAAAAAGATCTGGAATAGATTTCTACTTTCTATGGAACTGCAGGAGCACCAACAGATTGAAAACTGATGTAGCACTGTACTGAGGACCTTCAGAAGGAGAGTGAATCTCCACTCAGCCTTGATGCTGCAGTTTAACTGAGGAAGAAATGTTACTATTTTTGATATGTGCAGATGTTTCTCTTCCCACCCAGGATCTCAAGCATTAAAACACATAATACAAAACTGTGTAGCTTCCTTTAGATGCAATATCTTACCTCAGAAGAAAAATAAAGATCTCTTACCAGGCAATCTTACAGGTTTCCATGGTGCAGAATTTGGCACATATGCATGTTTACTAGCAGTCACTATCAGCTGATTGCCCAACTTATACTGAAACTTGAGGAAGGCAGTGCCATCTGCTCCTGAGGTTCCAGATGCAATGGAGATCTGGTTAGTAAAAATCTCAATGAAGGCTTCAGTTACTGGCTGATGGGTGCTGGCATCGCTTACATGGACCTTCAGCGTTACTTCTGTAATGACAAACAAGCACAGCGATTATTGTCTGAAAAGCTTCTGTGGGAGGCAGCAGTTAGAACATGCTGACACACCAGCTCTGACATTTTGGTGCTATATATGACCTCTTATATTGGCCTGAAGCTCTCCATCTCAGGCAGTCACTCTTCAGAGACACTGCAGAGTCTGCTACAAGCCAGACCAGGTCCTGAATTATTGCCCAACAGCTAATTTCAACTGTGGAGGCATCTATCTTCCACATGCCTCCTGTGACCCCCATGCAGCTGGGCAGCACATCTCCAGGGCAGGCAACTCTCCCTTTGAGGGGCAACATGTCAGTCACAGAGTACTGCTGTACTGTGGCAACTCTAAATGTGTGCTATCAAACATCCTGTGTTAGTCATGGACAGCGGGGCATGGAAACTCTCTGTAAGGTCCCTGCCTCACCATGCCTCTGCTCCAGCCAATCCTCTCCAGCAGCAGTGGGGACAGGGAAAGGCTGCCAGTGGGGTATGCTCCTCACTCCTTCCCAAAGCAATTCTCTCTGTGTAGCAATGGAATGGCAGAAATCTGCTGTGACAGAAGCCCAGGAAGAAAGTGGGCAATAGAGCAGGCTGTGCTACAGATGGATATTTTCAGCTCTGGTGGGAGAGACTGCCCCAGCTGCCACAGGACTTCCCTGGTGATGTCTAACCAAGGTGGAGAAGTCCCACAGGATCATGTCCATGTCCTCAAAGCACAGGACAGCCAGGTGAGATGCAGAGTGCTGGCAGTGACAGCAGCAGCCATGACACTACTGTATCACCTGTCCCCACACAGTAATGGTGAGAAGCAAAGAAGTGATGATTGAGGCAGTCAGGAGAATCATAATCCTGCAGATATGCAGTCTGAAGCCAACACAATGGACTACATTTTTCTTGACTAATTTGCCATTTTTCCAGAAAATAATTACTAGTTTAAATGTTTCCAGATGTACAATATTTGTCCACTCTGGGCACTCCTATGACTAAACCATGCATTGTGTCACCAGGCTTTTGTTACATAAAATGGAGTGGCTTGTGCAAGACAGTCCCTCTGGAAGGCATTCTTCTGTATCTATGATTATTTTTCTGTGCCTACAATAGTTCAATTGCCTCGTGCTCTAGAGCAGCAGCTGTTGCCTTTCTGCAATAACTATGACTTAAATCCAATGCTGTGTTGAAAAGAATGCTGGGTCCAAGACAGCAATGCTTCCATTAAGACATTCCTTGGGTTCTTTTCACTTCCAGTTGGCCTCTTCCTCTTAAATGAACACTTCCCTCTCTCTTTTCTCTCCAAAGCTCCCTTTCTCTCATTCCCATCCTAATATCTGGAAATTCTGTTGTTCTTGCATGAAGTTCCCTATCTCAGCTTACTCCATTCCCTAAGGTAGTACATGGTATTTTTCAAACTCCATTTTTGTGTCAGGAAGCTTCAGCCTCTCACAAGCAAGATCTTCTCCTCCCACTCCATGTGTAAACTTTTCTGCATGTGATGCCCAGGAAAGAGGGCATGACCTCCTGTTCATATACATTCAAAAACATGACACTGATTTCTACAGAACAGTACTGGTGGTACAGTTCTGTTCCATTACTAATGCCTTATAAGAACTTATTTTGGTTTAAGCCCCGAGTCAGCCAGACATGACACCAAGAAGAAAACATAGAATTTAACTAAATCTTTGTGGTGAGTTTCAATAGTGGAATGACACAACCGAGTACGGGGAGAAACACACTGTAACAACCTAGAAGTTTAAAAGGACATGAGGACCTAATACAAAAGTATCAGCACATCTCTCCTAAGGGCATTTCAGCCAGAAAGATCAGTATCTTGGGCCCTTTCATAAGCAGAGACCTCCTCCCTGAATCCTACAGTACTGAAAACACCAATATCAAGCAGCCCTGAACAAAAACCCCATTAGAGAAATTCATCATCATCTCAGCCATTGCTTTAGAACTTGGCAATGGAGGATGCCAATTTAGATGGGATCAGCATGAAATATATTCCAGCTATTAAAGATTCTGGACTTCTTCCCAGTTTTGCATTTAGTAGTCAAAGGAAGCAATGTACATTGAAAAGCAGTGTCCACATACTCTAATGTCCAGTACAGAGTGCCTCCTTAGAAACCTTGCCTTGACTACCAAGCAACTTGTGAAATGTGTATGTGAAAGGCAGCCACATCATCATTAATCAATGAAGGAAAAAAAATATATATTCATGTATTTACAAACATGAGGACAACAAACAGTGTAAGTTTTAATTTTCAAAGTGGAGGGATATGCTTAGATCCAAAGCCAGATAGCTGTGCTCTTAGCATGTCTCACTTTGAATTTCCTAGCAAAGAATGCAAGAATAGATGAGGTTAAGAATAGTGGGTGGTACATTAAAGAAAAAGCAAGAGAACAGGACAAACTGAACATTGCTGTTAGCAATTTCAGTAACATGGTAGTTCAGCCTTCTCTAAAAACAACCACATATAAGGAACCAGGGAGCTCTGGAATATTAAATACTAATTAAGGAAGAGGGTAAGAAAACAACAGAAGGATCACATCAATTTAATTCCTTATATACATTAAAAATTCTAGAAGAGAGACTACTACTAAAATTGATCACAGGGAAAAAAAATAAAAATTCCTGTATTCACAAATCCATCTTTCTCTTCCCAAATCAGAGAGCTAGCCATGGGTATGTCCAATAGGAAATTTCTTTATCTCCCACTCCATAGCTATGTATGGGCTTCTGTCTGCATGCTTCTCTCTTTCTGCATCCCTCTCTCTTTCTGATAAGGAAGGACAGGGGCTTCCAAAATCCTTCTTCTAAACAGAAATGACAAAGGCAATCACCCAAGACAGAATACTGATGTCCTGAAAGGCAGCAGACTGGAACTGCTGTTCCAAACCACACAGTCCCTAGATCAGACATTGGGCTTGTTTTCTCCTTTTTGATATTTAACATGTTTTTTCCTGAGCAGATAGAGAAAACCCTAGCAGCCTGAACAACCCTAATTCCTTTTCATGTGTTATCTTCCCTGACAAACATGTGAAATGTGTACAACTTGCTTAATTCAGGGCCTTCTCCCACGCGACAGCTCCTTTTTCTTATCTAACGCAGCAGTGAAGTCACGAACACTAAACCTACGTTATCACTGTAATTTCCACAGCAACTGAATGATTAAAAGCTTAATACTGGAAAGAAATTGTTGAAGAAAACATCCTCTCAAGCAGTGACGTGATGAGAAAAACCTATAAAAAGAGACAGTAAGTTTCAGAATTGCTAGAATATATTCAGACACTTCTTGAGCATCAGGGCAACTGGAGAAGGGAAATAAGACAGCAGAGTAAGGACAACAAGTGACCAAGATCAGGCTGATCTCTAATTAACAGGGAAGTCTTAGATTGAAGACTAGGTATACTGGATGAAATCAATTAGAAGTTGTTTAGAAGACTTACTTTAAACTAAGGAATAGAGTATTTAAAATATCTGGCAATCTTTTTATAGTTGGAACTCTCAGCAAACAGTGGGTATAAAGCAGGTACATTATTCCTGAGTTTTGCAGCCTACCACGGCAAGAAGTTCACACAGAATTAAAGACACATGAACTCAGAGAAGAAGCACCGTTGCAGACGAAGGCAGAGAACTGAAAGCACTGCAAAAGATGAGGGAAGCCAAGCCTGCTTCATTCTCACACTATTGTATGTATAGCAGAAGTATTTGCTAAGTTCTGGAGGAGTTTTTTTCTGCACTACTAGTGAGGTCCTGGAGAAATGGGACATAAAGGTGAAGAGTGCTGATGCTTCCTCATTTAAGAGCAAAGCAGAGATGGCTGAGGTGATAGACCCTGGGCTGAGGGACTCATCCAGGGCAGCTGTGGTCTCTCTCACTTCCCCAGACAAGCCAGCCACCATCAGGACAGGCTATGCTTGAGCCATAGCCCTGTCTGGTGCACCTGGCTCCTGACTGCTGTGGTGTGAATGTGGTTTTTTCAGACCTCATCTGTCTGGCAAGTACTTCCCTGCTGGCTGCTAGCACTGGTGGGCACAGGCACAGAGCCAGAGTCACTTGTCTGCACCACCAGTGTGTGTCCTGCCATTATATTCTTACAGAAAAGATTCAGGTCCAAAACAAGAACCACTTAGGATAACTGTCATTTCCAGGAGATAAACCACAGGAAGAAACACCCTTTCTGGAAGGGCAAAAAGCCTGTGTCTCCCTGTCTATAAGTGCAGGTAGGAATGGCCCATTTGCAGATGTTAAACAGTGTAGCCTTTCAATTCTGCTTCAAGAATCCCAAAGCTAAGTGGGAAAAGAAAGGGAAGTATGAAAAGAGAAAATAAAACCAGCAAATGCAGGGGTAAATTCCACAAAAATATCAAGGCTGATGTATAGGTATGCTCAAGAAAGTCTAGTGTAAATCTGTTCTCTTATAGTCCTTTGTCTTCTTTTAAACACTAAACCTCCTACTTGTTCTTCAAACGGTAGTTGCAAACCAAAACTACCAGTTATTGTGAAAACAGCTGCTTAAGTGCAGCACCCTCCCAGTTTTGTAGTACTAAATTTATTGTAAGCTGTATAAAAACCTCCAGCATCTTCAAGGTTATAATTTGGGAAAGTCAAAAAAAAGACAAAAAAATCCCTAAATGGTAGCATTCCAATCCAGAATCCCATCTGTCTTCTTAATCTGATTTTTGAGATTTTACTAAGTTTAAACTTTCTCTGAGCAATCCTTCCTGTGCCATCTGCTCTATGAACCCTACTGCCTCTCCTGAAATACAATTAACCTTAAGAAAACCATTTCTTCACTTGTAACCCCTTCTTATACTCACAACTGCTCTTTACATCACTGTGAACTCTCAGTTTGGGAATGGTTTCCTTTTTGGGAATGGCTGTCATCACTGCTGTCTTCTGTAACTGAACTTTTGAAAAGTGAAAAGCACTGGTTTTAGGTGGTTTGGGGTTTTGTTTGTTTGTTTGTTTGTTGGATTTTTTTTTTCTTTTAAAGTCAGTAACATAACAGAGAAAATAAATCCCTGAGTGACCTGAGCAAAGGCAAACTGTCAGGTTCCACATACTGGAATAAACAGAGAAAAGTTATCACACAGATTGAAAATCAAAGATCACAATCCTATTTAGATCCCAAGCCTGCAATTTGGTTTCTGTGCACACACCCCTCTGTCAGGCAGACTCCCACTGACGTGTGCTGGACAGATGATCTCTTTTGGGAGCAGGCTGACAAAGGCAGCTGTAATCACTTAGCTTTTCCTTTGGGGGTCCCTTTTCCATGGACAATGTCAGGATATTACCAAAGAAAGAGATATTTAAATTATCTAGGTTTTGATTAGAAAAAGAAAGCTTCCTGCTCATTTAAAAAAAGCCATTATGAACTTTACGTAAAATTGTGTCCTCTGCTCTGATTAAGCTTACTGGCAACATGCCTAGCTTTGAATCCTACGTGCCAAATGGATAAGCCTTTCTGTCTCTTAACCTTTTGCCCATGTGTGAGGTCAATCCTCAGCCAAACAATAGGATTTTCATTTATCTAAAGGAAAACATTTTCCTAGAAAAGGAGTGTTCCCTGTGCTTTAGCCACAGATGCCAACTGTATCATTTACATATTGTATCTTCCTAATGCGCTACATCAAGAAGGCTCTACTGACAATCACACTTCAAAATAGCAGCACACTAAGTTTGTATGAAGAAAAGGAAACACGAATGTAACATCTCTCTAGAAGCACACAGGCTCTGATCTTCATTAATGTTGTCAGCTGAAAGTAAGTTCTCAAGTAGCACCTCAAATAGCAAACTACACATGCTTGAACAAGATTTGGAGTGAAGATGATGACATCCTCTACTCAGAACTGGCTCTGGCCCTCATTACAGGAAAATCAGTAGTGCTACACAGCTCTCCTCTCCACCACAGGTGACTCAGGTTTCAGCTAGGCTGAGTGTCCAGACCTGGTTTCCAGGGAACACAACGATGCAGAGGATGGAACACAGGAGGTCTGCTCAGTGCCTGTTCAGTGACTGGGGAATTGATAGCAAGGCTGCTGCAGTCCCTGGCATCCAGAAAAAAGTTCCTTACTACACTAGTCAGAAATCCAGTAAGGACTACACAACATATCCTGGTTCTCAGACCCAGGTTCAGAAGGGATTTAGAAAGCAGAGGGGTTCAGAGGAGAGACACCAAAAAACCCAGGGGACAGTGAAGCAGCCTTGGGACTGGCCATCTGAAGAGCATGACCTCCTCTTCCTGCAAGAGAAGGCTGGATCACCATGCATAACAATGAAACTGCAGAAGATCAAGTCAGCTGAGGACCTTTAGTCTTGGTGACAGAGACAGCCAACAGCTGTACACTGAACCTAAGCAAATTCAGGTGTCATTTCTTGGCAACAAGAGAACAGCTTACTAGATAGTAGACTCACTCTGGATGTGAGAAAAAAAAATTGGGTTAACAGCTGTAATTTTAGTTCTAGGTGTTTAATTAAGGCTTACAATCAATGCTAAGAGTTAAGAGAATTAATGTTTGATTCGAGAACACTCAGGAAGCCAGCCCAAGTGGTTGGTTCTGGTGCTTTTTAGCACTGCAATTTGAATTTGCTGAACACTTTGTAGTTTAGAGGTCCAGGGGATGACTATCAGTAGGGTCCTCCACACATTGGGTACTTGCAGTGTGATGACTGTAATTAACCCCACACCTCAGAAGCCAAGAAGGAACTTTCTTCCTCAAATGCACAACTGATGGATTTCTGAGCTTTTCTTTTATTCCTCTCTCTTGCTCTTCCTCAGAAATAGCAGAGTGCAATGACAACTGCATATTACACTCTTGGCTAACTCAGAGAAGCCCCCACATGGTGCCTGATCAGAGCATTCTGCTCACCTCATCTCTGAGGACAATCAGGATCCAGGATTGTGGAGGAAGCTACACCCGGGTAGCACTTGAGGCTTCTCAGCCTTCTCCGCAGCTCAAGTTGATTCATCTGTATTTCTCATCTAACAATCCTTGCTGCTCCAAGTGCCTCAGGTATTGCTGGCACTGCGGCTAGAGCACAAGAATTTAATTTCCAGGGGATTGAAATCGTTTATCTTAACTAAAATAATTAGTCTTAATCCTCAGTCTTCAAATACAGCACAGTTGTCTGTGATACGAAGGTCAGACAGGTGCCCTACTTACCTCTTCAGGTTTAAAATCCATTAAACAAAGTGTTCATAAACTAAAATGATAAATACATTAATCTCACTATGCATTATGTCCTAGGGATAATGCACACAATTTTTGGTAACATGTCACAAAAGGAATTCTACTATATGAACTAGAGCAATTTATGCCACATACAATGAAAACCAGGCTGCTATACAACCCCTGTATTCAAAGGGGAGGGAGGAGCAGTTACAGGATAATAAAATAAAGACATCCATCATGCAACAGTCCAACATGTAAAAGAAGATTTACATATCCTGACCTGCTACAGCCTAGAGCATTACCACCAAAATTAATTTCTTGGGAAAAAAGGTAGGAATTTGCGTTAATTAAAAAAAGTGGGAGCATATGCATTATGCCCAGATGAGACTCTGATACCCTATTGTTAAGTGATTAAACAAGCATTTATAATTAACTTGAAACTCACATGGCTATGAAACTCATGAATAGCAATAGTTGCATTAACAGGTCTGCCTTTGATCTCTACAGGAACTGTGCATGACACAAACTAATTTCATTTCCAAACCTTGTCTCTTAGACATGGAATTAAATAAAATACTGTCATGGAGTGCAGATGGAAGTCGAGTTTCAAAGCTCTAGTTTGCCACACACATAATGTATTCTTTACAAGACATGAAAAAGTAATCCCTACTTAAACCCCTCTCTTTTTTTTTTGTAATAGAATTCTTTGAAACTCTGTTTGGGGATCAATATGGAATAAGAAGTTAGTGCACTGATATTTTCCAGTTGCTCAGCATTAGAGTTCTCCCCTGACTCAAGACCCCAGCTGATTTTGTGACATCAGCTCTGAGGATAGCACCACACTGAGCTCAGCCGCTTGGGATTTTAAGCCAACTTTATACCTACTGCACCATCAGTCTAGTTTGGGGGAGGGCAGAAAGGGAAAGTTTGGATTTGCTGAGCCACAAAGGCATGTGTTACATTTTCTCAGAACAATGTTATCCTAAGTCTATTAATAAAAGTATGCATCTGATGAAAGCAGTTTAAAACAGATGTATTCTATATTCAAGCAATCCTATGTATGTTCAATGGGGCAGTGAGGAGACATGCACTTGTTTTCCCTTCATTTTCAGCAGCTTTAATCTTAGGTTTAATGTCTAATTTCCAAAGCCTGTTGTGAAAGCAAAGCTAGATATCACTTTGGAAGAGGGTATTTTTACTTGGGTTGTTTGTTTTTAAACAAACCACTGTAACAATTCAAACAAACCCATCTCAAGGGCCTCTCTACATTCCCATTGCAGCCTGCAGTGCAAACTTCCACTTTCATCTCAGTAATCCACTGATATAACCTCATGCACAGAGAGAGGTGAACTATTGCTCTGAAATTTTATCCAGGCACTTGCACGTACCCTTTCTTCAAATAACTCGCCAGTCGATTTATAATCACTTCATTCCTTGGAGAGGTTATCGCCAGCTGGCAGACAGGAAAATGAAATCGTAGGTGAAGCTACACATGGTAACCATCTCAATCCTCCAACCCAGCCAGCCTGAGCAGAGAGCTCTGCAGTGATGAAGAGTGCAGCACTACTGTTCAGCTACTCCATAGCAAAACCAGGAGCATCCTTTCCCTCCCCATCTCTTTGGCCTGGCTGTGGACTCTTGCTCCTTCTCTTGGGTTACCCCACTTCTCCTTGGAGCTGCTGCAGCTTTGGTTGCATTTAGTAACCCAGCACTGATCCAGCCTAACAAACCCAGCGTCTCAATGCCAGCTTATCAGGCTGAACTGCTGAAGCAACACAGCCCCACATGCCAAAATCAGCAGAACAGGTAGGTGTGGGGGTGGAGAGTGGTGGCCAAGGCAAACACTGGCAGAGGAAAAGAAAGGATTTGGGACCACCCCTGCTGGTTCACAGGCATTTCAGTCAGCTCTGTTGCCCCCCTTTGGAAGGGTACCTGCCCATCTCCTGACCTAGGCAAGCTTAAGATCAATATTTGGCATGTACAGTTGTAGCAAATCTTTATTCTGTATTAATTCCAAATCCCATACTGATTCCCCAATAACTTTCCAACCTCTACCATTGCATACTGGCACCAAGCAGTAAAATCTCCTGGCACTATGACTACAGGATGCTTTTAACAATGCCAGGAAAGGGCTGGTATGAAGCAGTATGGACTTTTGCACAGGCATTACAGAGTGTTTACAACAGCTCTTGAACACCCAAAAACCTCTACAGTCAGTTGGTATTTGTGACTGGGTGGATGGAGGAGGTTACTGTTGTTTCCTCCCAACCCTAAAAAGCTTCCTTTTATTAACATCTCTACATGACACTTCCTGTGACTTCTGTCACAATAGCACCAACATTAAATGCCACCCAACTTGTCTATATTGAAATTTTCCTATCCTCCAAAATTAATTATTTCCAAGTTTTTGAGATTTTTCTGTTCAAAATAATATTTCTATTTCCTCATTTGGAATAGCTTAAACATTTAATTAACCTATGACCTATTTAATTAACCTGTGATCTAGGTCTTCTTCTAGATAATAAAAAAACTTTAAATAAAATAGGACCTGTTACAGTTCCCTTTATCCTAACACTGTAAAGCAACCCCAGCTTAACACATGGTCATTCATCACTACACTTTGTTTTCTCCTTCATCCAATCTCAGGCACATAGAAGAAGCCTTCTGATCCAAGTCAATTAATTTTTCAATTAATATTTTTGAACCAGGCTGCTGTACTGCCTATACTTCAGCTATGATGACTGCATATACATTCAGAGCATACATAACTGACTCAGCAACCAAAACCTACGTCACTTTAAATTACTGTAATAGCCATGGTGATCTAAATTCTTGGCAGGGGATTATTTTTAAGGGCCATTATGATTTCATGAGAAAAATAATTCTAATCAGATTGAAACTGTGAATTTTGAAAAATTACTTTCTATTCCCCTACAGTGGAAGTCAATTATGTAGATCAGAAGTTATTGGCTCTTCCACAAATTCACAATCATAATGGAAAGGTACAGTTACACTGGCAACATTCATCTTTCTTAGACTCACTGTATATAAAAACCTCAATGTGCCACTGAGGGTTTGACATGCTGCTCACACACCTTATCTTGCCTTCCAAGATGGGAAGAGCACTGGGGAACACCTCTGTATTTCTTGGTCTCCTTGCAGCTCTGATTTCCAGAGCTGCTTATCATAAACACATGATTACCACTGTAGCTAGAAATGAAGGTTTGGAGGTCCACAAACCAGGCTTTGGGAATGGGTGAAAGTAACTTGGGAGCAGCCTGTTTGTTTAGGTAGTATATATAATTGCCTATCTAAGGGGGATGTTGAAAGGGATAACACTCTGCTGAAGGACTCCTGGTTTTTGCTAAAAACCAATGAATCACAGCTCATCAAACAGATCACTGAATTATCGTTCTATTTAGAGATCCATCTTGATGTAACATGCTGTGACTGGCCAATAAATGGCAGAGGAAGGCTGAGAGGAGATGGGCAAGGGCTATGTGCCCTGAAGCTCAGGACGTAAGGCAGGCTGGGACTGACCACAGCTATTGCAAACAGAGCTGACTGTGTCTCAACACAAATGGTACCTGAGGGTGGCCTTTGTGTTAGATGAACAGCTATGTCATTTGAGTGAATCAACTGACTAGACCACCGCTGAGTGGATCAAATATTTCTCCAAGTTCATTAAAAAATTGAGAATGTCTCCCAAACTAGCACAGGGAAGGCATATATACATGGCTCAGACCAGCAAAGCGTGTAAGAATTGAACAATGAGCTACATAAAAAAATAAGATCAGAGATAGTTGTGGGCTGATTTCAATCCATGTATTCCTTCTCAGCAGTAGTGATGGCCAGCATCATGATGGCGAGCTTATTACAGAGACCAAGAACATGTACCACATATTGGTGTAGCAACTGAATTATTATTGTTGTTAATGTATTTCGTATTAACAAAGTACAAATTACATTGGCATTGTGATTTGGGTATATTTTTTATCATTCTGCTAAATCAAAAATCCCACGTAATGTTAAATGTATCTTCAAATAAGTAAACTTTATATTACACATATGGCCTACCTAAAAGAGCCCAGTCAGAGCATGTAAGATTCTGGCAAATGCTGACATTATTTACTAGTTTGTCCATTTGACAACATAAAATACTTATTGCTTGTACTCTGGCATAAGCCTGTTCTAGATATTTATAGCTGTAAACAGCACTCTGCTCAAGTTCTTTCCCTCAGCAAAGAATCCCCTAAATTCTTTCATTTTACCTTGTCTGTTTCTCATATTTGTGTTACAAAACACACATCTACTTAGAAGTAACACTATCACACAGGCCTGCTGGTGTTTTCAGTTGGACAAATATGGCCACTTTCCCACTGACAAGCAGATATTTAGAACTGAAAACATTCCAGTGGCGTGCTCTGCTTCCTTGGCACAGACAGCAACATGAATATTTTGTAGGCTACTTAATCTATGCATTAAGCAAGCATTATAAACTATTATTATATTGGTTTAAACAAACAGCTGTATGTCTGGAAAGTGATCCACTGTGTGCAAACAATGCTTACAGGAGAAGCAGGAGGAAGGCCTCTCTAAATACCCAAATCATACAGGCTACACTTATACAGACACGTTGCATTACCAGGATGTGCTGGGAAATTTGCTGGGATGCAAACGAAAAAGGAGATATATGTGACCAATAATCAACTTGTAAAAGAGTAAAATGTGCTCTATTATACGTTGTGCCCAGAATGAATATAGTGCTAGCACTTGGGAACATGGTTTTCTGATGAACCTGGTAGTGCTTGGTTAATGATTGGACTTGATGATCTTAGAAGACTTTTCCAACCTTATAGATTCTATAATTAGCAGATAAAAGGTTGATGTATGCTATGCACATACACATGTATGCTAAGTTAAACTGAAAACACAAGGCACATCTAATCACACTAAAAATGACAGCACCGACTCAGAAGTTTCCTTGAGAGTACCAGTTGTTATCACTTCCCTGAAACTCATTCAAAAATCAAGTTTACAGATACTTTCTTGAAATTAAGAAAATATGTATTTCATGCAGGGATATCTCCTCTTTGTTCATTTTTAATTTATTCTGTTCTCACGTTTACAAAGGAGGTGCTAAGAAAAATTCCAATATTTAACAGTTAATCACTACTTTAAAGGAACTAGTCCAATAAATTTAAAACATTTTCTACGATACTCCTCATCTTTCCTTCTCAAATTTAACAGCTGTAGGAAATCTATAAATACCAATTTTTAGCAACATATTCAGTGTCTCTTCAAGTTATGACTTATTTTGACATTCACTTCTCTAAATCACTATAGATTTAATTTTAAAGTTCACATAATTTCAACATGTCCTGAGATTTGGGGAATTAACATTCCGCAATACAAAAGTAAGGTATTCTTTCTGCTTCGCTGAGCGTATGTTCTAAATCAAAATTGCTCTTTACTTTTTTTGCCCCTCTTCACACTAAGACTCTGAAAAAAAAAACCCCAGCCCACCTAACTCAAAGGATGTGTGTATGTATATACACTCACAATCTGCAGCACACAGTTATACAGGAAGGCTGATTTATTTATTTCAAAAACAGGTCTAACAACACAAGTGCTCAGTTGTTCACTTGAGGTTGCAAAATGACTAAAGGGAAGAAGAAAAAGGACAGTAGATTGCTATTACTGCTCAAAGCCAGCCTGAATTCCCAGCCAGCCTGGTGCTACCCTAACAGCACAAGGGAGACTTCCAGCCATCAGCTGGCCAAGTACAGTGTGCACCCCTTTAAAGAGCACAGGAAGTGCAGAAGGTAGGAAACCCCACAGCACCCATCCTGAAGGAACCAGGGCTCTACTGGAAGGATGACAACAACCAGTTCAGTTGCCTTAGATGTTTATAAAGACAAAAGGACTTTGGGTCCACTGTTCTAGTACAGGATCAGCAACAAATACCACAGCAAAATAGCGACAGTTCTATGTAGTTACAATAAAATTCTACAGACACATTAATGTCCTGTACCCACACACATGTGGATGCAATATATGAGAAACAAAATAATTTAAAATGCAATTGCCCTAAATGGCAACTTAAAACAGCTTATTTGCAGACTCAATTTTCTTTCAGAAATGGTGGAGGTACTCTAATGCTAAGATGTTCAAGGTAGACAAGAAGGATTTTAACTTCAGTTTTGGACCATTCAGATACTCCCATTTGAGTTGCTAAATAAAGAAAAATTGAAGTAAGTAGGAATTATTACCATCTAATTAATATTTGCACTTCAAGTTCATCTTTCTAGCCATTAAATGAATATTAAAATTAGGCTGAAATTATTTTGTAGTTACATTCACATGGTGCCCAAAATGCCAGGGTCTCAAACAGCATGTAACAGCAAGATAATAGCTGAGCTAAATAAAGCAACTCATAGTGTACAGCTACTCCTTTAAAATATGATGATTCTTATGTTAGCTGCAATACCAAAGCCAGGCAAAATACATTTCATATTCATTTCAATGAGTGTTCTACATATAAAACACTGCTGCCTACCTTGGAGTTTGGATGAGAAACTCATTTTTGCTACTGCCATGCTAAAACTGCAGTGGAGTGGGTGGAATTTCTTAAAATCTCTTTTTAACTAGGAACCTCAGCCAAAGTGTTTTTGAGAGCCACTGCTCCAATTCCCTTGGTAGAAAGGACTTTTAGAAAATCAAATAGGTAACTGTGAAGCAGAATGGGTGAGATTTCATGATCCACTTAGGGATGCAGTGCTAAACTTGCTGTCAACATAGAGAGTGGTAGAAGCAGATGGCTCTGCAGGCCATAAGCTACTTTTGCATCATGCCTATCCTTTTCCACAAATCAGAGGGATTTCCTGGCAAAATGTCCTGGGAATTGCCTGTTACATTAACAGTAACAAAGCCTGGACTCTGAAGATGTGGCCTTCACCTTGATAGCTCTCCTATTTCTGCTGCCCAGGCTACATCAGGTGCAGAAAGGGTCTGTGAAAGGCAGATGCACTCCAAGACAGGAATCCTCTCTGTCAGGCAGAGCCATTGCACAGCATCTTCCCAGCCTGGGTCCCTGGAGCAGCAGAAGAATGTGCTCAAGCCTGAGGGTCTCCCCCCAGGAATCCTGGTCTGCGCTACTTTCTGCTCTTGTGCTGAAGGCTCACTTGGCTTAAAATCTGCCACCTCTCTGGCTTGATGACTTACTGCTGAAATAATTTGGTTAAGATTATATATTTAGACCCTCAGCTATTCATTTTCAGAACTGCTTGTTAAACACCTTACTTCGTATTTAGCTGCCTCTGTCCTGCTGTCCTCATGTTCCAAGACTCCACCACTCACTAATACACATTTTTTTTAAAAGAAAAACAGAAAAAGCTGTGCTAAATGCAATTAATTGTAATAACATGAAATAAATTGATTTACACTGGAACAATATGTCTTATCTACATTTAATTTTATTTAAGTAGCAGTGGTAGCAAATATATTTAAGCAGCACACCCGCCAGCGTTTAAAAAGCAAAACAACAAAATACATGTACTTTACTCTGGCTCTCTCTACAACAGTTTAGGACAAACCCTTCCAAGTTTCACATGAGACTGTGTCAACAGGCAGAGGATAACAGGCTTCAGAAGCTCATTTTACAAAATGTACAGAGAATTTAAAATTAATTTTTAAAATATGAGTTTTCATTTTTCAACAGCTTCATTACAACCCTTGCTATGTTGCTCCCCAAAAGCATCCTTCTGAAAATATGCATCCTTTTCAGATCATTTGCAGTGACAGCAGGAACACTGATATCAGCAACTGTAACAGCTCAGTTGTGAAGTTACCAAACCTTTTTGCCAAATCAATCAACCCCAGAGTTACAAGAAGCCCTAAAGCACACAGCAAAATGTTGAATATCTGAAACGTGATATGATCATGAATGTCAGAGCAGGCAGAAGGCCCCTTGGTACAGCAGAGTCCTGGAGCTCCTTCCTCCAGGGTGAGGACGCAGGTTCCAGCAGACTCACAAAAAAGCAACATCTTCCTGCCATTTTGTGTGGGCAGCCCCAATTGCTCTTTCCTGACTCAATTGCAACAATTAACAGATGGGACTTGATCTACTCCCTTTTGAAGAAAGCAATCACCTGCCAGTCTGTTTTGGTTTTCCCCCCACCATGGCAGTGTTTTTCAGGCACCATACAAGGCCCTTGAACCTACAGATTACATCAAGAGTCACAAATGACACCTGAAAAAGAGCAAGTCATGAGGCTTCCCAGAGTTATACTGCCATTTTTACTGTCACTGGACTTTTTAATATATTTTAAATAGGATCCATAAAAGCAAAAAGGTTAATAAATACTGGTGAATGATGAAGGAAGACTATTAAGATGGCAGTGGGGCTGCTTCTTGGTTTAGGGCTCTTAGGAAACAGTCACAGACTCTATTTAGGACAAGGAGTTCTGAACTCAGAGAAAGAAAAACAGTACAATAACAGAGTGAAAAATGTAAGGAAGAGAGGGCAGCATCCAACTTTTGTATGAGTTTAATGAAAGCCTACAAATAAATTCATTCTAACAGTTTTTCATCTTGCAGCGAATCGACAAAACATTTCACATTCAGTGGGACTTTCACCTCCTATTAGATAAAAAAAGATGAGTGAATGTATCCTTGGGGAAGGAAAGGCCTTTGGGCTGAGCTGGTAGGAGCAGCAAATAGACCTTAACACCAGGGGCACACAGCTGGGAGCCTGCCTGGTTACCTGCCACATCTGTCAGCCTGGGTAAAATGGGAGGGGACAGGAGGACAGGGACAGTCTCCATTCACTGCAATAGGGAAACTAGAGTGAGGAGAGATGCTTACACAAAAGTCACCAGTCCACAGATGCTGTTCCTCTGTGTTCCTGAAGTTTAGAAAAAACCCTGTAAATGGGTTTTTCTCCCTGAACACCAGACTCTCCTTCCTTTTTAAGTCCTTATCACATTCCAGTAATTCCTGTCAGCTCTTGACTGACTCTTGCTATTTGCTCTTACTTGGACCGGCCTCAAAAGTGACCCTGAAGTGTTCAGAAAAGCAAGATGCAGAGAAAAATTTTCCTTGGTGCAGCAGTAAAAGACCAACACCTACATGATGCCTCAGGCCCTGCTCGCTGATACAGCCATCGCTCCACTCTGCTGATGTGCCAGGGTCTCTGGGATGGAGGTGTAAGGCAGCGGGAGCAGCACACAGCTGTGATCCTGCCAACAGCCAGGAACTCTGCTGGGGAAGCTGCCCATCCCCCAGCCTTGGGCTACACACTTCATTGACATCATCCACGATTCACTCCCCTTCCAGCACATCCACCCCAGATACTGATAACATCTGCCTTGGGCCAGAATACCCTGGCCTTTTGACTCCCATTTCTCCTTTCTCTTTGCGATCATTTGCTACATTTTATTTATTACAGCAGCTGGATGTTCAGGTTTAAGATCCTCCTTTGCATGTGGGCTTTGTGTATGTGAAGTATCATCTCCCCCTGGATATGGGGGTGTTGGGTGGGGGAAGGGAGGGCAAAGAAGAGAAGTTGAGTATTTCAAGCCACTCCCTTTGATTTGCAGAGCAAGTAAATCAGTGCTATGTGCCGAGAGACTTCAGTGCAAGGGCTGTACACAGCTGTCATGGAGCCAGGTGACAGAACCAGGGCAGCTCCACTCCAGCACCAGCATATGGGCCACTTCTGCCTCTTCCACAGATACCACCCTCAGCCCACCACCTCAGGGCTGTCAGCCAGCTGGCAAGGAACTGAGGTGGAGAGTGAAGACCAAAGAATCACAGGCTCTGCCTTCTCCTGTCACAGCAGTCAAGACAAGCTGGGAGATACAAACACTTGCCTACGCACACATTGTGCTGTGATGCTGTTCAGGGCTTGCAGGACTATTACACCCATCCCCTCAGAGGCACACAGTGACTCACAGCAGCACTGACTTCACACCCTGCAAGCATCAAAACCAGCAGCAGGGTATTGGGGACAGGGGAAGGAATATCAAACAGCGTGCCCTGAAACCACCTGAGCTGTGCAAAACAGCGACTCCAGTCTTGTGCAACAGGACCCAGGGAACACCATGGCTCTGGGATTTGTACCCACTGCTCCAACAGATCCCAGTCCCATGCTGGGAGGACACCTAGGAGGATGCCATCCCTCTGACTTCTGCAGCTTGTTCTCCACAAGATGAATTCTGAAATGGCTGTAACCCACCCTAGCCAGAACTGCAAAGCACATAGTGAACCCCTTCTCCCCATGAAGCTCTAGCATATCCTATGCGACAGCACCCAGCATCTGGGACACTTGCAAGATAAACCCAGAGCAAGCTGCAAGCAGAAAGGCATCTAACACTAGCATGGCTCTTGCAAACACTTCAGCAAACCATAGGTTAAGTAGCAACATACATGCTAGAAGATGATCTGCACATTGCTTTATGGGAAAAAAAAGAAAAAGAAAAAAGTCAAATGGAAAAGATTTGTCACTCAGGAGAGATAAACGGTGGTGGAGGACATCTATACATGTCAGCAATCAGATACAAAGCAGTACCTAAAAATATCCAAAGGGAAAATTAGTAAAATAGTATGCTTAAATGAAATATGTGTGATACATATGTAATATGTATGGTATAAATGCAATATGTGATATAGATGCTTTTTATATCATGCCTTGCCTTCAAAAATCTTTGTGGGTTCCTTTGAAGTTAAATGTCTACAGATTATTTTTGTTATTTTTTAATCAGTTTAATTATGTTCCAGGTGGACAGTAAAATATTTGCTAGCTTTTAGACAAGAATTTTCCAATAGTTTTATTTGGAATGCTCACTGGTTTTGCAAATGACAGCTGTAGGACTCTCGCTTGCACATTCAGCTACTTCAGAAACTGCAAGCTTTAGCAATACCAGAAAATGAAGTTTTCTGAGTAGTCTGTATATAGCTCCATGATTCCAAAAGCTCCTGTAACATCAGCATACCTTGGAGAAAAAGTCAAGCAACATTTGAAATGTAGATTTAGGCTATTTTTGAATGTTCTGCCTTTATATATCTAACAAACTAGTTCTAAATTGTTCAAAGGTTAGTACAGGAAGAAAATAGTTAGTTCTTAACACTAATACAATTTTACTTCGAAGTACCAAAGACTATACAGAAAATAAAGAGCGTTTACCAGGCAGCTGTTTGGTTCTATACCCTATTCATGTCCAGCTGACAGACCATAAAATGAGCACCTAGAAAAGTAAAATTTTAAGGTTCAAGCATAGAGACAATACTTCCAAGGCCAACAGCACCAGAAGTGTGAATAGCATTATGTATCATATCTACCTTCTACAGACTCGTAAGCTTCCTTTGCATTATTTTGGCTTTTATTACACCATGATTTTTGAGAGATTCACAAGTGCCCTTGGTGAGGAGAACTTATTAATAAACAGAGATTATTCAAGTTTTATATCCCACAATATGAAGTTTTAATCAACCTTTGTTTTTAAACAGAACACACATACAAAAAACTCACAGTTTACCAAAGAACTTCAAAACCCACACAAAACAGGTATTTAGAATCATTCTTACTTACATCTGGTCTGAAAAATTCTACAATACTTTCTTCACAGAATTGATCTTTAAAAAATAGTTTAAAAAAACCCCTAAATAATCTGATGCATGTGAAACTTGATTCCAAGAACACCACTTTCATAATAGTTTTAATGTAGTAAAATGGGCTGTGAAGGTCACCAAGTGACCAGACCTCTCCCATTTTCAGCCTGCATCCTGCCTAGACTTGGAAACAGAGGCAGGTAGGAAGGTGACTGGCTAAAGTTTTGTAAGGAAGAAAGCATGACAAGCACTCCTGGAGTTTGAAGGAATAGACAATAGTAAGACATGGGCAAAGTTTCTCAGTTCTGAACACTCCTCGTGCCAAGGAAAAGTGACATGTCTAGCCAAAGCCCTCTTTTCTACATTGCTCCCCTCCAGGGAAGTGCAACAGATGCTACAGGAAATTGATGTTTCTATCAACTTCTTTTTTTGTTTGTTTTGTTTGAGGGTGGTTTTTGCGTTGTGTTTTTAAAAACAGATTGATAAGAACTTGATATTTTGTGAGCCGTGTGGTGACCACATGGAAGTATTTCTTCATTGTGCTGAAGGGAAGACTGACTCCCTGGCAAGTACGTTCACAATGCCTCTTTATTGAAAGCCAGCTCAAGAGGGCTCACAAGGGGGTGAGTGGGCTGACGATGAAACCTCTTTGCGAGAACGGGCAGGAATCCAGTGACGCACTAATTGCTGCCCTGTTTTTTTCACTGCAGAACCCCTTGTTTGCTTGTTTCAGAAGCCAGCTTTCACCCTGCTTTGCTGCCACAGCAACACAGAAACCATCATGTGGGAGTGCTGAAAACAGATTTCCTTGGGTTACTGAAACCAAGAGATCCAGCAGTAGATGAGGAACCAAGAACCGCTCTTTTACCATCTTGTGGACTCATCACACTCGAGTCTCAGAGACAAAGCACAATTTGAGGCTCTGCCCCTCACCCAGTTTTCAAACAAACATATGTACACACACTCCTGCCCCCACAGATAATACTAGACAATAAAAATACTCCTGACTTTTCTTGTTCTTTGAGGAGATGACTGTTTTCTCAGCCTGGCCTTAGGCTGACTCGAAAATCTACAAACCTTCACAGCATCTTAGTGGAAAACAAAGCCCGATATTGGGATTTGGGCTTGCTTTGCAAAGATGCTGCTGCCTCTTTTCAGTTCACAGAAAAAAACCATAGTGAAGGAGAAAGAAAGGCTGTGCAGATCACTGAGACATCTAATTACACTTTGCTTTTTTAACTTCAGGTTGATTTGCAGCTTTCTGACAAGTCTATAATGATACAGTTTTTCATTTTGCATTACAAACGTTAACAGTCAATACCCCGACAGGTACTGAAACAGATAACAGGTTGCTGAAATTCTGTAACGTAGAAAATTCAATCTGTGGGTGGTGTTTTAAAAGCAGCAGTTTCCCTCCTGTGCTCATAGGGAGGTGAAGGTAACAGCAGGACACCTACTAAAAGCCCACTGATTCTGTCATGCTCTATGCTACAGACAGCATAACTTGGCCACCCCAGGAATCCAACACATTTTATTACTACACACCTTTGTATCATTTACATCTATTAGTGATGCTACCACGTGGCCTATCTTAAAATTGTATTTTCATACAGGAGAAGGAAAGAATGTTCAAGATGAGACACTTATTGAAAAGGAAACATTTAAATGGGAAGTTTCTAATTTCCTTCAGCCAAGCTAGAACTGAAACATGAAAATCACAGTTATCACTTAATTTCACTGCCTCAGTGTATTTATTCTCTTATTTGGGTGACTATTTTCCCATGAAACTTGTGGGTTTTATTCTAAGTGGCAAGCAAAAACTTACTGTACCTGATATTTTGAGGACTAGATGATTTCAGTTGTAGCTCAAAACCAGGAAGGAATATTTATTTATCACCATATGAACACAATATGTTTAAGAACTGAAGTATGTAATTTCAGAAGAGATACAGTCATTTGGTGTGGCTGCTGGCATCACCATCTATGCACAGCATGCCCACTGATAAAAAATTACCTTGACGCAAAATCTTACAGTGACAGAGCCAGAAGCAGAGCTCTGTGATGATTCTCCCTTGACCCTGGCCAACCAGACACCACATCCTGGTGGTTGTCAGACAGTGCTGGGAGCAGGACAGCTGTACCACAATGGTCTTTGGGGACCTCCAGGCCCACTGAGGTCATTTCCCATGACTGGAACTCCTGAGAGGCTCTGCAGGTTTTACTACCACAAGAAAGCATCAGGACTGCCCCATGCAGGACGGCTACTCCCTGACATCTGACTTGCTTTTCAGATCTTTCATTTTACTTTGACTTCTTTTCTTTATGGATCAAGTGCTGCAATTATTAGACCAAACTCCAGGAGTGTAAAAATGCTGCACTGAGAGACATAATGAGGGATTTTATATAATCGGTTTTATGTTGCCAGAAGCATTCAAATCTAACAATTCAGGGAAGGTCAATATTTCTCCAGTGACAATGAGGAATACAGTATGCTTTTTATGGTACTTCTGTTTGCAAGCAAGTCATACACCCATACTAGCTTAAACCTGAGATGGAAAAAACATTTCATATATGAAGATTTATGTAAAAAAATCATAAGGCAATTGGAAAAAAGTTTACGGTCAAACTGTTTCTCTAGGGAGTACTTGGAAAGCAAAGGGAAAAGGAGACTGATGGAGCAGCATTCCCCTTAGTTAATTAAGTTCAGCTGTATTAATTTATTTAACAGATGTCAAAGACAACAAATCATTATTTGTCAGTTTAGAAAAATTTCACAAAGCAATCTTTAAACCTCAGTGGTATTATCTCCCTTTGCTTTCTGAACACTACAAAGCTGCTAAAAATGTAGTTAATCAGCCTGCTATCAATGCTGATACCACAACGAAAGTGAGAAAAATGCATAAACCCCTTAGTGTTCTAGGAAAATTATCCAAGGCAATGAAATTAAGCAATATTATAGTTTTCAAATTCAATTCCAGATTTCCTGGAATCTCCGTGAAATCAATCCACAAACACACTAGTAACAATAAAAACTGCTTATAAAATTAAGACTCCTGCATTTAATATGCTCACCTCACCTTTTAATTACACCTAAAAATGAAGAGGGTTGAGATTTTATTTGAGATGTCCCATGCCTTCCAACTGTATGGGGTTTTTTTGTCCACTGTCCACTGTGTTTAAAAGATAAAGTAGAGTGGATATTGTACAATTTTATATAGCAAGAAACATGCCTCATTCAAATTAGGCTGCAGTAAGCTATTCTAAACCATGGTGGAAGAGAGAGCTTGCTGAGAGATGTAGTTTAAGAAAACACAGCAAAAGAGCTCTGTGGAAAAGACAGACACTAAAGCAAGCTGGAAACTGATACAAAAAGAGCAATCTTTTTTTTCTCCATACTTAACAGAGAACATCCTCATCAAGCCAGTTTTTAAAATCAACTGGATTCCATTTCTCCTTTGAGTGCTTTTATTCCTGATGCCTCCTAATGAGAGTTTGCAGCTCAATTTCCTTTGACATTTAACATGCACATCAAGTGCTACCTGAAGGTGAAAGTATCTTACTTAACAGTTCCTATATATGAATATAAAGGATATATCATCTGAATTACAGCCAGTCTCCCTCCCAAACTACAACCAAAAAAGCCCAGCCACAAGCAGAAGCCAGAGCTGTAACAGTGCATTAATTTACCACAACGTCATAAACAAAGGACAGTAGTGGGCAAGCTTTCAATGTACAAATTCTTCTACTGTGAGAGTCCTCCTGTTTTCAATCTGTTACAGCTAAATGCCCATGCTCATTAAAAGCATGCTTTAGACAAACAGGACTTAAAGAGCAATGAAATGTTTACTTTCAAGTAAAAAAAATATGCGGTTGCTCACAAGTCAACATGATACAAGATAGCAAGATGCAAAAGCAGTATCACTTACCTGTCAAGAATAATATAAATTAAACCCACATTGCTCCATTGTATGTTTTCCAATACTACCTATAATCTTTCACTTTTAGCCAACTTAAATTGGCTTACATGACTACCATAGTTTGTTTGTCCTTAAGGTTCTTAGTCAATTTAAGCATTACAGTAAATGACCAAAATTTTATAGGGAAGTCATTTAATGCATGCCTTCAATTAGATCTCCTCAATGAATGTAGAAAAGGCTTACTACCTCCCTTAGTTTGCATTTATGAAATACACAGTACACATGACTTTAGACAACCTACTTATGGAAAACAGAGGGAAAAAAGCTACATAGTGAAAAAAGAGCAAATTTAAATCTTCAGAAAATGTCCTCAATTAACTGCAAGAACATTTGTCTGAAGGGATGTTTTTCCCCCCGAGTATCCAACATACAAAAATACGGCAGCTCCCAACCCTTACCCTCATCTGCCTTTGTGACCTGGAAGAGGACAAAAGGAACAAATGTACACAGTTTTCTTCTGAGGACAGAAAGCTCCTCCGGCACACACCACTGAAAAGAGCCCTGATGCAATTATCATATGGGAGCAAAGCACACAGAATTTCAAAGTGTAATTTGACTACTGTCCCATTTTATAAAATCACATTTTTTCTCCAAGATACTAATTTCTGGTAAGTACAAACCTATTTGGCATTACAAGCATGTTAACTTGTAATGGACAGAACTTCATATTCAGCTGTAGCAGAACTGTTCTGAGCTCCTTCAGCAACAGCACACAGATGCTACCCATTCTGGGACTCTGGATTAGGCAACACACCCCACAGAAAGGATAACATCAAAGAAATTAACCAGTAAGGGGGGTCCTTTTCTCTAAGGGAAGAAAGATCTGGAGGGTCTGCAGATTTGTCCATTCACTACCTCTCTTGCCCTGTAACTTTAGCAGTGCTACTGGAATATTACTATACTGTCTAGATAGGAAGGGAAAAACTCCTTTAATAATGTTAATACTTATGGGTACTTGAAGTAAAGACATTTATATTTTTAGTAGCCTCATGATCCTGTGTAACAATTCTTCAACTTTACAGGAAGCAACACTACAGGGAAAGGTCTCCATCTTGGATTCAGGAATCCCAGTTATTACGTTCTCCAAGCCTTGGCTTGTTGCTAAGAGGAGAAGCGTGAGCATATGTCTGTGTAGGGGAGGAAAGGAGGGAAACCTGCTATAAATACTGATGCATGATGACCTTCAGAAAGTACCAGATGAGATTCCAACTTGGTCTAAAGCTACTGCATTTTTCCCAAGAGAAAGATATATTTCCTCTCTCTTCTTATACCTAACTATCTTTTGGCATTTGGACCCCCTACATCTTAGCAATATCATTTACATTTAAAAGCAGCAAAAAGTCAAGTTCTTCTTTGGTTTACTCAAATTGCTGCTTCCCTGGTGCTGATTTTACCCATAGTCCTCATGTGTCCACTCCATAGATTTACATCTCTGTGATAAGTCACGACAGTTGCTTTATTGTCTTTAAACATCTACTTTTCCAAAATCCAAGCTGATTACCTTGCCAGTAAATATATCTGCAGCAGGTTGGAAAGAACACAAAATGAACACATTTGCTGGTATAAAAAGACAATGAGACATCACAATTCCACTGAGACAGAAGAAGGCTGTAGCCTCTTGAGCCATAAGAATTTTGAAAAGTGCTTTTTCTCAAGATAAGAAAACTATCTAATCAGAAGATTCTTCCCCAGGCAGTTCTAGGAGTGTCTTAAATCAAGTTCAATGTAAGCCACTGTCAAGCATGGTTAAGCTATATCTTGACAGCAAAGGCAAAGTCTGCAATAGAGCATGAATTGCCATCAACCTCCTCAACTAATCACTTAAAATCAGAGAGCCTCTTAACCGGCCACTCATTTTATGTTTGTTAAGATATCAACAAAAATGATGCAAAACATTACAAGTCTACCAACTCCACTACTGAGTGAACTTTTTGAAAAATAGGACTGTACTGTCCTCAAAAAACCAAACACATCCCAATTATTCCTTACTACAACACAGGGTACAGTGTCCTTTAACTGACAACAAGCGAGGCAGAGAATTGACTAACCCATTGATTTCTGTTTGTGTGTTTGAGATGGGTTTTAGCCACACAAATTTAAGGTTATCCAGAGCCAGAGGGTAGGTACAGTGCACCTGACAGATCCTCTGTGACAGAACTCAGTCAGTGCTTTGACTAAAAACAAGTATCAACGCTGGGAAATGAGGCTGAACCACTAAAATGTGCCTTCAGGCAGCTTGGGTGGGTTTTTTTAATGGCAGCTGCAAATGTTACTTTACAGATCAGAGTCTCCTGAATGATGTATATAAGCTGAACTCAAACCAGTGATCCTATAAACTGCATTATCTTTTGCTGGGTTCTGCAATTTACTAGTGTGACTACTGAAATAATTAAACCTATTCACCTGATTAAACCATTATATTGACATTCCCAAAGGCTATACACCCTTTATACTTTTAGACACAGCTTAATCTACACTCAGCCTCAAAATACACAATTATTATAAATTAGCAATATTTTACTGTGGTTTGGATTAAGTTAATCAGGCTTTAAACTAACAGATATAGTAAAAGAAAAATAAAAGAATGAAAATGGGATTTGCCACACCAGATCAGGCCACTACTGTATCTAACATGGTATTTGCCTTGGGCATTGGCTCGATACTGTGGGCTGGCAAGAAAGTGACAAAGTCAATCTAATTAGAAAAAAAAAGTTACATAACATACATATATGGAAGTAAAAGAATAAAGGATAGTGTAAAGGGCAAAGTGTATTGTCTTAGATAAAATCATGTAATACACCATGCATTTGTCCAAGAGTTAATTCACTGTTCAAGGTTGTAACTCCACAAGCAGTGCAAGGAACAATTAAGAACAATGTCAAAGTAATCTCACAAGCACTACAACTGAGAGCAAATTTAGAGCACAACAGATAATGGTAAAATGACAGATGGGGCTCCGTCTGTCAAGCACTTATATTTGATAAAGTAATTTCAAAAGAACTAATGGAGATGAAAATTTTCCAGTGGGTGCAAGAAGAGACACTCTTCAGATGTCATTCCAGAAGATACTCACCCTGGGTACTCTTGCACACACACACACACATATATATATATATATATATATATATAAATATATATATATGGTGGTTAACAGACTTTAGCTAAAAAACTTAATTAAGAAGGATAATTTCTTTTTTTAACCCAAACCAAGTCACTGACATGTTGTGATGGTGGGCATCACTGACAGTCTGTGATGGTCCTAGAACAGCCAAATGCTGGTAAAGGCAGATGAGTGGTTGGGGAGAAAACCTGTGGAATTGCACCCCAATTTTTACATTTGCAGAAGTACCAGTATAATAATTTTTCTTAAATAGTTTTGCATTTTGTCAGGTGAAAATAGTTGCTCACAACGTACAGACTAAGATGTTTCATGGTTACCAAGGAACTTCCCACAAGGGACTCATTTAGAAAATCAGGAAACAATTCCCATATCCACTTACTGAGGGGTGTTTTTCAGGCAAAAAAATTGCTCAGTTCAGACTGAACTAGGTTTAAAATCTTGTAGACAGACACAACAGCCATGGGATGGCACAGTATGGTCTGTTGAGGTCCAACAAAATTCTTAAGTAAAGGATAAAGAGAGGGAAAATGAAACCAGAAAAAAAACCCCAATTCCATTCCCCTGTGCCACCTCCTTCCCTCTACCCTGACAAAAGAAAAAGCTAGGAAAATACTTGAGAAAACTAGCCAGAAAAAGATCAGCTTGCCAGTTAAGCCATAGTGGTATAATATGTACCACACTGGAGCAGCAAGCAAGGCACAAGAAAAGGCCACAGAGCAGATAAAGAACATGTGCCTGGTATTAACTTTTATTGCCACTTCACTTTGATGGGTTTTCAACTAACAACCTAATAACAACAAAGCCAAATGTAAAAACAGAACATTCTTTGATTTAAAAAAAGTTAAAACATGAAGTATTATTGAAAATAGCTAAACAGTTATTTGCAGCAAACTTTGACAGACTTAGCTGTGTGGGGGACTTTGTGAAGAAGGGTATTCCACAGCCCAAAACATTCTCACAAAATGCTAATGTACAATCCC
Organism: Camarhynchus parvulus; assembly: GCF_901933205.1. Lineage (NCBI taxonomy): Eukaryota > Metazoa > Chordata > Aves > Passeriformes > Thraupidae > Camarhynchus > Camarhynchus parvulus. Next base: position 21,457,663 of record NC_044572.1, on the reverse strand, counting down.
CACTAAGAAGTAGACAGAAAAACTGAAGTAAAATAATAGATTACATTTTAAATATGGTTATGAAATAAAGGCAAAGGAGCATACAGAGGAGATTGAATTTCCCAGGACAATGTACAATGTACTGAACAGAAAGATCGCCATTAGCTATTTCCAAGATAATGATTTTCCACAGACAAAATCTAGAGGTTTCTGTTGCTCTCCTGTGCAACTCAGCAGTATGATGTACCAAGTTAATACCTGTGCCAAGGTCCTGGTTTTGGCACTATGAAAGGCAAAGAAAAAATTACCATATTCTGGCAGCTTTACAAGCTTCTTGAAACAAGTCAGACCACTTCCTCTCTACAGCAATTTCATTTGTATACTAAATGAGCTGAGATTCATTAAAACTTTATACATTTTGCACAAAAAAGAATTTCTAATGTTTCTGCAATTCTGAATTATTTCAGTTGTTGGTCAAAACATCACACTATAGCCAAATAAGAATCAGTTAGCTCTCTAAATGAAGAGTATCTCTCTGTTCTTATCCAAATGGTAAGAATACTTGGATAGTCTTTTTAAAGCTTCCACTTATGCTGCTCTATCACCCAAGTCTTTCACAATAAAACAAGCACACAAAGAAACCCACAGATTAATGTTTGCAAGCAGATTTGCTGGAGAACGCAGGCACCATGAGATACATTTCACTCCATCAACTCAAAAGGCAAGGTGTGCAGTAGTCACATCTTTGTGTCATCCTAGAATAGACACTTAACAGACATTGAAGTCTTACCAAAATTAGCAGCTATATTTACAAGTTTCCTTTGATTTTCAGTTACTCTTGCTATCCAGTGGTGATATTGTATTAGTGTTTAAAAGCAAACAAATCCGCCACAAACAAGAAAGCAAATTCTTCCATATTCAACAGTCATTCACATCAGCCCTGAAATGCAGTTACATGTTCTGCCTTTCAATTCCCCATCTAAAATATTAATTACTTTCCATGTGCACTGAGAATAAAACTGTAAGTACTTTCAATTGAGTACAAGTTCTTTTGCAGCAAGAATGGAAAAAATTACTTTGAAAATAGTAATCTGTATAAAAATTATCAAAGAATACTAACATACAATTGCTAACTGCAACATAAATACAAAAGAAACTGTAAATCTCAAGAAATTAGAGAGTCACTTTTTCCACTCCTTGTGTTAACTTTAGTTTATAATTTATATACTGAGTCACCTCAGGCCATTTTTAGAACAGGGGTTTTTGTTGCATTCCCCTGAAAAGCAAAAACTAAAAATGAAGGAAAACATTTTCGCTGGACCTTCACTGTACTATTACCTTTTTTTGTGCTTCTATTCTTCTCACTTGTTCTTAGTAGGAGTGTTTTACATTAGAATAAAGAACATAAAGGAATCTTGTGGGTAGTCAAATCCAGGCCTCTGTTATGAGAAGAAACACGCATTATAGAAAGTCAAGATTTTCAAATTCTGTCTTAGAAGCGGTAATTACTTATCTTCCACACCCACACAACTGGCTGCCTGCCAGAACCCCACTCCTCAATTGCTACTTCTTTTACCTGCATATTTTTCTCAAGGCCAAACTGGCAAGTGCTATTCCTTCCTTAAACAAGTCCTTTCTATATCTGCAGAGAGAATCATTGTTTATGTTTGTTTGGTGTCATAAAATAACCTGTGACTGACCAACACTCTTGTAGCTGTTTCTTCCTCTGTAACTAAGAGCTTAGAAACTTAGAAATTAATGTTATTGGTGCCTAAATAGACAAATTTATACTGTAATATAGTTGTATCATTTTGTAAAGACTCTTCTAAAAATCAAAGCTTTATAAGTGTTATTATCAGAAAGGTGAATGAAAACCTACTAATATAAATATTCAGCATCTGTTCACAGGCTACTGTGTTTGGTCACACAGAAATACTTTAACAATGTCAAATGTAAAGCAAGATCCTTACAAAACACTACTAACAGTTTTGTTACTACAGGTTTGGGGACATAATCTGAAGAGGAACAACACTATTATCTCATTCAATACTCACAGGAGCTTATGTGTAATGTTGACATGTTAGAGAAAAAAGATCCAAAATAGCATTTGCAACAGTCTATCCATCAAAATCTCAGCTTTGTAGAAAACAACTAAAAGAGTCCTGAATGTTCTTCACAACAGGCAGTTCCCACCTCTTAAAAATAAAGAGCAAAAGTAGCACAAAATGACAGACAATTTCCCTAACAAAACAAACTGTCAAGAAACACAAACAACAAATCCCAACAAATGTAATTCAAGCAAGGCAGGGCAGCGGATCATACAGATGAACCTGGGGGTGGCAGAGTCCAGCCTTCAAACAACCAGCTTGAGTAAGAAACATCAAGAAATCTTCCCCAAGCCCTCCCTATGCCCTTTATTTTGTTGTTTTTTTTTTTTTTCCACTTTCCCTTCCTTGAGAGTTTTACAAGTACCAGGATGAAGTGTTAGGCCCCAGAAAGCCGAAGTTCAAAAAAAGAACACAGCAATCTGTACTGGACAAAAATAGAGTTAATTAAGCCACAGGGAAAAAAAAAAGCATCGTTGAGCAAGTTCATGTGTAGTTCAAAAGCTAGGTAGGAATGGACATGATACAAACAAAACATAACATTTAATAATTTATTTATTATCTCTAATCATCACACAGTGATGTTTAGATGAGTATTCAGGACCTGAAGTGTCTATTTCCTCCTTTCTGGGAAAAGAGGAAAAAATTGAATATAATGGAGCTGTGCCAGGTGACACAAACTGATAGCAAGACAATAAAAACAGTCCCACATGGCTTCACCAAGCTGTGAGCTCAGGCTGGCTATGACAACCTTTTCTGTATAGGTAAATAACACTCGCCTCTGATTAAGCAAAAGAGTAAAACTGCTTTTTGATTGGGATCAAATACTGCCAGAAGGGCTGCTCACCACAGATACCAAAGGTGCATGAAAGAGTGTAACCACAAAGAGCAGCAGCAGATGAAGATGCTCATGCCCAAACTGCCCAGCACCATCCCTCATGTGAATATTATTACTCCTTCAGCTGAAGGACTGCAGAGGCGAGCACACCTCATCCCTTTATGTGCAGCCAGGCAGTGACTCCATGCACCAAGACTGCTCAATGGTTTTGGTGAAAACCAATTGGAGTTATCCCACCTGTGGAATAGGGATCTTGCAGTAACTGCTGCAACATCCAAAGCTGACTATGCTAGATCAGAAACAAAAATATGGTTATATTTTAAATGTAAGGAGGAAATAGTACAAGGAAGACGTTATAAAACTGCTTATCAAGTAAAATATAGATGCCAACACATATGGCACTAAAATCATACAAGCAGGGCATTACCACAGCTCAGTATATATTAAATTCTACATGGTCAGAGCACTGAATAGACAGATCAAGTGTAAAATCAGTGTTCCTGAGGCCACAGGCAAAGGTAAACATCCAAAACTTCTGGCAGTTCACTGGAATAATTGCTGTTCGTATTTTAACAACAAATGCTATGACAGCAATACAACTCTACTCAAAATAACCTGGCATACTGTGTACTTCTTGGCTGTGGCATGGAATTAATTTTGAGGAAACATGAAAGGCTTGATTTCCCAGACAGGTATCCTTCTACTGAAAAAATAATTAGTAAAAGCCTGACAATTCTTTCAAACACAGAAGTCTTTCCACTCTTTCTGGTCTCAACAGTAGCAGCACCTTCCAGCCAAGTATAACTTGGAAAAAACAGCTTTAAATGTGGCGCAATCATCCTATATCACAGTTTTCCCTCACTTCCTATTTCACTGGAAAGATGATGGAGTCAGGCACTTTCAGTGGCACTGTGACAGAACAGAGGCAGTGAGCACCAACTGAAATAAAGGAGGTTCCCTCTGAACATCAAGAAATACTTTTTCACTGTGAGGGTGACTGAGCACTGGCACAGGCTGCCCAGGCAGGTTGTGGAGCCTCCATCTACAGAGATACCCAAAAGCTGTCTGGAAATAGTCCTGGGCCACCAGCTCTAGATAGCCCTGGCTAAGCAGGGAGATTGGACTAAAGGTACCTGCTAAACCCAACCATTATGTGATCCTATCTCCACACTATTTCAATGCCTTTCCCCAGTTTGATGGATATTACCTATTCTTATTTCCTTCCTTCGACTTATCTCAATATTAACTTAAATAAATTGAAGTCAGAGCAATTGTACTGAGGCATATACAAGCTGGAAAACCAACTTTGTCAGAAAAATGGATAAAATCTTCATGCCTGCAAGCTTCTCTCTTTTTCAATTTTCCAAGGTGGTCTAAAACATTACTGTGCTAAGAAGTAGGACCACGTGCATGCTATATGCATTTGGATAATACTACAGAAGGAAAATATGAGGGATTATCAGGTTCTAAATAACTTACCACCTGAATAAAAACTAATTTGTTTTCTGAACACTTGTGGTTCTGTACTGCTAAGTGTTTTCAGCATCTCTGTTAGTAATGACCCCAAGTACCCAATCTTTAGTTTGTAAATTTTAAATTTACCTCTTTTTCTTTTTTTTATTTCAACTGGGCATTTGTGCAATTGCAACTTTCACTGAACTCAACTAGATGGATCAAGCTGTTGGGTTACAACCTTGTCTATGCACATGGCAGTAAAGGCCAGCAAAATACCATATTTCATGGACTTTAATATTTCAGTTGCTCTGGCAGATAAAAAGCATTGAAAATTTTGCACAATATTACTAATAACAGTGAAATGCTTGGAAACATCCTCTGACTCATAATGGTGAAGTCAAGCAGAACTCAGTTTTAAGATGAGGTCAGTGAGATTCAAAAAACGCTTACAAGGTACTCGCTAAAGAGATGAAAATCCAGTCTGTTCCAGTACCATACTCCTACACTTCCAGAGGGTTCATGATTCATATCCAGAACTGCACTCCAGACATTTTTAATCAAACACAGAAGTTAACATATTGCTGCACTTCATTATCTTTCCCTACAAAGCGAATTGTGGGCACATCTTACACACCACCTGTAATTTCTGCAGCATTACATCCATGGATGGCAGGGCAGAAGGGCCACTTGCTATGATCCACAATATACTACCAAGGAATTTCACCTGGCCCCCACTTCTGTTCTACATACAAGCACCAACTGCAGCCATGCAGAGCAAGCTACTCTGAGAACAACATGCAGTCATTCTGCACACCAGAAAGGAGAAATCAGACTGCTTCCCTTTACTTTCAGCTCACAAATATTTGCTTTCTATGTTCAGCAGGTAACAATTATCCTGCTCCAGGCTGAAAGCAAAGCAGACAAGGTAGACTTATGAGATCAAAGCAGTGGGGAAAAAAAAGTTGAAAAATAAAAAAATCAGTAATCCAAGAATCAAATACAGGCTATTGCTGGTGCCTGTAACAGCTCTCAGAAAGTCAAATAAACACAGACGACTAGTTAGGAAATGTGAAGTTTATGTACCACACAAAACCTCAAGACTATTAGCAAAATTTATTAAGTGTTCCAAAGTCTGCAAATGGCCCCCAAGGAAACAATTCTAAAATAATAATAATAAAAATTAACCAGAAATCACAAATTGCACTTATTCTGGCATAAGACCTGTATATTTCTTCTTTCTATCTTTCTATTAAAAACATCCATGTCTGTTCAAGCTGGGTTTAAAACATGACCAGAAAACATTTACTAGATAAACATCCTTGCTATCATGTTTTAATTCTTTAAAGATTCACACAATAAAAAGTCAGCATTTGATTTTTAACAGTTGACAATAAGGTCAATTTTTTTTCATTAAAAAAAACCCCTAACTTTATTCCTTATTCATAATATAAACCAAGAAAGAAACGAAGGAGTTAAAGCTGTTTGGCAGCTGCTATTTTAAACTCCTTTGGGTTTTACAATTTGCAGAGCATGTCAGTTCTTCCACATTGGAACTTTTTTTAAAAAACACTCAAGCAGAGGAATGTCATAGCACCATCATCTGCTGTAAGTACAATAGTCAGAGATATGATGCAGCAGAGGACCTCCTCCTCTAAATCTGTCACTTGTAATAAATTATGGTGTAGCCAGGAGCTGGTTGAGACCAGACAGACAGAGAAATCAAAATTAAGAGAATATGTAGAATCAGACATGACCTATATAGAAGTGACGGGTAAGGCTGAAGAGAGCAGTATGATTTCTTAGAGGGAGAAGATATGTATGGACAAGGGACAAGGACAGAGCCAATGGCTACCTGGTGAAAAGGACAAACAAGAGCATAAAACCTTGAGTACTGTTATTAGAAAGTAGCAGTTTGAGGCAGTATTCAAGCACACAACACACTGGTTTCTTGTTAAAGGTGCTCAGAAAGTAAAGACCAAATATGGCACTAAAACCCAGCCAGAGCGAATTTAGTTCAGAGACAAAGTCTGCATTGCAAGACCTGCTGGGAGAGTGCCACACAGCAATCAGATACTGTCTTTGACCAGAATACCTAGAATAAGTAAGAAAAATAAACACAAGTAAGAAAAATAAATGCTTACGTTTATAATTCTTCAAAGAAATGCCCTTTTCCCCATAAGCTCATCTTTTCCACACCTACTGAGAAAAGCTATTCCATCATACAAACATCCTGTCACTACATCAAGTCCCTATATCTGGGCAATACAAACCCTCTCTCAAAGAGAGATCCAGGGAGAACTGAATAAAGAAGTTAGCATTTAAAGATAGATAAATCGCTACCCCATCATTTCATAACCTTGCACTAAGTTGACTTCCTCTATTAGTATCCACTTCCATTAAGTCCAGGTTGTCAACATGAACTAGTAAACAGCAAACTACCCTCCAGCTCATACTCAGCACCGCATGACAGAGGCTCTGAAGCGCTCCTGAGCATGCCAGCCTTTGGCAAATAAAGGGGGACACCTTCTTCACTTACCAGCTTAGAACAAGCAGCCAAAGCCAATAAGACACCAGTAAGGACCTTTCATGTTTTCTATTGTGTTTACCTCTTTCAACTATTTGCATTTTCAGATGAACTTGTTTCCTGTTTCTACATTACTTGCTTTTCTCTGTTGCCCAGCTTACAGCATTAGGAGTCACAAAGCAGAACTTCTGTTTAGCTCCCTGGCAATGGAAAACATTAGAAGCCACAACACCTTGACAGATTACAGCCCCGCAGAACCCCAGTCACAAGCTGGGGCCCTCATACACTACTGCTATCTACAGACATCTAACAGCCAAGCAAGGAGTTACAACAGTGGTAGGCACGGAAAGCCCAGCATCTCCAAGTACTGAGAGCAAAACAATGAGACATCTGTTCCAAGCTCACACAGCAAGGCAAAAACAACTGCATAACAGCCACCATTCTTCTGAACAGGAGCCAGTAAGATGAATGTTTCTTCATTTTCCCCAATGAGTTCACAAAATGTTCATAAGAATCATCCTTTTATTTTATTTACTGCACAGATCCATAAAATCTGGTTGCTTTTCCCAAGAAGCAGCAGCAGTGGGGTGTGGATGAGGGTGAAGAACAGGAGCACAGCCTGCTCACTGCTCTGCATTCAGCCATAGCAGCCCACACTGAAGAAGCTGCAGTTTAGGATCCTCAGCTGACAGAAAGCCACCACAACAGACCACCTAAGCCTGGATGCAACATGTCAAGAACACTGAGGACTGGCCAACATCACAGCAGTTGGCAGCCATCAGATACTGCCATGGCTGTCAAGATAACCAAGCTTCCCTCAAGCAGGAACAACAAAGAAACACAGTGCTCACTACAACCTCATCTCTGCACATCCCCCTGTGGTACTGAAGGTCAGCAAAATGCCTCATTCCAGCTACACACTGAGCATCTCTCACAGTGAACATCAGGAAGTACTGAGCAACCAAATCCTTCTCAATCTCTTCTGATGAGGATTAAGAAACTGAGAAAGGAACCAGACACATGGATTAGAGTCCTTCAGAAGCTAGAATGCAGTTGTATTTCAAGCAACTGGAATAACAAGTTGAAACACTGCCAAGCTGTCAGGGACTTACAGTTATTAGAAGGAACATAACTAAGTCCTTTATTAAATGTAGATGTGACATTTAGGGACATGGTTTAGTGATGGACTACGTGATCTTAAAGGTCTTTTCTAAATGCTTCTATGATTCTTTGAGTAAACATCCAGGTAAGAGAACTTCTGCAAGGCACAGCAACAGTTTCCTGTTGGAAACACAGGTCAGAGGCAAGTTCAAATGAACCTGACAATGCATAAAATGTCTCTAGAATCGACACAAGGATGTGTCTGGACAGCCTCCAGAAAAAAAGAATCAGGAAATAACTAAGCAATTCTTAGAAAAACTCCCTGATGAACTATTCATCTCCTTCATACTTCGGCCTGAGCATGCTCCTTGCTCCAAGACAACACAGCAGCACACTGAGGATGACACATGTTCATCTCCTCTGAAAGTCACGGTCATCATGAATATGTGAAGAAATTACTGGCCACTCCCAAAGGTGATTATCTACACCAGAACTGCTAGCAATTGAAGTCCTGCTGTCAAAAATTGCAAGTATGGCAGAAAATTCAGCTACCAGACATATCCTAAAGGGATGGCTTGGAGCACTTACAGACCATAAAAAAAAAATCAATGCACAAGACACATCATGTTACCTAAACATGTAAAATTTTTTTTGTTGTTTTATATTCCTGATAGAGAAAAATGACAGTATATCAGTTACAAAGAAGTATATAGGAACAGTTAGAACCCAAGGACCTACTAGGACTACCAAAGAGAAAAATCTACCAGTACTAATTTTCAGTAATGTCATTTACAGACTAAGACATCTGATTCAGAATCTGGTCAATATTCAGGGTATCTCAACCACTCTACTGATCTTAATACAGATAAAAATATAAACAGTAGGGTCAGTTCTCCATTTTAATGCTAAGTGCATTTGTGTGTCTAGAAAGGATAATTTTTAATAGTATCAAAGGCACTATCACAAGCTAAAGGCTGAATTGTCTTGAGCTACTAGAATGAGAGAAAATATTCTAAGTGCTATAGTTTTACATCAAAGATATAAAGGTCTAATACTAAAATTCAGTTTTTTCTGATAAAGTTGGAAATTTCTAGGAACTCCCAATAATAGTATGAGATACAATGAAAACTGCAGGAAAAAAAAGCCAACCAGGAGCCAGAAATGTTTAACTAGAAGTCTCAGATTGTTTAAAAATCCCAAACAAGGGAGTACACATACTCATACACTCAATTAGTTCACATGCTTTCTATCTGTTAGCAAGGGTTTGCTGCAAATCTACCGGCCATGAACAAGAAGGAACAAACACATCTGTAAGCATCTGCAAGCCAAAACTGCTTTGAACAAAGCCAATGAGCAGAAAAGATGACACAACTTCTGGTGTTATTGAAATATCCACAGCAATCCAAGGACAAAATTGAAGCTAAGTATCCTGGAGAACACAGAATAATGACCATGAATTTCACAGAATAATGACCATTCACAAAGGACAATCTCTGTAAGTTGTTCAAAGTACAGAGTATCATGCCATGAGCACATAACTGAAAATGGTGGAAAATGCATTACAGTTTTACTACTGTGAGGTAAGCTTTGATTCATACCATATGGCCCTACAAGACAAGCATATGTGCACATCTGCACATGTGTGCGGGAATGCCGAGGTCTCCAACCAACTGCAGCCAGCCCAGTCTCTTAGCACAAGTAAGAAGACAGGATTCCAACAAACAAACACAGAGTTTTTCACGAGTCACTCAAAAAAACTAATCCTACTGACTCACAGTTTTTGTCTCAGAAACCTAGTAAATAATACAAACTGAGACAAATGAAGGTATGAAGATAACTAGGTATTATAGCAATACTAATTATTATGCTCATATTTGTTTTACACTTTACAAGGCTTAAACCCCCCCGAAACAAAACCAATTACACTAATATGTGAATAATTCATGACAAGGAAAGGAATCAATGGACTTACAATTAAGTTCTTTTCTTTTTCCTCTATTCTTTTTAAGGTGGTATAAAACACATAGTTTTTTCTTTCTCTCTCAGGTGAAGTCCACCTGTGAGGTCCTCTGAATTCAGAGTTACTTCACAGAAATCACAAGTCATCAGTTTGGGTGTAAAGTAGCAAAAATATTAAACTTAATATTATACTGGATAAGACATGGAGAAGACTGAAAAATGCAATTGGTTATCAGCAAAATTCCTGAAATCAACATTTCTCAGTGTGTCTCACCCTCTGAATTAAAATAATTGTTTCCTATGGTATTTTCTGTGTTGTAACTACAGACAAGTATTAACTTTTTAAAAGCACCTTGAATTTGAGGTGTTTTATCCTCCTGCTGCTTCAGAGCATGAAATGAGATTCTGATGTTATCTGCAATGTCAAGTTTTGTATGTTTGAAATACACATTTGTTTACAAGACTAGGTTTTAAAATGTAGGTTATCTTCTGTCAAAATGAAATAAAGTTAAAAATTAAGCTCAACTCAGAAGGAAAGGGAAGGTGAAGCAAAGTGCAAGAAAAAAAAGGAAGCAGGATCTTAGTAAATGTAGCTGGAATTCAAACTTCATTTCCTATTTAGGAATTTTCATGCCCTCTATCACCTTCATGCTTTTTATTTTTGCCCCCTTTTAAAAAATCTTCTTAGTTTCTTTCCATACATATATTCAGAAAAAAAAATCTTGCCATTCATTCTGGGGACAAGTTGCTGTGTACATAAAAAAACCTCTCAGAATTAAACATCAGTATAACAGGTGGGGGCTCTCTGCCTTCCCAGAAGGCTGAAAACAAGCCCAGACTGTTGTCACACCACTGTGCTGGCCACTGCCAGGCAACTTCTGGCTTTACCCTTTCCACTCATGCACGTGTGACAAAGAAAAGCATGGAACTGCAAGAAGAGGAGGAATAGATCTGAACATTATTTCAGAAGGGTTCAAGCAGAAGCTTCATTACTAAGTATCGCTTAACCCACTAAAAGTTCCCTAACCACTGAAGTAAAAATGGCATGAACTAAGAACGAACTCTTGTGTGAGCTTGATTTACTTCCCAGCCCTGACCTAGACAGTGTATTGTCATGGTCACTGCACTTTCTCTTTACTCCTGACCTTATTTTATGCACAACAGACATACCCTCCTCATCCTGTGACTAGAGAACAAGCAACAAACCTCTCTTTTCCAAGGAAGATGCACACTTTTATTAATTTGAACTTTTATTAATTTTATTATACATTCAAAAAGCTGTAAGAATAACTTAAAAGATTAAACTCAGCAAGTGAAAGTGCTGTTCTTTTTGGCAAACATACCCATCACCTTCAAAGCCTTTGGGCTGTTAAAAGCTCTTCTGAATTTTAACATTTGTAATGAGTAATGAAGGCTGCATTTTACTATCTCCACAAAGACACACCAGAAAGTAAGCAATGATCTGCAACCCAATAATGTCAGATACCATTTGTTTATAGCCAGCCCCATGATGCACCAAGGCTCTGTCAAGATGGACTGTTTTGAGAATATTCTTACTAGCTGTTAACCTGTACAGCATTAGACAGAATGGCATGAAGTTACACTGAGGCCATGGGATTTTCTGCCCCATGTTGGCATCATGGTAAGGGAAGAGTGCCATGCATTTACTTTTTCTCCCACCCAATATATTCCTTTTTGGAAATGCTAACATCACCACAGGCACACAGAGTACATGAGAGAGTTTGGCCAGAAGAATTTAAGCTTTAATATTTTCCCCCATGCAATCAGGCTAGGGGTAAGGGAAGATGACATTTTATTACCCCAAGCAGCTAACTGATGCAAGACTTGATGCTCAAATGCATCACATATTAAAAAGCATCTTAGTTTATGTGCAATCATGTATGGTAAGCAAAGATTCTCTACCACTCTGAAGGAACTTTCAGTCCTTCACTTATTAACGAGTTATATCTTGAGAGCTTATATGCATTTTTTTATAAAAAATTTTCACCACTTTAAAGTACACTTTAAAGCGTGCATTAACTTGCACATGGGAATAACCATTACCTTTCTAGGAGTCCACCACAAAAACTCCTCTACTCTGTTTGCCTAGCCCCTCACCCCTCAAAACTCAAGGCTATTTTTCTGTGCACAGAAAGCCTTGAGACATGACACTACTCTGACCCCCTCTCTAATGACAACATCTGCTGAGAGGGCTCACTCAGCTCTTTATGCAGCAACAGTACACCGTGCTTTAAAAAAACCTCAAACAAATGAAACAACCCCTCCAAGATTCACTGATAGATTACATACAGGTAAAATTACTAATTAAAACAACATCTTCACCAAGACTCTGAACATGGCTAAAGAATGGCAAGTTTTTGCTGAGGTAAAGCTTCATACAGCAGGTAAGTATTCATATCTAACCTTAAGAAGGATGGCCTTATCAAATGTCTGGAAAAACTAATGGCTTTCAACAAGAACTTTAGTATGGCAGATTCTCTTCCTTCAACAACTGATTTTTAAAGTACTTTCACTAATTTAATATTCTAAAGCCCACTGCAGTTATAGCTTACAGCAATAAGCAAACTTGAAATTCATCCCATTTTAAGTTCTAGCTCCTAATGCTTCAGGCTGCTTGAAGCGACTGTATATTTAATTTTCATGTAACATGCTAACAACAATATTTACATTGACTAAGTTTAATGACACAGTTCCCTCTAAAAAGTTTTAACTAGCAGTATACTAAACAATGAAATAAAAATTCCTTTGTTCTTACAGGACAGTTAACTTTTGAAGAAAATGGGTGTCTTCAAATTAAGATTTTTACGGTAGGGAAAATGTAACAGTTCCCACACACAGGTTCACCACAAAACAATGAAAATACAGCTCTCCTTTCAAACATGTGTTCCTGGGTCCTCTAAATCATACATCATGAACCTAGAGACTGGCCCAAGCTTAACCTACTTGCCAGGGCTTCAAATGCTGAAATAAGATGTGAATACTGCAAGAATATTCTGGGTAATAGCAATAAAGACAAAAGAGCAAGTATATAATTGTGCTTCACGGTGTCTGTCAATGTTATTATCCCAAGTAGCCTTTTTAACTGCTGAAATCTATGTCCAGGTCAGCATACTACTCAGCAGGTTTCAAAACTTGTTGGGACCACAATGCAGAGAGAAGTAAAGAAAGCTCCCATCTTGAGCTGCTGGCTCCCATTCTGCAAACACAACGCAAAGCCCAGACAAGTTTACCCCCTCCTGCCCAAGGTGGGTTCCTGCCCTTGTCCACCTCACCCCCTGCAGACCATCAGTCCTGTCTCCAGAGCTCCTGGATACATTTATTTCCCTAGCAATGCTTGCCCAATTCAAATAGAAACAAGAAAAGCCACGAACACTCCCTAGCACACTTTCCTGCCTGTCATCAGCAAAAACAAACCAAGCCTTTCAAGATACCAGAGGGGCCAACACAGGGACAGAAGGAGGAAGGGTAGGATAAAGAGTTAAAAGTTCTTATCTCTCAGCTGACACTCTAGTCTTGGAGACATCAATTCAAAAGTGCAGTAGCTAAGGAAAGTAAAGCAATCAGCTGAAGGAAGGTGGGAATCACTCTGGCTGGCAGACAGATCAGAGAGGAGTGACCAGACACTACCAGGCATCATGCACCAATCACGTCAAATCCTGTGCTGACAACTTGCTGGCAAAACTTACTCTACCAGAAGACTATGGTAAGTGCCAGTACTGCCCCCACGTTTCTTTAGCATCCAAATGAACTAAAATATATCATTTCCTCTTTAGCCATTTAGAACATCCAGAGAAAAGATGACTCAGGCACTAATTCACCTGTTGCCCTACAACTGGGAGAAATACTTGTGAGCACTTGAGTCGTCACAGTACATGTCACAGGACACTTGAGCTGAAACTGTGGATGGAAGTCTGTTTAAACTTCTATGCAAGGCACAAACTGGAAATCCTGGGCAGGGACAAAAACCTGTTCGGACAAGAGACAGTTCCAACTGAAAGTGCCTCAAATCATCTGCCAGCATCCAGGTCCAGGTCTGCCAGTATTAACTGTATAATGCAGTTTTTTTCCCACTGTAAGCAAATTGGTTTTTCAAAAAATTCTTTATGCTTTTACTTTGAGCAATGGGGCAGTATCATATTTCCAGATAAGAGCAGTTTCCTTTAAGTAGTAACTTTTAAAACAGTTATCTTTCTAAATGCTGTGTCTTGCATCTAATGCTTTAGCTCTACAAAAAAACATAATCCTGCATCAAGTGGCACTGCTGCCATGAAGTCCTTGTTTTCCCTTACCAGCTCCTCCCAGCCCTTTCTGCTGCACCAGCAAGAGCATTTCTGTAATTTCTGATGAATCCAGTCAGGGAAATGACCCAGGTGAAGACTGAGCTGCTGCATACAGGAGTCTTCAGTTGGATAACTTCCTTGATCTGGTTTACCACATTGCTACACAAATGCCAGTGTGAGAAAACAAAGATGAGAGTAACGATGCAATTTAATTCAGAATAAATCAACCCCTGGGAATACAAAGCTAATTAAAAACATGGCAAAAACATATAGGCAAGTCCAAACAACTCTACAAGCCTCCTTACTTGTTTCTAAACTTTTCTTTTTGTTTATTTACTCTTGGAAGTGAAACACTTAGGTTCATAAGCATAATGCTACAAAGACAAATGGTTTAGAAATGTAAATAGACAATAACTCTTGTCTGAGTCTTGAAAAACACATAACCCAGCCAGGTAATCCAAGAGTGTGTTTCTTCACATAGCTTATTACACGGCATATATTCAATAGCTCAAGGCCAAGCCAGAGGGCATCACACAGGGAGGCAACAGTGAGGGAGGATTCATCTGACTAAATGGGAATTCAAATAGTGTTGTGTAGGCTGCCATGCTCATCAGTGAAGATTCACACAGTGGATATTCATCAACCCAAATGTGCTTACTCCAGGTGACAGGAATGGTACTTGGCTCCATTAGCTGAGATTAGATCTTCTTGTCTGTAAAAGGACCGTGGGCAACTCCCTACAATGGAGACTGCAGACACCCAAGCCAGACGAGATACCTCCTACCCTGGATGCAAACTGCACATCCCTCACATGAGGAGTACTTGATATGTACAGACTGAGATATGAGCTATTTGGATCTTAACTTTTCACAACTTTTCCCAGTATGGTGAAGAGCAAGAGGGCTGGGCAAAACTGCTGATACATTAATTTCCTTGCAGCAGGAGTATAAATCCAGCTTTTACCTTAATTTAGTGCTGTTTTCTTAGCAACTCTCACAAAATCACCTGAGAAATACTTGTTGTCGTGTATATGCCTTTGCTTATAAAGGATGAAAGACACCTTGTTTCAATAATGACAATCACAAAAGTGGGATGAAACGACAGGAAGAACCCAATATCACTATCACTTCTGTTCATCAATGCAGGAAGAAGGCCCTGGTTTTTTAAGAAAATCAGGAGTACTTTATCTACTTCTACCTCCTGTTTATCTCAGCATTCATCGACTGTCATGGTGAGCTCCTCTTTACTGCTAAACACTATTAATGCATTATACCTACCACATAGTACAGCGGCTCTCAGCAGTCCTGCAGCTACAACTAACTGGAAGAATTAAGCACCACACTGGATTCAGCTTCTTTGCTGTCCCCAAGCTGAAAGGATGCTGCTACTTCCTTCCCCTTGGCTTCCGCTCCATGCTCCATTTCCTCTCTGCTAACTTCAGCTGCCACTGTGTCTCCTCAGAGCCCTCAGGGCAGAGAGGCTGGGGGTGGCTCCTACAAGTGACTCCAGCTCCAGCAAGACCAATGTGGTGCCCTCCATACTGCTATGCGCTCTTGCCTCCATCTGAAAAGCATCCAGGACAGCAGCAGTTTGCCATGGTGCGGTGCCCACTCACAGCGACAGGGAGGCTTCACCTGCCAAGCAGGGGTACAGATAATGAACAAAGACAGGAATTCACTGCCTAGGATGCTGCCACTGAATGGCACAGGCAGTGACAGCTCACAGAACTGCAAAAAGTAAGAATAGGAACAATTAAAAGATAGCTGCAGTGCTGGATTATCAGGGATTTTTGTGTCCTGCCTGCATAAACTGCTTGTACTCAAAACATACTTTTATATCCACTGCAGCTCTGTTTAAATATACCCAATTCCCCAAGTAGCAAGTGATGATCCCTAAATAATAGGGAGTCAAATTTAGAAACTATACTGTACATAGATGAATTTTTCCTTCAGCTTTTCCTCAGGACCTGGTGCTCTTCAAGCTAGCAAGAGTGGCATGGGTATATCTGAATCAGAATATCAGCATTTTACAGAAATGAAAATGCTGCTCTATGCTGGAACATACTTAAAAATACTCCTTTCAAGGGCTCAGACATGCCATTATGTCAACTGTGATTCTATCTTACTATTTTAAAGTGGAAGATTCAATGCATTTAGAAAAAGGAACAAAAAATTACAGTATGTTCACATTCTTATGGCTCTGTATAAAAAATACTTATATATTTTCCAGTTTCTAATAAAACTAAAAATGGTATTTGTAAAAAGCATATGTATAATGCTTATTACCCATGCACAGCAAGCCAGATATTACATTAACTGAAAGCTTAATGTAAACCAGCCTTCAGAATAATGTTTCTGGAATTTCTGAAGGGAAAAAAAAAGCACTCAGTTCTATCTGGCACTTCCTAAAACAAAATGTTTTAGTGTACATTATTAACATGTATTATAATAGTATCATTACACTGATTTTTTTCTAGTAAATATAACCATTTACACAGACTTCTTGCCTCCCTTATTTTCCCTCCCTGGCACGTGTATGGTAAAACCATTGGGACCTGTGAGAGAAGTAGAATACCAGCACCACAGTTCTCTCAGAAGTTGCCTTTCTTTGTATCTAAAGGTAGAAAAGATATATATACTGGAGCAAAGGAAAATTGATATTACAAAACATGCAGCTTGCATAAGGTAATGAATGCATAAGCCAACAGAAATACTGAAAGTGCATTGCTTTGATTTCAAGTTGCATGTATTTCTGAGAGATTACTTAGTTTGCCTTTGGCTGACCGAAAGAAGAACACCCCCTGAATTACAAACATGAGGCTCACAACTGTACTGATCCAATGTACTGGCATTTGAGACGTGGAATAGAAGCCTCACTCTCAACCACACTGCTATTCAATGGTGAGACATCAAGCAGGGCTGTTAAGAAATGCTATTTAAGCTCAACCTCCAACCTGCCAGGTACAGCACATTCCTATAATGACATGACCAAAGCATTGCATTTCTTCTTGACATGCATTTTCTTCTTGGTTTTCTTCCTGTGCCAAGCCTGGCTTTGCCCACAGAAGACAAGAGTAAAAAACGAATCTGAAGTTCGTAATAACAGAAAGTGGAGAGACATTTCTGTACCTGCATTTACCAAAACCACTGGAGATTTCTGATATTTTTAAAAAATTCTAAATGCACAATTCTTCTTCCTCTCCACCACACAAATACATACAGCCAAGCTTCTGTTAACCATTACAATTAAAAATCGTAAAATTGCATTTCATTGTTACCAGAAACCTTCATTTGAAACCATTCACTTAGACAAAAGTTGACACAGCCATCCATAAAAGCTTCATGAACCCAGTTTTACTCTCAAGCAGGAAAAGGCATCAGTATGGTGTTAAAAAAAAGACAAAAAATAAGGAGAGGGAGAAACACATGGCAATTAACACTCAAGACACAAGTGGGCAACAAAGACACAAGTGGGCAAAAAAGACACAAGTGGGCCTGCAGGGAAAGCCAGCATATGAATTTGTCACTTCACAAGTGCATACACGCATTATTAAAGGTACCTTGAATCACTTAGTGCAAGGTATTACAAGACAAAAGGGTGAACACAAATGCTCAGGAGAAAAAGACTGCAGTTTTAAACCCTCAGATCACCTAGGTAACTTGTTCATCTGACTGAGGGAAATCAGTTACTAGGCATTTGTAGGCATTAGTTGTTCAAGACAAACATGAAAAAAACCCAACCAGAACCCAGTGCTTATCTGGATCTGATAACTGATAAAATTATAAAATAATTTTGCTAAAATCAATCACCTCATCTTCATTAACATTTTACAACACTGTCTAGTACTGAGTAAGCAATTGGCTCCTCCACTAAAATAAAGCAACGTCTTTTTTACTGCTTTAGAGCAATTTAGCTTCTACTCTGAGGAGTCCATTTGGGTCTCAATGAAATAAATCTTTGGATTTGATGGTCATTAGTAATTTGCAGCTGAATGAGAAGAGACAGTATGGCAGCGCAAGAGGAAAGAGAGGAAGAATATAAAACTATTTCTGCATCATCTAAACTTTAGCATCATTGTTAAAACTGCAAGCATGGGATAACCAGTTTAAAAATAAATAAAAAAAACCCAGCCCAGAACCGGAGGATCGTTTTAGAGCTGCGCTGTCCAGAAAAGCAGACTTTGCAGAATATCCAGCTGAAGTGACTGTGAAGTTATCTTCCATGAAGTAATGGAATGGCAGCTTGCAGGAAGGCAATTCCAAACAGCAGCACTCAAGCATCAACCCTCCTGTCCTCCATGCATACAGAGGGAAAAAACACTGCAGATTCTGACTAAGCAGCAACATCTGAATTTTTATTCACCATCATACTGGAAAATAATTATCTACCTAATCTCATTCAGGGATTGTGAAGATGAGATATCCTGAGCATATTCATCAACTGGTAGGCTAGTATTTGAATTGCTATTTATTACTCAAATGATATTTTATTATTCATAACTTCTTAATTTTGAAAAACTAATAAAATAGGAAGACCAACTTCCAAGAAATAGGAGTTAAAACTAATACACACTGCAGTAGAAAAATATAATGCCAGATTTCTGCACTAAAACAGAATATTCTAGGATTTCTCTAAAAAGATCTCCCTAGCAGTTACAAATAAATGATCCTCATCTTCTACTGAGAAGCAAAGTTTCCAGGCGATAAAGAAATTTAATCCCTTCCCAAATTACACTGATTACGCTTACATTCTCCCTGGTTTAATGTTACATCTCCATATAACTCTTAAATTCCTATTTGCCAGAAGTCTGTTGTTAGGTTTTATACAAGATCTATTCATGTGAAAAAGCATGCACCATATATTTTGTGTATTCACCAAACAAATCACCAGTGCCAATACGAATTCAGCTTAAGGGCTAGTTTGGGGGCTTATTTGTTTGTTTTAATATTTGCACATATTCATTTCAGCACTAAAAGAAACTGAAGTTCTGGAATACCTGTTAGAACAATTAAAAAATTCAAACAAAACCAAAACCAAACAAAAACCCCACAAAACCATAATTTAGTCCTCATCTGAAATACCTGTCAGGTTTTACATACTTGAGAGAAGTTACAGAGGTAAAGGTTCTAAAGGGTACCTGCATGGACATCTAACAGCCTCACTGCTGGGGTTCCAAGCACAAACACGGACAAAAGCAAACCCATCTGTGAGAATTTTACCCTATTAAAGCAAGTATGTTACTGAGACTTAGAGGGTACCTCTCTGACCTTCAGAGGCCACCAGAGATCTGCATAAAAAAGTCATTCAATTTTCTAAATACAGTGCTAAGTGCAGAGCTTAATAACCAGTACTTCCATATTCACGAATTACGTAATCAGTCTGGCTGAGGAGAATTTGAAGCTGGGACTGTGTGAACATATGTCTGAGACCAATAAAGGAGAGAAATTCTTGATGCAAAGCATCCCTCCTCATCCTTTCCTAATTAGAACACTGACTACAAATCCCACCTTCAAAAAGCTCCAAATCCAGGACCTATTTATTTGGATTGTTAACACAGAAGTGGAACATCTCAACGAAGTCTTATTTGATCTGTCCCACCATGAGGAGGACTCTCCCCCTTAGTCTCAAGTAACCTGTCCAACAACAAATGCTGCAGCTGAAGCAATTATTCCCTAATGGCATGCTCTGGCTTTCTAACCTCTACCTTTATTTCAATCACTTGGTTTTTAACTAGTCCATTCAGCCACAGAGGAAAAGACAGTGATGTGCAAACATCCCTGAACTCTGGCAATGGCCCTTTACTTGTACCTACAACTGTGACCATGGTACTAAAAGGGCAAGAGGGAAAACCAGCTAGTTGAGGTTTTACAACCATTTAGCACTTACTGAGCTGTGTGTATACTAACTGGGAATGTACCTAGTACTAAAACTCTTCTCCCCAGAAAAATCATCACACCTGATGTTCAGGAAGTTATTCAAGGCTACAAGCTGGCATCACATAAACTTTCAAAAAAAGATTCACAGTAAGGAGGTGTTATTAGGAAGCAGAACACATTTTGATATGAGATCAACTCTACATATCCCCTTGTACCAATGTACATGTCCAAAGAAGAAAGACTGGGCTTCTAATTAGGCTTTGGTAAGTGATATTATGAAAAACTCAGATGTTCTCACATGGAAGACAAAATTAGACATTTCTATTTCGATAAAGATATTCTCAACTCATTGACATAGCTGTTATTACTCACATAATCAGCCATCAGTCTTGATGTAGATGTAGCAGCTACAGACAAGCCTTTCCATGCCATCTGAATTGAGCTTGACAATAGAAGACAAGATCAGTCAGACAGTTGAAAGGCACTAATTCTGCCAATACCTCACCACTTTGATTACATGATGGAGATTTTCCATGAGATACAAAAATTATAGTCAATTTTGATATTACCTTGGTATCTGAAGTGCTAGCTTCATGGGCCACACACAGCTCTGGTTTTCTGTCACGCCTATCAATAAATTCAGTATATCCCAAGTTTAGTGGCTTTTGAGTTTTAGTTAGTGGTTCTTATCCCAGAACAGCTATTTTTGTTTGTCCTTTAAAAAAGGTAGAAACTGGTATTGCATTTGATGTAAGATTGCCTGGCGTGGTAGGTTTTCCTACAAGACATCTTCGCCTTTTGACTACTCTGTGTGTGAACATATGCCCACCCAGATTCTACTTAGGGTACCTAAATCCAACCATGAAAGAAGGAAAACAAAAAGGTTACTTTCAATCTTTTATTTCTTGCAGCAAGCATCACTTACTGATTGTTACAACCTGTGTGAGATAAGGAAAGCTCTGAGGAAAGAGGGCATAAGCATCCCCTTCACATGGTGCACATCCACCCCAGTATAGCGGGAAGGATGCTGCCAGCCCGCTGCTGTGAAGGCTCAGCCGGTGTATGATCGCTCATCCCAGATGACACATTTACCCATTTGACAATACATACCACAAGGCCAACGCTGACCACAGGGGAGGATGCACTTCCTTCTAACATGTCTTGTACCCCTATGTACTCAAGTTTTCTGCATCCTGACATGCCCGTGGGCCTGACAGGCGCGACGCCGCCGCAGGATCCCTGTTGGAGCCCGACGGAGGGGCTGCCCTCCTGCCACCAAACGCAAGGCCAAGGGCGAGGAGGGCACGGCGGTGTTTCAACCCCTCATCGAGGCTCCACGCGGGGGAGGGCTGGAGGGCAGGTGCACCTGGCCGGCCGAGGGGCTGCCACACCACGGCACAGGTGAAGATCAGACTTGCGCAGCCCAGGGCAGGACCCGCAGCCCGGCACAAGAGCATCAGGAGCTGCTCCAGGTGCCCCCGGGCGCTCGGGCACTGGCTCGCTGCGGCTTCTGCGCCCACCGGGAGAAGGCGGAGGAGACCCTGCCCGGCCGGGGAGCGTCTCTGTCCGGCTGCCCAGGGGCAGCAGTGACAGACCCCGCCCGGCCGGCGGGAGCCACCGCGCCGAACAAAAGGCCCGGCGGAGGCCCGGAAACGTCCCGGGGCCGCGGCCGAGCCGCGCCGTCAGCCCGGGGGGCGAACCCCAGCCCGGCCGCCCCGCACGGCCTGCGGCCGCCGGTGCCCCCCACCCGCCTCTCGCCGCCGCGTCGGGGCCCTGCAGCGGGCACGGTGAGGAGACGGGAACCCGGGGGAAAAGGACGCAATGCAACAGCTCCAGCGGCGCCGAGGGACGGAGGGAGGAACGGAGGGGGCAGCACAATGAGGCCAGCGCAGCCCCTGCCCCTGCCAGTAACAAAAGCTCCCCAGCCGCGGGGCTGTCCCCGCTTCTCCGGGCTGCGGGGTCTGCGGCGGCCGGCGGAAGCCAGGAGAGGTCTCACATCACCGACTCGCTTCCCCGCCGTACCCTCGGTCCGGCCCCCCCGCACAATGCAGCCCCCGCCGCCCCGGGGACCGCCGCACAAAGCGGGCCAGTCCCGCCGCCCATCCCGCACCGACCTTGAGCCGCCTCGGGCGCCCCTAAGGTTTTGGTCACCGCCTTCCACACGTTGCAGCCCAGCAGGCAGAGGAGAAGCGCCGCCGACCTGCTCATTTCCACCCGCCGCCGCCAGCCGCCGCCAGGGAGAGAATCGCCGCCGGAGCCGCTGCCCGGAGGAGGAGGAGAAAGAGCCGCATCAGGGGCTGGCCCGCTCCGCGCCTCCCTCCATGTTGCCGTGCGCTGCCCCTCCTGCTTTCTCCGCCTGCTGCATTGTCGTCCCGCCGCTGCGCCCCGGCTCCGCGTCCCGCGCTGTTCCCCCAGGCGGGCGGGCGGGCGGGCGGCGGAGGCGAGCGGGAAGGGGAGACGGGAGAGCTCCGCGGCCCCGCTGCCTGTCCGCTCGGGTTTATTCTTTAATTCCGCTCCCGTTTATCCATCCCCCTGCTCTCCCTGCGGGAGCGGCCCGGGCTCCCCGCCCGCCCCTTAACCCTTGGCGGCACCCCCTGCCCTGCCCGGCGGCACAGCGCCCCCTGCCGCCTGCGCCCTGCCCTGCCCCGCCGCGGGGCTCCTCGGCAGCGCCGGTGCCGCCCCCGGCCTTCCCGGGGCGGCCGCGTGTCCCGCGGGGCAGCCGGGCCGGGCCGCGCCCGCTGCAGCCGCGCTCACCTGCCGCGCTCACCTGCCGCGGGGGGCCGGGTCCCGCCCGGCCGCGCCCGCCGCCCGCTCTCCCTCCCTGAACGGCTGCAAAATGGCCTCCCCAGCCGTGCCGGCCCCGCTCGCCTCCCACCGCAGCCAGCAGGAGGGACGAGGGGGAAGGCGGGCGCCGTGACCTGCTCTCTGCACGGCTGGGACGTGTGGGGTTGCGGGGTCCCCCGCGGCCCCACTGCTCCGCGTGATCTCTGGCCAGGCCCCTGCTGCTGCTGCTGGGGTATTTAAAGGGAATTTCAAAACCAAAACGAACCAACCAACCACAAAGCAACGGCAAATGCACCCATCTACTGGTTTTAATACAAAATAGTTTTCTAAAATGCTATAGCAAACTGCACAGAAACTGTGAACTCTGGGTTGGAAATCGTGGCATTGAGGGCTGAGACCGGGCACGGTGCCTCACGCCCCGCCCCGCGCGGAGGATGGCAAGGGTAGCGCTGGGGACATCCTGCCGGGGGCAGGGTACTCTCCCTGGGGGCTTTCCCGCTCGGGTGGTTTGCATCTGCCCTAAGAGCATCTCTCGGCTTGCTTTCCTTCAGGCCAGCAGAGGCAGAACACAAGGGCACAGCAGTCACTCCTCCCTTCCCGGTCTCTGCTGAGCATTACGCGTCCTAAGGGAGGGAGAACAGGCGCTCCTCATGTTTCCTCCAGCACGGAGATCGCTGCTCCAGACAGCTATTATGGCAAGTCTTTACACAGCTGTGCAAAGCAAAGCCTCTGCCCCACTGCCTCACGGATTTCCCACGATCTGCTCCCAAACACTGCCAGTGCTTCAGCTGGCCTCTAAGACTGATGTTTGTATACCTACAAATTTAATCTCTCACTGAGGTGCCCTAGAGTTTCAGGATTTATTTGTAAATCTATTTTTTAATAAAATCTTCCAATAAAAATATGATGTATTAAAGATCGATTTTTATAAAGCAGTACAGTTGTTTATTTTACACTTTATTTTGTCATTTTAGTATTTGACCAGAGTAGCTGCATCACAAGCTACAGGTTGGGGTTTTTTTATGAATTTTATGAAATTCTGGTACCCCAGAAGTGTTAAAACAGACTTATTAAATCATTTTCAGACATACTCCAGTTGATTACAACATATTTCACTTTGGTTTTACTGTTTTCAAATAAATTTTCTGAGAGTTGATAAATACTGTGTAGACACTGCAACTTTATCCTTTTATCCCAAGAATTTGGAGGATTTATTTGTAAAGTTCAATCCCACAAGAAAACTAAGTACAAAAAGGCCATTCAGTTCACAGAGAAGACTAAATGAACAAATACAGATCATGTGATCTTACTCCTGCTTGTCATAAAGAAAGATTTCAATATTGTAAACTCATGGCATGTCTTAAGTGTGAGGCAACATGTTCCTAAAGAAAGGAGGCTGGCCATGTGGCATATAATATAGCTTTTTTCCCCCCTTTCTCTGGATGTTCATGAACTTAAGTTAGCATACGTAGGATGAGCTCAGAGCTAGAAACTTATTTAAAACCTAATTCTGTCTATAAGGGAAGATAGAGCATTTTGCTACAAAGAGGAAAATTCATTTTCCTGTATATAGTTGTATTATTTTCATGAAAACCAAACAGATACAACAGTTCTTGCAGCATCAATGAATAACACATAACAACCGAGGCTGGAAAGAAATGAGATATTGCACAGAGAAATCATAGAATTAAATGGTTTGGCCTGGAAGGGACTTTCAAGATCACCTGGTTTCAATTCTCCTGCATAAGCAGGGACACCTTCCACTAGACCAGGTTACTTAAAGTCTCATCCAGTCTGGCTTTGAACGCTTCCAGGGATGGGGCATACAAAACTGCCCTGGGCACTGGGTTCCAGTGTCCCACCATGCTCACAGTAAAGAATTTCCTCCTGCTGTCTCATCTCAACCTGCCCTCTTTCCATTTAAAGCCCTTCTCCCTTGTTTTATCACTATATGCCCTTGTTAAAAGTCCTTCTCCAGCTCTCCCTTGCCTCCCTTTAGGTAGGCACTGTACGGTTTCCCCAGAGCCTTCTCTTTTCCAGCTGAACCACCCCAGCTCTCTCAGCCTGGCTTTACAGGAGAGGTGTTGCAGTCCTGTGATCATTTTCATACCCCTCTTCTGGACTCCTTATTTGGAGCCCCCAGGGCTGTTCACAGTACTCAGGCAAGGTCTCATGCAAGGAGAGGGCAGAATCACCTCTCTCACTCAGCCTCCTGGCCACTTCTGGTGATGGAGCCCAAGGTACAGCTGGACCTCTGAGCTGCAGAGTTTTAATACACAAGCTGTGTATAGTACCGCACACTCCCCGCATTTCTGTTTATTTCAGCCCAGAAAAATATTTTTATCCTTACAAACTATGCTGGGCACACAGGGCTTGTCTCTTACCTGAAAAGGCTAAATTTATCTGTATAATTACATGGTAACACTCTCATAAATGCTGCTATTCATGTAATGAAACTGAGCTATTCCTCCAAATGGCTTCTCTTGAAATGATCTTTTCTTTGTTGCCCCACTGAGCACTGAAGCATCTAAGACTGACATACTGGTAATGCCATTGATTCCTGGATGAAAACTCCCTGTGACACAAGGGATAATTGATATCTTATAGCTCAGTTCAAATCCTCTTCAGAATTAGGCAGGTGTAAGTTATACCCCAGGCACGTTTCCATGCCTTCTTTGCTGACACTCATTGGCTAGACACCCTTAAGGAAAAAAAGGAGACAATTTACTGCAGCCTGAGAAAACACCACAGGAGCAGGGTCAATAAACAGCATTAATGCAATAAAATGACCTAAGTCAGGCAGTAGAGAGAGCTCAGTTCTAATTTGGGTCATACATGAGCCAGCAGAGTACACTTAGAGAAAAGGAGGGGAATGGTATCCCAGGCTTCATTATTCAAAGCATTGCCAGCAGATCAAGAGAGGTCATCCCTCTACTCAGCACTGGTGTGGCCACACCTGGAGTGCTGTGTCCAGTTCTGAAATTTTCAGAGAGACATGGACACACTGGGGAGTGTCCATTGAAAGGTCATGAAGATGACAAAGGGATTGGAGCATCTCTCCTATGAGGAAAAGCTGAGAGAGCTGGAACTGATCAGCCTGGAGAAGAAAAAGCTCAGAGGGAATCTGATCAATGTATATAAATACCTGATGGGAGGCTACAAGGAGGATGGAGCCAGGCTTTTGTTGGTTGTGGCCAGTGACAGGACCAGATGCAATGGGCACAGACAGAAATACAGGTGGTTCCCTCTGACCATCAGGAACCATTTTTATTGTGAGAGTGTCTGAGAACTGACACAACAAGGTTGTGGAGTCTCCATCCATGGATACATTCAAAAGCTACTTGGACACAATCCTGGGCAACTGGCTCTATGAGGCCCTGCCTAAGCAGGCAGGTTGGACCAGATGACTTCCAGAAGCTCCTTCCAACCTCAACCATTCTGTGATTTCTATTCAGAAAGAATACTTGAGCCTTAGCACTGGAGGTGCAGCGGTAACTAAATGGCTGGGCCTATTCCTAACTGAGTGTGGGTACTTTTTCCTTTCTGCAGCATTTCTTATTTGTCCAGTCCATGCTGATGCTACACACAGTACATTTTTACATTGTACAAACAATTTAAATCATATTTTAAATTGTACAAACACATTTTCAAATAGTTGACTATTCAAGTAATGAATACTAACATACTTAGAATATGAATACCTATTAAAGAGGCTCTCTGCACCAATCATTAGTAGACAGACAGATTCAATGAGTGCCTTGGAGACTATATGGATTAGTTTGCAGGTAGGCTTACAGTTAAAATTTCCAATTTTTAATTCTGCAATATTCAGACACCCTTGAAAGGTATGCTGGATATGCTTAAGCAAAGTTTGGGCTAATTAGTTCTTTTCTGTTCTTTCTCACAATGTCTACTACCATATTTCTTGTGGTATTATTTTCCCATAGACAAATTTAAGTTATGAAAGCAGTGCTTAGACAGCCAATGACAAATCTATAATGGACAATTAACAGTTAAATATTTCATATATAGCAAATGAATTCAGTGAACCAGAAGGTGCAAATATTTGTTATAAAGACATAGCTCTAGCAGGCTGTTATCTAGCCTTTCTGGTTGGCAGTAGCAGTGTGTGCATTTGAGAATTGCTTTGAAGTACTTTTATAATTTCTAGAAGAGTCCTAGTATACTAGTGCACCAGTTGTTTTACATATGAAAGATCACACAAACCTAAATATGAAACAAACAAACAAACAAAAAAAGTGGATGTCATATATAAAACCCTGAAGATTATTTTGCAGTGCTCCTGGTAAATTGAGCCAGCTACAGATTATGTGGTATTAAACATTTTACATGAAAATTATAGAAGCTATTTAGTCCTGGATCTTTCAAAGAAAAAAATCAAAGCTTTATGACCTGAACAACAATTATTTCATATCCTTTTGAGAAATCTAGCAGTGATTGAGTACTACTGTTGTTTTAGTTGTAGCCATGCTGAGCATGATACCAGAACATAATGCTGTCTTTGGTATAAATGCCTTTCACCCTGAAGATCTCAGATCATTTCAATATTGACATACACATGCTGTGCTATTAATATGAGACTCGACTACTGCCTCTATGTGCTCATAAGGTAAAGAAATGTTTATCTCAGAAGACCTAAGTACTTTTTTACATAGGGAAGCCAGTGTGAAACAGTTATGTGTGAAATACATCCCCATACCTGACTGCACACTAAATCGCTTAGTAGACAACTGGATGTGGACCAGCTCAAGATTTCAATAAATATTAGAGCCAAAAGTAGCTTTTACTGCCTTATTTCTACATTAAATAAAATTATATTTATCTCATGGGAGCTGCCAGAATAGGACTAGGCTGAGATTAAAAAAAATAATAAAATCTGTAAGTATTGCATAAAGGTTGCAGAGGAAAAGCTAGTAGGGAGTCTTGAAGTTAATATGAGGGTTTTGGGAGGCCAGGCTCAGCAGCTGAGAAGGGACTGGGAGATCTGAAGCAGGGATGAATGGATGACTGAGGAGTCAGTGGGTTTGGGGGCAGGGGAAGAAAGGATGAAGGAAAGGTTGTGTGGGGCTTCTAGAGCTTTTGGGAGCAATGGGAAATTGTGACAGGCAAGAGGGTTTTTCAGCCTCTAACGTAGCTCTGTTTTCTAGATTTTCCTGCATTTCTCAAAGGTGAATGTAAAACAAACAAAAATATTTGAGAGTCCCAGATGAATCTCTTTTTCTGAGAGTTAAAGATTTAGTAAGAGCACCAACATAACAAAATTCTGAATAAAGTAAGAAAAAGTGACAACATTCATAATAAGGATTATTATAAGGTTAACATAGACTATAATTAAGAGGAAGTTGTTATTCAGTGTTAAAATCCTTCTTTGCCCTTTTCTGGTATTTATGACTCCATTCAGCTGAAAGGATGTCTGTTGTTTGGATATCAGCTAAGTGAACCTGAAAGAAGGTTCTGAAGAAGGTTTGATTTAACCTCTGCTGGATATTATTTACATTATTGTCTGAGCTGCCACAAAGCTCTTATGATACAGCAAAAAAAAGTCAGATTAAAACAAACCAAACATTCTTTATGCTACTGCAAGCAACGACAAAATATACCAGTAAAATAGAAGCTTTCTAAAGTATATTTTGGTATAAAGCCTTACTAAAACCACTGTCTTCCCTAAAGCTCTTGATAAGTAAATCTAAGAGCCTGCCCTCTCTGTTTAATCACTTTGATGAAATACGCTCAAAGCAGTTTAGATCTGAGTTCCTCACCACCAAGTCCCTCCGTTGCTCTCAGCTCTCTCCTGGAGGCCACCACAGCAGTACAGCTCTTGTGGAAGCTGATAGTGACACAAACACCCATCCAGACACAGCTCTGTTCACAGAGTTTGTGAGTGTTTGTGCTTCCTTGTGCCTCCTGATGACAGTTCATTTGAGTCAGCAAAAATAAAATGCAAAAGGAGTCTTGCTTAATGGCCTTGAGCTGTCATTACAAGTCCTGGACTAAAATCTTCAGGGATGAAAAATAAAAAGAAACCACTTTATAAATCAATACAAAACAGGCAAACATTGTTCTCAGAAGCCATAATCTTACTAAGATTTTAAAAAAATATTTTCACTGAAGTCCTAAAGTCAATTATGTCTTTCTGTGGCACCCCTTCCTCTTCTCTGCTTCTCTGCTGTTACCTCTGCTCTCACATCACCTGTCATCCAGGAGACTTCACCTATTCTCATGGTTTCAGCTACTACCTGTATTAACCAAAAGGTAATTTATCTTTCTGCTCCAAATTTTACTTACTTCAAACTTTCATTTCAAGGATATCAGTTTTACAATTGGAAATGATAACATTCTACTCAAAAATGTTGAATTTTCTTTACCATTTAAAACCTGATTACTGTTCCTTCTCACCCAAACTTCTATACAGCACTTACTTTTCATTTCTTTGTCTTTTCTTCCATTTGTTTCATCTCATGCATTTATACCAGTTTATATTTCTGAACTTCGCCATACCTACTGCCATAGTCTTGTCCAAGCAGTTTTACATAATCTCTATTACTACAGGTACTCCCACCTTCCTACTTCAACCTCTTTCCTCCCTTAATCTAAATAGAGGAATGGGGATTTTTTTTACTGATCAGAACCCATCCCTTATCTTTGGTTGGTGTCAGTACATCTGCTGAGTCACACAGACAATGCTGCATCAGTATGAATCACTGTTTCTTCATAAGAGGTAGAGACTTTCAATTTTTAAAGCTCAGGGTTTTTTTTTCCAAATGCCATTATGCAGCAGCTTTAAAATAGCTCAAAGTTATTGGCAATTTGCAAATACCTCTGTTCCAGAATAGAATAGAATAGGATATCCTGAGTTGGAAGGGACCCACAAGGATCATCAAGTCCAACTCTATCAAAAAAGGTCAACTTCTAAAATATTTCAGGTATTCATTTCATCATATTACGGTACCAGCTCTTACTGGAAATAATTTTGGGAATATTTTAACTACCTAGTCAAAACCCCCAAAACCTTATTGACACTTATTGATATAACTTTTCTCAGATGACTGTTTTGCTGCATCTGCCTGCCACACACATCCCATCACGCCTTAGTAATCCCTTCAACAGCCACAGCTGTGCCAGCAAATACAAATAGTTTCTTAGCTCCCAAGGGCCCAGCTTTGAATTAGTGAGTGCTAAACACTGTCCCTCCCACAACAATTTATATGATGCATTTTGTGATGGTTTTTGTTTTCCTTCTGTCACTAAACTCAGGCTCAGAGTTTGCTACCAAGCTGTTTCAGATGACATGTAAGTAATTAAATTCTACAATATTAGTATGTGGAAATTGCTTGGGTTTTCACATGTGTTTATGCTTGTAAATAGTTCTGATGGTTTACTTGCTACTATTCAGAGTCTTATGGGTCCCAGGGTGTCTCAGTGTCTCAGGATACATCTTGGTGTACTTGTGCTTTTTTCTTGTCCTGCCATCTCCCAGTATTTTGGAAATAACCAAAAGCTAAATGCAATATCCGTAAGATTTTTGTCATTCCCTGCAACCTTTATGCCTGAAGGTAAAGACAATCACAGTTCTGCTGTTTTCAGGTTGCTCCTGAGGACCTGAAATGCACTTGTTCTCCATGCATAGCAGGGTGGGAAAGCAACAGAAATGGGTTTCTATATGAAGCAAAGTGTCAAAGGAGCATGTGGCAGGGAAGGAAGGAAGAAAATGTCAGAGACCTGTCGGAGGAAGGTGACCAAAGGTCTGATGAACAATACAAATGTTTTTGTCAGCTGGGGGAAGAAGAGATGACTGTGTTCTCTATGCCAGAGTTTAGGAGAAAATTAACTTAGTCTCTGCTTTAATGGAAAGGAGATAGCAGATCTGTCTTTGTACTTTTAAAATACAAATGATAGAGTTAAAAATAAAGGGTGTTCATCTGCAGACTGAAAGACAATTGAAATTTGAATGCTTCTCTCTCTCTCTCTCTCTCTCTCTAGTCTTTCTCTTTTTGGGGGGTGTTGGGGTTTTTTTGTTTGTTTGTTTTGGTTTTTGCTCATGTGTTTTCTTTCCAGAGTACACTGAGACAAAACATTTTATGTATTCTAGATTCAGCCAAGAAGTTAATTACAATACTGGAAAATATTTATACACTTGTGCCCAAACTTCTCCAGGTCACAGTTTGCATATCTTCCCTTGTATTTCCTATATATATATTAGAAATGCACAGAACTCTGTCTACACTATTCTCTCCTTTTCATTTCCCCCCACCTCCGTTTGTCCAGAGCATGGTATAGGTACATGGTGTGATTCTTGGTCCTGTGCACCGACAGGAGTTGGATTGATGATCCTTGTGGGTTCCTTCCAAATCAGGATATTCTATTCTATTCTATTCTATTCTATTCTATTCTATTCTATTCTATTCTATTCTATTCTATTCTATTCTATTCTATCTGAATAGATTGTTCATTTTAACTGTGATACTTATCACAGCAAATTTGTATTATTCTTGATATGAAGTAGATCCTACTAAGTGAAGACATACTGACAGAACCCTGAAAACATACTGACAGAACCCATCCCTGGCTTCTAATTAAACTTGGCATCTGTGCTATTGATTACAGATGTATTAGAATTGAACATTTGTTGAAAATTTTATTAAATGGCATTAAAAAGATAGGAAAGTGGTTATTGTCTCAGTTGCTGTCTGAGAATCATCTCTTCCCAACTTTATGGAGGACTGTCTATCTGAAGTAGATACAGATTTCCAAGGGAGGGGAGCAAGAATAAGAGAAGGAGCATCTGCAGATGGTTTTGTCTAAAATAATCATCATCTGGAAAAGACAGAGATTAACTAGTGTGCAAGGAAAACACAGTAAAATGTGAAATACTGAAATGATGCACAGGACTGTATTATTTGTCTCATGAGTGAATAAGACCAGGCATTGTAATTAATCAGAAATAGAACTGGTTGTGAAGGACTTGTCTCATGATTACTTAGGAAAAAATTGAGGCTTCCTGAAGAGGCACAAGCCTCAGGAGATGGGAGCTGAAGTGTTGTGAAATGCTTTTGTCTCTGGCATTCTGAACCCTTTGAACACTCATGTAAGCAGGCCTGGCTCTGGAAAAGCAAAGTGGGTAGTTGTGTATTGGAGCAAACTCCTGCAGGCAACGAGCTGCTGCTGTTCACTGAAGCTGAGAACAGCTGCTTCTAGGTAAGGCAGCAAACCTCTGGCTTTCCCAGGCCCTTCCACTTAGCTTGGCTCACTTAACTTGGCTTTGCCTGACCTGTTGGTGTTTCCTAGCATGCTGACACACCATATGCCTGCTTGATTATGGATTACCCACTTTAATTTTACACCAAACCCTGTGCTGCTTCCTGAGGAATATTTACTGAGCATTCCTACACCTCAGGATGCTCTAGGAACAGTCCTCCAGCTGAATGTACACATAAAATAAAATAAAATAAAATAAAATAAAATAAAATAAAATAAAATAAAATAAAATAAAATAAAATGTTATCAGTTCCTGCATCCAGCACAGAGAAAACTTTTGCTCTAAGGCAAGAGCTTTTGTGGCCATATGTTGGGTAGACAGGGTAGAGACTAATAAGAAATCTAAAAATGTGGTGGGGTTTTTCCCCCAGGATGGAAGAAACTTATGGTTTGCTGAGTGTGGAATTGTGGAATAATGTCCATAGATAGAAGTCAGGCTATCCTTGTATTGCAAGGCTCAAGGCCACAAGGACTACTCTGTTTCTCTTAAAGCTCTTGTACACTGAAAAGGAATATGGGAGACAGGAACTGGGAAAATTTGTTGAGATCACTTATTGACGAAGGTGGTATGGCCATCCAACAGAGTACAGAAGTACTGTGCCACAAAAACCGAGGCGATGGCAGTTTCTGCTTTCATGTGAAAAAATTATGCAAATAAAGACTTTCATCGCAATGTATTCTCCAGAGCACAATGAATATAGCTTTTCTGGGGAAACCCAGAAAATGAGAGGTGAGCTCATTACCTGTATCTTATGGTGCTGTGATTTTATTAAGCTTAAGAAAATTAAGACACAAATGAATGGGTTTGACCCAATAAAAATAGTCAAGCCCCTAAGTGGATCACATACTTGAAGAGAGATGCTCAGGAAGCCCTGCATTTGGCCTGGTTGCAGGGGCATTAGTTCAGCATGATAGTGACTCAGACTATTCCCAGAAATTAATCTGTCCAAATGTACCCTGAATTTGTCTGCCTCTGCTTCGGATTGGCCTAGAGCATGCCAGCCTGCTTTTGAGATGTGCTTGCTTTGTGTTGAAGGACACCAGTACCTCCATCAGGAACAGTGTTAACAGAAACGCTTGGACACACAATTCCTATTAACATGAAGGACTCAGGCTAATGAACACTAATGAAATGTTCACTGTAGGAAACTGAAACTCTTCAAATGTTGGTCTTAACCATGCATGCATGCATATGCATGTGGATATACACAAACTATTGAAAATGGAAATCCAGTAGGACCAAGACAGAAGTTGTAAAATTTAAGCATGCTATTGTTGGATTTCCTTTCCATGGAAAGCATTTGTTTATATGTTTGCAATGCCACCATGAAAAATTGTCCTTTTTCAATCTTACTGTGCATATTGTAAAATTAAATGTAGATATATACCAAGACATAAATACATATATGTAGGCATCCAGCTGTATCTGTACATAGTAGGCAAATATATCTATATATATGTAAACATACAAGGAAAGTAAAAGACTTTTATTCTTTGTTTAGTTTAAAATCTCAGGAGTTAGTATAATTCTTTAAAAATTACTATACTGTATAAAGACACACAAATACCACACATTCGGCAAAAACGGGTTGACAAAACAAGAGCACATTGGTACAGTCTTACAGCTCATGTTCTTCCTTTCCAGTAATTAAGGTGTGCTTCAGAATAATGACATTAAAGGCTAAGCATGGCTGTGACTAGAGTCCTGGCTAGCAAACCCTGCTGGGATGACCTCCCTGCTATTGCCATTAAGAGACATTAAACTGAGAGAATGTACAAGGAGTAAAACAGAATTGAAAAGGACCAGACAAAGATGAATTCTAGGGACTGGGAAAGTGGAGAAGGTTGCAGGGAGTTCCAGCTACGAAAATGTTGGGAACAATGGTTTCATATTCTGTAATATAATCTAATGGTCCCAGCTGGTCTTAACCCTGATGGAAAGGCTTTTTTTAAGAACTATAAAAATCTTCATTTTTCATAAACTCTGAGTAATCTGGGAAAAAGAGACTTTGTCTGATCTGAATTATGTGGTCTTTGTTCACACTGTCTTCCTTACTGAATCTAGGGAACAATATGAGAGCCCTCCTGTGGCCAGCTGAACACCTGTAAATTCCCTTGATGGCAATCAAAGACAAGACAGCCTACTAGATCATTACCTAGTGTCTGATTTCTTGTTCAATGGGAGTAAGTTGTTATTATCATACTATTTATTGTGTAGAGGTGTGCATGGCATTCTCAACAATAAATCAAAGGAGACTGTCCTCAAACACTGATGTTAGAGCATCTAAATTAGAGCACAGAGTGAAGTGAAACACAGAAGTTACACTAGTACAGAACATAATGACTTATTATCTACTGCTGTAAGTCAGCACAACTCCACCAACACAGACAAAAGAAGATAAGTGGATTGAAGAGGTAGCCATATGGAACACTTTAACAAAAGGCAGTGGACTTGAAGTAGAAAAGATGGTTCTGAGCACCAGTCTGTCTCTCCATTCACAATACACTGACATTTACACCAAGATGAAAAGATGTAAAATCCTGTGCTCTGACTGGGTATTTTTGATATATCCCTTTGCAGAATGTAGATACTGCACAAGCTACCCAGCAGGATTTTTTGTTAATAGTCTCCCATTTCTAGATAACTTGGACTCTACCAGGCTAATACTTATTCACGTCAACTTGGTTTACAGAAGTATCAGAACAAAAGGATTCACTAGCATAAGAAAGGCTGTCAGATAACATTTTCGATGCCCATAACTTTTCTAGTATAAAAACATCCTTCTGTTAAAGGGGCAGAAAAAGATTCTGTGCAGCCTCTTAAAAAAAGTGAAAAAAGTGAGTATCTAGTCTAAGTACATAAGACCTTGAAACTTTAGGAAAAGATCAACTTATATTATAGAGAATATGAACCAAAAGAATCCCTCTAAAGCTAAGAAATTTGATACCAATTTATCCCTTTCATAACTACAAAAATGAAATAATCTTTATTTTATACAGTCAAATTCAAGAGGACATGCTGAGAAGCAACAGCTTAGCTCCTCTGAACAAATATGCTCAAAGCTTGGCCTGAAGAATCAAGTGTGTGCCCAATGCAATGCAATGTGTTACATTACTGAGCTCTTTAAATGGACATAGGCAGCTGAATACCTTGGGAGAGTTGTCAAAGACAATTTAGACAATATTGGTGATGATTTTCATTAGCATGAGTAAAAGTGCAGGAAGAAAAAGCAGTATTTGATCCTTCCAGTGCAACATTAATCAGTGTTGCCTACCATCAGGTCACCAATTTTACATGTTTTGTAAGTCAGAGCAAAATGCTGTTCAAATAATCTATATCTGCAGTTTTTCCAGCAGCAGATCAGCATTACCCAAACCCCCTAAATAGTTGCTCCTTGAATTTTTTGAGTTTCATGATCCTTCTAGACTTCTAAATTTAGCTGTCTTTGTTCTCCTTGTCAGGCATGTGCAACATGTGACAAACTCTGGCTCAGTACAAGAATTTTAACTGGTGAATTAAAATCTGCAAATCGAAATCAGTCCAAGTGGGGGCCTTTCTCTCTTGGTAGTTCAGGCAGTTGATCAGTAGATGGTGGTGGTGCACTGTCAGCCGATGCAGTTGGCCAATGACAGTAACCAGCTGTAACCATTTTTATTATAGAGCAGACAAGAAACGGTCTTGGACATGACTGAGATTTTAATACATCATAACTTTAGAACATTAAGAAATGAGAAATACTAAATATGTGTGTCTTATAAACAAGGAAAAGTATTTTTTGTTGTTTGTTCCCCGCCCCCAGAGTTTCAGCAAACTTTTAAACTTCTTTTTCCTCATCCTGTATTTTAATTCAGTGAGAACAGAGTCCTTCAGCTTTTGCTGTTTTCATATACTAAATAGAATGATAGAAGCAACAAGAAATAAAATAAAAAGTGGGAAGATGCCTATGAAATTGTCAACTCCAGAAATCCTTTCAACATGGATATTTGCCACTTTCCCCTCCCACACTGACTTTCTCACCACAGCAACTCTCTGGAGGTGAAGAAGGGACAGAAGGAGCTGGTTGTAGTCTCCTTTACCCAGGCAGGTAAGATGGAGAGGGTGAGCACTAGGGACATCCTTCACCTGTTCAGGTACAGGATTCTGGCATGCCTTTGTCTCTGAGTCTTGACCTGTTTGCACTGCTGGGTATTTTAGAGCTTCTTTCTAGGGACATGTATGCCATTATGCACCTGCAGCCAGGGCGCTTGGCATGGGGATGGACTGTATTTATCTACTGAGAAAGAAGAAATAAAATCTTGGAGCAGGACCACAAATGAGTGAATCAGAGCCTCATTTCTGAGCAGTTCAAGTGCTGAAGTTTTCAGCAGGATCTCTGATGAGAGTGACATGCTGAAAGCAGTTAGAATATATTGTGGGCCAGGAGCCACGTAGCAGGGGCAGATCAGATTTCCAGTTCAACTCGTTTGCCACCCGCTGGCCAGGCTGCAGATTTGCTTGCTGCTGCAGTGGGAATTAGCAGCTTCTCTTATAGTATTTACACATGATGGATGATTAGGATGTAGAAAGCATAGTTTAGCAGTAGAGTAACTTTGAATATTTATAGGCTTTGGTTTACAATTTTAAATGTAATGACTCCAGAACTGGGCAGTTACAGGGCCATATTAACACTTTTAATTTGCAACTCGCTTCTGCCATCAAAAGCAATACTTCCTCAGTTCCTAGGTCATACTTCCTAGGCTGACTGACAGATTATGTGCATGAACAATCAGAGCTAAAGGAGCAATTTCATTTGGGCTGTGCATAAAACCTATTATGAAGGTAAAACCAAGCATTAGCTCAAAATTGAACTAATGAATAGTACTTGAGAAGAGGGTAAGAAAGCTGATCCAAACTTTTCCTTTTCCTCAACAAGCTGGTGCCAGAAGAATCTGGTGTCAGAGAAGAGAATTGAGGGGGAAGTCCAGAAGACCTGGCTGAAAGTGTCTTCCAGCAGTATTGGTTCCTATTCTGTTTTAGTTTTGGTCCTATCTTCACCCAAAACCAGAACTACCTTGTGAGGATGAATGAGTCTTTAATTCATCTCAAAAGCACCAGGACAAGTTGGGTAGAGAAAGAAAGAAAAATGTGCCCCAAGGCTAGCAGACCAGAAAAAAGAAATGACCTTTTCAGATTTACTCAACATTAGTCAGGTTATTTCTTCTTTTCTCCCTCCCTACTTCACTGTAATTTTTCTGTCACCTAGAAAGAAAAGCATGTTTAAAGATGTAATATAAAGAGTAATTCCCATGCTGCCCCTTTTGGATTTGAAAGCTGGTAGGAATTTATTGCTCAGTAAGTTAAACCTGATACTGTGACATTTCTAAGGGCAATGGTTATTTAAATACATCCTTATACTATCTCTGGGGTGCCACTGCAAACAAAAAACACAGTCCCCACAGGGCAATGATATCACCTTTACATGACTGAATATAAAAAATGGAAGACCATAAAAATAATCTTTTATGAACAGTTTCTCTTTTATTAGGTCATGGGAAAATATGTTTGTTTTAAAAGGAAACAAAGTACTGCAGGAGTGAGAAATTTAAATAATTTTTCATGTTACTTCAAATATTAAAAAGGGAATACAATAAAATACAAAGAAATTAATAAACTCTGATTGCTCAGACATAGCTAACTTTGCACTATGAAGGTGTCAATGCAGAAACATTATCCCTGTCAGAAAAAAAATCAAGTCTCAGGATAAAATTAATATCTTAAAGAAAAATCATACCACAGCTTGTACTGTAAGGCTTAGTCATCAGTGAAGTTATTTAATGTAGCTGTTTCATACAGTATAATTAAAGTGATAAGTCAACCATAGTCATGACAGTTCTTCCTTGATTAGTGTATATTATTCTTATATCAATCTTAGAGTCATGAACTTTTGGTAAGTTGGGTCTATGACCTTCATATGGATTCATGAGGTTTTACATGCAAATACAACTTCTTACCTACAAAGACTGAAGAAAATTTGCCTAAATTTAAGTATCTCCAGTAACCAGATGGAGCAAATAGTCCTTTAAGGCATATGAAAGTCATGAGTCTCTCTCCCTCTCTCTCTCTCCCCCTGCCCCCATATATACACACACATATATATATATGTTTGATGGAGTGTTAATGTCAGTTATCACACCTATCAATTTAATGTGAAATCTCTATTTTTCTTGCCTAGGTCCATGGCAAAAGATTCAGGAATGAGATAATACCTAAAGAAAAATATCACTGTCAACACTGTAATAAAAAAAAATACCCAGGTCCCTCTGTTCCTTACCATGTTATAGGACACAGTACTGCACTCCCTGATTCTGTAGATGATGTCTATATGTAAAGAAAGGCAGACAATAGAATTTGGTCTTTGACTTGAATGCAGTAATTTATTTTGTGCTGACTATTACCTCACTGAGACTGTTTCCAAGAAAGCAACTTTTAGTATTAAAGGTGAATTTCATGCTTTCCAAGGCATGCAGTGGGAACTTTCCTGTTGCTTGTAGAGCTAATGAATTTTTCAAGATGATACTTTAAAAAATTGCCACACAGCTGACTACCTCTTTTGACTGCTGTTGATAGACTTATGAGCAGTACTGGAAAGACTTCCAGCACTGGGAAGAACTCTGCGAGGTTGCTCTTGCCATTCTTCTGCCTTGGGCTATACTCAGTCTCTGCAGTTCAGCCCAGTTTTCCAGACTGCATGTCCCAAGTCACCCCCCAAGGAAGGTGATTCGTATCCTTCACTGCTCTGCTTGTTCTGAAACACCTTCTAACATCTAACCTAAACCTCTCCAGTGACACATAAAACTTTTAGGTTTTTATCCTATGCAACATGAACATGGCAAACAGATTACTTCCTTTTGCAGCAGCAACTTTTTACATGTCGGAAGTTTATGTCTGTCTCCCTCCTCATTCTTCCCTTTTTTTGGCTGTCAATCTCTGCAGACAGTTAATCATTCTTACTGCCCTCCTTTGGATCCCTTTCAGATTATTCACATCTTTTTAAAATAACTGGAGTTGCCAAACATCCCTTATATGGGATTTCCCATGTTTAAGCCTCAAATCTCACATGCCATAATAAAAACATGTGAAATATTGCCTGCTTGAATATTTCCTCTGTATTTGAATAGGTGACGTGGGTTCTGAGGTTGAAACATAGAAACTTGCAGCTGCTTTCCTGCCCATTCTTCAGAACTGCCTTTGGCAGCACAGAGCCATGACTTGGATGTGGCTGTGACAGAAATAAAAACCAAAGTGTCCCTAAAGGAGCTGGGGAGGTCTGAAGAACAATGCACACCCTGAAGCACCAGAAAGGCATATCAGTGTTTCAAAATTCAGAACTCACCAATTCTGAGATGCTGCCCTGAATCAGATGTAATCCTTCACCCAAGGACTCACCAATGTAACAAGAAAAGAAATACTTCTATATTTTGTAGACAATGCTTTTGTTAATACAGCTCAGGATATGACATTTTAGGTCCCTGACTTCTGTTTTGCTTGGAATTCTCCATGCTCTCTTCTCTGCAAAATGCTATCCAGCAAGTCATGCTCCATCCTGCATTTGCTCAGTTCCTTATACCTGATTACCTGAGGACTTTGTCTTCACTGTACTTCCTCTTTTTCTTATCAGAAGAGTTTTTTTTTTAATTTGCCAAGATCATTCTGAGTTTTGGTCCTGTCCTCCATTGCTCTTGCTGTTTCTCCCTGCCCTGTGTCATCTGTGAGTTTAATACCTGCTTTCCTTTCAAGTATGCAAATTATTTTTAAAAAACCACCAACCAAAACTATAGCCAGACCTTGAACTTTAGCTGATGTATTTTTAGTTTCAACAAAGAATCATCTGCTATGTTATTTGGAGCAAGTCAGAAGCAGAACAGACTCTACTCCTCAGAGCCATTTCCATGGATACAATGCAGCACAGTTTGCTTCTTCACCTTCCAGAGGTATGGAAGTGCTGTGTTTCTTGTAGAAGCAGTATCAGCTGTTGTCTCTGCAAGGAAAGACTGGACAGTCATTCTGAGTGTCCTTAGCCCCGTCCACTGCGGCAGAAGCCCCATTTCAGAGATGTGAGCACACATTTTTCTGGGGCAGAACATGAGATCCACCCAAAACAATAAACATCTCCTCTCAGAGCTAAGAATACTCCAGCACTAAGAATGTCCTCTGCAAAATATCTACTTCAGCAAATAGGAATGCTTTTTCTTGGAGTCCCTAGGTAACTGATAATAACAAGAGAGAAACTACAGCCTTTTTCAGGCTCTAAGACCTGTGACATTCAACTGCAGCAGTGTCCATCACCTCTAAAAATATAAACTGTAGCAGACCCCAATTGCATGAGAAGAATTTCTTTTAACATCATCAAAAGGTCTCGGATCTCTCACTTAGTGAAGAGTTTTAGAGGAATATTTTATTAATTTTCTATGAATATGTATGAATCTTTCCAGTCTGGGCCTATCAGAGGAATGAAGCTTGGCATTTAGGAAATACTTGAACCAAACTCACTTCATTTTTTTCACCAGCACTCTGATTGATGACATTTCTGCGTAAAAGAAGGTTTTGCAGCTGACCTTTCTACTCCTGCCAGAGAGACCTTACAGGCAGTGGCAAATTCTGTCATTACCCAAGGTGAAAAAGATACTATTTGTCCCTATCCAGTCTGGACATCTTGGCAGGATCAGAAATATATTTCTAGTTAATTCAGTACAAGTGCAAAGCTTTCAGTGACCAATGTGGGTGAAAGAGAGTGAAGAAAAGCAATTTGGATTATATTTGAAAGTGAATTTCACTCACTTATGCTATTTCCAATTGAATTTTTAACTTTTAAACCAATTGTTACTATGTTCCAGACCATTAAAAAATAAATTCCTGTTGAAAAATGAGATGGTGGTTTATACCATCCCCTTGCCAACAGTGAGAGTAGAGGTGGCTGGAAAGAGATGAAATGTATAGCCTGTGCTGATAGAACATGGGCTTACAGGATTTATATGCACTCAGGGGCCACTTACAGGACTGTTTTGTGCCTGTGTGGCCAGCCATGAGAATGTCATGGGCTAGTTTTTCTTTGCAATGATGCAAGGAGGTAATAATTCCCACATTTTTCCCTCAGTGACAGGAGGAAGGTAGCTTTAAGAGCTGGAAGGCTGAGGATTGGGGACCTCTAGTTTCTCTAAGGTGATTTTAAAAGATTCTTAAGGTCTACATACTTCGTATTACTAAACTCCTTAAAGATTTATGAAGTTTATGACAATCATTTTTCCTTGTGTAATTTCCTTTCTGCTCAAGTATTTGCAGGAAGAAAAAGTTGGTTTTTTCCTCCATCAAGTCAGCAAAGCTTATCCTGTGAGGATTTCTGAACGAAAGGGGAGATTAGTGTTTCAGGAACATACCTTAAACTCACTTTAGAAGCATTTACTGAACTTCCTGCCATCCCTCCTATCCAGCTGGCTGGGCAGTCACCACCCTGCCTCCCTCTGGGCTTCAGCTTTATTTTATTGGAAGGAATTGAGAAAAAAATCCACAAACAAGCTTTGAGATGCTTTATATCATAAAATCCCACTTGGGATGTGATTGTTTTTGACTAAAGCAGGAGCTTCACTTAATGGGATTAAGGAAATTTCCATCTGCTTAGAGGATCCTCCTTTTCTCTCCCTCTCATTGACAGAGGAAAAAAGTTCAATTGTAATTGTATTGCAGGATAATACATCCAGTGCCTTTTGAATCAGTGCCCACAGCTATCACTACCTCAGCTGTACAGAAGGGAGCCAGCTGCCCTCAGGGGTTTTACCAAGACCTATTTCTCACCACGACAGAGAACAATTATTTTGGTCCTTAGATGCACTTTGGCATTTGCAGAATCATAGAAGATACTGAGTTAAAAGGGACCCATCAGGATCATCAAATCCAACTCCTGGCTCTGTACAGGATTCCCCAAGAACCACATGATCTGAAATTTACAGCTCCTTTCTTTATGCCCTGCTCAAGATGTTTGGGAAAAAATGCAAAACATCTTTTTTTTTTGGAACATTAGCTTTTCACAGAAAATCACTTCAAACTAATGTCTTTTCCTACATTTTTCAGTTTTGGAGTATGCATCACTGTGATAGTGATGGCTCTGCATAGTAGGAGCACATAACTGTTTTGTTAGGACAAAGTAAGATGTAGAAAGACAGCAAAATACAGCAATCCATTTAAAAAATAATAATTCCCACACCACTTACTTAAAAATTGCTTGCATTATGTTTTTGAGATTAGCACAGTACGCTTCAGAAAGTCAGTTACCCTTGCACCCTACTCTGCAAGTTTATCTACCTTCACAGAGCTTTGTTTCCCAAACATATTTGGGGGGGATATTAAAAAGGGTTTTTTTTTTTTTTTTTTGAGATTGAGAACTACATGATCAATATGCTCTTATTGGGCTTTTTCTTTCACAGCATAAGTAATCCTTAGCTGTACTTTTGACATGCATGTTTTGTTATTATAATTGTATCTGGCAGTAAGTTCATAGTTAGAAAAATAGCCCTATTCAGAATGGTTTCTAAAATCAAACCAGTCTTAGAGGACGGTGTAATTTTAAAAAGCAGATCAATGCTCAATTATCTGCCTAAACATATGTCGTTATTTAAGCTTAATTGGTATTTAACACTATCAGTGATTTTTATGAGGGGAAATTAAAATTCTGTACCCTAAGGAGCTTGTGAAAGGTTTCATCAAAAGAAAAAGGTGCAAATGTTTGTAAGTATGCCTTGTTCCAGTTTCAGGCAGAGATAATATGTGTGACACCCTACATAGTTAGAAATTTTCTACTTTATCTTGTACTGTCCAAAATCTGTTTTATCTTTTCATTTCTCTATCAAAGTCTGCTATGCAGGCCTATGTCAATGAAGGAGTAGAACCAGCAAAGCTGATCATCCACCAGGACCCAAACACAGTTGGTGCAGGGTGTGGGGACACTGGGGTCCTCATGGAGCAGCCCACTCAGTATCTGAACCATCCCCACCATGGAGTGCTCTGTGCCCTCCCCTCTCTCCTTCATCTATGGGCCTCTATACAAATATCCATGATTTCTGTATGTGTGTTTAATCTTTGATATTTAATTCAACATATGAAACTATTAAACAAGTACAGTTGTTTTAATGAGTACACCTGCATTTTTTTCCTATATAGATTTGAAGAGAACTGGATAAATTTTGCTTTTACTTTAAACATTTTCAATGGAAACTTGTATTTTCAAAGGAACTATAAAGCTTGCAGAAACTCTTCAACAAGGCGAGGCATTATTTTCTAAATAAGTTTTCATTTTTTCATAAGGAATACAAAATATTTGGAAGGTTGAAATGAATATTCTTTGGTTTTGCTGCAAGACTTGCAGGAAGCCTCAGGGATTTTTATTAGGAGCTCTGTCACTTTAACATTTCTTTATGTAAATGAAGCTCCTGTTAAATGCTAAGTAAGGTTAAGTCATGCTCTGCAGAGATTGCTAAGAAGTTTTATTTCAATTTGTGCCCTCCTCTTGATAACCTCTTGATTAGGAATTCATCATTTCACTACTTCTCCAATTGCCATGGAACCACACATGGAACCAAACAACTTTTTG
Organism: Camarhynchus parvulus; assembly: GCF_901933205.1. Classification (NCBI taxonomy): domain Eukaryota; kingdom Metazoa; phylum Chordata; class Aves; order Passeriformes; family Thraupidae; genus Camarhynchus; species Camarhynchus parvulus. The sequence continues at coordinate 21,413,844 of NC_044572.1, read as the reverse complement.
AAATGAGCCAGAACAACTGGCTCAAAAAAACCCCAAAAACTGCAGAAAAATAGAACAGTAGCAGGAAGAGAAAAGGTTCTGACTGGAAGGTAGGAACAAAAATTTAATAGTGTATTCTTCAGAGTGTGTCCCACTTGCACATCATTCTTCTAATTAATCAGTAAAAATAACAAGAAAAAATAGCCAACCTGCATATTTCTTAAAAAAGGAAATATATAATATTACATTACTTTTCATTAAGATGTTACTTTTCAGTGCTGTTTCTTCCCTGTTTTTTTCCACCATGTTGTCTAGCTTTCACCCACAAGCCAGCTAGAGGGGCCTCAGGGCTCTGAAGTACAGCTTCAATGACACATAAATCACTACTGGAAACTTGCAGACTTCATGCTCACCTGGTTTCTTGGTGCCTACATCACGTGAGCACAGTTTTTAATTGAAGCATCTCGCAGATGAAGCCCTCCACAGATTACATGCTTCCCAAAGAAGGAGGTTTTTTTATTTAGTTCTTGCTAAGGACTGTTGGCCAACAGGAAAATATGTATCTGAAAAACTTAGGTTATGTCCATATGGACAGGTTGAAAATTTGATCAAATGTTGGACAATAACATATCCAAAGTGTTCAGTTTCCATAATGCAGCAGGCTCATGTCCCCTCTCTCCAAAACACCAGGAGAGAAAAGATGCAACAGTAGAGTCTTTTATGTAGAAAAATACTTAGCAAATAGACAAGCCTGCTGAAACATCCCCTGAGAGGCTAAACAAATGTTTACTTGTAATTCTTTTATAGCTCCTTTAAGATGGTATTTTCTCCCCTAAATGCAGTGTTGAAATTCTGCTTTAAGCATGTTTTAAAAAGGAAAGTTACATTTTCAAAACTGAAAAAGAAGTGTCTGTGAATAACTAAATCTCAAGAACTGTAGCTACAGAGCTACAGATACAGGCATTACCCACTCAATAGTTTCAAAAAATACCATGTTTGAGCTTAATAAAGCCGGCATCACCTGCAAGCCAGATTAGTAGGAGGGTATGTTCTCCTGCCAAATTTCAGGCAAAGGTCATATTTTCAAGAGTTCATAACTCAGTTGCAAGATGTTAACAACTGTTTCCAGACTTCTCTTTGGCGCACAAGTTTCAGTTCAGAAATCCTTCCATTTAATCAAATACAGTTCACGTTAAGGGACAAAGAAACCAACTTTGAATCTATTTACAGTGTTTTGTTTTCAACACTGAAGTTTCACCATTGGGAATCAATGTAAGACATAGAGTACAAACAGTTATGTTTATTTGTACCAATTGAAGAGCATTGTTAATGATATAAGTACCTAGTTTTGCATACTACTTTTTACCAGTAGATTTCATGAAGTCAGATGTCATACTCCATGTTAATTAGATGAGCACCTAGCTCCGTGCAGTACTTTTTACCAGCAGTTGCCAAGAAGTCAGGTTTGAGGCCTCTGATCTACAATCAAAGAAACAAGTTGACTGACATATAAGCTGATCTACCGGACTAGGAACTGAGGTATGAAAAACATCTGGGGATCTTTACTCCTAACTGGGCCTGCTCACCACAAGGCAAGTTACATGTGCAGCAAAAAGTACAATGCACTATCTTCACACATGGATGTGTATTACAAAGTCAGGTGTGTAACGGCCTGTTCACCCTACACAGCTCCAATCATGGGTGTAGCCATGCCTTGCTCTGGCCAAGAGGGATCAGTAGCCCTATGCAGCTCCAGGGAGGGCTTCATTTGCCTCTCAGGGGCACCAGGAGTCTGTCATCCATGAGCTATAATTATTATACTTTTATAGTATCCTAAGAAACAGGGTTTAGATAGAGATTCTGCAATTGTCCTAAACACCTAGATATCGAGATATTGAACCTACAGGTTTTAGAAGGTACAGAAATTCAGTTCCCACTCATCCCCCTGCAAAACAAAGCAGGGAACAAAGTCACTCAGTATTATCCTTCACCTGAACACCTTTAATACTTTTAGAGGTGTAATATATGTAATATTGTAAATATATATGTAATACTGTAAATAGTTTTACAATAGTTTTGTAAAGCTTTCTTTTACAATATCTATTGAATATAAGCATTGTACACTTCATGTGGTAATATGTCGTGTAAAATTGTCTTCTGTTGCAATTTGTGTTTCTTAGTCTGTGAAAACCATACAAAATTAATAAAGTTTCTAAAATAAATAAATAAAAAATAGTGATCTGATTCCTTGCTTCAATAAAAAGCTTAATCTGCAGTCTTCAGTCACCTCTGTGAGCATATTTATATCCCAGGCCAAGCATGACTGTGACAGTACAGAAGGAACATCTGTTTGTGCAGAGCAAACAATTATTACCCATTATGAGGACAGCACTGGAACAGAGATACAATTAATTACAGTAAATTTAGCACCATGAATTGAAGGACTCAACTCCCATTAGCAAAGAGGGAAGGGAGGCTCAGCGGCAGATAACATCTTTTATAGACAGGGATCATATAAATGCCCATTTCACACTTATTTAATCTTGCAAAAACACTGTTAGGGGGCAAAAAGAATTGTTCCTGAAAAGCAAACGAGCTATTCTAAGGTACTCAGACACCCCCATACAGAGTTTGTGTTCAAGAGAACCCTGAACAGTCAGGACAGCCCATGATCCAAGCTGGCAGACCTGCTGGGACACGATGGAGCCCTGAGTGCCCCCATGGACAGATGCAGGGCAGTGCTGCCAAGGTGCCCACCTCACCCCTTCAGAGCTGTGCCAAGGTAGGGATGCACCAGCAGCCCTGCTCTGCACCACAAACCACATTGCACACAAGAGGCTGCCTGGGGTAAAGGATGCCAGCTAGGGCAAGGAAAAGGGTGCAGGCCCATGCAGGCAACCTGCCCAGGGTTTAAATCCTTCAATAAGGCTCTACAGTGAAAAATAGTGTGTGATTGTTGGCATAGAGCCATTCTCTGGAGGTAAGAGCAGCCACCAGAGCGGGTATGTTCTTGTGAAGATTCCTGAAAAAGAGACCACTGTATTTGGGGCCAAAGTGTTGTAACACGTTTCTCTTTACGTCCTAAGTATGCAGCAAGACAAAGCAGAAAACGAATTATTAGGAATCCATCAGTGGCTTTGAGATGGGAATGTAATAAAAAGCCAGAAAAACCAGCTCACTCTCCCATATCTAAAAACTCAACCAGCCAAAATTTCACCTGTGAAAAGATCTGAGTTAATATATGGACTGACCATGAACTGGGTCCAGCTAGGTTGGAGGCTAGATGTTGAAGTTTCTACAGGACTCTCTCTGAACCACAGGCTGTATCAGAGAAAGTAGAGCAGAAAATACTTCCAAAATTATTTGGAACCTCTTCTTTATCTTCACAGATAGGTATATTTCTATATATTGGCATCTAGTGCTGGAATTCTTTTTTCCCCTAATAAGGTACAGGTGATGAGAACAGCACAACAATGAGGAAGGTCCCTTGCACTCTGTCTGTAACACTGTTGTCAGGAAAGAACTAAGAAATGTGTAACTGCTTTGGTAGTTTTGTAGTCTTTGGTCCATGACTGAATAATTGGTGCTGAGGATTCTGGAGTAGGCAGCAGCACCCTGTTTTGGTATAGACACTTTTTTCATAGCTTGCAGGTAGGAAAACTTTAATTTAAATCTTACTGAAAACATACAATAAAAATAGCTATTGACTTTATTGACATTTTAGCATGCAAGGTATTTTTGGAAATTATTTGGAACCTCTTATTTATCTTCACAGATATTTCTATGTTGCTTGTGAAAGAATATAATTTAAGTGCAAAATGTTTGAGTTAATTCCTCTCTGATAGTACAAACTTTTTCTTACTTATATCTTTAACTTGATGATAAACACCATCAGTTGCATAATTCTGTAATGTTATCTTTAGTTACTCAAAACACACCAACATGTCTCCAAATTATTGCAAGTCATTTAAGTGTCCAAGTTAGTGGCTAACCCTGTGTGAAACTGAAACTTGCGCACCAGGGATTTTGTCACATGGTCTAAGTGTTCATTAAAAATGACAGAAGGAAAAAATATATGGAAAAAAAAAAGAGTAAATTCTGAATTCTAAAATATAAACCAAACGCTTGGTTGAGACTTGAAAACTATAGTTTCATTTATAGTTTTCTCAGGATATCAGTTAAAAGTCAGCATGAGTGTGTACAAACAAAGCACAGATCTGGAAATACCACTGTGTCAGATTCTCAGCTTTTACCACAGACAGTGCCAGGGTGTGTATATTAAATTGCTGTGGCTTTAGAGATGACACTGTCTTCCTCATCCTTCATCCCTGACCCCCTAGCACAACTAGAAGGAACGCCAGCAACGCCATTTCCTGGCCTGGCACAAGTGCATTGTCCAGACCAAAACACCAAAAAAGTAATGTTAGTGAGTAGAGGGAAACAACTGTCCCACGGCAGCACTCACAGAACTGTCTTTTATGTTTTTCATCATCAAAGGGCTAAGCAGTGATCAGTGTATGACTCTACAACTCTTTTCATGGATATTTTATAATCCAGAAATCATGCCTCCCAAAACTTGTCATATGTAAATTACAAGACGCATTTAAAAGCCTGTTTCTTTATAAAGCACTTTAAATCATGTCCTGTGCCCTACAGCTGTGTTCAGATACTTCCAGGTCAACTAAAATGTGTAGCAGAATCAAACTGGGTATATACAATCACTTATAGTTTCTTTAAGCAAGGCCACCTCAGAGAGGTAAGAATAATAGTCTAGGAAATGTTGAAGAGCCTTTTTTCCTCCAGCCAACATACAAAAATCTACAGCTACTTTTTCCCAGAGGCCAATTTTCCTGTATCATATAATGGAAATTGTTGCTTCATTTGGCCTGAATTTTGGTATATTTTTAACGGTACTTCCCTAATGTCGCTGTTCATCTGCTATTATAAAACAATACTTACAGCTTGTTTACACTTCTAGCTGATTACATTCATATAGTCTTCATAGAACAGTTTTCTACAACAATTCCGGAGCTACCACCCCAATAATGATAGTATTAGCTACCACCAGAATGATAATCCAGTACAATCCTTCCCATACTAATAGCTGGAATTTATTTCTATGCAATTTCTGGACCATTTGCAGCCTTTCCAAATCTTATCTAACACTCTCATCTAAGGAATGTTCTAAAATCAGATTAATGTATATATAATATAGTTTTTTGCTTGGTTTTGTTGCAATTTCTATTCTGTAGCAAAGATAGCATTTATAGTTTTGACAACTCTCAAGAGTTTGTGCCTTATTTGAAACACATGTATTTGCAGATGGATAAAATGTATCTCTATATTTTAGTTACAGTGTTTGCAATACTTGACCCTTGTGGAGATGGCAAAAGTCAATTTCATTTAATGATACTTTCTATAAAGACATTAAATGTTTCTATCCATAGACCAACCTCTCCTTATTTAATTTCTGATAGCACCTCTGGCATACATCCTCTAAATGTCCAGTTTTTATGCTACTGCTGCAGGAGATCTGCTTTAGTGCATTTTATTGGAGTCTTTTAGACTTCAATAGACAATCTGGGTTTGCCCTTACCACTGCTGGTGAATTCCAAAATTTTGTCAAGCACCAGTTCCAGATTTTCCAGTTACAGTCACCTTGCCACTTCATCTCATTCTGCTTGTTTTCAGGGACCCACACTGAGTTTAAATCTCTAAGTCATTGGAAAAGCTCTTCCTGCCTTCAGGAACTCTGTATTAGGACCTAAATGTTTCAACTAATCAGGCAGCTAACACCAAGCAAGTCTTGAGATAAGGATGGATAGATGGGAACCCAAGGGGACAGGAAAGAGGCAGAGGCCACAGTGGGCTGGAGAAAGAGCTTCTAGTTTAGGCAGTCTGCAGCTTTTCGTGCATGTGAAGAATTGCAGCTGCTGATATTGTAATATGCCAGAAAAAGGAGCAGCTGCAAGAGAGGAAGGAAGGGAGGACTGTGTAGGACCTCCTGACTTGACCCCACACTTGTGTAGTGTAAATTTTTCCTCCCTCTTCCCTGCCATTCTCCACCCATAAAAATTTGATTACTGTGATTTCATGCAGGTGAAGTGAATTTCACTTTTAAGGCTTGAAGGTTGTTTCATTTTGAAACTCTGAGAGTTTACAGTAAGAGAGTGGGAAATGAGCTGTGAGAGATCACAGGTGTGATTTTACATGTGGGGTTTTTGGCCATTCAGTTTCAGGAGCTGGCTTTTTAATACTTCTGAAAGAACTGCACACTGAGGATGGCAAACTCTCAGGTGAATGCCATAAAATGAAACACCATCTCTGCAGGATGTGGTTTGCCTGTGTTAAATTTCATATCTGCCAGTCATAATAGCATCCTGTAAACCTAAAACATTCAATGTTAATGTTATTCCGCATTTAAATAAAAACATTAATTAAAAACCTATTTTAAAGTCTGTCATTTCTTGATTCATGTCTTACAGAATAAGCTATGACTTTTCAGCATATAGAGTGACTATAAAAGAGAAACTGTAATTTCCTATGTCATTAATTTTTTTCCTGAATCCTTACTGCTTATCTAATATATTTTGGTCATATAATTATTACATGTCCAAGGGAACATATTGTTTCTATAACTGAGCTCTTTATTAGATATTTCTCTTGCAAAACAATTCAGAAGTTTCCATTCTATTTTTTCCCTATAATGCTCTACTGCAGAGATTTTAGATTTAGTTGGACATATTCATGTTGCAGATTTCAGTTTTTTCTTCAAAAATCAGTGATTCTTTTTATTACTTAAAATATTTTCATATTCTGTAGACAACTTTACAGCTGATTTAGACAGGTCTGTAAAAAGAACCATAGCCCTTCACTACAGCATTATGACCTGTGGGAAGCTGGGGAACAAGACCATGGGCCACTGGGAGCACAAGGCTTCTCAGCCAGACCTTGCTCTGACCTGGGCTAAAACATTGCCAGGTTTGTGAAAGGTTCTTTGACATAAGAAGCCTATGGGCTGTATGAGAGGAGCTTGGGCTTGGTACCTACAGTAGGATCCAAAGATAGACCAAGAGAGATGGATATGTATAGGATATGGATCCTGACTGTGGAATTGGCTGGGCGCTCTGCTATAGACTTCAATTTTCCTCCCTGTAAAATACTTTCTGCCTGAAAGGAAGAAGAGGGCTGGTAGGACACTCATCCACAGCTCACACTGGTAAAAGACCAGTCTGGGCACAGGAGCGTTTTCAAATCTGAGTGTTCTTATGTTACCTATGGACTGCAGAACACTGCTCTTTCTTCCAAATTATTCATTTTCTTTTCTATCAACTAATTCTAGTCCTTGAAAATACATGGCAGAGTCTTCCACCCCAAGCCCTCCTTCCTGCAGCTCACACGGGATGGCCACTGCTCTCTGGCTTACTAATTCCTTATCTAAAGGGAAGCTGTCCTGCAAGTGCTGCTGGATAAAACTGTCTATCACACTTCATAAAAGATGAAACACAGGGACACCAGACAGCAAACATAAACACTCCCACAGACCTCCTGCCACCATAAAATAATTCATGGGGTTGCAGCTAGAGTGGCATTCTGTCCCTGATAATGTTCCCAGCTGGCTTACCAGCATCTATAGTTTCCCTGGCTGTTTGCAGAACAGTCCCAGCTCTAGTTTCAGTTCAATAACTTTATTTGTAACCTGCTGTTAAGGAGGTTGCAGATGTGATCAGGTCTCACTCACCGAGCAGAAAACTGTGTCAGGTATATCAGAACAGCCATCATTGAGCTCATTCTGAGCATTGTGGCTTTTCATAGAATAGTCCCAAAAGAAAAAGTCTAACTGCCATCAACTCATTTTTCCTTTCTGAAATGTCTCTCACAAATCACTGCAAAAGGTCTAGGGAATAAAAATTTTAGATAAATAAGCGAAACAGAGAAAAAAATAGGCTATGGACAACAGTTATCATAAAATCCAATACTCTTCTACCTTCAAACCCGTAATTCTGTGAGATCATGTGAGAAACTACCAACATTTCCACCTTTTCTCCTACAGATGCTATGTAATAGCACAGTGGGGGCCACATTTTTCTCACCTTATGAGATTTTAATAGCTTTCTTATCACTCTCCCATTCACAAGAATCTTTTTTTAAGAATGCTAATAATTGGTCTCTTAGAAAGTCAAGTCTGTAGGAGAAAACCTGAATGGAAAGTGCAAAAAGAGGGTTTTCGTTGCTGCGAAAGCCTTTTCTGAGAAATAGCTCTAAGTCCAAATAGGAAAGGCTCAGGCAATAAGTAGAGGAGTGAGTTTGCATGTACTAAGTCCTTTAAAAGATACACCTAGATGTGGTGCCTAAGAAATGTCTATTATTTCCTACTAGGCATAGAAAAATTGAGAATGGAAATGAATGAAAAAGAGAATGATATAGAAAGAACATGCCAGTGGCAACCTGGGGCCCCAGCAGAATACTACCATTGCATTAAGAGGCACACAGCATCATAACAACATTAACTCAGATGTTTGTCAAATTTCTTCTCTTCTGTTTTTTGACACCATCATTGCAATAGCCTTTTTACTCCCATATAGACAAAAAAATCCTTCAAAATGTGAGAGCAACAAGTGAACTGAAAACATTTCTACACTTGAGTGATACATGGCTTACGATAAGACCCAACTGAAAAGATAGTTGTCATATATAACATAACATTGGGCTTCTATGAACATAAATCTATGGATACACAATGAAAAATTCATTGCAAAGTTGACATGAATTGAACAACCTGCTTTTAATTGAACGCTATTTCCTTTTTCCCATTATTTCTCTATTAAAGCGCATGGCTGCTCTGAGAACCTGTACTGCTAAAACAAGCTGCACGGTACAAGACACTCACTTCTGTATGATTGCACATTTTTCCAGCACAAACAAAAGAACTAGAATAAGAGTCTGTAAAGAATTTTGTTCCATTATAAACTCAGAAACTTAGAAGCTTGATTATTTCTTCACTCATTGAACTCCATTGCAAAACTAGGGCTGGATCCAGTGTACTTTGAATAGAGGGGAAATGCATTGCCTGCACGTCATCGAAGAGAGCGTTTGCTGCTCCAGAACAGACTGAGCTGAGAGCTGAAAGCTACACTAGGAAAAGGGTTTAGGGAGAGGGAAGTATTTTATAGAAGTCAGGGAAGTTATGATCAGCAATCTGGATCCAAATCATAAAGAAGCTATCTTCTCTGTAAAGCCTCCTGTAATTAAAATCACCTAAGTTCAAAAGGGAAAAACAATGTCTTACTACATTCTTAGTGAAAGCCAGGATATTGTCATTACCTGAAAAAAAAGTAGGCTGAAATTTTGAAAGTCTCTGATGATAAATATAAAAGTCAGCTTAAAGGGAGCCAAGACAGACTTTCTTGCTGATAATAAAGTTAAACAAAGTAATACTTATTTCATTAAATGTGGCCTGGAATGTTTTCTGTTTTAATCTCTTGAGTCACATAAAAATACACTGTAAGTTAAAAATCAGAATAATTAAAGTAATGGCTATATTTATAAATGCTGCTACTTCTTTTGCCAGGTCATTTGGAGCGTTCTGCAGCAAAATAAACAGATGTTGAAAATATTAACACACTAATATAAAAACAGCCTCTTAACATTTAAACAAGGACCATTTCAGAAAAACACACACAGAAAAAAAAGAATTTGAAGAGGGAAAAAAATGGATAGAGGTAAAAAATAGAAATCATTGATGAAATGTGACATAACTGAACCTATTCTGGTGCAGAATGAAGGGACAGCCAGAAATGCCCCTTAAGATGCTGTCTTCTGATAATGTGTAAGAGAGGAGTAAAGCCCTGGCACCAATACACACATCCTCCAACACTAAAACTCATAAGAAGCACCATGGACATATCCTAGGGCTGTTCCCACTCTGCCACTGCAAAAAAAGAAGGAAATGAGAGAAAAGATGAATATTTTCTCCCTTGCAAAGCAATCACTGGCACACTGCTCTGCAGGAGTGTGTTGTTCCAAAGCTCATGGGGAAGCAAATTTCACGGGACAAACCAGTCCCATCCATGCCCTATCTCCAAAGAGAAGGGACACTTCAAGAGGGGTGTCCCTGCCTGCAGAGGACTGTCTGTGCCTTAGCCTTCTCTGTCCCTTTCCCTGCCTTAACCAGTAAGCTGCAAAGCTGGAACAGGGATAGTCTGATCCAGAATATGTCTGTTAAGAATTCAGGACTACAAGGGATTTGGAGCAGGTGGTAACAGATCGTAGTACCCTTGGCACATAGGAAATCTCCACAACTACTAAGGCTGCTGAAGCCCCTAAGAGCAGGTGAGCTGTTTAGCATTGTAAACAACTACAGAAAACCTCCTCTGATGGAGAGAGCTCCCAGCATCATGGGTCTGCCACCAGCCATGACAGTGCACAGGAGCAACATCTAAACTACTCCACAAACTGCTTGACATTTCCAGCTTCAGATGTTGGACTTAAGAACAGAAAAAAAAAAACAACCAAAAAAAACCCCTCAAATTCAAATGAAGCATGTATTTTTTCCACTTACAAAAGTCTTTGCTTTTTCCTCCTTAACTTGAAGGCTTCAAAATTAACCACAGAAATTTCCTGTCCAAGAATAAATAAGCCCTAAGAATTTTAATGACACTAAACACCCTCAGCATCATTCATTCACCTTTCTTTAAAAGAGAAATAACCTTTATATGTCTCTTCAGTAGTTCTGTGAGGCCTGAGGCTCCCACCTCACAAAATATTTAAGCAATTGCCTAACTTTAAGCACTTAAACTCATGTAGGACCCAGAGCACTAACACAAAAATGAGAGTGCAGAGGGTAACTTAATACTTTGTGCAACAGATAAAAACAGTGTATTGTTTGGGTAAAAATCCTGGCAAAGAATAAATTTTCCTTTTTAAAGGAAAGACCAATATTTTGAAATGAAATTAAATCAAATCTAAGCTTGGGTCTTGGAGTGGGACCACTGATACAGTCACAAAACCCTTATGAAATGAATAAATGTCATTAATGTGAGTGTAACACTGAAATTAAAGACTGTATGGAACTATTTAACTGCCTCAGAAGAGAAATTGAGGAAATGCTTTCTGGTTTTGCTGCTCAGTGTGAGCATTGACTAACTATAAAGTTATTCTCATCACTGGTAACACCTAAGCACAATAGAGTGTTGAAAAACATGTCTGACTTATGGATAGAAAAACTTGATTGGTGGTATTTTTATAGAAGCCATTCAAACTTCGATGAGGAGGAATGCTGGGTACCAAGTGTACTGGGGCCTGTATGGAGTGCAGACTTTCTGTCTTCAGAAATGTAACTCTTCATAAAGGGTTAGTAACACTTTTCATTGGCAAGTACCTGAAGGAAACCTTGGGTAGCCTGGGGACACTCAGATTAGCATGCACTGTCAGAGACATCACTATGCTTGTAAAAAGTCTTGCTAGTCTGGGCACACAAATTAGGTTCCATCCATTTATACAATGCCTAAAAGATACACTATTGAAATTTAACACAGTAAATGATCAATAAGGAGAGTTCTGGGAACATTTGGTGCTCCATATTCTTGACTGCCTTCATAATAGTTCTGCTTTCTAAGTCTTAATCCATCTTCCTGTCTTATGAAGATCCATTTGATCTCCCTACCCCTAGAACAACTGTGGTGCCACATCTGAAGTGGCTGAAGTGAATTGTCACACAATCTGCCTGTGCTTTGGCCATGCTGTAGTCCTGGGGGAATACAGTATGGGGCTGGACATCCTCCTCTCAGCTGCATGCCTCCTCCTTCTGTCCCTAGCTCACGCTATACCAGAAAAAACACTCTCAGCTATAGAGCTCCTGGTCCTGAGAGGTACCTGACCTTGAGTTGTCTAATTTTAAATAGTCTTTGCTGAAGAATAGTTAGGGAAGAACTGATAGGTGACTCCAAGATACTGGCTTTTTATGGTTTGGCATAGGGATGTGGACTGGAGTCCCTGCACACGGAGATTTTAAAAGCATGGGGCCAAATTTACTCCCAGTGTGGCTGTATTGGCACTAAGGAAGTTACATCTGGGATGAATTTGGCCCTTAGCTTGAGAAAATTGAAACCTTATGAAAATCTATTGCTGATTTAATGACAATGCTGAGCAGTAAGCAATTTTACAGTAGGTTCCAATACACAGGATAATGAATTGTTTTCCTTCTTTATTGGCAGCTAGCCCTGTTTAATCAAGTTGCTAGAAGGTGGGAAGTGTCCAGAAATCCTATTTGCTAATCCTATTTGCTGTTTGCTCCTTGAACACAGTATCTTTTAGGGCTGACTGTATGTGCACCTGTGATGCACCAGCACAGCAGACACAACCTCCACTGTTTCCAATGGGCTGGGGATGGTGGAGAAAGCAAAACTGATGTCCCACCAGAATGGTGGAATGGGACAGCTCCCGAATGCACTAATTATTAACTTGAATGAGATACAGCTGGAGATCAACTGTCAGCAGAGATGGGGGAAAGTCTGTAAGAATAGAGTCCCACTGAAATACGGCCTCTGCCTGAGATAGTAAAGTTTGGATGGAAACCTCACCTCAGAAAGCAGAATAGGTGAAGAAATACCTGTTCCCAGTGCAGCTGTTTTACCCTGCACTCTTGAGAGCAATACCAAATGTGCAACTGGCTTTCCAGAAGGCCTGCATGGGGCACAGGAATGTTCACTGTGAATTTATCTCCCTGTCCCAAATTCTCAGTTCTGGTTGGAAGGGGTTGTGTGGCCAACTCAGCAGATTTTGCCGCTGAAATAAGTTTTGCTCTGTCTGCAAAATACTAGGATTCATTCTGTAGCTGTAAAAAATACTGGAGAAGAATTAAATACTTGTTTTAAAAATAATTTAATGCTCCCAAATTTTCACAAAAATGGAATTTTAAAAAGAGAATTTAAAAAAATCCATAGAAGAAAGGTTTTCTAACAGCCTTTGGTTTTCAACCTCTTTCCTGCCACTGAAAACAGTGGCCTCTGTCTAGCATTTAAATTTTCCTGCAGCTTCACAGAAACTTCAGCTGGAGCATCAAACCCCCATAGTATGTGCTGTTGCTTCACACTAACCATGATCTCATTATTATGATACAAATGAATGTATCTTTCACAGCAGTCATTATACCTATAAAGAACTCAATGGCTGTAGTAGCTCTAAAGACCTCAAACAACTAAATGAATTATAAACCATTCTAGCTTTCCCTAATAAGAGTGAATCTTTCCAGATGTTCTTTAGCCAAATCACTTAAGCAGTGTCCAGGTTTATATACAAACAATTTTCCATTTGCTAGTTTATAGTTTCCTGTTCTTTGCCCTCTTTAAAACGTGAGATTCAAATCTACTACTTCTTAATCTCCAGGAATCTCTTCTTGACTCTTGTGATCTTCTAGAAAATGTCAGTGAAAGGATTGCAGATGTGCCTTTCCTAAAAAGTTACATTATCTGGACTTCAGGCTCTGTTTGATTTTCGTGCATCTAGAGTTTTTACAGCTGATACTGCTGTTAACTCTAACACATGGGAGACTCTCACCCTCTTTCGTTTCTGCAGACAGCTACAAATGAGCTGCTCAGCAAATGTTCTGTTTGCTATCATCCAATATCTATTCCTCACTATCATTTTTCATTGACCCTGTGATTATCCTTTGTCTGATGTGTGTGTATATATATAAGATCATATAACATTTATCACTCTAACCACATACAAATTCCAGAACTGGACAGTTGTAAGACATTATTTTATGTGGAACCAAAGTCACTTATCTGAATGATTTGCAGATGTGATCTCAGAGCTGCCTCCAAGTGCAGGGGGAGGAATGTTTACTGTGACCAAGAGCCTCCCACTCATGCTTGGAGTGGGACCACTGTTTGCAGTGTCCGAGTCAGCCTCAGCCCCAGCTCCTAAGCAGTAAGATAATCAAATTGTGCAAAGTGGGCAAAAACCCCTTTTGATGACATAAACAGGAACACTTATTTTCAATTCCTTCAGGAAAACCAAATGAACTAATGCTTGTGCTTGGATGATTATAATCAGAAGTACATGGTGGATTTGAAATGGTTCCACTGATGATGACTCTGTCCTGTCACTTTACATTGGGGTTCTCCATATGATTTCTAGGGCATGTTGGAAGAGCTGACAGCACCCAATTGTCAGTAGCAATGGGGTTGCTCTTTATTTGCTTTTGAAATTGTTATTTTTTATTTTCCTCGGCAGTTTCCTAGAATTCTTCAGTCTGTGTTCCTACACAAAATGTAGTGTGTTTTGTATTTACTAGCACCTTTTCTTGTTTATTTTCAACCATTTGTCTGTTCCAAAACTGTAACAACCTGTTATGTACAATGAGGATTAAGAATGCAAAAAGTGATTCGTAAGCCTACTGGCACTTAAAATATTATTTATGTTGCTTAACAATTCACTCCCTAAAATTGTGTCTATTTTTAAAAGCTATCTTGAGGTATAGCAGATATATTTAGTATGCATTATAGGAACTAATTTAAAAATCATGACCAACAAGAAAAAAATTCTACTCACTGTGACATCCTTCTTTGTAGTAGCCAGCCTGAAGACATCCCCTGTAGCAGAAAAAAATTTCATTTTAGCTTTCAGGTAGGAATAAACACCAAACCCCAACTTAATTTATTTAAATAAATGCAATGAATGTATTTATTACTGTACCTGCAGCTATGGATGTTTATTTGTGCAGTAATAAAGTAGTGATTGGCAGCAAGAAATGGACCAATTGATGTGCATATGCAGCACCCAGCAGACACTAAGTAAATCACAGGGGAAATGTGATTCTCCTGAAAAGACTGACATTTACTAGGAGGATTTAGCCTTTAAACGTTGAGTAGGTGTATGGTGGGATGTCATCACATCTTTTCATTTTTCCCATTTTGTTCTGCATGGTTCCCTTTGAGCTCCCCTATACTGAGTTTGGATAACAATTAGATTACCATTTGATAAGCAATGTGGTTTATAGATAAGGGAAAGTTTATTTCATAGATATTAAAACATAGTAAAGTCAAGAGATTTTAAAAGAAGTTATGCTGCAGTCTCATGATTTGATTTTCTGCAATACATCAAATTTTATATTCCCATAGTAAACTGTGGCTTTTTCATAGCAAAAGAGAGGTGAAACTGGTCATAGCCTACCAGATAAATGCACTTTCCACCAGCCACACACACCAGCGACTTTGCTTAAAGGTGTCTGTTTCTCCCTGACAAGAGTCACACTAACTTTTCAACCTCTCAGTAACCCTCGGTTTATCAATACCGACAAATACAATCTGTGCTTTACAGCTAATATTCAAGTACGAATATTTGACGTGGACTCGCTAGTCCGCGCTAGTTGCGCTGCAGGGACCGCACAGTTTTATTTCCATTATTTAAAATTCCCTGGGGCCCTGCCAGAGGGAGCAGGGCGGACCCCGGGCCCCGGGCGCGGCCGCTCCCCTCAGGCGGGGCAGGGCGGCCGCGGGGGGGCGCTGCGGCACCGAGCGCTGAGGGCGGGCAGCGGCCGCGGGCCTGGGCTGGGCCGGGGCTGGGCCTGGGGCCGGGGCAGGTTCCCGAGGGCAGCGCGGTGCCCTTCTGTCCCCTTCCGCTCGTTGGACGCAGCCGTGTGCCCGCGGAGCTGCCCGGTGCGGTGCAGGCTCTCGCCTCCCCGAGAGGGCGCCTCTGCCCGGTCACTCTCGGGTGGGCACAGCCCGAGCCCGGTGACAAAATTCTGCAGGCAGAACCCCGCAGAGAATCAAGGACAGCTATTGGCCTCAGGGCAGGCACCTGTTTTGTTAGTTCCGGTTTAATGATAAAATCAAATTCTTTGGTGTCACTGAGTCAATTTCAATATTATTTTTTAACTTACGTTCATTTTTTAACAATGTTCATAGAGTCATAAAATTGGCAAGTTTGGGAGAGATGTTTATCATCAAGTCCAAATGTGAACTTGGCACTACCACAGAAATCCCTAAGCAACTAAACCACAGCACCCAATGCCAGCTCCAGCCACCCCTTACACGCTTCCTGGCGTGGTGATTCCACTCCCTTACTAGAAGGTGGGCGAGGGGGAGGGAGTCAGCTCTTAAGGCCTTTAAATGGACCTTAAAGATCTTCTAGACCCAATCTCCCTGCTATGGGCAGGGACACCTCACACCAGACCAGGTTGCTCAAGGCCTTATCCAGCCTGGATCTGAGCACCTGCGAGGGATGGGACACTCACAACCTCCCCAGGAAACATGTTCCAGTATCTCACCACCCTCACAGGAAAGAATACCTAAAAGCATATCCTAATATCTAACCTAAATATTCCCTCTTTCAGTTTTTTACTCATTGCTTCTTGTCCTGTCACTACAGTTCCTGATGAAAAGTCCCTCTCCAGCTTCCCTGTAGGGCCCCTTCTTATGCAGGAAAGTTGTTATGAGGTCTCCACTCAACCTCTTCTCCAGACAGAACAGCTCCAACTTTCTCAGCCTGTCTTCTTTTCAACTTCATGGTCTTCATCTGGACTTGTTCCAGCTTGTTTCACGTCCTTCTTACATTGGGAACACACTTCTCTGGCTTTTTTTTTCCCGTCTTCATTTTTATATCTCACTCCAACCTTTTTGCATTTTTATTTCTGTTCTCAAAACAAACAGAAAAAGTGCTTTCTTCTGGTTTGTTTGCAGCCTCAGGATACCATTCCAAATATTTTCATTTACTTTTTTTTAATCTGCATATTTATCTGTGTCTTATTCAGAGTGAAAACAAATACTTGAATATTATGTCAGTTCCTCTCAATTCTTCTGCTTGACTGTGATTACACAGCACTATCCGAAACACCCTTGAGACAGTGAAGTGGTTCAGAAGTGCTGTTTACAGCCCCTGACAGAGGCCCTGTTCCTCTTCCAGCTCTGTATCCAGAACTGATTAAAGAAAGCACTGTATAAAATGAAAGTTGGGGTCATTTGTGCTGCCAACCTGGTCAAACTCTATTTGTTGCAGAATTGGAGAATTCTGACTTTCTGGAGATTATATTCACCTCTGAGAATCAGTTGAGAGACCCAGCAATCCTGGGCAGCTGGCTACAGCTGCCAGCCTGATTTGTGGCCAAAGATGATGTGTTCTATTTTAAACATAGTATTTAAATTAAAGAATTAAATTTTTTCCCCCCTCAAGACTTCACAAAATATCATAAACAGGTAGAAATTAGACCACATATTCCTTGATATTTCTAATCTTTAGGCAGTTCTACAGCCTTTACTTTCACCTGTGCCAAGAAAGCACTGACTGGCACATTCTGCCTAAAGCTGTCCCAACCTTAGCGGAAGACAGTGTCACCTGAAGAGGAGAACTGCAAACTTTCTGTATCTGAGATTAATTTTGTGTGAAAAAAAAAAGTAGTTAATGTTAGCTCCTTGCCATGAATTACATGGTCAAGTGATGGCATACTAAATCAGAGAAAACATTTAGAAATATCAAGATCTGCTGGTTCGATTCTGATTTTTTCTCTCTTTCACAACAGTATAATATCAAACGGAATCATAAGAGCCCTTCCTTGAAATCTGAATTTCTTACAGCCATGGAAAGTTTTTTTTCCTGCTTACATTTTACATTGTAACACCAAGTTTTATTTGCTCTCTTTTTGTGGGAACACTGTACAGGTGGCTGGAGAGCAAGTAGGACTAAACCTTGAGAGGCAAGTTGAGAGCAGATGAGTCAAAAGAATTGCCTAGAAGAGAGAAATTTTTTTCTTAAAAAAATATTATGTCCTTTGTTTTTCTAAGTTAATATTTGGCATATGATTAACCCAGCAATGTGTGATGCTCATTTATTTGATGACCTTGCAGAGAAGTTGTATCCATTTCCCATGTGTGAATGGAACAGGGGACGTTACAGTGACCAGTAAGGGACTGTGACACAGAGCAATGCTGAGAGGCAGTGTACATTAGGTTTGTCACATCACCACTGCGATGACACAGCTTCTACACAGGAGCTGGCTCCTCTCCTGCCAGCTCAGAGCTCAGGCAGAATGAGCATGTGTCTGCCTGCACCCATCTGCTCAAAGTGTCTCAGATTTCCTCAAAGGTAAGAAAATGCATTATCATGCAGAACATACAGATTGCTCTATGAGTCCTGATTCACATTTGTGCAAACGTTACTGATTTCCATATATTCCTGATTCATCTTTAAAACAACAAATCTTCAGAGTTAACTAGCTGAAGCTCTGCTCCTGAAATACTGTCCTCCTGCTGATTTTCTAGGGTTCATGTGCAGTTTCCTTCTCCTGTAGAGTGTGGAGAGCTGACACTTCTTGATTTGAAGAGGCTATTTAGGAACTGAGTAACAATTCTATGATGATATGAAGCCATTTATGTCTTTCCTGCTGGGTGCTTGGCAGTGAGCATATGGGTTATGCCATCTTGTGCAATGCACAATTGTGTGTTAATATACACAGAAACAATCTGAGCTGGAATTCCAGTTCCCCACACTCCCATCTGAGAAACATAAACGAATCCCAACAGAACAGGATTTTGCCCTCCTGACTATACCAATAACCATCCCACATCCTCCACTATTCTTTCAATAGTGTGTTTATGGGATAAGTTTTCCCACTAAAAATCTGCAGGGACATTCTCTGTTCATCAAAATATGAAACCAAGTGGCTGCTGCTGCTTGAAAAGCATGAAGGCTTTGTTGTGAACATTGCTCTAGTATTTACAGGGGAAAGGAAAAAATAGCAGCCTTTTGGAGAGGTTTAACTAAAATCCCCCTCTGCAACAGTGTTGCCTCCAGCCTAAAGGCAATGTCGTTTTTGATCCTAAGCCTTGCAATCTGAAGTTATCCTGTGGTTCTGCAGTTGTGTTTATTTTGGAAGATACACAACAAATAACAAGAGGAAGGATATACAAGATAACACGGAGAGCTATAGGGAAAGGGATTGCAGCTCCAAGGAGGGGGGAACTATTTGCATGTGGCCTCTGAAAACCAAAAAAATGTCTGTAGATAATATTTGCTTTTTCTATGCTCCCTTGGGCAAACAAAAACTAAGGGCAGAGGGAAATGGTGTTTTTTCTAAATTATAGCCCTGGGTTACTAAGGATCAGATAATGTTTTAATCAGTTGATCTACTGAGGAGGGGAGCAGAAAGTTTTAGCCTCAAACTCTGGAGAAGGTTGTAGAGCAGACAGGAAATCCACACACTGTAAATGAGAATCTGCTGTGAGCTGGGTGAAATGCTCAAATTCTATTCTGGGGGAAAAAATACCCACCATCTGAATTTGCTTTCATCTCAGTTGGAATGAAAAGTTAGAATTCATACTCCCCCATATACTAAGTATTCCCCAAAGCTGAGTTTTGGGAATACAAAAGTGGCCTTATCAGAACATTTAATTTGGGTGAAGTCATAGCATTTTGTCTTGATAAAGTCAACGGACTTTTTTCAGCTTTTGATCTGGAAGCTCTTTGACAGAGAAAATGATGGAAGCCTGTTCTCTGAAGGATGTATTCCTCCCTCAAAAATCTCATGGATTGTTTTTTCAAGCAAGCTGGGGCAGAAGTTAATTGGAATATAGCTCTGCAATGATGGCCAGCTTCACAGTAATCCAAAAGCCACGAAAGCATTTTAGTAAAAGGCAGTGAGTGACAGAGAGACAGCAGCTTAAAAATCCTTAGTGCCAGCAAGGATGCGACATTTCATAGATTTATACACATATATATATTTGTGCTACAGTAGAATGAAATCTATTGGAAAGCTGCTATATTTTTCAGTAACATTTTAAATGAGCACAATTAAGCATATAAGGTAAAAGAAAAGGCTTGTTACTACCTGAACAGTTAATTGTCACTGGTCATTTGCTTTTAGTGGTAACTAGCATTTGTTCTCCGGGGGTCAGCTCCTCTAGAAGATGCCAGGATAGCCTTGCTTAGAAGCCAACAACCAGGAGTGAAAAAAATAAGGATGGAAACATTACAAATAGATTAAATGTTCATCAGTGGGAACAGGGAAAGAAAGAGCAAGAGAAAATGTTATTGTCCTCAAGGGAATTATAAAGGCAGCAAGCTAAGGAACCTGTAAGCAAGGAAGAGCAGGATTCTGACTAAGAACAAGTGAAAACATATTATCTCAGTCCAAAAGGTCCACCACTGCTGATTTTCTTGAAAATGAAATCAGATGCAGATCCAAATATTCACTAATAATTAAAGAGATTATTAAAAAAAGTTGTGTCACTAAATGCAAGAAAAATTTCACAAGTGAGCGGGTAAAGAAGAGGCGACTATTGGCCACTGCTGATAGAAGCAAAGTGCACAGAAAAAGCAAGAAAGAAGAGTGATGAAAACAGTGATTAACTGTAATTGAGCTCTTAGTGGAAACAGATTAATTTCAGGTTCTACAGGAGAAAGACATGAAATATCTACTCTATTATCTGGTCTGATACCAAGGAGGAAGGCAGTTATTTTAAAGGAGATTCATATGGCTGATAGGGAGGAAGGAAGTAAGGACAAGTTTAAATTAAGACATGGGAAACCAGAGAAGAACAAAACAACAAACACTGTCAAGGAGATGGACTAGGTGACCTTGCAGGTCTCCTCTATTGCATGCTTCCTCTTTATGGAGAGAGCAGGGTCTTGGTAACAGATATGGAGGATGTCACGTAAATGGCAAACTTCAGCAGACTTGTCCTGCTAGAAAGAAACAGTCTCCTTCTCTGAAATCTCTTCAGAATAATGAAGACACTAAAATGCAGCTCAGAGTTTAAGCAAATCAACTCTTTAAAATACTGGCAATGAGCAGAGGTGCGACTTTTCTCCTCTTACTGTCTAAGTGTAGTGGTGTCTGAGTTGAGAATCATTTTGGTGTTTTTTCCAGCTGCTTTGTACTCTGCTGAGAATAACCAGGATAATTGTTTGGGCTGATCTGCAGTCACTTTGCACAAAAGCCACCCTGTCCATCAAGGGGTTTGCATCCAGTTTGTATTTGTGGGTCACATTCCAGTAGTTTGCTACAGCCTTACATGGGGAGATACCTCAGCCCATCCCTTTATGGAATCCTAGAACAGTTTGGTTGGAAGGAACCTTAAAGATCATTTAGTTCTAATTGCCCTGCTATGGACAGGAACACCTTCTGCTAGATCAGGTTGCTTAAAGCCCTATCCAACATAGCCTTGAACACCTCCAGGGATGGGGCATCCACAACTTCTCTGGGCAACCACTTCCAGTGTCCCACCACCCTCACAAGTAAAGAATTTCCTCCTGATAGATAAACAAAATCTACCCTCTTTCAGTTTAAAACCATTACTGCCTTGACCTATCACTGCACTCCTTGATTCAGTCAGTCCCATCTTTCTTCAGGGCTCCCTTTAAGTACTGGAAGGCCACTGTAAGGTCTTCCTGGAGCTTGGCTAAAAGCCCCAACTCTCTCAGTCTGTCTTCATAACAGAGGTGCTTCAGCACCCTGATCATATTTGTGGCCCTTCTCTGGACCCATTCCAACAAATTGATGTCTTTACTATGCTGGGGGACCCAGAGCAGTGTAGAGGGGAAGAATCAGCTTTTTCAACTTGCTGGACAAGGTTCTATTGATGCAGCTTGGGGCATAATTGGCTTTCTAGTCTGCTTGAGTATATTGTCAGCTCCTATTCAGTTTTTCATCCACAGATACCCTTAAGGTCTCCTGTGCAGGGCTACTGTCCGTGCAGTCATTGCCCAGCCTGTGTCCGTGTTTGGGATTGCCCCGACCTGACCTTGTTGATCTTTATGAGGTTCACACAGGCCCAAATCTGAGGCATGTCAAGGTCTACCTGGATGTCATCACTTCCAGTCAGATTATCAACTGCATCACTGTATTTGTTTTGGTTTAGGGCAAATTTGGGAGAGAACTCTTAAATGGGTTTTTTTTAGAAAAGTAGATATAATTGGTTCTTTTTCTAAACTGGTTTGTGAGAAAATGTTTTTTTGGAGAAAAGTGGAAAAATTGTTTATTTAACAATAAAACTTAAACAATATTAAACAAAACTTTTTGTTACTTTCAAGGAGATGACAAATTTAGAAAAGTCTTTTTTTCAGGTTGCAGTTTGGTTCACTTAGTCTTTTATTAGTTTTTTCAGCGTTGGTGATTACTGAAACCATTCACTGCAATTTTCTCTAGCTCTACTCTCATCATCATCATCGTCACTATCACAATAAATAAGTATATGCATGTCTTTTAATGAAGGAGATACAGTAAATGGTTGACCACTGAAGGACAGCACATCTGTAGTGCCAGTTTCCTGAAGGATCCTGTCCTCTGTTTTGGTTTCAACAACAGACCTTAATGATCTGGAAGCTGTTTCTTCAGAAGTCATTGGAGGTATAGGAGGTTCTGTAGTAACAAACTCCAGACAAGAACTCCAGGCAATGTTTACTAGTCTTGAGAAAACTGACCTTTTATTAATATTAGTGGCTTCTTTGTGGTGCATCACTGAGCTTGCTGCTCAGTGTTTGTAAACTTCTCAGTCAGT
Organism: Camarhynchus parvulus; assembly: GCF_901933205.1. NCBI lineage: Eukaryota > Metazoa > Chordata > Aves > Passeriformes > Thraupidae > Camarhynchus > Camarhynchus parvulus. The sequence continues at coordinate 21,391,369 of NC_044572.1, read as the reverse complement.
TCCCCCAGGGTCTCTGAAAAGCATGGAGCTGCCACAGCTCCCCAGTGGTGCAGCTGACACCCAGCTCCTCCAGTCTGTCCCTTGCTTGGACAAATCTCAGTAGCAAACTAATCTGAAACACCAGGATCCACTACCAGAAAATCTGTGAGCAAGGTGAAGGCTCAGGCTAATCAGACTATCTGTTGCAGATAATTTGTCCAGCTTTAGCTTTATAAACAGTATGTAGTCTGCCTTTTACCACTGTGTGAGGGTGTGGGAGACAGTGTGTACAAACACAACTGGAAAAGCCTCGATACATACTGCCTTGTAATTGACTCTGTCCTAGAGAGGGAAAGAATAAACATTAGCAAACAATTCTGACTTTCCCCTAACCTTTGCAATGAAATCATCCTATAATTTATGGTTTGATTTTTTAAAATGACTTTTTATTGGATGAAAAAGCTCATGTGTGCATAAAAGTTCACCAGTCAAGAACATGTATATACACACAGCTCCTAAAGACTAGGAAGACAAGGCTCCTTTTTAATTTTTTTTCCCCCACAAAAAAATAAAGAATCATGAAGAATGTCTTGTGTATGAGTTGGAATCCAGACAAAAGTGGAAAAAACTTGCCCTTTTTGCATTTTATGGCATTCTAATATCTTTTTAAAGTTATGTTTTTTTGTGTCAGCACTCAGCAGATTTTAGGTGAGATAAAGCGTCCATTCTTTTCTTTTTGCCTCCTTTTTTCCACCATAGCATCTAGGATCTTAAAACCTAAAAAAACCCTTGTGATTTATCAACCCTAATTGTCTTGCAATGGGGTTTCAGAGAGATCATTAGCACACTCAGACATAAAGCAGATGTTCCAGTGATGACAGGTCAGCAGAAGGGAGTGTGTTTCTTTTTACCTCCTCCTTCTTTCTTATTCCTTATCGAATCTCATTCCCCTCAACACATTTGTCATTTACAGGGGTGAGATGTTTGTAGGTGGCAGCAGAGGGGCAGGGGCAGGAGCAGCTCTTGCAGCACGTGCACTGTGAAGCCACCTGTGTCCTCTGCTGTGTCTGGCCGTGGCACAGCAGCACACAGGAACTGTGGGTCAGGGTGATTGGGAGCACACAAGGATTTGTAGCCCTGCCATGGATACACAGGTGAGTGGCTGTGTTTATGTGTCACATCTGAGAAAACCATCCCACCATAGTTACCTGAGAAAAACATCTCAGCTGCTGTCCTGGCTTCATGTCCCAGCAACGAGGCCCTTTCCATGAGGCTGCTCATTTGCCAGCTGCCTGGGTGGAAAAGGCTCGTAACAATTCATCTTCTGAAGCACATTTATTTAAGTAAAGTATTATTTATGAAGATTTTCCTTTAAAAAATAGATGTCCTCTGGCCTGAAGGAAAGCAATAAATGCTCTAAATTATGTTCTCAATCAAGAATTAATCTGGATGACTGGACAAGGGAGTAAAGAAAGGAAGAAACGAGAGCTTCAATTTATAAGGAAATATTTTTCCCCCAGCTGCCTGGCAGTCTGTGTTGGGAAGCACAGAACATAGGGCACATCTGAGTCTGAAAAGGCAAAGAAAAGAATTGTGATTATATCTAGAATTTTAAAACATTTTCTCTAAGAAAAAGCTCCAGGGAACAGAAAAGATGACAAAGATCCCAGATAGCCATCTTGATAAGAAACATTTCCCAAAGAAAAACCAATGGAAATCCTGCCAAATCAGGATCCTTGGTGCCTGGTTATATATCAAATCCTTCTCCTTTTCCCCTTAAAACTATGCTGTGTGCAAGATTTATTTTATTCTTGTCATGGTAAATAAATCCATGGCGGCTTTCCATATTAGGAGTGAACACCAAACTTTAAGTACAGTTGCACCCATTTTAAGTTTCAGTATATCTGCACACATAATTGTAACAACACATTTACAACAGAAATGTCACACAGACACATCGTATCTCCCACTACATTTTGTTTCTAATGTGAGGAAGCCAGAAATGAGCTGAGGTAGAATGCTGATCAGCTTCCACCTTCCAATTTCCCTTTTCAGCTAAAAAAGCTGTGGAAGACTTTGAGAAGAGCTGAAGAGCTCACAGCTGCTGTTCTCCCATGCCAGAGCCAAGATATCCACAGATACAATCACCCTCTCATCACTCTTTGTATGGAAAGAAGGGAGGTTTTGGTAGCAGCTCTCACTTTGTGATGGCAGTGGGATGGTCTTCAGTGCTCCTGAGTCTTTTATAGATGAACATTGCCATTAAAATCAGAAACCCTTCAATCTAGAGTAAGATTGAAGTTTTGTGAATAACCTTGTGTTCTTTATGGCTAATGAACTTGTCTACCTTTATCTTAAAAATGAAATTATAAATGTATTTGATGAAAGCTGCAGCACTGATAGAAGGCTAAGTTCTTGAAAACATTCAATTTTGTGGGGTTCTTTGACTGCAAAGTAATTTCAGTGTGAATCAGAATTGATGTGGCTTACATTGAGTGAATGACAAACTAAACAGACAAGAAGTGACAAATTTTTACTTGGAAACAGGAGAACATTGGCAATGGAGTCTCATCACTGAGCAGGTGTTTCTAAAGGTATGCAGGCAGTTCTGCTCCCTTATTATCTCCTTTTTTTATCAATAATTTCATAAACCCCACAAACATTCCTGTGATATTGAGATACAATAAATATTGATATAACAATGATAGAAAACTCCCTGTTCACAGGCCAAGTGTAAGAAGATGAAGCAACCGCTGCAATTGACACAAAATTTTGAGAGTGACAATGGCTAAATAATTAGCAAATCAAAATATCTCTCAGATGAATGTAACATAGTGTGTAGTTAATTCCTGCATAAGTGGATGCTCAGGAGAGGCAAATAAGCACTCAAGCATGAAGAATGGCAAAATCCAAGGACAGTATAATCTTTGGGTTCATCATGATGGACTGTCAGCCCAGTGCTTCCATAACTGTCTTGTTGGGACCACTGGATTTGTTTCAAGAGTGAGCAAGGAGATGTCCTCCAAGGAGAGGTCTCTGTCCAAGTTTTTCCAAAGTGTTTTTTACCATTTTCCAACATGACTTTTCCTCCACGTCCATTCTGGTGACACATATAGCTACCAGGAATAGTTGCTGAAGATGGTGCAGGAACAAGTCAAGCACACAGAGGAATGTTTGAAAAGCCTGTTGCTAGATGCACTGCAGATGTTGCTTGTTTGTAACACTGGTGGCTGTTCTCCTCACAATTATTTCAAAAAATACACTAAACACTGATGTGAATAGCATATTTTTTTTAATCAACACTTTCACTTTGCCATAATTTTGTTCTATATTAGACATTTTGGAAAGGAAAGAAAAAGTGACTGCAAAGAGAAGATAGAATATCTAGGAAAAAAAGAGGAAGATCTACAGTGGGGAAGGCTAGATTTGTTTCCCACTGAATGGCATTTTTAAAAACAAGTAGAATTCAGTATTTCTTACAGAACCTTGTCCTTAGTCTGGCATGCTTATGAGAAAAGCAAAACAAGAACAGTATACATGAAATTGTTCACTGCAAATACTCTATGCCTCACAAATGGAAAAAAAATCCTTATCACTGTAGATGTTATTCTCTCATAGTTTATTTTTTTCTCTTCCCTGAATGTCATTATTCCAAAATTAGTTTGTTTATGAACAAACTTATAAAACATGTAGTTTTACAGATAACACATTAATTTAAAATAAATGTGTAAGTTTTGCTTAAATTAATATTAAATGTTTCAAACATTGACCTTTCTTTTCAGAAATGGGGTTGTTTTTAAGCAGTTAAGTTGAATATCTTTTCAAGAATCTGATGCAGATATAACTTGAATTTTAGAATCTGAAATTAAGTTCTTTTTTAAACATTTTAATGACAAACTTTTGCATTTGCTTGAACAGGAAGTGGTTTTGAACTTCATACCCCTCACCTGCATGGGACAAATAAAAGTCAACCTCAGCCTTTGAGAACTGTAGTCTGAGGGAAATTCTAGACATGCAAGAGAAGTTGATTGGATTCTCTGTATGTGTATTTTCCCATCACTAATTTACACCAAAGAAAAGTATTTTCCTTTCCTCTCTCTTCATTCCACAGGCTCCTCAAAACTCACAGTTGAGCCTGAAGGTGGAAGATGTCACCCTCCAACATAATATTGGTCACAGGTGAATGAAGCTGTGAGGCTGTGGTGGACTCGGTGCTGCTGACCTCAGAGTCACCACCTACACAAAGAGTCTTTTCCTCTCCAAACATCCCCAGTGCCAGTGACTTCAGCAGTGGCTACAAGCACTTGGCTTGCTGGAAGTCCATACTAAAAAGTATCAGAATTGGCCAGTTATAAAATTGGTTGCTACTATTATGGCTGTGGCTTTTGTAATTAGCTTCAGAACAGGCAGAATTTCTGATGCTGAGTTGCTCCTGACAGTGTGCATGAGGCTGAGTGGGTAGCACCAATGTAAATCATCAACCCTGCTCTCAGCAGGGATGCTGTTGGTGTTCCTCAGTGGAATGTGCACTGGGGTTCTGCTCTGTGAGCAGCAGCAGCCTGTATCTGTTCTTCTCAAGTAGAGGAAAGAAATGGCTTTGTGGAAGAAACTTCCGCATTACAGACATTCCAGTTGTTCCTTTGAGCCACAGCCATAACTCTCTCCAGATGTAACCCTTCACTTCTCCCTCTTTACAAGTTTATTTTCCTTGTAAGGAAGAAAAACATGGAAAAGATTTTTGGTGGGTGCAAACCAAACTAAGGAGTACTGAATGTAAAGAATGAAGAGGGCTTTATACAACATTTGGCAGCAGCCAGACAGTTGAGCTGAGTCACAGACACAAAGCCATGGAAGGGCTAAACCCCATGAGATGCTTCTGTCTAGGTGAAATTCATCTTCTTGCCTAACATTGCATGGGAGAGGAGTATGTGTGTGCTGGTGCAAACACAGGAAGGGAAATCTTTGCCTAAGTTTATGGCTTGACCAAAGAACTCTGGCCTCTGTAGCTCCTGCTACAAATTTTGGGCCAGACTGAAATCTGGAGGTTCTGTACACATGCTGCCTGGGAGGGTTCAATCATAGCAAACATGTATGTACAAGGCTATGGCAAATCTATAGCTCTTATGCTTCTCTGTAGATGTTCTCTAGAGCAGGAAGGAGGTACACAGTGAAAGCCCTCAATTTTCATGTTTTTCAAGTTTACCAGTTCTCCTGGTAAGGGTATGGTGATAATTCTGGATTTCAGTTTAAGTTTTGGGCATAGGCATGTACCTTTCCAGTTTTTGTATGAAGAATACTTCCCAGTTTTCAAGGCTGGAGGGTTCTTGCAGCTAAACCTATGTCCAGGCATGATAAAAGAGTAAAACATCTTTAGTTCCCCCACCTGGGAACTCTATCTCACACTATGACTTAAGAGCAGGGGTAAAGGGAACACAATCATGTGTGCTGTTTTGACCTTTTGGTGAGTAACAGCATTGTGGTAAAAGCTGAAGTGCTGATTGAGCTGTGCTGCCTTTTACCAGAAATCCCCAAACTCTGCTCTCCTCCCAGAGGAGCTGTGGATGCCCAAGCCTGTTCACAGCTGTGCTGCTCTCCAGAAAACCAGCTGAGCAGAGAGAGGAGTTGCAAGAACAAAGTGTAGACCCCAGGAGAAATTTGGGGTTGTTTTGGATTTCATTCTACTGGATGGAGAAATCATAATAGCAGTCTCAAAATTGTATTGACTCTGCTGCTGTATTGTTGTTCTGTCTGGCCACATTAATGAATGGAAAAATGTGGGTTTATTTTCCCTGAAAAAATATAAAGCACAGCTTGTCAAGGGACCTTGAAGCAGATATTTAGCTTTTCCTGAGGTTGCAGGTAGGATGGTTATATTTGTACCTTTAAAAATAATCCCCATTGACAATTGTAAATTTAAAAACAGATCAAGTAATTTCTGATGCCAGCAACCCTGGGCATCTCCTAGATATTGCCAAATGTGGTCTCATACCATTCACTTTTTCTTCCCCCAGAAGCCCTCCTGAGGCTGTCAGTTTGCAGAGTGGGCCTGATGCCCAGAGCTGCGGCCTTAGGGCAGAGGTCAGCTATGACAATAGCATAAGAGCAGAAGACACAAACCCCTTTACTCATCAGTGACACGAAAATTCATTTTTGAGAAGGCCCAGGAAGTTACCAGGGAGCAAATGAAGACCTTCTGCTGAGGCGTGGTGGGCACCTGAATGCCACCTCAAAACATCTCAGTGTGGAGCCTGCTGCCTTGGTATGTGTGAGAGACAGTAGCTCTCTTCCAAGGACAGGCTGAACTACTGATTCAATAATTCACATTTGAAAAACTCTGCACACACAGATGCAGTAGGCCAGGATTATTCCATATTTTATGTCAACACATAGATACGCTATAGAGCCTTGTTTTTCTTTCCTTCCCCCCACTTCTATATTTTTGGTCTGGTTTATGTTTAGATTCTTATTGAAAACATGTGAGAGTATCACAAACATTAATGTGGCTGCCAAGACTTAGGTCCCTAAAGCCATATGTAGGTATCTAGGGTGGCTGATTTTCAGAGATCAGAGTTCAAAGCATGGCATAGCAAAGCATTGATTTAGATGCCTACATAAAAATGCAGTTGCTTGTTTTGAATGGTCAAGTTAGAAAAATTTTTCCCAGGATATTCAGGACATTGAACATGAAAATGGTGAACCTTTGAGCATTTGGCAAGTTAAATGTTTAAATGATCAGCAGAACATGGCAAGGCTGTAAACTTTCCAAGACATTCATCTGGGATCTCAAACAACATAGCTGGAATTCCAGGCTTCTTCAAGTTAATTTATTGGCAAGGGATTACATTTGGACTGATTGTTAGGAAACCTAGGGCTGATTTAAGTGAAATTTAGGAGCCTTAGTTCAACAGAGTAATTTGGACCACATACTATTTGGGGCAGCCAGCTCACAGAGGTATCCAGCCTTAACACTGCTGCTTCTACTGCTGCTGGCTGTGGATGCTCACGGGCTATTGCACAACCTCAGAAGTGTATCAGCAGGAGCACTTCATTGCCTGAGTTTTTGCAACTGGTGCAGAGTAACTCAAAGTCTGTGGGAGGCACAAGCCATTGAGCCTGTTTAGATGGTGCCACACACTGACAGGCTCAAGAAAGGATCAGAGGAGAAAGGGACACTGCATGTATAACAGCTTCTTGGCCACTGTACTCAGCCAAAAAAAGCACAGCAAGTGAATGCTGGAATTAATTCAACCTGTCAGAATGTGAACAACAATTTACTTCTCAGGAGAGGACTATAACTAGGCGATGGACATGTCTGGGGAGAGACACATATGCATCATCTTTCCCACAGCACTAGTGCCACAGGTGTAGAAAAGGACATTGGACACCTGGGAACCACAGGACAGCAAGCACTGGCACTCAGAGAGAAGATATCTTCTTGGGGTTCTAAATACCCTCGCTCTGAGCATTTTGTAATAGAGAAGATGCAACCCACTCACTCCTATGAACACAGACCACAACTTTCCAGTCCCAGTAGATTGTTTTACTCAATTAACTGCAGCCAGACCCTTTTATTCTCTCTGTAGTCCCTCTGCATCGTGGCCTGCTGTGAACCACAGCACAGCCAGAGCAGAGTATGTAACAGGGCTGAGATGAGCTCCTGGACACAACTTCTGCCTGCTTGTCTCCCCTCCCTTGCACACCAGTGCTCTTCTGAAAAGTGGCCTTGGGGCAGTCCATCCCAGTGGCACACAGTTCCTCAGCCCCCAGAAAGGCAGGGAAAATAGCCCAGGTTGATGCCTGCAGTTTCCGCCTTGGCACTAGGCTTGATTGTTACCAGGTGGGCTCAAGGGAGTTGCTGGAGAGTAAACCCACAGCTGTCATTTCCACTGGCTGTATAAGGCACTGGAGTAACTAGGAGAGATGCCCTGGGTTGCCTTGATGGGCCAGATGACTTCTATTTAGGTATTACAATGCCCAATTTAGGAATCCAGAATAGGAAGTCTGCTTATGGCACTGGCATGCTATGACCATTGCTTATTATGCTGTTCATAATCGTGTCATTGTTTCTGTATGGTTCTCTTTTATTACATCCATCTGCTGCTCCATATTTTATATCTGAAGTGCAAGCCTTCTGTGCCACAAATTAGCTCTGTGCCTAGCACATAGTAAAGGCATGCCAACAGCCAAATCCTGCACTTCCCCCACAGGTCATGGTAGAAGCACTGAACAGTTGAACAAAATAGTTAAGACAGTAGATCATGTGGAAAAATGCTTCATTCCTCCTTAGAGCACCAGCATTTGAGGGGTTTGTCAGCTGGTGCCTGCTATGTAGAGTGGCATAAAATACAGGACTTGGAGGGCACAGTAAGAGAGTGACTCTATTCAGCTTTTAAGCTGTAGACATCATTGGAGTACATGGAGAAGAAGAGACAGTTTTCACAAAAGCTTTACATGCCATCTTTACATCTGTGACACAAGCTGGCCAAAACAAGAATTGCATTGTTAACACAGAGGCTCCTCTGCCAGCCTCTTCCACTCATGGTGGTTTTATGGCAGCTTTGGATGCTGATATGAAGTGATCCTGTTCTGTTTGACAAAATGCCATGCCTAGGCCAAGACTGTCAAGTGTTCTAATGTTTCTGACTGCTTAGCTTCAGGCAGCTCCTGATCTTTTAGAGGGCACTCAGGGATTCAATGTCCCAGTCACTTCATCTGTAGCCACTCCTTATTTGAGTGGCTTGGCTGCTGCTCAGAGACACACATTTTCAACTCCTTTAAATCCTCTTCAGAGATCTGATTCATGGTACTCCCATTCAGGGCTCTGTATCTCTTCTGTTACAGAAACAATAAATAACCTGGTGTGCAGTAGAGCGAAGACAAGACACTACATTTCTATCTCATTGCTGAACATCTCCAGAGTAATTATAGAGAAGCTCTAGGTGTGACATATATGTCATTCCTATATAATTCTGTGTTCAAAAGAAATACAAGCTTGATCCTTTTAGTGTTCATGGATCCAAAATTGAAAAGATAAGTACTTCATATAACTAGTTATTCCCACCTAAATGGTTCTACACAGCAGCTTGGAAAACTATTATTTGTATGACAGTTCAATAGCTTCATATATATTGGATTGATGAGAATGGAGTAAGCAGATTTTTTTTTCTGCAAGCCTGAGGTGGATAAATAGCTCAAATCACAGTATCCATTACTACTTTTTCATCAGCTTGGTTTTACTTTATTTTATCACTTATAAATGATGGGCCAAATAATGCAAGCATAAGCAGCTAAAAAATAATCCTATATGGTTTTATGGGTCTGTGGGGAAAGAAAGGGAGCAGTCACATTCTTCTCCAATACAGGCACTTGAACTTGCAGCAGCTGGTCCATGGAGGCTGATGTTACTCAGCACTGATATGGCTTTTTAAGCTTGCTTTGGCCCTAGAGAAATAGGAGAGTCCTGATTCCCACCTGAGGAGTTTATTATTTTCAACACACATCCAGCACTGTTATTTGGTGGCCCTGCTGCAGATGAGGAAGCAAGGGATGAAGAGCTTTTTCAAAATTACATGAAGTTTGTGCCCAAACTCAGCCCAGCAGCCAAGCACAAGGCCATCCCTTCCCTCCCATGTTCCCAGTGCATACTGGGAACAAAAAGAAGGGCCTGGGGTAGCGGTGAGGGAGATATTATAAAGATCCAGGTACATATTACACGGGCAGCTCTGGGGATTGGGCCTGCCTTAGCAGCCAGGGGGAGCAGGCAGAGCTCAACTAGTAAAAGGTTGTTTTGAGAGGTGGTCTGCAAGGAATGGGCAAGGACATTGTTCTGGGACATGGTGGATCCAGAAACAAAACTGGGGAAGAGATGGAGCAATATGAGCAGACCAGAGAGATGCTTTATCTTTGGGGAGGCATATGTGCCTCCTTTTGTGTGAAACAGCAGGGTATGAATGATTTGGGGGTGCCATCCCATTCAGCAGCCATGTGAGAAGTACATGGTTGCTGTATCCACTCTGGCTGCACTGAGCTCTGCCCAAGCCTCCCTCAGAAGGAGGTAGGGGGTAGCCATGGACCTGCCTTCAGCCTCAGGGCCCCATCACATTCATCACAGGGCTGGGAAGCAGCTGGTGAAGTCCCAAGTGAGGAGATAGAGCTGGGGAGCTGCTGCCACCGTGCAGTGGGGAGGCTGAGGGGAATTAAGGCTGGAAGCACAAGGAGGAGCTGGGAGGGGGCTGGGGGTAGGCAAGGCACCAACTGCAGGAAGGAGCAAAGGGGCACAGACTAAGGAAGAGAGTGCTTCAGGAAAAAGGGACACCAAGCACAGAGCCTCTCAGTGCTATGGCAGCTGCAGAAGCACCTCTCCATGCTCGGTCTGGACAATGCTGTATGCTGGCGACAGTCCACATCTTTCCAGGCACTGCCCCTCCTTGGTGGTGCTCACACCCCATGCTGCCACTTCCCCTTCTCCTGCAGACCTGCTCAGGAGGTCCCACTGAAGGGCTGGTAGTTAAAAGTTCACCAGCTCTGAGTGTACTTGCAAAATACAATCCACATTTTTTCTTGCACTTCATTTCCACTCTCCAGAGAAAGCATTTTTGAGATAATAAAATCCCCTAACCATGATCTACATAAGATCAGTATACACTTGACACAACATAACAACTGTAGTGATGACAGTGAGGAGTCCACAATATGCTTTACGAGATTTCCTCTTAAAGACATTGCAGTGAGTCAATGCTTTCACACAGATGTTTGCTTAAAATGGCTGGGAGGGCAAGTTCAGGGTTTCTTTGTTCTGCTAAATTACAGAACAAAGACTTGGCTGGTTGCTTAGTGAAATAATCTGTAATAGATACTGCAGGACTGACTTTTTGTGTATATATGGGCATTAGAAAAGTGGGGTGAAGACTGAACACCCCTTTCCCCCCAAATCAAGTAGAATATATTCTCATCAATCACATGGGAATTACTGAAAAGCTGCAGACATGTTAATGAGACAGGAGATATCCTCAGCATTTTAAACAAGAAGCAGATGCAGAGGAGATGGCATTGATTCTCTACCATCCAAACCTGTTGATGGAGGGGCCAATGAAGCAAATAATATTAATGAAGCAGCACTCAACAGAGCAGAGCAACATGCTTCAGAAATCTTTGAGGCAAAGCAAATATGTCAAAAGGACTGAAAATTGTTATGGTATTAGCATTTTCTCATCTTGGGAGAGTAACCGCTTTGTTTGTCCCATCTGTTAGTGAGTATCTTACACTAAACACAAATATCACTCTTAATAATGTCTAAGTGCTTCATTAGAACAATAATATATTAAATGTAGACTTAAAGAACTGGTAAACCTTGAAAATATCAAGCATTCATTACAGCCAAAATTAAACAGGTGTCATCTTCACTACATTAATTAATTTTTCAATTCTATTGCTGACTTAGTTGTGCCTCCTTCATCTGTTTGCAAAGAATTGCTTCAGTTTAACTACTTGAAATTGGATTTAAAGACCAAAGCTTTTTACATGTATAGAGAAGCTTCACACTTGATCAATAAAACCATCCCACTTAAACACCACTTTACTCCTTAGGTTTCCTGGGTAAGCCAGGCACAGACAGAAAATTTCCACAAAAGATTTAGTTTTTGCTGGTTTGAAAGAAAAGCCTTTCTATTACCTTTGGATAGCACAGTCTGTACCACTACAGTGAAATGTGTCACAGTGCCTCAGCAAATATTGAAGTCACTCTGAAACAGAAGTGAAGCCAAAAGCTGGAAAAACTTCAAGTGTCATGTCTTTATCACCTCCTTCCTTCTCTCAAAGTCAATGAATACAGACCTTCATTCAGGAATGGGAGAGATTCACAGTTACTGCAAGAAGCTTTTCACAGCTGCAGATATTTTTCGTTTCCTTATCTAATTACAAGGGAAATAGTCTTCCTCAAACTTTGCATGAGCAATGAATCAGTTGGCCATTGTGGAAAAAAAATCACATCACAGTAGTAGATTATTATTCTCATTATATTCTGGGGTTACAACTTCTCATCTCCTGTAGCTGAACCTTACTTTCAATCCATCAATTTAACTAATTATCCTTTTTGTTGCTTCTGATCTGTGATAACATCTATGTGTTTAAAGGTTTGGTTTCTCCTCTAGAGCTTCCTCCTTCTCTCTAAGTTGTTTAATGTAGTATCCTGCAGCCTCCCTAACTGCTTGATAGAAAGTCCCTTGTATGCAGCTACCTTGTGATTATTCTTGTACCTATGGTGCTTGGAGGGCAGGGCTTCCATGGGGTCCTGTTCTCCTCAGTAAAAACAAATCTTTCCTAATTTTAGACAGTGAGAAAATTTAGTCTTTGTCTTCTCCACAAGAAAGTTTCTTCTTGGTGTACTAAGTCAAATTGTGAATGTCTCCTACCCCTAATTTAACAGTGTCAGTTACCCATGGTGTGCCTGTTCTCATATACAGGGCACAGAGGAGAACATGACAGACCTGGCTCTTTAAAACAAAATGTTTTGGTTTTCACATCAGTTGGCATGGGAGTATTTGTTACAACAAAGCCAGAACGCTCTCTACCTGAACTATCTCCTGATGCCTCTTCCAAGCCTAAAAAGGAAAAAAATTAACCCAGATATAAGCCTGGGTCTCCTGTGAGACTCCACTGTTAGTTTAAATCTATTTTCTTTATCAGGTCTTACTACAGTGACCTATCTTTTCTCAAATGCTATTAAAATATTAAAGACCAAGAAAAAAAATATCGGTAAGGCTATCTGAAGAGCCACAAACTATAATATAAATTCATAATGTAAAATTTCTACAAAGAATATGAAATCTATGGAAACTTTTTTGAAACTCTTTGCAGCTTCAGAGATTATTTTCTGGTGCTGCAGGTCTGTGATAAATGGGCAGAGTGCTTTAGCAGGCAAAATGTTAACCTTCATGACCAGGAGAACATCACAAGAGAGATGGTGTTTGTGCTCCTGCCATACACTTGGTTTGGTTTTATACATTTGTCTTGTGCAAGTTTTAAACATGCCCTTCTCTCCTAAACTTTGCTGTGAGAATTGCTTGGTGTTTGGCTTTTACAGCAATGACAAACAGGGCACACCCTGGCCCTCCTTGACAGGAGAAATGGAGAATCTAAGGTTGATGTTTTGTTAATACAGTTCTAAATATTAACTTGGGTAAACTCCTGAAAAGCAAGCCAGTCCCTGTAATGCACTGACCATTTCACACAGCATCCTGAATTCTGCTCTGCTGCTGTAATCCTGAGTGGCTTCTGGAAAAGTAATACTGTCTGGTACAGTCCAGTTTTTGGAAAGAGTTCCTGAAGTCTGCTTTACAAACCCTTGCTGAAACAAAGAACAATATACAACCAAATTAAATGTAGTGCATTGGTGAAGTAGAATAACATGCTGAAAACAAACGAAATCATGTGAAAAGCAATTTGAACAATTACTTCCATTCTTTTCTAAAAGTCACTGTGTACAGTAGGGTAGCATCTTGAATGGCTAAGTGCCTCTCCAATACAACACACAGGCAAAACAAGAACAGTCCTTCAATATTAAAAGCATTCCTGCTGTGTCACATCATGGTGCCTGCACGAGTTGAATTCAAGACTTTTTATTGTTAAGAGGCACTGCCATTACACTACATTTTAATATGGATCTTTGCCAACAATAATAAATAAAACACTCACTCATAAACAATTCCTAAAGGCCGCGTGTCAGAGGGTACTTCATTAAAAAAAGGCTTGCTGCAGTGGAGTACCATAGGCCATGGCTGGCTGGGGCTTTCTTTCCCCTGCGCATTTCTAGGTGTTTTGTTGGTTCCCAAAAGGCTTTTTAGTTAATGAAAACTATGCCTACCAGAAGATCCTTCATGCTAATGGAGGGAAAGTTCACAGCTAAAACAGAGAAAAATCAGTGTTGATTTCAAGAGCTGTCTAATGTGGAAAACCTGTAAAAGCTGTGAGAAACAGGAAAACCTCAAAATGAGTTACAGAATGGTGGCAAGAAAAAAATTAACCTGTGGTAAAATTAAAATTGCATTTGCTAAATATCTTTAAAGATTAAATCTGTAACAGAAAATATATTCAAATATACTGATCCCTGGTATGCAAATTCTGAAATTTTCATGAAACAGAAAATATGACACAGTCTGCTGTATGGATAAAATAACTGGACAGCCTTTCTCAAATTCAGCAAGAAGCATGTGAAATAAAAGATGAATGTGTCTCTGTTTACGAGACTGCTGTGGTAGTCATAGCAATAAAGAGTTTTGATAGACTAATTTTTTAAGTACTCTTCTGTTTTTCCTGCTCTCTGGACTCCTCCCATGTTCTCTGCAATTAGCAGCTCACCACAAACATTGGGAAGAATAAGGCTGAATTACTTTTACAGAAAGCTGGATTTAGTAACTCATTACAAAGCTGACATCACTGCAACAAAAGGTCAGTCATGTAGGGATGTGGCAGAGGTTATCATGTAGCACAGTACTAATATACTGGGGGGAAAGATTATGTCAACTGCCTGCTAAGTGTCCACATCCAGGATGCAATCTCCCCAGGGAATAAACACTCTTGGCAAGCACTGAAACCCAGAAATCTTCACAAAGCTGTTTGCAATTTGCAGCCAAAACTATCCACAAATGCTGGGAATAGACTACGGTCCTTGACAACACACAACTCCAGACATTTCCAGGGGGGAAGTTTAATCTACAAGGATGTAGAAATATAAAACAAAGTATTGCTCAAAGTAACTGTTTGTCAGATCATGTGCCTCTAATTTGGTTTCCAGTGACATTACACAGCTGCAGCCAATGGATTCCAGCCAGGACCAACAGTCACTGAAGTTCTTTTTTTGTTTAAATTTAGTATCTGAACATGTTTTGCCCATCATTAAAATGGAGAGTAATTTCTCAAAAGTGAACTGTAGAAATTACAACTGCAAAGAACTTATTAGGTCACCTAGCCCCATCCTCAGAGCAATGCAGGATTGAAAACACATTGCAAGAAATACTGAACAGCACAGTGTTTGTTTTCCCTTTTTTTCCCCATTCCTTTTTCCTTTATTGTAATCATTATCAGTATATTCAAAAGTTAAAAAAACAACCACAAATGCCAGTGTAAACATGCTTCAGGTATATAAGTAATATAAAGTATTGCACATACAGAAGTCCTATGTTCAGTATCTCCTTATGGTGCTATTTCATCAGAGTTGTGCAGATGACGTGATTACAATGAGCTGCTGATATTATTTCTGAAGCTGCTACACACAACAATTAAATATTTACAAAAGCTGGTAGCTCACTCTTTTTTCTTCATGGAAGGATGATTTTGCCTGGAATGTGTGGGATACAGAGGTGTGCAAATACAGGACAGGCTTGCTTAGTCATGGAATTTATCAGCTGATGTCTCTAATCTACAAGGGATCAGCTCAAAACCATCTGGGGGAAGGAGTCTGTTAATGGTTTTCTGGAGGATTGGGAAGTTGTCAGACCTCCCCATCCCTAGGAAACAGAGGTGCTTGCTTGTGTGAAGCACACAGGTGCTTCACCTCCATGTTCAGAGCATATGTGTCCTTTTCCCTGTAAGTCTTGTGGGCACACTGCATCTGATAAGCTAAAGACTCCATAAAGGTCTTCTTGCAAATTTGCCTTTGATATGAAGATGTAACACAGCTCCTGCTTGGATTTCCCAGGTTAGTCTGCATACAAGAAATGATAAAACTGTAAAGTCTTGTGTCAGACTGGCAGAAGTGACAATGTCTCATAACTACTCCTATCTTGAAGTATTAGGAAGCAGAAGGCCAGTTGTTTAAAAGGAGCCAAAAAGTGGCAGAATGCATGAAGCCATTTACCAGTTGAGAAGCTGAGATGGATTGGAAAGAAAAGGAGAAGGCAAGTGGTGTGCATGTTTCATAAAATGAACAATCCCTTGTGAAGTTCACACAATATTGCTAATTTCGCACTCACAAGCAGCACTGAAAGACTCAGGCTTTCACATAAAAATTTGCACGGATTGGGGCTTAGAGCCCCTGCTGAGATAAAGACCATTTGCTGATAGAAGGGAAAGGATAGAAACATCCCTTCTTTGGAATCCAAACCCAGAAAAAAACCTCAAACTAAGTGTGTATTTTTACTCTTTACCTCAAAATCTCCTTTCTTTTTGTTCATGCTTGGCTGGCTGGCATCCTATTTTTTTGCATAAATACAAATCCTGTCACCCTTTCCTGTGAGACTTTAAAAATAATTTTATCAAGCCCTCAACTTTGCCAAAAGCATTACTTTTAAGATGCTGCCAGCTTGTAGATTGAAAAATGAAAAAGGCAAAGATTTCTTTAGGTGAAAAATTATGTCAGTAGCTGTTCTATTTTAAGAGGGGATTTCAACAAAGTAACAGGGCAAAGGCCAAGAAATTTTGCCCCAGCCCCAAAGCCCCCCAAGCCTTTTCAATATCACCAGTGTGGCTGTGATAATTTAAAGCAGTGTTTCAGAAATGTCTGTATCCTGTGTCAGTGTACAGCTGCCAGCCATCAGCAAAGCAAGGACAGGGTAACTCATCCCTGCTCTATACTGTGCATGGATTTAGTTATCTGGGTGTGATACTGCCAGCTCTGGGCTGAAAGAGATACAACATGTACTTGCTTATCTTGTAAAGTGTTCCATAAATCTTCTGCTCTGCAAAACACCTCGTAGCCAAGGAGGTTGTGTTCTGGGTGTACAATGCATTTACTCTTCTATTTACATGCAAAGTAAGTACATGATTTCTATTATTTTTCCTTCTCTCAAAATCTATGTTGATGATTATATCAGATACTTATTACAGAAAGGTGGAAAAATAAATAATTGTGCCCCATTTATAAAGGTATTTATAGATTACCTTTGTGTTTCAGAAGTACTTTCACAGTACTGATATATTGCCTGTCTCCCTGAGCCATAATTTCATAGAAGTTCTTAGGGAGGTTTCAAAGATACTCTGCATGATACAGTAGCATTCAGAAGGTTTGTCCTGCTTCATCTTCTAGCCAATCCAGCAATGAAGGCATTCTCTCCTTGAGAGATCTGGGCTTGTTCTGGAAGCATCTCAGTATACCACACGTGCTCAGAAGCATCTGCTGAAACATGGACTTACTGGAATATGGGATAAACATTCTGTTCAGTGGAAAATATGTTTATAAGGCAATGATAAGTTACTTTCTTTGGCAAGGATGGCCATCATGTGGCAGGTTCTCAGAACATTGCATAGATCAGATTGACACCGTGTCACTTGCAGGTACGAAGGAAGACTGGTTGAAAGGAATCTTTCATTTAATCCTCGTTGTGTTTCTAGTCTCTCAGGCAGGATTCTGACTTGAACTGTCACTCTCTTCCTTTATGCATCAGTAGTCTTGCTATTTGTCAGCTGTTGCCTGTCAGCCATGTCATCTTGAGGAGGTCTAGCTCTGTCAAAGAAGCCACACTGCAGAATAAATCAACAGAAACAAAGATGTCATGGTAAGACAACCACAGGAAGACTCAGCTGCAGTTTGATTGTTCAACCTGAAATGCTGGGCACAATGTATGGCAGGCTGAGAGACTGTGAAGACATTTTATTTCTATCCAAATAATTTCCTATGAAAGTTTTAGATGCAAGGCATTGAGATCCAAAGCACAGCTTTAAAAATCCAAGTTATATGAAAGATGTCTTTGCAGGAGATATAAAGTTGGCCTGAAGCCTGGTATGGACTGATGCTAATGAGAAATCTGCTCCTCTCAGTTCAGCAATGCACTCATTCAGAAAAGAGGTTTAGACTGACAAGCAGTAATCAAAAGAGATGTGTAATATGTGTTGGGAAATGTCCACAGGACAGTGTTGTGACCTAGTCTAAAAATCACTAAAGATGAGATTCTTCCCACCTTACTTAAACTGTCTAACATTCATTCTTTTAATTGAAAGGTTGAAAGTTCAAAAGTGGTTAAAGGAAAGTACTACCAAAAGGTAATTTCGCTCCTCCTTGCATGTTCAGACATAACTTTTTGCTGCTGCTACCTGACCAGGTGGAGTTGGGAAGTTAGCACAGGCTGTACATCTAACCATAACCTTTAGGCAGCTGAAGACAGATGAACCATACCCTAATGTAAGGAATTATTTCAATCTCATTTTTAATGTAAACTGAGAGGATGGACAAAAGCTACACTGGCTTCTTGTAATATAGAAGTTTCCAGTAATTTGTCTTAAAACTTGTGAAGGAAGTGTAACAACCAATACAAAAATAGAAAACTTTAAAAAACAAAATATATTATATATTAATATAAAAGGAAATCTTCTAAAAATTAATTGTCAGAAGTGGGAGTGTTGTTCCATGCTGACAAAAACTGGAAATTCCTGAATTATTCAGAGAAAACAAAGTTAGAGTAACTTCTTTTTGAACCTAAACATCCTGAAATAGAGGATCAGAGGTCTTGGGAAATGGCCAAACTCTGTATGCCCATTTGTAACCAGGTTTCAATAATAAAGGAGGACTTTGAAAACAAGTTCCTTGTTTTCTTCCATACAGGTCAATGACACTAGCATGTCAGAAATGCCAAAACAAAAAAGACACGTGTACTGTTGCTTTTGCTCCAAACTGTTAAAGATCACAAAATTCTAACCTCTCTTTTTATCTGTTAGAATCTTTCAGTATTTTTGGTGGTTTTTTTTTAGGGCAACAACAGGAATAATGGAACATACCTTCCATAAAGCTAGGGTCAGCAGAGCTAGTACTAGTAGTCCAAGAAGTATGGCTAGTATTATAACCCATAAAGGAATCTCAAAGGACACATTTGGGGTGGACCAAATGACAGATGTTCTGATCTGCAATGAAAGGAATACATTTAATGAACAAAAATGAAACAAGGAAAGCAAGTACAACAGTAGAATACAGAGTTTAGAAGCATTGATTTCAACAGCATTTTGCAGATTAGAAAGAAATACACATTGACTGAAATCTTCCCATGTTGACTTGCTTTATTATAATTTCCTTGCCACTTGCTCATGGTAATTACTAGAAATGGAATTCACACATATATAAAAGTCTTGTCATATCAGACATAGAAATAATTTTCCCATAATACAGAGTGGCAAAAAAATTCCCTTCTGTGCAGATGCTTCACAAATATTCAAGGAGCAAAGTTCTGTGCACATGCTGGTACAGTTTAGGCCAGTACACTGAAATGCGCTGAATTACTCACAAACAATGGTTGACTTTGTCCCAAACTCTTAATTCAAACCACAGTAGATACCAGCAACATTTTTCTTATTTTAATTTTTGCTGACATAGCAGTATACATTTTTTCCAAAGATTTGCGTTTCAGCTAAGCAGTCCAAAAATGAAACTCAAGCAGAGTGTATTGTCCTTGTGATAAAGCCTAACACAGAGTATGATGCTGTCTTCTTTAAAAGAAGCCAAGCATACAGACCATTACCTAAATGGGAAGCAAGCATGAAACGTGCTCTCTCATTGTCTGAGGCTCTAAAAAGCAGCAGAGGTTAACATCAGTTATCAAAGATTTTAACTGACTTGGCAAACTTCTCTCTGTAGACCTTCATGTGGACAAAGAGTAGTAATAACCCTTTTGTATTTCTCCTTCTGGGGACATCCACACTCTCCTTTCCATACCTTGTACAACATGCACTATATGCTCTCAGGCTCTGCTTGGAAGGCTCCTCAGTCTCACTAAATATTTGCTCAGTCCCTGCTACTCCCAAGTGAGAAGCAATGAGCCTGGGCTTTCCTTAGCTCTTTCAACACAATTATATCCCTTCAGTCTTAGTTTATTTTCTCAAACTTTTTTCTTTGTTGTTAGCCTAGGAAGTGATTTCTCTCTGGGGTTTTCTCTTAGACCTCTCCCGTCTACTCCTAGTCTCCCTTAGGACACGTATGTGACAGATGGAAGTTATTTGCTTTATGATGTGATGAAATCAGTTTGCAAAGAAACTGAAGACACAAACTCTTAAATGAAATTCCTCTTCTGTACTCAAGACACATCTAGGAAATCTACTCTTTTTAATAAGTTTCTTGGCTACGGTCCAGTCCCTAAGCCGCACTCATTGTAAATTTTCTTTCTATGTTTTTTCTTCCTCTATTACCTTAGTGATTGATGCACTAGAAATTTAACAAAATACTAATTTCTAATTTGTTCATTGAAGGAACAGCAGCCTAACTTTTAAGAATGGGCACAACTCTGTAGTTCAGCTCAAAACTGTTTCCATTCCCGCGCCTCTCATTTCTTTCCTTGGAGATGGCAAATTTAATCATTTAATCCTTTCTGCAACATCCAGTTCTTTCTTCTCTCACTTTTTCTTGTGATCAGCCTCCTTTCATAGACTTCTACTTCTGAAAGCACCAGTAGATCTGTCTTCCAGCTACTGTCAGGCTTAACTGGAAAACACTTTTGAATAGTCATTTTCACTTCATCTGTGCAGCCAACTGCTCCCTACTCTGACACAGCACTTACAGAGATGGCAGTCTGGTGAGCTCTACTGATGCAAGTATTTTTTAAAGTATCCCTCACCAGGAAACAAAATGTAGGGACAAACTTTCTATGTAGGGAACCACTTGCTTCCTACCAAAGCTTACACCGAGATATACACAGAAGATTCCAAGACACTGCCCTGTCCCGGTGTTTGCACTTTAACATTGGCTCTGAAGTACTTGCAGTGTTGGCCATAGCATCGTTGATCTAACAAACACAGACAATATGCATCTTTAGAGCAGCTCTCAATAGTCATAAGTCTACAATATTTCAAAAAGCTAACATCTAAAAAGAATAAATATGAGAGCAAATTAAAGCGGGAAAGAATTACTTTAAGGAAAACAGTATTAATAAAACAACCGATGAAATGTCCCCCTTATGTCCCAACAGATATCCTGATGGTCTCATCCAGTGATCAACCATGCTTCTGCAGGAATACTATTCCTTTGCCAGCCCTCCTCTTTGGGTTGCTTTTTAACCACTGCAAAATTCATAGGGTCTCTTTATCATTAGATTCAGCTAGAGAAGAGCTCATTTAGTAAGGATAAAATGTCCTTGAATGGCTCTGCTTGTGTCTTAGAGTGGCATTAAAATGCAAGGGCAGAGAAAATGAGAGAAGAGTCATTCCGAACTGTCTGCAGAGATTCTTCCCAAGAAAAGCCGGTTAAGGAAAAAGATGAATTCAAGTAAAAGGTTAACTGACCAGGGAAAACAGAAAGGATGCAGTTACAAGGGGCTGCTTGAAGCCTGTAGAAAACAATGGGCTCAGCTGTCCAAGGAAGAAGCATCTCCATTCTGCAGCTAGAAAATCATGAACGCTGCCCTGAAGCAAGCCTGATTACATACACCACAAGAGTTGGGAAGTGCTGATGAAAATTCATGGGCCCCAAGACAGCAAAAATGGACTGATTCAAATAATCCCATCTCATTCACAATGTTCACTTCCTCTGTTGGCAAACACTGAGGTACTACACACATGAAGTTTCAAATTTTAATTTTTGTTTGGAGAGGACGTGACAGTGTCAACATACAGACTGCATATCTTAATCATCTAAGATTTGAGCTTCACTACAATTTCTATTCATAACACTATCACTTGCATGTTGCTGTGAATCTGGAGCATTAATGTCAGACTAAGTACCAAAACCATCTTAAAAATATTTGTAAAACAGCAGAAAAAATAAAAGGCAAGCAGTGCTTTCTGTTGTCTCAAGTTTAATGAAATGACTGACTCTATTTTACAGCAGGACCAAACCACAGGGAAGACCCATTTACATGCAAAGACTTTGCCACTTCTTCTACTGATAGCTTCAGCCAAATTCCTAGGTGGCATAATGTGACTGAGATAAATACAAGAGGAAATGGGAGCCAACATTGCTGCTTTAGAGTGGATTGTAGAACATCAGCAAAACAGCACAAAAAGATTCTGACAAGCTGCTGGCTAGGTATGGATGGCTTAATAGATGGACAGTCATCCTGGGTCTGGCCAGAAAAGGGTTAATTTTTGGAGTAGCCTGGAGGGGGCATGACCAGGACCTGGAGGTTACTCTATAACAGCTCACATTATTACCAGAGGCAGGGGAAGGGAGTGTCTTCTGAAGTTCCTCCCAGTCGAGTAAGCCTGGCAGAGGGAATTGTTGTTAGGGAGCTTCCCTGTCAATCTTTCCTTTCTGGTACCCTCTGTCATTAGTATTGTCACTGTTACTGTTAATTTTCTTATCTCATTGCTGTTTCCTGTAAATTGTTCTCATCTCAACTCGTGATCTTCACATTTTGTACCTTCAATTCTTATTTCCATCCTGTTGCAGGGTGAGAGGGATGGGAAAGCAGGGAAGCAAGCAAGCGGTGCATGGTTCAGAGAGTCACAGTGGGAGAACTAAACTGGGGAGTACCACTCCTAAAGCATGACAACAGTCTACTGAAATTTTACATCCCGAATATGGAAATTATCTGAGTGGGCAAGTTCTTCTTGGGGTAGGAAGAAATTCTGGTTTACAGATTTCTTCAGATAGTATTTGACTGAACCACATCTGATTCCTTGGGCACCAAGTCCAGTTTAACCCAGTCTAAGGTAACTACTTCAGCACCACAGGTGCTGAGACAGGGGTGAAGTAAACTGCTGTTTAGTGTGGTGTTTAGGTCTGAATAGCTCATAGGGCAGCATATGATTGCACAGGAGCAGAGCAACAACTAGACTCTTAATGTGTGCCAATTCACGGTTCAAAATTAGGCAGGGTCAATCCAGACTTCAAAGCATGTTTGAGATACTCCTGAATTCAGTGGAAACAGATTATTTTATTAAGGGTGGTAGATTTCATTAGGTTTTGGATAAAGCTGACAGTAGTGTATGCAACTACAAGTACACGTTGCCTTTCCATGCCTTCTTTTATATGCCACTTCTAGATATTTGCCATATGTGTGTGCTGTGTTTTCTTTCCTCTTAGGCTATGAAAACAGTAACACAAGCTAGCTCTTATTCTGATATCTACAGAGTACCTATCAGCATGGATCCAGACAAGGACATGTGGATCTTCCTGAGGATGCTAAACAATTATGAGTGGTGTAGCAGCACTCAGCCTTGCTTGTGCTGCCTGTGTTCAGAATAATTTCTCCCTTCCTCTTTCTGTCATTCTGCTTTACAGACCATCAAGTGCCTCTTGTGGTTTAATTTCAGTAGCTCATCTGGAGCTTGACAAATGTTGAAACATAAACAAGAAACTGTAATCTTATAGAAGAGCAGAATATCATGTTCATAATCCTTAGATTATCAGCAATGAGCAAAAAAGGCAGCAGAAATTAGGTCTGTCCTGTATCAAGCAGACACCGCTGCAAAGCTGGCACATTTCTCTTCTCTTTTAGCCTGAGTGTAGCCAATGCTAATGAAATATTTGCCTGCTAAAATCTTTAAATCATCCTGTTGAACCCACACCCTTTTCCCATGATTCTTCTTTGTCTTAGGTTTTAAAAGCAAGGGGATGGTTGTGCTAAGTACTTGAGATTTATTTCCTGAGTAGGGTATTATATGTAGGCATCAGTCTCACTCAGGCCTGTGTGCATTACCAGTAGGATATAATGCCCCTGGGCTGCCCCCTTTATACTCTACACAAAGCCTTGCAAGGCTACAAATGCAATTCTTGTGAACAGTTTGACACTGCACATCCTGAACACCCACAGAGCTCAGGCAGAAGCTGGAGGGGAAGACACAAACAAAACATTCCTTCAGTTTTGTCTTTCTTGTTTCACCATTTTTACAGACGACTGTTGCTTCTTCACCCCATGCTGTTCACCAACAGTTTTACATGTGATTTTGATTTAAAACAAGCTTGTATTTTCAGCTTGGATTTCTGCTCTTCTCCATGTGGTAGGTTTAGTATGGCAGGATCAGAGCCAGGGAATGTTTCCATCTAAGGTGGCCAAAATGAAGTGGATTTTTTACACAAGTGTTGCATGTTGACACTGTACTTTAGATGTGTGTTAGCTTTCCTCTCTGTTTAGGACAAGACTTTATGCTGAACACTGAAAACAATGCTTGCTTCTCTGTCAAGTGGGTGAAGAGCACATCTCACAGACTTGAGAGGAGCCATCTGACTTCTGACACTGCTGAACATCTCACACCTTTGTTATCCAAAGGGTGCCAGAGAATGCCATCTGCCTCAGGCACTGAGATGAGGGTGAAGTCAACCCAAGAGTTATGGACAGAGCCTTTGTTTGCTGTTGGAAATAAAATCCACACTGGTCTTAGCACAGATGCTGTCAGACAGTCTTAACTTCATAACCCCTCTTGCCGTTCCATGAAAGTAATTTGTTGCTTATGGAAGTGTTCTTCTGGGGAGGCTTTTAAAAATGTGCCCCTAAAAATTATGCCATACTTAAGCTCACTGTAAGTATATAAAATAATTATTAGGGCTTTTGCCACTTTATTTCATCCAGTTTGGATTTTGCTTCTGATTTTGGTGTTAGTGTGTCTTCAAAATAGCCTTTGATTCCCCTGGAAGGGAGCACAAAGCAGAGAGAAGCACATGAAGTAATAGGCGGCTTCACTGGCACTCCCTTATGTATAGATGGGAGTTAGGTTTGACTGGTGCAAACTTCCAGCATCTGTGGTCAAAATTCAGTGCATGTCAGTGGGATTCTCACAACGTTTTTTTTTTCCTCCCTGATTCTTTAAAAGACACATTTCAAAAAATAAAAATAACTTCTCCATAATTTATTCTGCTACTTTAAGAAACAGCAACTGAATTAATTGTTATTCTAGCGCTACTGCTTTTGCTGCCCATGATGACCTTCCTTTAGTCTTCAGAAATTATCTTTACAGAGGCTGAGAAACAGGAATTCTTTTGTATTCCTACATGTCCCCATCCAACCATTACAGCATGATGTTCTAATATGTTCTCAAAAAATGCTCAAAATAGAATGTAAAAACTCCCTCAAGCTTGAAGTCACATTTACAATTACACCTTACAAATGTTTATGCAAATATATTTCATGAGGAATATAAGCTTGTTTAAAGTGTTATCAACATGTAATAACTAAAAAAAGTTATAGGCCTTAGTCTGAAACCAGTGGTACTCACTGGAGGACACTGGTCAAACAGTTTAGACTAAAGGCATCCACAGTGAAAATCCTATCAAATGTTTAAGAAAAGCAACGATATTTTATTAAACTCTCAAACTGGATTAAGAATCATAAATTTAAATAAAGCAAATTTCTGCTTATTCTAACTTTGTATTTTTTGCAAGAAAAAGTACTTTCATGTTGGACATTAAATTCACCAAGTAAGACAGTATTATTTACCGTAATAATAATACTTGTAGCAAAAAATGAAAATTTTCTCTTGAATGAAATAGCTGTTAGCAAGGAAATTCAACAAGTTGTATAATATATGGTTGCAATTCTAAGACTATCAAAATTAATGGAAATACTATTATAGGTGTCAGTGGATTCTGGTGTAAACTCCACGCTAATTTTCTGTTTGATGCATTTTCATTCTAATGTTTTACTATAAAAGATCCAGATTTTCTTACATTTACCTAATGTTTCACACACCTTTGTATCATGAACTTGTCTTCAAGATCTATGTGTCCAAGACCTATATTGCATGATGATAAAGTCCTTAGAGCTACAAATAGGATTATGTGGCTCTGTAGGTTATTGATGCGTATGGGATTACTCATGCCATTAAAACTTAAAGTAAATATCAGCCTGCCTAATTGGAATCCAGCCCTATATGAATTACATGAAGGACATATGCTCTATTCTTTAAAATATATTATCTTCTTTATATAAACTTTGAAGTGCTAGCTGATTATTAGATATATGCTTTTGAAAATTGATTTTAAAAATATTTAAATATTTCTTCCACTTCCACCCTTTCATTGTCTGAAGGAAAAACATAAACCTTTAAATACATCTTTGGAAGCTTTTAAAACACAACTAGTGATCTTTTTCAGAAGGAGCAAAAATATTAAGCTTTGCCCAACTTCAAGGAAATATTTCTTCTTGCAAGTGGAACATCAAAGAACTGGTGCATATAACACATCAAGCTGTAGAGCTGGCAAGCATCCACTGCCATGTCCAGATATGAAAGGACATAAAAGCGTTATCATTTTTCAACATTTTACAGTTGCCATTACAGGCATTTTGCTGTAAATCATCTGTTGCAAATAACAAGCTTTATACTGGCTGGAGTAAAAGAATGAAATGCTTATCTGATCATTTGGTAGATCATCTGACACTTGTTGAGAACAGCAGGCTATCACCTGGGGTAAAGCACTCCAGCCCAGATGAAGGCCCCACTATCAACAGAACTCTGCACATGTGTTTCTGGTATGGAACACATGCTGCAAGAAAATAAAAAGAGCCCGAGTATATCTGTCAGCTTGGTGCCTTTGAACCTTTCTGGATGAATACTGCAGTAAGCACCAATCCTCTCTAGTGAAATCAGGGTTCTACTGATGGTGGAGGTTAGAAGCACTGTGCACAAAGAACCAAGATTGTGTCATCCCAGAGCAAGTATCAATCAACCATTCCATCTGTGCATGTGCAAAACAAAACTTTAGAGCTTGTATCCTCTAAAATACACTCAAAGTAAGCTCTAAAGTATATTATTCTGTTTGTTTTCTAAGTAAGACAGTATTCTGTCCCTAGTACTGCATTTCAACTGACTGATATGATGTATTTCCACCACAAGTCAACTTGGCAAAGTTTGAACTGAGCTTACCTTTTAAAAGAAGGATTGTAACTGATGAATATTTATAAAGATGATAACATTAAGCCTTAAAATTTCAGATTACTCTTATACTAGAATCAATTTTTGCCCTCATATTTTACTTACCTTTATCAGTAATGACAAAATAGAGTGAATTTTAAGCAAGTTATTAGACACCATAAGAAACAAATTACTTCAAAGTGCTCCCCAAACTCAGTCATTTGGCACCAGCAAACAATTAAATCAAATTTATGCCTCCAAAATTAATTTTTCATATAGTACTCCAGAGCCATACAAATATCGGTCTGCAAATAAGACAAGTACCTAAGCATCTATCTATCTATCTATCTATCTATCTATCTATCTATCTATCTATCTATCTATCTATCTATCTATCTATCTATCATCTATCTATCACTTCTGTAAGGATTACCAAGTAAATTTGTATCTTTGCACTTGATGTGCTGTGACGTGGCAATCCTAGAAAGGCATACAGACTTTCCCGAAAATCAGGGTATCAAAGAAGCTTAAAACAGATAGAGAGAAGTTGCTGTAGACAGTACATAAGCTTGTGTGAGAGAACTGCTGACTGGGAGAAAAGCGAGCTCTCTAAACCTGACAGAAATATGATTCTAGATTTTGCATAAAAATTTCCTCCAGATATTTTTTTACCCCCCAAAAAAGTAACTAGATACTTGCTTTCATAGTTCTGTTTTCTTTTGGGTGCAAAATCCATGTAAATTGCAATAAAGCAGTGTGCACATTAGTTCAGCAAGAAATTATTTTAAAATGTAATAAGAATCATGTATCATCAACTTCCACAGAAAGCAATGAAGTTATTTCCTTTAGGTATTACTTCAGGAATTCACACTAGAAACACAGGAAAGACCAATCTCA
The DNA here is from genome assembly GCF_901933205.1 of Camarhynchus parvulus. Taxonomy (NCBI): domain Eukaryota; kingdom Metazoa; phylum Chordata; class Aves; order Passeriformes; family Thraupidae; genus Camarhynchus; species Camarhynchus parvulus. The sequence continues at coordinate 21,363,796 of NC_044572.1, read as the reverse complement.
ATATTTTCATCTATAAGAACTTTCACAGCTGTGATCAGAGTGACCAAATACATGTGCTTCACACAAAGATGTAATTTTCAGTTACTTACTGCTATGCTTCCCTCAGGGAGCTTTGCTGGTTGCACTTTATATGGCATGCTCTTAACTTCAAAGGAAACATTGGAAGAAAGACTGTAGAGATAATTTTTTCTCTGAAATGATACAAAAAAAGAAATTATTAACCCCATGTTTATATTTAAAAGCATTATGAAAGACAAAAAACCTCAAAAGCACTGATTTCATAAGTCAAAGACGGTTTCTTGTGGTGAAGAATGCAGGAATTGAGACCTGTATGTGTCCATGAGATAAATACAGCATAAAGCTGCAATACAAAGGCCACATATTCAAAATGGGGAAGAAGGGTTAGAAATGCAGAAAGATAGATACAGTTGTTTCCCATATTTCTCTCTGAAATTCGTCAGTTAAAGCGTGGGTGAAGTTTATGGGATGTCTGTGTTTTAAACCCTCACTCTGCTGAACAAGCTCAACAACCAGCATGGGTGTATTGAGGACATTTACAGGCCTATGCTGAGACCAGGCTGGTAGAGCTTCCTGATGACATCAAAGAAATGGCTGTGCCTTCCCACCAAACAATAGAAGGAACAACCATCTTCGAACTTCATTTACACAGAATCACAGAACAGTTTGGGTTGGAAGGGCCCTCCGGAGATCAGCTAGTCCAACTCCTCTGCCAAGGCAGTCACCGAGACCAAGCTACGCTTAGAGCAGGATTGATTTCCTATTGTAGTGGAGCTCAAAAATCCTACTCACCTTGCTTGTCTACTAAGTTGTATCGATGTGAGAGGAATGTACAGCAGCCATTGTTTAACTAGCCACCTAGTAAAATATTTATATAGCTGTCATTAAGCATTTCAACAAACTCAAAGATGTGCAGACAAAATATGCAATTTATTTTCTAGGTGAGACTACATGGCAACTCATCTTGTATATCCCTTCCCATGTAAATCTGGGGTAGTGATATGGATCTTCTTTGAAAGTGCTTCAATATTTGAGAAGCATTAGATTGTTAAGTGCTAATATGGTCAATGGAATTTAGAGGGGTAGGAGTTATGATTGTTATATATTTTTCTAGATTATTATTATTATTATTATTATTATTATTATTATTATTATTATTATCATCCTATTTTTGCTACCTGTCTTAATCCCTTATGAAATATGATGATCAGATTTCATCACAATATTTGGCTGATGATTTACAGAAAGACAGAGCCTTGTAAGTAAAGCAGTCTTTCCTTTTGTCACCAGCTTTTTCAGTCCAGCATATTTGGAACAACGTTGTCACTTCCTAAATCTCCTTCTGCAAAACCTTCTCATTCCTTCTATTTCTCACACATTTAGGAGTTCTTCTCCATTGACAAGATTTGGTTCCTGCGTGATTGTTCAACATCTTTTCCTCAGTTTTCCCCTGTAGTTTCCTGTTGCATCAAAAACATAAACCCTCTCAAAGAACTGCTTTTCCTCTTTCAGCTGCTTTGTTGAGCCAAGACTGAGGTAAAAAGACCCCTTGATAATTTGGGCTACTACTTCTTTCCTTCACTGATGGAGAAAGATTTGTGAAAATGACCTGAAATAAGCATAATATATGCCTGGGAGCCAACATGGATTCATTTGAATGACTGTGGCCCAAATCAAAGTTTTCACAGAACTGCTGTGGTTGGAGAGCATATTTGGAATTTGTTTCTTGCAAGCACAGGCACAGTAGAATCAACTAGAGCAGTATGGTCACGACCACGTCCAATTAGGGTTTGAATATCTCCAAGAAAAGAAACTCCACAATCTCAAGAAGCAACCTTTTCCAGTTTTTTACTACCCTCCAAGTAAAAAAGGGTTTTTTAATGTTTAAAACCCCTGTATTTCAATTTGTGCTTCCTCCCTGTTCCTTGATATTGAGAAGTGTATTCTTTACTCCCACCAATCAGATGTTTACACATGCTGATGAGATCCCTCCTGAGCTTTCTCTTCTCCAGACTGAACATTCCCTCTCAGCCTCTCCTGATATATTAAATGCTCCAAGCCCTTAATCATCATTGTGGCTTTTAGCTGGACTTGTTCCAGTATATCCACAACTCATCTCAGGGAGCCCAGGACTGAAGTCCAGGTCTTTTTATCAATGCTGAGTACAGAGGAAGAATCAATTCCCTTGGCCTGCTGGCAATGCTCTTCCTTATGCAGCCCAAAAGGTCACTGACTTTCTTTTCTGCAAGGGCACACACAGTCGCTCATGTTAAACTTTGCATCCCACAGGACTCAAGATCCTTTGCTAGAACACTGCCTTCCAGCTGGTTGGTTGCGCCAGTACACAGGATTATTCCTGTTGTGGTACAGAACTTTGCATTTCCCTTTGTCACCCTTTATGAAATTCCTGCCAACTCACTTCTCCAGCCTGTTGAGGTTCCTCTGAAGAGCAGTACAAACAACTGATGTATCAACCACTCCTTCCACTTCACTACCATCTGCAAATTACCAGGCTATCAGGTCGGTTAGCATGATATCCCTTTTGTAAATCCATCCTGACAGCTTCCAATCACGTTCCTGTCCTTGAGATGTTTGCAAACGGCTTCCACGGTTTTTTTTCTCCATCACCTTCTCTTCTGAAAGATTGAAATAATGCTGACTGACCTGTAGTTCTCTGAATCCTCCTTGAAGACAGGTGTTACCATTTGCTTTCTTGCAGTTTTTAGGGACTCTTCCCAGTCACCATGAACTTTCAGAGATAATTGAGAAAGGTCTCACATTCTCATTGCCCCTCCCTCAGGACTTCTATGTGTATTCCATCAGGTTCTTTGGACTTTTGTATGTCCAATTTGTTTAAATGCTCCCCTACCCTTATATCCCTCTGCTGAAGATAAGTGTTGGTAGCTGCAAGTTTCCTCTCTGATTGCACAGAACTTGGTTTACTGTATGCAGACTTTCTCTATAAAGACAAAAGTGATGGAGGGAGGCCTTGGGTAACTCAGCCTTTTCTATGTCCCATTCAGCAGAAGTTCCATATTTTCCTTAGTCTTCTCTTGGCTGCAGATATACTTATAGAAGCCTCTTTAATGTCTTTAAATACCTTGCTAGGCTTAGCTGCTGGTGGGCTTCTGCTTTCCCATCTCTGTCCCCGCATTCTCAGACACTCTCTACATTCCTTATCCAACCCCTGCACAGGGTCAACTGACTCTGCTTCCACCTCTTTTATGTTTGACAGAATCATAAAGATTGGAAAAGACCTCCAAGATGATTGAGTCCAACCTTTAACCTATCACCATCTTTGTTTGTCTGAGTTGTACCAAGATGGCAAAACTCCACTTGTCAGGATAGACCGTTCTTGAGCTTAAAGGATGATGATCCTGGAGAATCAGTAGTTTTTCTGGACTTCTATTTTTTTTTTTCAGGATAACCTCCCATGGACTTCTTCCAAACAGATCCCTGTAAAGGGTGTTCTTCTGAGCTCCAGGGCTGTAGTTCTGGTATTTGCCTTGCCCATTCAGTCTGCTTTTAAAAAACTAATTTTCTTTGCAAATATGTGGGGGTGATAAAAAGCCAGCACATTTATTGCCTTCTGGAACTAATTTGGCTATGCCATAATTTTGTTCTTTTAAAATATTGAGAGCAGCTGAATGGTTATTATCAGAAAATTCAACTTCTCCTTGGGGCCTATACTAGGAAAGAGCAATACTAAAAAATCTGTCTCAAACAACTACACAGGCATAGTCAAATCAGCTGCTTAACACAGATAGCATCAAATGAAAAGGAACTATCAGTATCTATCTATTTCTATCAATTGTGTTTGAAATGAAAAATTAGGCTTGCTAAATAAGTAGTTTTATACACATTCGTGGTGCTGATCATCTATGAGGTGATATTCAGAAAAATAACTTCTTCTTATCACATTAATTATTTTACATTTCCAGACTCAAGACATTCTTCAGCACTAGATTCCTCCTCACACAAAATCTCAGAATGTTTCTGTGACTGTGCATTCAGAAAAAAAGCCTGAAAAAAGCCTTATATTTTCAATCCTAAGCAATTCATATCAAGCAGGATTCTGGATATGATTATATGATTTATAAACATAATCTGTAATGGAGAGAGCAGAATATGTTACATTATTGAAGAAGTAGACATTAGACATTCAGCTGGATTGGCTAAGGTACAGTAAAGGCATTAACTCTGTTGAAACCTCCTATAAAGGAAACAGCAGTAATGGAAAAATAAATCCTTTCACCTACTATACATGGCTTATTTCATTTTCAGCTTGTATCAGCAACAGGAACATCAGAGGAGGGTACTTCCTGTGGATTAATGCTTGGCTTGGGTTAATAAGCTTGGGCTGTGACCACAGCTATCAGCTCGTCTCAACCCTTGATTAGCTCCTGGAAATGCTGGAAAACAGAAATGGAGACTATAAAAGACTAGAGAGGATTTTCCTGCATTTACAGAATTATGTGTTTGTAGCAAAGGACTTGAAAACAATAACTGTGGTCAACATTGGCTGCAAACACAATTCTTACTTGTACTAACACCTTTGAGATACAAGCAGCTGTCTTTCCTACAGCCTTTTTTATAATTCTCAAGCCAACTCCAAGAAACAGCATTTCTTTATCATATAATTTTTAAATAGAGTATGTTTAAGTATTCAGTATTTACTGGAAGCTTCAGGACTTGTGGTTTGAAATTCAAGCTGAGGACTTAGTCATGGCTCAGAGGAAGGAGAAGAAAGAATCTGGTATTTGTGTCAGTGCTTAATGATCAACAGTAGAGAGCCCAGCCTTAACTACCCTGGTCTTTTGTGGTTCCCCTTGTGTTAGAACAAGCAGAACCTGATCTTGTGCTCCTTGCTGAGACAGTAGTTTGCAATATTCTGGGAGGCAGGCAAAACATGGCCATTCCCTGTGTTGCCTGGGTAGCAGATCCTGATGATGTACTTATTAAAGCTTCTCTCTCTACATGCTTTTGTTTCACAAATAGATTTTTGAATTGAAGCCTTTGTTTTCTTTAAAAGTTGCAGGACAAAAAAGCAGCCAGAAATGAAGGAAAATGTTCCCAATAAATATTGAGTGCAGTGTTTTCCTACATACAACTGAGACCAAAATAATGTGAGAAGTGATGGAAAATCTTTGACGATTGGAAAGACTGTACACCGGGCTCCAGTGCGATGCTGGCGGTTTCTGCAGGAAGCTCAAGCACAGACCTACTGACCCCCCCAAAACATCTCTAAGGCGTGTGGGCATCCTGGTCAGAGAGCACACTGAAATGCAGGGACAATTCTGGATCCCAGGGAGCTAGACTGAGGGTAGGAGGAACAAAATCATTAGCAATTTAAAGACTGGCAGATCATTGCTGTTCTGCAGGTTTGAAGAGTTCAGCTACTGGAGAGAGTCTCCAGAATGACTCTGCTCCATTGCCTCTATGAAGAATTGTTCAGGCTCTTGGAAATCCTTTTTTTTTTTTTTCTGCTTAGATGTAGCCCAGTGAAGTCTCCCTAGCTGAAATGCACATACTTCCCCTATGGCAAGCTGCTGTGGTGGTATTTTCATCCCAAGAATGTACAACTTTTGCACATGGACTTCAGCGCTGTTACAACAATATTGGTACTGCTTGATTAACATTTGTTTCCCTTTGTATCTGCTGGAGTCTGGCACACTTTAAAGACAGGAGGGTAAGCAATACCTTTTAAATATATGCTTTGGGAATTCATTAGTTTGCTTTCTTTGACCAATACTTCCCAAAACCTAAACTGCTGCCAACAGAGTGGAGAGAAGAGCTCATACAACTACTTCTTTTTAATAATTTGTTTAAAAATGTACATGTGACTCTGTACACATGGTAAATTGTATTTGTGCCATTTGTGGCAAGAGGATATCTCCACCCAAACATAGCTGTGACCAGAGAAAATACTCTGAAAGATCACCACATCCTTCTATTTATCATTACATTCTTACAGTTCACATATTGTATTTTTACATTCATTTTGACAGCCTATTTTAAGTTATGACGGAGGCAGCTATTTTGTTGTGATTCCAAAAGATTTCAATATAAATATTATAATGGTTATCAATCTGTTTATTTCTTCATATATTTAACATTACCTATACTGTAGCACATCTAGGAAGAGTCTCATGTTCTGCTCTTGCTAACACTGAAAGTATTTTAAATAAAAATGAATGAAAACAAAACTAGCCCACACCCAAAAGATCTCCAGTTAGTTCAGCCCCATGCAAATGTCTCTTTTTTTCTAGCCTTCATTCCACATAAACAATCAAACTGAGTATAATATAATATTTTTGGCCACAACTAAAGTTTTAGGTTTTACTTATTTTGTTTTTTCAAATAACAACAGTATTTTGATGCAACTGAAAATTTTGCTGATGACTTCCTCCTTTCGTTATTATATGTGCCTTGAAGAGCAGTGCATCAAATTTTTGGCTTTTAATTCTCAGTCTGGATTAAAATAATCTACTTAAACTTCCATATATAGCTTATATATGAAAATGAATGAGGGCACAAGATGTCTCTCTCACTAATTTTTTTTGTTTCACCACTTCCTTCCACACACAGGGAATTTAGGTTGGGTGCAGAATTATTCTTTGAAATACTAAGCAATCTTCCCTGGACTGAGATGTTTTCCACTGGACACAGAAAGATGTTATGGGCTGGAGGATGCTAAGGATAGAAATTATTGTTCCTTGGGGTCATATTCCAGTTACAGATCGAATAAGTGCTCCCATAGTAAAGACGAGAGGAAGAAAAGTGAACATATAAAGGACCTTGTACAAGAGGATCTGTCACCTGTCTCACATCACCTCCACCAGTTCACCTCTGTTCTGAGCTCCAAGCCTCTGCCAGCACACGTGCTGCAGTTAATGCGGCACCACTGCACAGACCATCTGCATTTTTCCTCTAAAGGCCTCTGTGTAGCTGAACTGAATCCTTACACCAAAAGCATTACCTGGCCTACAGAACTTCTACAACACTAAAGAGGCTCTTTAGTGTGGTAGAACTTTAGTGAGTTCACCCGTAATAAATACTGAGATTCTCAACAAAATTTCTCATTAGAATGTGCACTCCAGCAGTGGTGACAGCTCTGGGTTCCAGGCAATGAAGGCAAAGGTGGATGCCAGGACTAGGAGAACTTGTAGTTGATGGTCCAAGTCAAAGTATTACATCATGGTCTTCCTCATTTTCTATACCCTTCCAGACCTCTCAATTTCTTTTTATATCCTTGGTGCAGCCTCAGCAGAAGGGAACACCATCATTTTGTAAAGCAGGGATGTGGGGCCTCTCAAGCTGAGTTTGAATTGAATTGGAGTCTTCCAGTCCTGAATTCTCTAATCATTGGGCTGTCAGCTCTTGCTTCTGGCAATTAATATGGAATAAACCAAGTCCTCTTCAAGTCTTTCATCTAATTCTATAGGTGCCTTCTAAATAACTTTTGGATTTTGTGTTCAAAAAGGGTGAACATATTCCTCCTAAATCCTGATTTGGGTGCCTATCCTCTTGATAAGGAGCAGCCCTCATGCACCAACCTAATGGTTAATGCAAGTCACTTTGTCTGAGGTATCTCATTTTCTCCATGTGCTGAACATAGAGCTTAGGTATTTAGTTTCAGGTTTTGGATATCAGTCAGGCAGTTAAGAGTGTTGCAGCACACACCACCATTAATATGCCAAGCATATATTTCCATTTTTAGGCATCTAAAATGAAACAGGATCAGTGCACATTCAGAAACATTGAAATAATGAGTATTTAACAGAGAAGCCAAAATATGACTTTGGGTACCAAGAGAGCACCAAAATGCAGTCGTGCTTCTCTTGCTTTTCAACTTTTTCTGATTAAAACTAGATTTTCTTCCCTTCTAACTATTAAAGTTCATGTGATCAGGAGTGCCAAATTCACATATCTGGAACTGCCAAAAAGTCAAGAGAGAAACAACACAATTATATTCAGTAATATGAAAAGAAAATACAATAAACTTCAAACTTTTTGGGAACCTTACATACCCTCTGTGGTTTTACATTACTGCCTCCCCTACCTCTCCCAGAAGGAGATTTGTATCACTATGAGAAATTTTCAGTACAGGATGAAACAGTAGCTAAGAATGCACTGAGTTCCATATCCCACAATGTTTTAAGTTCCAAAGAGCTTGGAGCCTGAAGGTTGTTACAAATCAGACAGATTATACAGCTTCATCACTTAGAAATGCATTTTCAAAACAGATGTTTCACTAGCCAACTCTGAGTCTTATACTAAAAAGTACCCATCCATGCAAAGAATACTGGACCAGATCCCCTTGGGTCTCCCTTTAGATGACTCAGAAATATGATCAGACAAATGGGGACATAATGGAGCTCCATCAGAACACAACATAACATAACCATGTAAGGTTGTTTCTGTTTCGAACATATCAGGCTATTATTTGCCTGATCAGCAAGTCTGAATCCAAAAGTCAGCTTTACTAGAGAGTTCATATTTACAGCCAGACTTTGAAGTTACTCCAAAAAAGTATGTGATTCTTCTTGGCCTTTGCACAATGTCTGTCTCTATCTTTGTTGGCTGGCTGGGAAATTTGGGCTGCTTTATTTATTCAAATGTGTTTAATCACTGTATGTCATTTAGCTGTTATTTGTTATGGGAGTTTGGGTTTTAAGGTTACAGGTTACAACTGTCAGGAGACAAAAGGGTCAGCTGTTGTCAGTTAAACTAAGTGGAAGAGGAAGGAGTCACTCAATACATGACAGGCCTTTTGTGGCAACAAAGTACACATGTTTGCCCATACAACTTCAGTGAAAAACATTAATTATTTCATCCTAGCATAAATTAATCACTTCCAATAAAGTCCTTCTCAGGTTTGCATTAGCATATCTATAAGAAGAAAAAACATCCTGACACCGTGTTGTCGGCTTTAATGAGCACAAACAATTTCTTCCGCAAATCATCATGTCTTCATTTAAATTATAACACAGTTGAGGAATGTTGTATGTCACCATTATTCTGATTTCTTTGGCATATGAAAACTTTTACATTAACTTTTACATGAACTGCAATGTTTCTCTAGAGACTTTTACCCTAAGTTTCTTTACAAAAGCATGACAGTGGGGTTCAGTCTGGCCCTTGAACAGTCCTTCCTGAGTCACAATAATCTCATCCTGATTATTTTAACTGCATTTTAATCCTCAGTTTGAATCTGCAGATTTCAGCCTAGTTAACAACAGTTGCAGACTTACTAAGAGCAGATTGTCTCCTTTTTAGGAAACTAATTATGTTCTACAGTCTTTTATGTTGATGGTTGTGTAACTGTTAATTTTAAAAGGGGCTGTGAAAAAGGGAACTGTTTTGAGATGAGTAGAAGGAAGACTAGCAGACCCTAGGACACCATTTACTGTCTTCACATTTGCATGTGAAATAGAGATCACGTTATTCTGGCATATAATTAGACATAAATGGGGGGGTGCAACAGTTCTTTGGGAACTACCTTTTTCTACTTAGGAAAAAAATTCTGTTGCTTTGAGTGGAGTTTTTCTGATTCTTAACAAGAATTGCAAATTACTATTGAAAGGACACAGAAATGTTTACAGGGAAAAAGTAAAATCACAGCCCATAAAAAGTCTTGTTTGATAGCAAGGGTACGTAAGGCCAGCGGAGTAATCTGGTAGGAGTGTTTCCTACAAGGTCTTTCCACCCAGTGAATCTACAGGATGGCTCACCCTTGTCCCTGCCCACAAGCTGGTGTAACATTCCATCTCTGCCTGGAGCTCACTGAGTGAAGGGAGGCGCAGGCAAAGCAGGCAGGATTTATTAAGGAGCAAGGAGGAGCTAAAGGGACTGCAGCACCAGCATTGCCTGGAATGTTTGCACACACCCACATCCCAAGGCCCAGCTTTGACCCTTCTCCCCATCCAGATCAGACAGAGAGAAGATATTTCAAATCATCTGGATAATGCATCCTCTGAAGATACCTTTCTGTCTTGTCACTGTCTACAGAGTTAGCAACCAGCTTTGGCATCTAACTTTCAGATTACAAAAATTTCATAAAATGAGTTCCACTGCTCCTGCAATAAACATGCCACTGAATTTCATGCAGTTATACTTGTTCTGAACCTAAGTCAGTCCAACTAAGGTTAAACCCCAGAAAAAGATTCTGTTTTTACTAAGAGTTATTCTAAAAAAGGAGATTTTGTGTCTTCTGTAGCTAGTTTATTTCAATTGTTACACATCTTCTGTCACAGCCAAAAACCCAGAGAAACTGTTTCTTATTAATTTTGTTTAACTTTAATCTCTTTCAGATATTTATTGACATATACTAAACTAGGCTTAGGAAAATTCTAATGAGGCTAATTTCCACTGAAATAGCTGTAAATAGCCTAGAAACTTCATCTAAAGATCTGTGCACAGGATTTTTTCATGAGACCTACTTTTTGGCCCTTACAGAGTTAATTATATTTCACCAGCAGAATGATGAGGAGAAAGACTTGACTGGATCTGGAATATATCAGGCTCAGTTCCCAGCAAGGAGGGTAGCTAAGGGAGCTTTAGCTTGGTGAAGAAAATGATGATCTTCTGTGTTATTGCTTGCCCACTGCACTGCTCAAAACTGTCACACATTGTTCCAGTCAAGGATAATATCTCTGCCTCTCTCTGTGCGTTAGGAATAGAAAACCAGTCCAGTGAAGCTCTTACCGAACGTAACAGGGACTAGCCTGTGTGAGCTTGTCCAGCAGTCTCTTAATGGAATTGGGAAAAAATGGAATCAAATGCCCATTCTATTTCCCAATAGATATGTTTTTTCTATAGCTGCAGAGATGCTTACATACTGGTACTTTCTGTCCTTTGCAAAACCTTGCACCAAATGATGCCCATCCCAATTCCCAGATTTGAAAGGACCAAGAGATATCCAAGCTATCATGCTTTTGGACTTAAATTTGAACCAGACCTTGCCTTTTTTTGCACTAGCAGATGAGTCACTCAGCAAACCTAAATGAGGCACATCCAGTCTAGAGCATCTAGACATATCTAACATTTTTTTAATTATGCTTCCTCTTAAAAGCATTTTATTGTTAATGCTATTGTTAATGGAACTGAAGAAAGGATATGAAAGTTTCTTGGGATTGATTGTTCATAGAAAGAAAATGCACTGACAAATCAGGAATTAGTTCACTTAGTCTCTGAAAGGATGTCCTTTGATACTGAGCGAGACACAAATCTCTTTTCTTCAAGCAAGGCCAGACAGTGAGAACAGAACTTAAGTGCTCTTCAGTAATAGTGATCCTACAACAGCTTTTGGAGAAGAAACACAGAATGTGACCTGGCCTCCTGACAGACAGGTAGAAAAACCTTTCAAGTCATCACTTCCATAGTCCCGTACACCAAGGGAGACCAATGACCTCCCAAAATTTTGCAGCCATTATGGATTTGGTTAGCTACTGAGCTGGCATTCAACTTTCTGGAAATATTATCATTTCTCCAGGAAAGCAAGTGCGGATGAATTTCTTTTGTCTACTTTTCATATTTGAGGGAAGGGAGAAATTAACTTCAAAGGCATGAGGAGCTTAATTTAAAGCTGTAAACTGAAGATCCTCAATTCTTCTCTTGCTAGGGTAAGAGGTACCCTGCATATAAAGAATTCTTCTTCCACAGCTGTAGGGAACACAGGAAAGGTTCTTGCATTCCAGATAAAAAGACTGGGGAATTCTGAATTCCTTGAGAAACAAGCCAATTATAAGTCAGCTTGATCAAGACAGGAGATGCAGGTATTTCTTAATAACAGCAAATGGAATTATCAATTTCTCAGTGTATTTTCCAGTGTTAAAGGTATGACAACTACACAGTAAATACAGAACCAAGGCCAGCTGTGAGGTAACAGCTCACAGTAAAATCCCTTTGCATTACAAAATTATAGAATACTATGGGTTGGAAGGGAACTTTAAAAGTCATCTGCCATAAGCCTGGACATCTTCAATTAGTCCAAGCTGCTCAGAGTCCAATCTGACCTTGAATGTTTCCAGGCATGGGGCATCTGCCACCTCTCTGGGCAACCTGTTCCAGCATTTCGCCACCCTCATTTTCAAACACTTCTTTCTTGCATCTAATCTAAATAGATGCACCTGTGGTTGAAAACCATTATCCCTTGTTCTATTGCAACATGCCCTGATGAAAGATTTGCTCCCATCTTTCTCAGAAGACCCCTTTAGGTACTGGAAGGTGCTATAAGCTCTTCCTGTAGCCTTCCCTTCTCCAGGCTGAACAACCCCAGCTCTCTCAGCCTTTCCTCATAGGAGAAGTGTTCTATTCTTCCAGTCGTCTTTGTGGCCCTCCTCTGCCCTGACTCCAACAGGTCCCTTTATGCAGTGTGAATGTAATCCTGAGAGCAGAAGCTGGAAATGCAAGAATTTGCAAAGAGAAGTTTTATTTTTCCATCATCTACACTGCCCCTTTTAGTAGTAAGACGGATTGTCACTACATGAGTGTCATGTATTACATGAGCCTGATGCATACTACTCTTCCCTAGATTAGTAGAGAATGAAAAACAATGAATTTGTAAGCTGGACATAGTGTACATATTACACTCCTTGGCTCCAAGAAAAACCTTCCATTGGAAAAGAGGTTATAAATGCAGAACATTTGGGTCAGTCTAGGAAAGCAGAAACAAAACCAGGAGAGGAACTTAAAAAAAATCTTGGAATCTTCAAGTAGGATTCAGGACATAAATTTGAGAAGGAGGGATAGCAAGAAAAGAAAAGTAAGCAGCATCCAAAAATCCTGGACAGGAACCAGTGAGATGCTATCTTCAAAGAAAATGGTAACAAGAAGTATTTACATTTGCCCCATATAATTTATTAATTTTTATTTTTAAAATCTGCTCAAATAAATTATTTTTATATGTGTATAGAAAGAAATGTTTGTGTGCGTTACCTCCAGGAATGTTTGTGCCCAGAGCCGGGACCTGATTTTTAGTGCAGCACTCTTTCCTCTTTCCAGCTGTCCCACAGTGCACGAAATTAAGACACACTTCACATTTGTACAGTTCTGAGCAAAAAATAAAGGGAAGTCATACTTATGTTTTGAAAACAAAATAATTTTCAAATGCTGTAAATAAGCAAAAAAAAAAAACTTTTCCTTAAAGAGCTAAATAGTCTGAAATCAGTAATTTCATCTAATATATATGAGATACCCCATGAATCATTGTGATAACTCTAAACCAAGGAGCAGATTCTTTTTGAATCACCAATGAATACAAACACCTACCTATAGTAAAGAAAATAAAAGTAATTTTCAACAGTGTCTGCTCTGAAGAACTCTTAAAATGTCTAGGCACTTACCAATCCTTTGAAGCACATGCTTCTTCCTCACCTATCAATCTTTTTATGATTGCAACACTTTTTCTGTTCTCTATGCATTAAGTGTTTATTTATATTGCTAAATCTTTCCTCTTTTCTAACTCTCCTGGTTTTCCCACTGATATTTACATCATAGCAGCCAGAACATTTGCTGAGATTCATTAGTTGCTTTCCTTGAAGCTTACTGTCCGTGAACCATTCCTGATGAGCAGTGATTCTGGCCCATACACAAGGCTGAAAGCAAAAGCCAAGCATTGCAACTCAAAACTATATACTCCTGAAGTCTGCCAAAATAATGTCACACTAAAGGTTAAAAGCTGACTGGAAGCCACTGAAGGGAATGAACAGAGTCTCATGGGGTAACCACAGGAATTATGTGGTTGTTTAGGGCATAAAAAGGAAAAATGATCCCATAAAAAATGATTAAATGTTTGTGGAAAAAATAAAAAAGTTTGTATATACAAATGGGTTTTATCTGAAAAGTTTTGTTTGACTCAGGGGAACACTGAGGTTTTAATTGATTCCTATTTTTATACCAAAGCAGAGAATCCCTCCCATGACAGAAGGCCTTGTGACCTCAAAAGCAAAGCTAAGTTTTCAAAAGTAAGCTTATTCCCTAGTGAGAGTGAGAACGCACTACCCAATCTTTAGGAAATGAGATGATGATGCATGGAACAGATCTGAAAACACTCTTAAGGAATCCTGTATCTTTATAGACAGCTTTCCTCACAAATCTCTGTCTTACTGGAGGATAAGCAGAAGCTGTATGCCTAATTGCTGCTTTCTCTATCTGACTGAAAATGAAACTGTAAACCCTGCAACTTGCAACTATAAACTTGCTTAAAAATGAATATTTTAGAGTATCTGTTTATTTGGCTTTAAACATCCTCCAAACAGATTTATTTATTTGGCAGGAAGGAGAAGACTTGTTTTCATTAATCATAGTGGTCAAAAACACACATTAGCAAAACAAATCATTAGTATGCAAAAAAGTCTACTTTTGGCTGACATTTTAGGACCTGAACACATATTTCTGTTTTTCTTAGTAATGCATTTAGCCTGTAGTGATTTTCAGAACAATATAACATTGGAACTAATGGAAAAGAAACCAAATATTTAATCAATAGTATAAATAGAATAAGAGGTTCTGAGAGCATTTTGTCTCTTTGTAAAAATGCTTTGATAAATGAAAATAACTTAAAATTTATAAAAAAAAATTACAATTTTAAACACAGAATTATCTTTGGCCAATCAGTCTTTTCCAGAGCAACATTAATTTTTCCATGTATACTTCCAATATGTCAAATAAAAAAAAAAAAACAACTATGCATCAGCAGTAACTAATGCTGAAGGCATTAGTACTGGGACACCTTCTAACTGAACCAATGACATTGCTTTTCTATGCTCACCCTGGAAAAGTCTTTCTGTATATCCAGTGGTAAGCACTGCACCCAATCCTATCCTAATTTGTGCTGACCAAATGCATATTTTCCTAGAAGAATGCTCATCAAAGTGCCAATTTCCTTTTTACTGAGTACCTCACTAAATATGTTTGCTCTGTCTACATCAAGCAGCTGAAAATTCTCTGCTTCATATTTTAAGTTGCAAACACAGTGCATACTTCAGAACTTTGTTAACCACTTCCAGTTGCTGCAGTCATTTTTATGTTGGCAGCCTATGAGCCAGGTCACTCAGAAAGATGACTGAAAATTAAGATATCACTGAAGAATGGATTAAGTGTTCTGTAATATTGACTGGCATGTCTTTGAAAGTCCTGGCATTTTTCCTTCAGACACAGTGGAATCAGATTCTCCCTAGGTTATTGGGTTGATGAAAGAATGGCACAGGAATCAACAGTGATTATTGCTTAAAATGGGTTAAACTGTGATTTTGTTCTTAGTAATGTAACAGTTTTTGTTACTTTCAGATTCTATCTTCTTCCTGTTATAAAAATTGCCAAATTAACTTTCAGAAGCAATAATTATTCTCTTAGTCCAGAACACTTAAGTTTGTGAGGTTCTTTGCTTCCAAATTCTAGTGAGGTCAAGGAATTCAAGCACGAGTTTGCAGTAAACAGCTTAATAAGAGACTGGACAGCATGAAAGAAACTCTGCCAAAGGTTCATAAAAATAGATGGAAAGCACTGACTGTGAATCCCTTGCCTGATCTCAAGGTCACTGGGTTCACACATTGCCTTTAGGCAAAGGCAGCTGACACCCACAGGGCTGAAGTATGCTAAGGATGGCACTTTGAATGCAGGAGTGGAAAAAAACGTCTGAAAACACAGCCAATTCCAAATACTCAGGTACCAGACTGTCTAATCAGAACTATTTTCATAGGAGAGACAGCAATGCTATTGCTCCAGCAGTGTCTGGACTGTTAAAAATACAGTGACGTGTCCCATTTGCCTTGCCTGTGGCACTGTAGAGTCCCACCTTTCCCTGCACATTCCCAGTACACAGCTTTTAGATAGCTCACCAATATTCTTGCAGAGTTTTTCCTGTGAGGTTCTGCCACTGCAACATCCCTTCTCCTGATGTAATGAGAAATTGTGGAATTGTATAAAAAAGCAGCAAGTTCAGGAGTGTCTTCTGGAACAGCAAACTGCAAAGAAAGAAATGGGAATGGTAATGACATACACATACAACGATTCTAACAGATTTGTTCCTGTCTCAGAGGTCTTGAATTTTGGATTAACACTGCTTATTCAACTGAACAGCACAATCATGAGAATACTTTGTCTTCCACTAGAAGTATGATGAGTAATAGCACAGCAAGATATTACCCACTTATAGGAATTACAGCAGACAATATTTTTCTCCACTTTTTACTGGTGTCAATTTCGTTGCTTTACTTAATTTTGTTAGACTCTCAGGGGCAAATTCTGATATATATAACAGGTCAAATTCAGAGTTGTTGCAATAGTTTATTCATTAGTTCAGATCAGAATCTGCCTAAAAAAATATAATGATTTTACCAGTTTTAGAACAAAATGGAAGTCTGACTTGAAATAACACAATTTTTGATCATATAACAAATATGTTACAGATTTGTTTTGGTAACAGCTCAAATTTGTAAAATGTAACAGCTTCTTCATTTTTAATCTCACATTAAAATGCATTCTCTTCAGCTTTATATTTACAGATTTTTTTTCTCCAATTAAAAACTACTTTTTGTTGGCAGTTTGTCTTTAATTTCTATACAGGGCATTTATGGCTTCTTTTATGAAGCCTCAAATAACTCCTGGAGCCAACTGCTACAGAAGTACAGATAAATTTTAATTCATGACAATCCAATAATGTAAAATCACAATAAAATATACATAGAAGTTTACAGTAAGATCTCAACAGGAACTCAACTAAACATAGCCAAAGCTATTCCTTAAGGACATCTGATTATAAAGTGCTACATCAGATCCTTCTTATCAGTTCTTTTTACCTCTGAACACAAAATGTCTTAAACAAATTCCTAAAGAAAATGTTTGTAATTGTAATAAATGTTGTAGCATTAAAGGAAAGAGAATAGTTATAAACACGCAAAATCTCCCACACACTAATGCTGTGTAGCACTAGATTTGGAAAATTGGTATAATTTATCTGATTAAAATTAAAATGCTATAAATAGAACATAAACATTTAACATTGTCTGAGATCTTCAGTCAAAAGCATCCTACGAAGTGAAAGATATTATAATTCATTAACAGAAGAAAACCCATGGGAAAAAAAAGAAAAGAATCCCCTTTTTTTCCTTTTTTTCTGTTGCTTCATGAGGTTGCCATTGTCTATTTGCAATAAGGGAACCTGTAAGTAGCTAGTAAATCTTTTCCTCTCAATGTGGTAACGTGCAAACTTTCCTTCCAGAATTCTTTCACCAGCATATAGACTTCTTTAATGATGACAAATTTAAAAAAAACCCACAATATAGTAATGTACTTGCAAAGAAACCCTCAATATATGATCACAATGGATATATATGTAGATCCATTTGAATACCAAAGGATTTTCATTTTTACATTTTTCTTTTTTCATAGATCCTAGAGCGTTAGCATCCTAGTGAATTGTTACAGCAAAGGTTCGAAAAGAGCCCTCTGTGGTTAAGAGAAACATGTGTGTCTCCTGCAGCCATTTAAAAGCAGAATTTGTCCAGTGGCCTAGATGTCCAGGTTAAAGATATTACTTTATCCTTCTTGATCTGGTCACATGAAATTGCTCAACTGTATAATCTATCTCTGTTGCTCTTTTATATGCCATGTATCTGGCACACTGTCTTACAGGATCATTCCCTCCCTTTAACTACAGCGATCTGTCTCAGTTTCCCCACCATGAAAAACTGTACTGCTTTCTTCTCCTGAGCATTATTACTTTGAGCAGGTTTCCAGACCTCTCCAGTTCTCCACTTCTCATTCCAATACCCTGTTCCACTTTTCTGGTTTTCTAGCCAGGCTACAGCCTTTGCTGCACTGTGTAACTCCATCAGAAATGTTCTGGAAGAAGACTTTTTTACACAAAGATTATACACATGATTTTATTTTACATATATTATATTATATTATATTATATTATATTATATTATATTATATTATATTATATTATATTATATTATATTATACTACATTATACATATTTAAATATTTCTTATCTATATTAAAACACAATATTTATTATATAGTATACAATATACATCTATTATATTACTAGATTATACACAAAATTACACAAGAGCAGTTGGTGACCATTCAAGAGCCATGCATTGGATGGTATTACTTTGTCCTAAGATCAAGCCCTAAAGACAGTACTAACAGTTTTACAGCATGAGCAGACTACCTCTGGAAGGGGTTAGCTCCTGCCACTCATGTTGGTGGATGTACCTCATACATGTGGTGGATTTTTGTTGTTATTTCACTGCTTCCCTGACAGATGCCTCTCTCGTGGTACTGCAGTGCTCAGCTATTGAGAATGTGCCATGTGTGTCTGTATATTCTACCACAGTGGTATTTATAGGCACAGGTTTAATAAAAATGCTTTTTACCATCAGTCTGGGAGAAAAAAACAACTCAAGAGAAAAACAACTCAAGAAAAAAACAGCTCTGTCTCAAGCCAGAAGGCAATCTAACTGAGCCCTCTTCTCATCACAACTGCCTTAAGGAAGAGTAAGAAGGAAGTAAGAATGGGGCATGCATACACAATGCTCTCCTAAGAACTTTCAGCCTCTGAATGTTTTCAGATCAGGGACTTCCTTATCTATATGAAGTTTGTGTGCATTTACTAATCTTCACTGGACTTCTCTTTTGGGAATTTGTTTACTTTCCTCTTAGAATCATATGAACTTTTAACCTTGACTATTTCCCTTTGGCCGCAAATTCCAGACACCTGAGACCTGCCACCATGAGCCATCACTTTGTTTTGCTTGTTTTGAATCTGGCTCCCCAGACTTCATTAGATGTTCCAGTTCCTGTGCAGGAAGAGGCAGAGAACAGTCAATCCACACCCACGCTCTTCCTGCCACTACTCATTTTGAGGATCAGAGGATCATATTTGTGCACAGTCACCTCTTTTCTAGACTGAAGTGTCCTAGTGTACTGAGCTCTGAGTTGTTCTGCTTGGAATTCATTCCGTATCTTTGATAAGTACTTTTGCTCCTTTTTACACCTTTTTTAAGATTCAAAATTTATTATCATTTCACATCCCTCAATATCTTCATAGAAAGATAATCTACAGAAAAGTTCCTAAACAAAAGTCTTCCCATGTGTGCATAGGTGTGACTTATTTTTGTGGACTAGACAGCAAGCTCAAATAAAACATTTTTATAAGGCAAGAAATTCAGCAGTGGGGAGGAATGTACTGCTTTGATTGAAACAGAACAATCTGAGTCATTTCAAAGGGGAAAGCCCTTAGTGCCCTAAGAGAAGTAAGTTCAGATATCCAAGAGAAGTCAGGCATTTAATGTCCTTAGCCTTATTTGGAAATTTGAGCTAAGCATCCTGTTGTTTATATGAAACTTGAAGAAGCTTGTGTCTGTGTCCTCTTGCCATCTGAAGCAATAGATAAGCATTACATATTTGAAACCTGACTTGTGTATTCATATTGTTCAATGCTTTGAAAAACTGAAATAAGGAAAGGATATTTAATTTCTTGCCATAACAACTGTGTATCTAAAGCCATATTCTGCCATAACAGAGGGACCATTATTACAGGAAAATTTCTCACAAGCTTCACAAGAATTCAGTCTTTTTTATGTAACAGAAGCAATCATTATTAAGTAGGAGAAGGAAGGGTAAACTTTAAAAAAAAAAAAAAATTCATTGCCTGAAAATGTCAGTAAGAACTGTGGCAGTATTCTACACAACTTCTTAATTCAACCTTAAACAGAACACATGGCTAGGGTGGGAGGATGCTGAACTGCTTTTCATGTACTTGCAACCTGATCTGATCAGTGAGTTTAAGAGGATAGGCGTGCAAGTACAAATGCAGCACCTTAGCTTCTTCCTCCTCACCACTTCTGAAAAAGAGGTGAAAAATTAGGTAGAAAAGATATGCAGAAAAAATTCCCTGTCTCCAATCTTGATGTGATTTGGGTATAAAATGGACAGAGATTTTCTATCACACATTTGCTTTTTCTTTCTTTAAGAAACTAAATAAAAGGGTGGAATTCTAACACCTCTTTGGTTTCCCAGGTGAAACACAAAACTCTAACAATACTATATTTTGTAGACATCAATTTTTCTTACTCTTTTTAAGTATATTGTAGTTCTGTCTGTTCAAGCTAAAGACTTGACTTGTAACTCCTTAAGTTGTGAACACTCCTCATCACTAAAAAGTTGTCTCCCCTTTCATCCAATACACCAAACTCACACCCATTCTGCTATGCAAAAGATGTAGAGCATTTTTAGCACTTGGAATGTACCTCTCCCTGAAAGATGTTTAACAGGCTACTGCTTAAACTTGAGAGGTGTTGTTGTTTACTCCAGAAATGTCTGGAATCAGTCATGCTTAATAAATTGGATACCTTGTTTTTGATGGGATAATATGTAGAGCTGTGTTTTGCCTAATCTTCTGACCTTGAGCCAAACCAAGCTCTTTTGAGGGGATCTGCCATTACAAACATAGATCTTAAAACAGGAAATTGTCCAAGCAGCCAGGGATTGGGTTAGGAAAGCTAAAGCCCTAAGAGAATTAAATGCAGCCAGGGATGTTAAAAACAATACGAAAAGCTTCTATGGATACTCAAAGGTTGGTGAGGGAAAATCACCAGAAGGAAATAGGAGACCTGGTTACCCAGGGTGTTGAGAAGGCTGAGGTACTCAATGAGTTTCTTGCCTCAGTCTTCACTGGCAAACGCTCCAGGCACACTGCCCAAATCACAGAAGGGAGAATAAAGAACTGCCTGCTCTGAATCTGAAGTTGCACTTGTCCATGAGACTTGATGAGATGCATCCATGGGACCTGAGGGAACTGGCAGATGAACTGGCTAAGCCGCTATCCATATCAGAAAAGTTGTGGCAGTCTGG
Source organism: Camarhynchus parvulus (assembly GCF_901933205.1). Classification (NCBI taxonomy): domain Eukaryota; kingdom Metazoa; phylum Chordata; class Aves; order Passeriformes; family Thraupidae; genus Camarhynchus; species Camarhynchus parvulus. Next base: position 21,342,907 of record NC_044572.1, on the reverse strand, counting down.
TGAAGTTCTCACTGACTGGAAAAGGGGAAACATAACCCCCATTTCTAAAAAGGGTGAAAAAGGAAAATCTGCAGAACTACAGACCAGTCAGTCTCACTTCTGCACCCAGTTCAATCATGGGGCAGATCTTCCGGAAACTATGCTAAGCCACATGGAAAATGAGGAGGTGATTGGTGACAGCCAATGTGACTTCACTAAAGGCAAATTGTGCCTGACAGATTTGGTGGCCTTCTATGGTGGGGTCACAGTGTTGCTGGACAAGGGAAGAACAACTGAAATCATCTACCTGCACCTAGACAAAGCATCTGCCACTGTCCCAGATGACATCCTGGTCTCTGTGCTGGAAACACATGGATCTGACAGAGCACTCAGGGAATAATGAATGGGCTGTGTGATCACACTCAAGGAATTGTGGTCAATGTTTAATGTCCAGTTGGAGACCAGTGACGTGTGGTATTCCTCAGTGGTGGTACTGGGACAGGGCCCTTTGCAACATCTCTGTTGGTAGCATCGACAGCGGGACTGAGCACACCTTTCTCCTCATATTGAGTACAGAAACCAAACATGTACAAAGCACTAACTTTAGAAATGTTGTAGGCTATCTATATCTTGCTTCTTACCCAGGAAAATGATCTTGGACTGTTAAAAATTCCCAAGAAAGTTCCATTCACGTGAAACTTCCATTCCATGTGAAGTATAGGCAAAAAAACCCAATCAAAATCAAGAAAGTGATGGAAATGAAGTACTTACCTTTATTTGCATTGTATTAATAGGAGAGCTTGTTTGACAGTGCAATGGTCCATGTGTCTGAATGTGGAGAATATAAAGAAGAAATTCTTCTCTATTGGACACAGGCCAACCAACATGGAGAACTGTATGGTTGATGGCACTTGGTCCTATATTGTGCAGCTGTTGAAGAAATATGATCAGTACTTTCCAAGGCAGTAAAAACAATAAAAAACATTGAAACCACCACTGAGACATTTTCAAATTCTTAGTGGACACAGCCTTAGAGTATTTAGGGAAGACTATCACATATTATTAATATCACTTTATTGATGGAGAACCTGTGGCAGGTATGAGGGAAGAACCTCTTCATGTTAGTCACAAAGCCAATGGCAAATCTGAGAGAACAGTCTTTTCTGTCTGAGTGTGTATTCAAGAAACCCATTACCCTTCCCATTTTTTCCTACATATGAAGAGTTGAATTCTAAAAAAGTATCAAAAAATTCGAAACCAAAGCACACTAGCAAATAAAACCCATAGAAATATGAACAGTGAACTGTAACAGATCATGCTTGAAAATAGTAGCCAAAAGTTCAGAATACAAAAGAAACACATTTCAGGGCACAAGAATAGAAGATAGAGCAGAACTTAAACTAGCTTCTTTGGTTAAGAACTACATCTTCAACATTCTCAATATAGATTTTCTCAAAAGAAGTAAAGAAACTAGTTTTCCTAAATTGATATCCCAGGACATTATTTTTTCTAGGGAAAATAAGCAAAGATAGAAATAATAAATGTTTAGAAATCTAGGCTATTGAAATAGTTTCCTTATATCAGTTTACAGTTTGAAAATAACTGATGACATCAGGAGTCTGGACATGTGTTGTCACTGGGCTTGAAGAGTTAAAGAAGCTGAACACCACGGACCTTTATGCAAAGTTCCTAGAGATGTGAGAACCTCCTTTTTTAAAATTTGCAGAATTTTTGTGACTGATGACCTTTAGTTACAACTAAATAAAAAGCCCTTGCAATCTAACATCTTCTGGGAGACTGCTCGGTCTTTTGGATGCTTTGCTGATATAAACTATGTAAGTGGTTTCCTTAGTAACTGTAACTAATCACTGTAATTATTTTAATATATTTGAAGTCACAAATACAGTTTCACAAACAACCCAAATGCTTGAGACAGGATGATTTGAAGTATTTTTCAGTTTAGAGAAATGTGTTAAGATGGGGAATTCATAAATGATAATTTGTATTTTACAGTTGTATTCACTATACTTTAGTATGTCCTTCAAATTGTAATTTTACACTGCTGATTAAGTTCAGTTGCTTATATTTCCTTGAGTGCTAGTTTGTGAATTATGACCATATGTTAAGCCCCCTGTTTTACCCTCTGGAATAAAGGCCATCCATTAGATTCTAAGGATGGCTTCTATTCTATGAAATTCATTCAATGTTCTTTTTCTAAGCTGAACTCTTTTAATTGACGAATCATCCATAGGAAAAAACCAACAAAACTACAAGGTAAAATTATGTGTACTTCAAACATTAAGAGTTGTTTTCAACAGAAAATTTTACATGTATGTCTACATTATGTTTTTCAGTTAGCTATATGTCAAAGAAAATATTTTTTTCCAGTGCACAGCATGTACAGCTTCTAATGAGAAGATACTTGACATTGATTATAAGGAACTTTTAAGCACTGTTTTTAATTCTTGTCAAACACCCAAAATGTTTATAAATCCCTTAAATATCTAAGACAGACTCCTAGCATAAACTAATATCCCCTCCACTCATATGAACAGATAATGGGGTTGTGAATTCCCAGATTAAATTTGGGTCATGTGCTAAAGTCAGAGTATTTACATTTGTGGCTTTATCTAGCTACAGATAAAGACAATAAACCAAATTCATCAGGAATTCAGTGGGGGAAGCATGAGGTCCTGTGGAAACATACATAATTTTTACCTCATAGATGTGTTCTACTAAAGGACCAACTTCTTCTTCTTTTGTAGGTTCATCTTTGGGCTCCCAGTTGTGAAGTGGCAAAATAATTGTTGGGGGGTGAGACACTCTGTAATATACAAAACAGTATAAAAGAGTAACTGTATAAAACAGGTTAAACAGTAACTGTTACCAGTGACTGATTGCATTAGTTTTAGAACAAAATGATGACCACTATAAAAACCTGAGCCCTCAAAGGCTTGTTATTTGGGCATATTAATTAGAATTAGGTGAGGTGAATGCTACAATGCCTCCAGAACATAGTAGATGGGAAACAGAGATATTGTGACTTCCATAAAGTCATAATGGAAATTGGTGTACTGAGAAACAGAATTCAGGACTAGACTCTAAAAGAGTGCTCCAGGCTTTTCAACTGCTTTGCAAACAAAGTGGCAGTTCAAGTATTCCCTGGAATATTGTCGCAAATTGCAACACATAAATAAAACATAAACAAAGAAAAATGTGACTTAATATTTGACATATTTCCAGCTGCTTTTTTATTTTTTCCTTTTCTTCTCTATCTGACCTTAAGAAAGTAGTCTTCTGTTAACATTTTTATTTGAATCACAAACATTTTATTTCTCATAAAAAATTGGAATTTCATTGTACCAGTTCCATTCAGATGCCAACTAAACCTCACTCAGGTGTTCAGAAGTTGGGAAATCAGATCCCAAGAATTTCTTTTAGCATGATGGGTCAGTTCTGGCACAGACATCTGTCACCTACAAGTGCTGCATGTAGCTCTTGGTGCTACAAGGAAATGGTGTTACCCTTTCTTTGCCAGGGTCAACTCTCACTCAGTTTTGCTGATTTATGGAGTCTTTAGCTGAAAGAAAATCCATAAAATTTCAATGTTGGTTCTGCCAAAGCTGGAGTTTTGCTAACAGAAAACTGTAAAAAAACAATCATTAATTTTTTAGAGTGTAAAATTTGAATACCATAATGGACTTCTAGGCACTGATGTTAATCACTTTGCAGTGGCCCTGCTGCAGATTGCCCCTTGAAGAAAAGATTGGATAGTTTTGTTGCAAATGCTGAAAAAATACTATTGGAAGGAACAAACTGTTCTTGATTACAGTTCTTATGTCATATACAATGAATGAAAATTTTCTACAGTATACAGCTTCTCAAAGCAGCAGGAAATCCCAGAGAAGAACAGCTTAATGCCATCCAGCTGAAGTACAACTTTTGGTGAAATTTGGTGTATTCCAGAGTATCCTAACTCTTAATACTTCCTTGGACTTCAAATTGCCAGCAGTTTGCACTAACAAGTATGCCACAGGACAAATTCACAAGCCTATCCTAACAATAAAAGAAACTCAACATATTAATTAAAAAGTAAATTCTTATTAGGTACTTAACCTAAGTTTCACAAATCATCTTGTTTCCAATATGAATTTTAACCATTGATTGCTGTTGCAGAATAGGAACTTCAGAGTGTTGTTACAAAGGCCAAGACACACAGACCCTTTATCTACCACAAAAAACTGCAAATCAGAAACTGTACAGAGACAAAAAGAAGAAGACATGAGGTTTCAAAACTCAGTGTTTTCTATTGCACTGTCAGGGAAGGATTCTTATTCAGGGATCAACAAAATGTATAGTATAAATTTAGACATTAAATTCAAATTATTGTAGTGTATATAAGAACATTTATTTTTACAGAATTTACAGTTATTTTGAGGACTTCCACTATTGACACGAAGAAGCAAAATTGGGTCAAAGAAAAACAAATTCACACTTTTTACTATTTTATTTTGCATTTAATTGAGAATATTTTTAACATTTGAATGATTTATTATCCAAAGATTTTCCCTAGACTTTTAGGTGACAATTATCATGAAACAGAAGTACTGAAAAATATGATAAACAAAGTATGGTGCACAGAAAAGGCTTTTATGGGGATATACAATAAAAATTCTGCCAGCTACAAATCCTCTTAATCCAAATTACTTCCTTGTTGAATCTCTCATTCCTCTAGCACTTTTTCAGCAGTGGGAGATAACCATGCCAATACTAAAACTCTTACATTTCTGAAGACAAAGAGAGGTAAGCAGAATAATCAAATCTTAGTTGTCAAAGCAACTGCTTATTGAACTATCTAAAGAGTTATGTTAATTTTCTTTTAAAGAGGCTGTTGAAGAAGATTTCTTCCTTTCTCACAGAAGAAGTATTAGCATGGTTCCACTGTGCACGTATATCTGCATGTATGCATACGCACAGTTTCATAAATACTTGTTTTTCCTCAGTAAAATGTATGATGCATTCAGTTCCACTCTGTGCAATTCTCAGAAGAGAAGTAAAGAAACTAATACAAGATATTTTCCAGTCCAAATGTGGACACAGTCTCTCTTTTATTTTTATCTAAGAAATAGTGAGCAATTCCCTTGGAACTGCATGTTTTAGCATCTCTGAGTAATTAGCAAAGTCTGTCAACAAAGCACTTGGGAATGCTATAGCTAATAAGGAAACTGAAATACTTAAGAGGAAAGAAACTGGAAGTCATTCAATTAAGTAATTCCTCTGTATTTAATAACCTGTTTCCTAGAACTGCAGGCAGCAATTCAAGCAACTTTTTCCACTTATCACCAAGCTCCTAATAACTGAGGATTCTGCGGTCATTTTGTGGTCTATCAATTTACATGTTACAGAAGGTTTCATTAAAAGGAACACTCTATGGCACACAAAAAGCATGATGGAAGAAAAGTTTCCAAAGAGTCTGCAAAGAATAAAAAGTTTGTAAGACTTTTTTAATAAAGTGAGGAGAGACTTCACAAAAAAAAAAAAAAAAAAAAAAAAAAAAAAAAAGAAAAAAAAAAAGAAAAAGAATCCACAGCACTGGAAGCAGTTCTTACTGGGAAGTCCTGTGTATGTAACCACAACTGTTCCAGTCCAAAACTCCAGCCTGTCCTTAGCCTGGGTGCTCACCCATGGCAACCCCAGCAGCTGCTGGCTCCCAACACTTTCTCACACATCTGTAGCCCATTAAATTACACTTTTGATTATTTTCTCCTCAGCCTCTACTTGTGTATTACACCTTTCGTATTCTTCACCTCTCTTTCTATCCAGCTCATTTCCTTAGATCACCACTAGCTACAGAGAATAAAATAATATTCTCACTTCTGTTCTTATTCAACAAGTTGTATTGCGAGTGCTCCTTTTCAGAAATAAAGTAATTAACATATATCCACACAGTCTTTGACTGCCAGCTTTCTTTTTTCCACCTGACTAGTTTTAGGGTCTTCTTAATCTGGAATACACTTACAAAATATGATGAAAAAATCCTTTTAAAATCCCTCAGATTTAGACTGAATATTAGACCAGATTAGAGCAGATAGATTGAATATTAAAGCAGAAAACATGTTATTTGACTTATTGCTAGCACTAGGTAGTCATGTTGTCTTGGAAGTGACAAGAATAAATACATTTTTATAAATTAAGAACCCCATAAATAAATAAATAAATTTAAATTTGCTTACACCTAAGGCAGCCCCTTGAGGTGCATCACATCAGAGACATCTGCCCTTCTTGCATCAGCCAAGCCTCATAGCCTGACTGTGGAAGTGAATCTAGGCCTTGTAGCTCCTGTTCAACCCTTGCAGAGCTGATAATGGTTAATGGGTTTTTCTGAGCTGTAGTTTCATAAGAGGAGATGAAGGAAATCTAATATCCCAGACATCCTCCTGACTTTCTCCAGGATGCCAGAATGGGAGTCTAGTTCCAAGATTTTACAGGGCACTCTAATATTCTTATAAAATCTTAGAATCATTTATGTTGGAAAAAACCTTAAAGATTATGGAGTCCAACCATAAAACTAGTGCTGTCAAGTTCACAATTAAATCATGTCCCTCAATGCCAGATCTACACGTCTTTTCAGTATCTCCCTGGATAGTGACTGTACCACTTCCCTGAGGAGCCTCTTCCAGTCCTTGACAACTCTTTCTGGGCAGAAGATATTCCTAATATCTAAACTGAACCTCCCCTGCTGCCACTAGAGGCCATTTCATCTTGTCCTGCCACTTTTTATCTGGGAGAGGAGACTGATTCCCACCACAATACAACCTCCTTTCAGTTATTTGTAGAGAGCAGTGAGGTCTTCCTGAGCCTCCTTTTCTCCAGGTTGAACACCCCCAGCTCCCTCAGCTGCTCCAGGCCCTTCACCAGCTTTGTTCCTCTTTGCTGGACTTGCTCCTGTACCTCAATGCCCTTCTTGTAGTGAGGGGTGCAAAAATGATGCCAGTATTTGAGGTTTGGCCTCACCAGTGCCAAGCACAGAGGGTTGATCAATGCCTGCTGGCCACACCATGTCTGATACAAGCCAGGATGCCACTGGCCTTCTTGGCCACAAAGGCACAGTGCTGCCTCATGTTCAGCTGGCAATTATCACCTAATTGCAGTTTATAGTTTCCAAAACTAAGCTGTATATGAAAACAGAGTGAGAAATTATCATCTTTGATCATATCCTGTGCTTGTTTAATTTTGGTGTACTTTGTGTCAGTGAACAGTTTATCATAACTCATTTCTTACTCATCCTTTCTCCCAAGGCCTCACTCTGCTCTCTATTACTACATGCCTTACCATAATGTGTTTCACATTTCCAGCCATAAAAGCAGTAGATTCTGTTTGGTATTCAGCATTTAGCATCCAAGTGGTTGCACAAGAAGACCTACACATATGAGCAGGCATTTTATATTAGTAACATCCATGCACAATTGGAATGCCCAAATGAAATGCTGGCTCTGACTGGTGTTACTGCAATGTGAGATTCTTTAGGTCGTTGTCTTTGCACAGACAGTCAAGTTTGTAGTAGCTCCATCCTGCAAGGCTTGCAGGGGTGAGACCCAGGTGTCCTAGATGGATAAGGCATTTGGGTCTATAATATGCCAAAAGATTCACTGCATGAGATTATCATATGCAGAAAGATTCTGTAAAAATAGTTATCATAATGAATTGAAATAGTTGAATGCTTACCCTCTGATCTGTACTTGAGCCACAGCACTGATGTTGATATGGAGGTTCACTAAGTTGCTGGTGGGATTTATCTTGTTAGAACTGGAAAAAATATGTACAAGTATTAACAAAGGTTTTATATCAGAACTCTAGATTACCCTATCACTCAACACACAAGGCCCACTGGGCATATCACAAAATGAGATTCCTACTGGCACTCTTCAGTCTTGTAGCACACTGGTATTTAAGCTGGATATTATTTGAGCTCATCACATATTTAATAATATCTTCATCTCAAGCTTCCTTTAAAGAATCCTGTGATGATGAATAAAATGATACAAATTTATTTGGCTCAGAATATCTAGTACAACTTGGCTATCTGTATAGATAAAAGTATTTTAATAGAATAGAACTTTGTTTCATACACTGGAGGAAGGCAGTGTTAATGAACAAGACAAGCTTTGTTAGAATAAAATTTATTTTTATGAGTCTCCAAACCTGTGACTTTTGCATGACTGAGTCTTTGGGGAAAAAGAACCAAGATCAACGTTTCCTTTCATTTTCTTATTTTCTTCCCTCCCCTATCCAATGTTTACATTTTTAAAACCACTTAGTAATGAAAACAGATCTCTGTGTTTAAAATCTAGAGCTCTCACTCATCTTATTGTCTTTTCTGATTGTAAATCCTTAGTAATCAATGTAGTTTCTCTTACTTCAAAAGGCTACTCCTGTGATTATAGCCCATTCCTTTAAAGAAAGGTTTGCAAGTTCAAATTAATGAAGATAGTGAAGTAATTACAGACTTAGAATTTATTTAATTATGAGATTAACAACACTAAATTTGGATTCTTTTTTTCAATCAAGTGTGGTCTTCCTTGTTCCATGAGCACCAAGTTTCTACTGCTGTCCCAGTTTGCCGGTATCACATCTGGGTACCATCAGTCAATTGGAAACATTCAGAGGAGGTCAGCATTTCCAGTGACTGACTCCTGAGGAATAAAGAGCTTTGATCCAAGCTTTCTGGTTACAGATTGCTGAAATTAAGAGCAGCTCTAATTTGTTTGTAAACTAATGCAGATTCCCATCAAACATTATTTGAAGTTCTAGGTAAAACTCTATAGCCATTGTTTTGAGTATAAATGTACAAAAATTGTTTTAAGTGCAAAAACTATAATACCACTATTTTGTTAGAATAAGCTGCTCTCCAATTTGCTTGTTTGTCCTACTTTCCATAGCGTTAAAATACAGATTTTGATCATACATATCTGCTATTCAAACCTTGTTCATGCTTTATGGCATTTTTTAGAGAAGAAAATAGTTTAAACAGAAGTGCCAAGACATCTCTCTTTCTAAGAGGTACATAATTGCATAGCAACATCCACATCAGAAAAGGAATGAGATTTCAAGATACTACTCAGCCTCTTGCTTGTTTTTTATAAGTAATGAACTTCAGTTTTGCAAACCAAAATACTTATTTTCCACTTGATGTTTTGAAGCAAATGCAAGTCCTCTCCTTTGAATAAATTAAAACAGGACTCAAATTCAGATGTATTTTTGCCTCCATCTAGGCAATTTCCTCTGTTTGCTTCTCGGAGTTCTGCTCCCTTTTTCTTTTAGGATTGTTTTATCTGTTCACCAAGAACATAGAAACACATGAACCATCCTGCTGCTTGTGAATGAATGTACAAAGCAGTGAGTTTTTACTGTAGGGTACATTCCCTATGCAAGAAATTTTACTCTTTCCTTTTTTGTTGTTTTTTAAATAGCTGTGTGCTCTTCAACATTTTCATACCAGTTTATAGCCCAACACATTTCCCTCCTTTACATTGTATTGAGTCACACTCATGGAGGAAGCATGAGATGTTGCAGTCTCTGGAAGTGCAGTCTTATTCCTTAGGAAATTCTTACTTTTTAAAAACTGTTACCTACATTCAACTCTTATTACCTAGACAGATTTAACTACCCAAAAAGCTCTGGACCTCCCCAGATTTACAGCACGAAAAGGGTGGTGACATGAACCTTGGATAACCATTTAAAACTACTGCTTGCATTAAGAAATGAATAGTGGCATGGACAGGGGGCCTACAAGGTAAGTCCCGTGTTTCTCTCCAGAGGAGCTCATGTCCAGGTTTGCATAGTCCCCAGCCAGATTCCAGGGAGAGGGCTGATGCCTGACCAAGTGCCTAATGGACTTCTGTGGCACTGCTGTGCCTTTCCTGAGTTTCTGCGTGTCCTTTCCCTTCAAGGGTTACATTATGGAGACATGACTTAAACATCTCAAATGTCTCAGTTATTTACCATAATGAACATGATCAAGGCCCTCATTAAAGGCCAGACATTAGCAATTAAGTCTCTGCATGTGGGGCAGAGAGGGCCCCATACAGAACTCCAGTGAGTATTTGATGAGGACAGATGGAGCAGAAGCCCTTTCACCTACTGAAAAAGTCCCAGGTTTGCTTTTGCTCTTATCCTAACCCAGCCCATTCTGTGGTTTTTTGTCTCTGTGGAAGCAGTACTGCTCAGCATAAAACACAAGATTCTACAGTATTAATATGTGAGGTCCACAAATGGGGAGGAATCAAATGGAAAAATTACAAAGGTTCACCTGCATCAAACTGAAAGTTCTCTCCATGCCAGTAAATCTGCTAAGCAGATTTTAACTGCTTTCCTTTGATTTTCTAAATTTTTGTGAAGATGAAGCATGTCTGGTTTAATTCAGAGCAAGATATGTTTGTGCATATTTACCTTTGTTACAAAATGATTACCGTTTATTAATTCTGAAGCATAAAATAAAGTTCAGATTTGGCAAATCTGCAGAAGATGCTTAAAAACTCGGTTAACCTGAATTTTAAAGAAATACCTGAATAACCTGAATTTTAAAGAAATAGGACTGATTCTCCTAATAGTTAATGAGGTTCCAACCTCAAAAATCCTCCTGACATAAACTACCATTGGAAAGCCCCTGTAATAATTACTGATACTGAAAAGGGACCTTATTATATCATAAACTTCACATGCCAAAAGGATTTAATAATTTCAAATACCATGCTCTTGATAAAATATCTAACCTTTTTATTTGCAGCTCAAAATTGATGCTGAAATCTGCATTTTCAAAATGCTGAACAGAAAATCGAATGCCTGTGGAGAACTGAGAAAGAAACAAAACAACAGGTTACTAGAAACAGTTGATCTCCTGATCAATAAAGCAGTACTGTTCAACATTGCATTTCACAGACTTATACTGGATACTGCTGCTTTTCAAAATTAGTATGAAATAACATCATCTAGTTGTTCTCAGGAAAAAATACCCTCCTGCCTCTGTATGTCACCAGATGGAAAACTTGGCTGGAGCGAGGAAAGATCAGAGGAATAGAGAAGAACACTCCCAAGAACACAGCAGTGGGCCCTTCTTCATCCAGACAGTGTTTGCTTTGCCAAGCCAAGCCAAAGGCAAATAACAGTTGTCTGGCAGCTCTGATCCCATCCTCCATCCATGCACACCCTTGTCCAAGTCTGCAGAGCCCCCTGCACTGTTTCTGCACCTGGCAGCTCTGCAGTGCCTGCTTCAGGTGTCGTGGGGCTGACTGAGCACCTGAGGCTAAATTAGCAGCAGTTCAATTTACTTCTAGTTTGATTTTTTTTTTCCATTGGAGTTCTGTTAAGAGGAATACAGCTTCAAAGTTATATTAGCAGTTCAATTTGCTACAACTTGGAGTGAGTGACCAGAGGAGAGAGTAAAACACACAGGCCCCAAAACTGAAGGAGGTAAGTGCTTCCACTGGTGCTGCTTTGTGTTTAAGCAGACCTGGCTTCCTCCTTTTGACAATTTCCATTTGCTTTGAAAGAAGAGCAGGGATAAGCAAACCAAGTTTATTCAGAAGAGAGAAGGGCTAACTAAAGAAAAAATATACAATAGCCCGTGGTGGGGTCTCTATAAGCCTCTTGTTGGACACATTTACAGCCCCAGTGTGTAAGTGGCACATGAGTAGCAGGAGATGCCATCTGTCCTCAATGTTCAATTAATTAAATTCTACTGCAATGTTTAAATTATTGTTTTTAATTCTTTCATCTGCATGTTTTAAATCTGGTAATTTTCAAAATGTGAATTTTTCAATTCCTACAACTTCCACTCCCCCTCTACCTTCCACCTGGCCTAATGGCAGAATTTTTTTCAGGATAACATGCACATTGTACTTGCATTAAAAAAAAAAAAGTATGGTAAAACATAGATACATTCTCCATGTGGACAAACAATCTTTGTGAGAAATTCATCAAAAGGCATCAGGAAATGAGGACATCATTCCCTCATTTCTGCCAATGTCTGACTGGACTGGGGGGTGGGGGGGAAAAAAAAAAGGTTGTCTGCTTGGCATCATTTCCTCAGAATATTTGAGGAAACCTTGTTAAAACAGGACAGGACACACCAATGTAGGGACTTAAATTCAACACCATTGAAGACAAGGAATTTTCTTCTGTGAATGTCATTTCATATGTTTAAGCAATTCCTTTTTCCCACCATTTTTTTTCATTCAATTCTCCTATTTCTTCATTTGCAGTGGTGCAACACAATCCATCACCAGAACAAAATGTACCTACCATGTTTCAGCTACTTTCAGCTGACTCAAGCTGAACCAATACTGTCATCATAAACTGAATGGTGAGTTCAAATCTTCGAATTCTGATGATCTTAATTTCATAGTTACAGTAGATCTCTCCTTTTTGAAGCAAAATCTTTCAGATGAAAAGACAGTACTCATTAAATTGCTCAAAATTTGAATAGCTGACTTGGGATAAAGATGTAAGCTCTTTTTTAATTTTAATTTTAAGCACACGTTTTGGAGATGATATTAGCAACTCTACTGATATTCCATTCACCTTTAAAAATATAATGACTTTTGTATTTTAGATAAAATATTTCCAGATATTAAACTCACCATTTCTCTTCCTGTTTTTACTAACCAGCCTAAATAAATTTGTTTCCACTTACAGCAGAAAAAACATTTGATGAACCAAAGATAAAATTTTCATCAGACAGAGCAGCCATGAACCGCAGCTCTGATGATCTATTACACCCCTGAGGCTTCATCCCCTATTTAATAGTGAAACACACTCCTACTGTACAACTCTAATAAGTTGCAGATGTTGTCTTTGTGTAGTCATATGACTTTGTTAATGTCATGTAACCCTTGACTTTGCTACTAATAAAATGGGGCAAGGATGCTCACATGCCCTTGCCGAAAACCCACTGAGGCCAAAGGAGTTTAACTTGCTTGAACACATAACTTAGCAATTATTCAATATCCTTATTTTAGTAGCATAGAAATTGTATCAGAATTGTATCAGAATTTATTTTTACTTAAAATTTTCAAAGTGAAGTAAGTTTAATTAAGACTGCATTATTTCCACGTTTGTAACATCATGTATCTTTGAAATACATGACATTTCTGCTATTACTAATAAGTTTTAACCTATTATGTTTGACAGAATTTAGGAGTATGCTGGGAGACAAGGTGTAGCTTTTTATGAAGTGTCTTACAGTGCTAAAGAAAGATAAAACCTGGTGCTCTTGAAGAATCAATTTGGTACATACCAAGAAATAGGCAAGACCTTCCAAGCCTCCAGTCTTCTAACCTTGTTTCTATTAATTTCTATAAACTTTTCTACTAGAATTTTCTCACTTGCTAATGCCACTGAACAGGCACTAGGAAGCTTGTCAGTCTGATCCATTTCAGTGTCATAAATAAGTATATTGAACAATCTTTGCCAGCGAGACGTTGTCAGACATTTAGTTTGCATTCTGGGCTATTTGGCATTGAGGTTTTCCTTACCAATTTTTTTATCTTCATTTTTACTTTTCCATCTTTTTTTTTTAATTTCAAAGATATTACTGAAAAGATGAAATACTTTTTGTGGCCAGTAAACAATTTTAAGGACACAGATGACATAATGCATTTTGAAGATGTAAGGTATCAGACAACCCTATAGTCTGCTGCAGTAATATCCCATAGATTATATTACAAAATCCCAACATAACCCTCATACTCAGAAGTTGATCTTCAAGAGCTCAAGAATTCTAGGATTTCAGGGTGCTGGCAAGTCATTAAGGTGACTCAATAGTTAAGGAGTTTTAGGAATGTTCAATTTTGACCTAACCCTTCCTTCCCACTCACAGCTTCCACAAAGAGTCCCTTTCTGACTGAGTATTTTGAGAATAACTGATCTCCTGCCAGAGCAGAATTGTTTTGCAAAACTGGAAATGGATCAGAGCAACCTTTTGAGATTTATGCAATTTGTACAAAGGGCTGGTATTTTGCTTTTGGAAGTACATTTGCCATCACAAATATGTTTGGACTGAAAAAACACAAGTCCTTTCACCTTTACTGAGCTTCCATGAGAGCTGGTTTCAAAGATAAATTTGGGATTTAAGATTTCACTTACTCTAATTAAACAATGATGCCATCTGGGTTTGTAATGCTCTACCTTGTTACGCTTCAATTTTAAAGGGATGGATTAGTTTGTTCTAAAGTAGAAAACCTTTGAATAAGTTATGGACCCTGCTGTTTTATTCTGCTACTTCTCTCTTTATGGAGTAGTTTGCTTAGTAGTATTTGGTAATGGAACATAGAGCAGTCCTAGAGTTGATTCTGAAGAGAAGAAGGATTAGTTATGCTGTGAAAATTCATAAAGAGACAGGCAAGAGTAGTAATGTTTTAGTGGCCACCAAATGGCGTTCCTGAAGGCTTCACACTGCTAGTGCTGGCAGTTTGGGTGAAGGATGATGTGGAAACAGGGCTTTGGATTCAAAGGGAGGAATATTAGGGTTTGTAGTCTAACACCTGTACACTCAGACCTTTCCATTGCTTATGCTTATGACAATATGCAAACTGCAAAGATTTCCTTCTTGGCATACAAGTTGGTGTCTCTCGTGTTTGGTCTTCCTTTTCTCTTCCAGCCCAAGGGGTTTTATGCTCTCCTGCCCCACTCCGCTGCATCCAAATCACCCACAATATTCTTGGCCACTTCTGTCTGTATCTTGAGATTTTGCTTCTGCCTTGACACTAACTAGGAAACTACTAAGCAGATAAGTAAAATTACTGCCTTATCAGTACAAGAAATTATTTGCCTTGAATTTGAATTTGTCTCATGCTTTGGCCTGTCATTGCAACCCATCATCCCATTATGAAAATTCCATTCCTCAGAATGTTTTCAATTACTTTTCCTTTTTAGGATTTCCATTAAGTAAAATAAAACAAAACCTACAAAATCTTTTGGCCTTCTTGTCTATGTCCTTCTCAGAAAATGCTTATAGTAATCTCTTCAGACTTTTGTTCAAAGTAGTTCAATGTAGAAGGATCCTCACCAGGAAGATTCCTCTTCCCAGGAGGTCCATCAACTGGAGCTTAATTTTCAGTGGTTTCCTGTAGTGTCAAAGAATCTCTGGGACTGCCTGTGGCCATGCAAGCAGGTGACTCTATGAGACACCTGCCCTCACTTTCTCAAGTTGTGTGGCTGATCTCAGGCTACCCCAAAGATCTGAAGAAACTTATTCTAATTCCAATCTCCAATAATATGACCCATTTGGTTCTTCTGTCAAGGGTCAGACAGGAACTGCTTCAAAATTAAAAGAGGCCAGGAAAGCCCCCCTCTACAGAGAGGCTGAAGATTGAAATACTGATCTTCCATAGGATAAACTTTAACTTAGTAGGTATTTTGAAAATACTAAAGAAATTTGCTTTGGTTTCTTTGCAAAGCCATAGATCCAATATGAATTTCAAACAGTAGTAGTTTTCAATTAAAAGCTGTTATTTATTCCTGGTATATGTTTATGATGTTGATTGCTTTGTTTTTATTAGGACAGTTTTTTATCTAAGTATCAATATTTGGATTATTTTCTTTTAGTTAAATATTTGTAGAACTTATGAATTTATGAGAAACACTAAATTCCTCTGCAAGAGTATCCATAACTGAACATTCCTGGATTTAACACTTCTCAGATTTCCTGGGTTGTTTTGTCATGACATAGGGACAAAGAATGACAATTGTGGAATTTTTTATCTCCAAACCCATTTTTTATCCTTATCTAGTGTTCATCATCACTTATTATGCAGTTCTGCTTTTGTCCAAAAACAAAGCTACCATCATTCCATCTAATGTGTAAAATGATTTATGAGAGGCTGTCATTGCATCCCATCATCCCATTATGAAAATTCCATTCCTCAGAAATGTTTTCAATTACTTTTACTTTTACTTTTTAGGATGATACTTTTACTTTTTAGGGAAATCTTTAGAATTAAAATAATAACTTTAAAGCATAAGTTTATTCCAAACACACTTTCCTTGATATAAATTGTGATATAAACTGGTAATACAACCCTTATGCACTCAAGATGAGAATCGGGCTGACAAAGTTGTCATTTACTATGCATATATCTTTATGTTTTAAGTAGAGAGGATTCTAAAAGGGAGAAATAAACTGATCACATTATAGATTGGAATTCTCATTAAACTAGTGCAGCTTCTAATGAAATCATAGTGATAAATGGAGTCATTTTCTTTGAGTGACATAAACCCCAAGTTCTAGCATAATTAATCTTTTAGAAAAACAAATTGCTACTTTTTCAAAAGCACAGTTCTGCCTCTTATTACACCAACAATTTCTTGTTCAGGTAAATAATTTGGTTTATGTGCTGCTTATTGGGACACATTCTGGTAATTGAATAAATTTCCATTTGTTCCTCTTTAAAATTCAATTAGATAAAAATCAGTAAATGCATCTGGTTTTCCCTTACGTTTGCGCCAGCCACCATGGGGTTCCCAAGATCACAAACCACCATTCTAGTTTCATTTTCCATCTTGTAATCACAGCTCAACACACGCAGGGCCTGCAACAAAAGGACACCAATATAGAGGTCAGAGATCACAGTGAAATGGATCCAGTTGGGAAAGTGATGCCTTTTTGACTGTGACCTTTCTTTTGATTTCAGACACCTGCTCAGAGCACTATCAAAACATTTAGTTGGTTATTGTCAGACAACGGGGGAAAACTGATGCCAGGGAAAAACAAACAGGATAGTTTCCCAGTACCTTAAGAACAAGGATGAGATCACTGTATGTCTAGTTTTACCATACTGCTTTGTTGTTGTGAATCATTCCTATAGCCATAATGACTCAACAGAGAAACAAAGAGTAGACAAAACTAAGTGAGAAGAATAGGTCTCACAGTAATTACAGATTCAATCCAATCAATTACAAATCCATCACAAGAAATCTCTATAATGAATTTCTGACATTGGCAAAACTTGAGTAGGGATCAATTCTAGATCTTTGTTTTCCAATCTGTGGTAAAATACTAAGAATGTTAAATACTTCCATAAAAACAACCTGTTATGTGTGTTTATATATTAGCAACAAAGGTGATAGATTTTCACATTATCAGATATAAAGTTTTTTGTTGTTTATAGCAATCCTTATCACTAGTAATATCATCTGTAAACAAAACAAACTCCACAAAAGGAGGTACAGCTGTAAAACAGTGCAAGCTAGGAAATACAGAATAAAGCAAAACGATAAAATGTGGGTGGTTTGCAATAAAATGCGTTGTGGGTTTTTTTTTTGTTTTCCTCTGACATCTTCAGTAAATGAAGGCATTTCCATGTATGTGCAGAAGTAAACCTTCTTCGTAAAAGCAGGATGCAGCAAGTTGCATTACCTTTCTGCTCATTTGTGATTCTCGCAGATGAAGCAGTGTGAATGAGCTCATGCCCTCTATATAAAAAGACCTGGGAAATCTCTGTACCAATTTGCCCTATCTGTAAAAGCCAGCATGGACATGCTGTCCTTGTAACTTCCTGAGATTAAAAGAAAAGACAGGGCATGTCCTAAACAGAGCCATGTGAAGCATGCCCTCAGCACACACCTCATGGTACGCTGACATTTTTACAGTTTGCTAGGAGGAAACAAAAGTTTGTTACACAGCATGTCCAGTGCACTAATAGCCTTCCCAAGCCCCTCTAGGGTTGGGAGGGAAGCATTTTTACATTCTTTCCAGCTGGTTAATTAGAGGTGGGAAGCAATGCATGAGAGAAAAGAGGGTGTTAACACAGTTGGAATCAAACGTGTCTGGAAAATTGTCCATTTGATCTTGATGTGTGGGTTTATAGTTTTGCTTTTGTTGGGGGAGAGGGGTTGAAATTGAAGTCTAAAAGTAAAAAATAACTACTCATTTGTATTAGATATTTGGCAGTTTCTTTAAAGATGTTGTACTATAGACCAACACAAAGTAAACCAGCCCTTATCACATATCTTTTTTGTCCCTCAAAGGCTGAGAAAATATGAGTTTTTCAAGGAGTTCTTCTGCAATCTGAAGGCTATGTTCCTAGACTAAAAATGATTAATGCTGCAGGATTTATCTGACCAGCATCACAAAAGCTAATTTGTGCAGTCTAAAGATGTGACAAAAGGTCAACCGTGGTAGAATGATTTCCATAATGAGATTTAGTGTCTTTGTTTTTGCACTGATCATGTTTTTGAGGTAGTTAAGTACAAAATAGGAAAATTAAAACCAGGCAGGAAGCTAGTAAGAGCTGAGATTTGTACACCTACTGTTGTCAGCATCATTACATTCACGTGTAACTCAGCCAGATGGAAGGGTTTGCCACAAAGCCCTTCTACCTGACATTGGTAGCAAATCACATTTCTGTAGCAACACACAGTGTTTTTGGCAGTCTTGAGCAGAAGTAAAACCCCAACAATTATCACATGTGCTCCCAGGGTGAATTTTCACTAGAAAGTGATTGGATGCTTTAAGTAATCCAGGCAGCCTACAAACTTGAAACTTTTTTGTGGTTGTAGTGATGAATTGATGCCACAACAGTTAAACACAAGCTGGCAAGTAAAAAACTTCCTTTTTCCTTTACCATCACCTTCAAATTTTAGTTAATGACGAAAATGGGATGGATTAGTTGATTTAAATGGTTGATTAGGGGATCTTCTGGTTCATGTATATTTATATATCTAGTTGATGTATGAAGAGTAGTCTTCGCCTTCACCAAGATCAAATCATGTCTCATCTAGCCAGACATAATGTACCTAGTCTAAGAATTTCCATATAAGAAAAAATGTTTCAGGTCTTTTTCTCATTTTAAGAGTGCCATGCTTTAGTTCAGAAGGGCATGGGGGAAATGGCTCAGAGCTTATCCACTGCAATACCTGTCTGGATGTGACCTTCACCAGTCTGCAGTTTCCAGCCTGAACAGAGGCAGTTCTGCCAAAATACGTGGTTTTGGTGTGTAACAAATATCTGTTAATGCTTTGTATTTGCCTGATTTACTAATTATTCCATAAGAATTTGGGTTCCAGCTTTTGCTACTAAGGCAGGATTGAGCTGTTCAATACGGGCAGCTTTACCATGGAGCAAAGGGTTATTGCACAGTGTTCAGGCAATGGCTGGGGGCTCAAACACACAGTCATGTTAGGGACTGTTGTGGTGTAGGAATGTACCATACAGCAGTATATATTGTCTCTGGATCTACTGCTGGAAATATGAGGTAATATACGTGGTTATACTTTCTTCATTGCAGCTAATTTCAGTAAATTCACAACTACTGCATATGAACAGTTACTGCAAGCCAATGGGTTTCCAGGAACCAGAGAAGCTGTGGTAATTTTCTCATTTACCTGGTTTCTGGACCTTCTAAGTTTTTCCACAATACAACTGGTGAAAAACACACTTGATTTCATTTAAAGTCATTCTATTTCAGTCCTCAGCTTTTGACTGAAAGAAGTGTCAGCATCTGCAGGAATCAATGAAGCTCCAAAATCATGTCCCTGACCTCAGACTTTAAAATCACACGCATTCACTTGCCTCTCCACTTGCATATGATCCCATTTCTGCAAAATGTTGTTAATCTTTTATGCAGTCTGTGTGCAATATTCTACAGGATCAGGTCTGAGATAAGAAGATAATGCCAACTGAGGCAGGTCAAACACTATATTGCACAAAGCTGAAGGGAGGAGGTAGAAGGCAAGTGGATTTTCAGTGAAGTTTTTGACTTCATCAGCTTCTAAGCGCAATTCAAGTGATATAGAATAACACAATACATTGTAAACATGAAATAAAGAAAAAAAGCAGAGCTGGACAGGAGCACTTAAGGTGTTTCTCTCTTAAGCACTTAATGTGTGTTTCTTTATTAGCTAGACTTAATCCAGAATAGCCCCACAGTAGACAAATATCCTCTATAAATACAGTCAGTTTGAAATTATGATAGTGTAATTGAATTATTTGATTCTACAGATATTTCAGTTCCATCTGAAATGTATCAAATTCCATTTCTTTTATTCTTGTCTTACTCTGCCTGATTTGTTGGCTCTGAGGAGGATCTTATCTCTGCCTTAATACCAGGAATTCTCCAGTTTGGAGAAAAAAGCTACACACAGGACTGTAAACATGGATGCAACCAAGAGGAAATGCAATCCTAGAGGCAGAGCTTTAAGAACATGATTGCAATAGGCTCTACCATAAATCTACCGGTCTGCTGAAATTGGTTTGCATTAAATTAGGTATATTTCAGGAGCAGTCACAGATGTCCCATTGTCAGGATATAACACAAACATAAAAATAAGAACTGGAATCCTGACTCCACTGCAACTGACATGAAAACTGTAATTTTCACCTCTAGTCCATGCCTCAAAAAGTGCCTGCAGATCTTTTTTCCAAATACTTTAGTGTTTACTGCATCCAGTGTTTCTGTTATCTTGTCAGTTCAAATTGCTCAAAGCTCTATAAGTTGAATGAATTGAGCCCCTCTCATTTATACTCATACTCATTGATATTATGACCCCTAAGAGTTTAGTCATCCTGCTAACAGAAGAATTTACATTTAGAAAATTTTAGAAGAAATTTACAATATCAAATTTTTTTCCAAATGAACATAGAAGTTAATATTTTAGTTTACTTAATGGAACGATAATATTGCAAAAAACATAGTTTAAAGAAATATACATTTACCATTTAAAAACAATAGGAAGAATAAACTTACTTTCAGTGCCATTTGTAATCCTTGTGAAACTAGTCCTTGAAATGCAGAAAGACACTAAAAATGATGTAGCAAGTAGGACTAATGTTTTGATCCTTCTCTGAAATAACATGATGATGTCTATTTGAATGAAGTATAAAAAGCAAAGAATATGAAATAAATTATGTGTGTGAGCAAGCTAAGTAAATGTGGAGAAAGGGAAGGCAGTTTTTTATCTACAAGGATTCAGAATTGAATTTGTCAGAAAGGCATTTTTATCTTCCCCAAAATCTGAAAAGAATGAAGTAGTTGTATTGTGCTTCCTGGGTTTTTAAAATTTTGTCTTCAAAAGAAAAAGTATTCTAACTTTAAAACTTCTTCTCAACCTATTCTAACTTCTCTTTACTCTTCCAAAGCACCCAGATCTTTCCTTCCTTTCTCCATGAGTCTATTGTGTTGGCACTATAGAATGAAATTTTTCCCATAATGGTAAAAAGCTCTGAATGATTTCCCTCTGGTCCAGACCAGAGAATGGTTTGGATTGGAAGGGACCATAACAATCATCTCATTCCACCCTCCCTGTTGTGGAGAGGTCACCTTCCACTAGACCAGGCTGCTCCATCCAACCAGGCCTTAAACATTTCAAGAGATGGGGCATCTGTAGCTTCCCTGGACAACTTGTTCCAGTGCCTCACCACCCTCACAGCCAAGGAATTTTCTTAGTATCTAATCTAAACCTCCTTTCTTTCAGTTTGAATTCATTCTCCCTTGTCCTGTCACAACATGGCAGTGTAAGAAGTCTCTCTGTGTCTTTCTTTTAGTCTCCCTTCAGGTACTGGAAGGCTGATGTAGCCCAGGACACATTTGACTTTCTGGGCTGGGAGTGCACATTGACAACTATGTCCAGCCTCTTGTCTACTCCCACCCCCAGGTCCTTAAAATAGATATGTGCTAATACACGCTTGGGGTTTGGAATTAGTGCCTCCTCTGACACCTTGGTAACATCCAAAAGAATAGCAAAAGATTTCTAAAGAGGAACAAAGGAAAAAGGTAACCATTTGTAGCATGTTAAAGAGAACTTTAGTATTGTAGATTACAGTCCAAAAAAAACAGTGGCTTTGCTAGGAGAACAAAAGGAACAGGCAGCAGGAAAAGGCTGGTGTCTTGAAGATATATTTCTGAGAGGTGAGGTTGCAGAGAATTTCTATCATCTTTGATGATAGCATTACCTCTTCTTGGAATTTTTTTCAAACTAGGCTAGAAGCCCATTAATAAAGTCACTGACAGAAGGAGAATAAGGAAATACCTTGTAAGTTACTTTCAGCTTCCTTAAAAACATTTGCCTTCAGAAAGGAAATTAACTTGCTTTCTCCCACTCTCACCCTTGAGGCCCTTTTGAACATTCCAGGCACTAACAGAAAAAAGCAGGCTCATGTTGCAACAGCCTGGGAGATATATGTGCAGATGAGGCAATTCAGACTTGCTGTCCTACAGAGAATACATGAGCGCTCTGCTTGTTTGCAGGGTAGGGTTTCATCTTTGCTCTTAAAAAAACAAACAGACCCAAAAAGGAAAAACACTGAATGTTCAGTACAGCTCAGCAGGATTTCAGTCAACATTAGTCCTTCTGTGAACACTGGCACATTTTACATTTTAATTGCATTTTTGGTCCATTCATAACATGAAAGAATTGACAACAAGGGAAAGCAACTTTGTCAATTTTATACTGCAGTAATGTCCAACTATTCAGGATACTGGAGACTGGGACACCCTTAATAATGGTAAAACACTGGTGTGCTGTGAGGGGAGACAGCAGTGTCCAAGTGTCTGGGGGTCAGCAGGGCTCTGACAGGCGGTTGGTACCATGGGATCCCAGGCTGGAAGCACTAAGGGAATTTGGCACTATTACTTTCTGCTACTGGTATTGTTTACTGGTTCAAAATCTGAACATAGGAACTGTGAATAAGTATAGGTATGTGAATACCTCTATTCCTAGAAGAAATGTGACAATATTTGTGTAGTATTATAAAGAAGTTAGTGGGAAGGAGCTGGGTTAATGGGAATGAACCTGAGCTGGGTCTGAACAGAATGGTCCTGTCCTTCCCATATTTTGGAGGCCTGGCTTACCTTTGCCCTGAGCTGTGTAAGCAAGGATAGCCGAGAGTTGATGGAATCTCCCTTCCTGAAAAGAACCTCTTTATGTGCTGCTTTCAGCTGGTACAGCCTATGTAGGTTATCCTTGCTCTCAGTTGTCTCCTTTGAGATCACTAACATCTTGATTTTACTTTACCTTGTTGTTGCGTTCAACCCCAGTGTAATCTGCTTCGGGTGGAATCTTTATATGTAGCTCAGCTTCATAGGCTCCTTCCCCATCATTCCTTGGATTTATTATGAGCATGACACAGTTTTCTTCTCCAATTATTAGCTGATCTGTATCCCTGTAGAGAATACACTACTTGTCAGGAGTTAAAACATGCACAGTTAGGATTTACATTTGAATAAAGCAGAAGGACATTTTGCTCTCAGAGCATCTGCTCTGGAAAACACTCTGTGAACAAAAAATAAAACATTTTCTATAAAAATGACTGCATGAAAAAGTATACCAGCACCTGGGTAGAAAAGAGGTTAAGAGAAAACACCACTGTGGCCAAAATGGACTATCACAAAACTTGAAAGTAACTGGTAAAAAATTTCAGAGCCTGACTACTTTCTAAACAGCAAGAAGTATTTAGTGGAGGAACCACTTGCCACAGGGGTCTCATGAGCATTGTTTTCTGGAGGAGACAAAGGTGGTAATTATCTCATATCCATTGTAATACAAACAATGACAGAAATTCTCCTGAGACCTGCAATGGCACTGTGCCCTTGTTCACAGCTACAGACTGATTTGATGAGAGTCAGGTAACTCTCAGACATTCCCCACTTGTCCTGCTTGGCATATTTCTCCCTCCACAGGAGACACTGTTGCCATGTTTTGAAAATTTTATTTTGAGATTAATTTACTTCACTGTATATTGAATTCAGGAGAATTGTGTCCAAGTTCAAAGTCACTGGCACACTGAAATAAAAAACTTGAAATCTCCTATGAACAACAATTTGTATCATTTGTATCATCAGAACTCTAGTTCTTGGTTTTCAGAGAACTAGAGCCACTCTAACAAACACCTGCAAACTATATTTTCTAAGATAACCATTAAACATGATGAATGTGGTTTGCAAGTATATTTCTCCATTTCTTGGTTTTATAGCTGAAATGGATGCACAAATTAAAATCTGGAAGTCAAGTAAGAGTGATTAGCTACAGTAAATAACAGAACTGTGTTCTACATCATTCTGTTGCAACAGTTAGCAGTGTCTGGACTTTTTATATACAGCATAATATATTTTATTTCACTTACGGCACTGCAGAAAGTTGCAGGTCAGGAATGCATAAGTTGTCCTCCCCACAATCAACCAGAATGTAAGCCTGTATCATTGCAAAATAAAAAAAAATATAATACAGTTACTACATGCCTTAAAGTCCAAATCACTTCATTAAATATTGCTAACCTGTCTTAAATACCACTAGCACTGCTTTACTGAATTAAATCTTTTTATTCTTTCTGTAAGTTCCTTTTCATGTGGTAGTCAGAGGTTGGAGACTATTTAGATGGTCAAATATGTCCTTAGCAGAACAATATAATCTTCAGGCCCTTTCCCACACTAACTTGGCTTACATATTCTAGAAGGCAATCAAAACAAGAAAGTCTTGGAGATACTTGAAAGGCCTGTTGGTTCTAGTTTTATGCTCAATCTACATTTTGTATTAATTAAATCCCTGTCATCTAATTTCTGGCTTTCTCTTTTAAGGAAGATGACACGCATAATATTTGTAAATGCTTTCATGATTATATACAGAAAATGTGACATGCAAAACTCATACCTGCTCTGCTAGTGAGTTTTTCTGGTAATAGTTCAGTATTGGCTTCACAGTCAAACTATCTTCAAAACTGGACTCATCCAAACTATAATTGAAGTTTATATTGATGGGAGATAATTTATCTCTAAATTCTGTTTCATCCTGTGAGTAATAATCACATAATAAAAACCAATGGTTTACTATGATTATTTCAGTTGGTACAGTAAGACAACAGATTCAGACTCCTGAAGGTAAAGATGTAGTCTTTATTGAAGGTAAGACATGGTTCTTTGACAGATACTGGCCAAATTCTGGCTGCACGTGGTGTCATTAGGAAAGCAAAGTGACTCACCAGTAATTGGAATGCCCAGAACACATTGCCTCCACAGCCCCACATCTGGAAGAAGCTGGCTGAGCTGAGTAGACTCAGAAATTTTTCAAAGTATTAGCCTAAATGAAGCTGTTTAAGAGAGACACACAGAACCAACTCCTGTCAGCTACTGCCCTCCTTCCTTTTGAAATAGAGGTAGGGCATGTGTGGATTTGTGGAGGTAATACTGCTGGTTTGTACCATAACTAAGAATTTATAAGACTTAGCAATGGTAAAATTCAACCACCTTTACTGTCTAGATATGTCCTTACATAGTGCTTGAAACTTTGCCATTTCACCTCCCACTGCATTTCTTGGATCAGACTTGGAATAATCTACTTGAATTGCATGAGGTAACCCCACTTGCAAGTGAGGAAGTGTTGATCCTTTCTCCTTTACAACTTCAATTTCATAGTTTTAGTTTTTCTAAAAACATTTCAAAAAATCTTTAAAACATTTTTAAAACTGTATGAATTTTAGGCAAATATTTCTGGTAAGACTCCTTTAAAATCTTTTGAACCTAAATTGGCATGATATTTAACATGATTTGTTCATTACTGCACTGTGAATACTAAAAAAAAACCTAAAAAGTGATACCAAAAATGGAAAGCAATCTTGCATTTTTGTATCAGAAGATGCAGTATTTGATCAGAATTTCTAGAACAGTGTGAAATTAATGTATTTTTACACAGAAAAAATCTACAGTCTTCAAAACCAGTCTTTCTTTTCTACTTATATAGACAAAAGATGAGCCAAAGATTTACACAAGGAATTTTTCAAGGTAGCAGAATTCTCTGGACATACTGAAAATACAAATGAAATCTATCTTGTATCCCATTTCTGTAATTTTGGAAATTACTCTTCCTTTTCCAGTGGCTCCTTTTTATTACTATCTTTAAATCCCTGGTACCACTCAAACAACGATGAAAGTCCAAAATATTTCAAACAACTTACTCTGAGATAAACAAGGAAGTCCTGGCAATGGAGTTGTTTCTGTCTTTCTATCACAATGGAGAAGTAGTGATGTGACTGATGGTAATCAAAGAAGAGGGTCCTCTTAACAGCTCCTTTCTGTTTCAATGAATCTAACTGCAATTCACCTTTCAGCACTAAAGGATACAAATAAATAAATTAGTTATTGATTTAACAGAAATAAAACAGTAAGGAATTCATTCTGTATTATAATTAATTAACCTAAGCAAGTCTTCCAAGAAAAACTAATCCATGCTTTAGCTGCCTGTCTGTTTAAAAGTCCACTAGGTTTTGATCCAAATTATGCAGGATGTATAATTTAAGCTTTCTTATTTCATTGACAGATCATATGTGCACAGGACTTGTGTCCCTTTAATTTAATATTTTTCCAAAACAGAACATTCTCCAACAAGGTACATTCTTGGTTTTATTTAGAAAATGACTTAAACTGAAACAAAAATCCTTTAAGTGAGTAATAAAAGGTTTACATTTATACACACACACACACACCTCTCTCTCTCTCTCTCTCTCTCTCTCTCTCTAAATATATACATATATATATATATATATATATATATATATATATATATAATTACTTTCTTTTAAACAGCATTTTCTTGCCTTAGGAGGATCTCACTCATATTGTCTTTCCAAGTGTAGGAAAAAATACATTTGAAATGGAGCAGGAATAGAGTAAATTACAGCAATAGAAAATATTTCTTACCTATCTCATCTGAAATACTTTGACCTTCAAAATCTGCACAGACTCTTACAGTGAAGCTACATATAAAAAAAGGAGAAGTAATTCATTATTAGCAGAAAATGGACTGACCTGGGAATCAGCAGTTCCCAAATAATTTCTTTTAAGTTTTACTTCCATTTGCTTAAAAAGATGTTAACTGACATTGTATCTAGCTACCAATGATATTCCCTAATTATGCCAGGAAGTCTTCTAGGCTTCTCTAATAATCACAGAAGATAGCCTCTGAATACTTCCTGGCAAAGGTATGGAGAAGATTCTCTGGTCCCAGCAGTTCTTGAGTGAGTCCATGGAGATGACCCTTCTGACACTATTGCCAAAGCTGGATTTTTTATGCTGAAGTTTAGAAAACCACCTTTGCGAGAGGCTGTCTGCAGAAATACTTTCTGGTTCATCATGGTCAAATGAGAAAAATCTTAGAGCATATTGTCAATGCTCAAGCCCTTTTCCAGCAAATTAAAGCACTTGGGATACCAATATGTTCCACTGGCATTACTGTAAGATTTTCACTATTTCAACAGGCTACAATTAATTCCAAATACAAAACCAAAATAGTTTGATCTTTCTGGCATCAGACTAACCAAACTGTACTGCATTTAATTAGCCAAGTTTTGCAGAAAGTGGCACTTACATGACCTAAATCAAAGCACAGGGAAATTGGTGATTCATGTTCTTTATCTAGTATGCTAAAGCAATGTATTCTACAAAAAGCAACACAACATAAGTTAATTGTTTTTAATTTTCCTGTTCTGAATGTATAGCAAGCTCTTTTGAGCCTAGAAATACTCACATCACAACTTACAATTTGTAACTATTATACAAATGTCACCTCAACCATAGGAGAGTCCTTTTCCATAAGAAATACTTCTGTGCAAGACTGGCAACACCAGTTATACTCAACAACCGACAGGAGAAGCCTTTTATAGCTGTATTGGCTGATATCTTCTAATCTGAACTTTTAACTTATATAAAAATTAATTTAAAGAACACTAAAAAAGTAATGATTATAGACAAGTTTCACTTTGTAAGGAATCTATGCAAGTTTTATAAATATTTAACTGAATTGCATTTTGAAAAAGTTTTCACAAATTACTCTAGATGGTATGAGAAGCAGTATTAATTATGCCTGTTGATGCAATTGGCAGAGCGTACTTCACTGACAAGTGACAAAACAAGAAATCTGTCACTGGAAAGATGTTCTTGATTTTTGATTTCTGCTGTCATCTGCCACATAGACTTAGTTCTGCATACCATAATTCCTAATGAAATCCTGTATAATGTAACAAAATTGCTCAGGTGATAGATTCTTGCAAGTGCTTCTGGTTACCAATGATTCTTAATGAAAATTTTCATGGCTTCATAAAATGTTTTTGTTTGTATATGGAAAAGAAACTGTGGGTCAGCATTAAAATCAGCTTAAATTAAATAAAAAAAATTGCATTATTCATTGATCTTGATCTCCTCACTACTGTTATACTGTATAATAATGTTCCAATGCAGTGGATAAAAAACCACTAACATAACCTTTAAACCAACCCATAATCCCATTCTAATTGCATGTCTGCTCCCTCTGGCAGATGTAATGAAACTGCCACATCTGGCATATGTGTCACTCCCATGACTTTAATGGAAAATTCTTTCATTATTTCTTGAGGAACAAGAATGGCATAATGTCATTAATCTCTGCTAAACTGTAGCCTTCAAATAGTCATTCCAGTCCATGCAGAAAATGCAAATTTTTCATATTCCTTCTTCTTTACAATTATGAGTCAATACAGGAAGAACCAATTATTTCCAAATACACAAGGACAAAATAACAAAAATGAGGAAATCTTGTGTAATTGCACGAATGCAATTTAGACATCAGACTTCACAGGCCCCACATGTCAGAGTGTAAGAGAGTATTTCCTCAGATGTAAACTCAAGAGTTGCCATTGTATTAAACTCAGTTATCTTGCTTTGGAGGAGTCACAGAAATTTTGCCCTATCATGTTTAGAAAAAGGTTGTGTTCAAAAATGCAGCTTGGAATGCTTTACTTGTCAAACAGAACAATTTCAGTGTATGCTTTATTTACTGCAATGAACAGAATAATTCATAACACATATTTGATAACTGAAGTAATGTTCTCAAAAATTACTGTAAGAGGCAAGATTTACTCCTTCCACTCCAGGCAGAGCATGTCAAAAAGGGAATGGCAGAGCAAAAAAGCAAAAATCTGGAGTGGATAACCTCCCACACTCTGGCCACACAAGAGGAAAGACTATGGTTTTAGCAGAATTCTGCCACACATTTGTGATTTTGCTATTTAGTTCAGAAATAGTGCTAAAGACATCAAAGATTTCAATTGCAAACCTAGATGAATTTAGATTCGCTCATCACTCCAACAAGAAAATGCTGGGGAGATGTTGAGGGATGTTTTAGTGTCAAGAAAAAAAAGCAGAGGGAAAGACACACTACAAAAGAGGACAGGACTCTAAAGGATTTATAGAGATTTGAGATCTGACTCCTATGCACAGTAAGAAATAAAATAGCTGAGCTTTGGAGCTTGCTTGTAGGGGCAATCAACCAAACAACACAGTTAACAATCAAAGGAAGAAAACTCCAGCAAGTAAAGAAAAAATGGGAAGTAGTCCATCATCCTGAAGCATACAAACTTTTTATGTGTTATGAATCTCTCTGAAGAGATCTCTACATCACATTTATTCTGCTATGTCTGTCATCACTATGAGATTATGCTTTGAATAGAATTTGAATGTAGTTACAAAATAGAGGGAGTGCCTTCAAACTGAACACACGAGCTTTTCCTGACAATCTTGGGGCGACAAAGCAATTTGTTTAAAATAATTTTATGTTTTTCAGGTAGATAGAAATTATTTTTACAAGAACAAGACAATCGAAAACATTCCTCTTTCAAAATTACTCTCGGCACAGATGGGAGCAGTCTCTTCAAAAGTTAACCCAAATAAAATTACCTAATATCACCAGAAGTGGTGACAAGTTAGTTACCTATGTATAACATTTTCTAGACTGCATTTAGTACCAGAAAGAAATTATTTTGTTATGGCTACTCTAGCAGCTGAAAAAAAATAGAAAACTTACTTCAGGAAGTGAAAAGCAAGGCGTTAGCAGATCCTACCAGATGTCATTTGTCATTGCTAACGATTCCTTTAGCACCCAGGCTTGCAGATGGAGAGAAAGAATGGAAAATGCCTTAGCAGAAAGGCAGTGTAAGCTTTAATGTTCTGGGCTTCCATTCTGTGTGAGGCTGATACCCAACCTGCAAGGTTACAAACCTCCACGGAAGAGAAGAAGCTGTTATTGTTTACTAATGAACAACATTTAAACTGTTTCCTTTTTGAAGTACAATGTGTAAAAGCAAATCAATACACTTCTATTACGATGCTCTAACACTTGTCCTGCTTTTAGATTTTGTTAATGCCAAGTCTAATCCAGTGACCAGCCCAGAGTTTTAATGCTGAAGGCATCTCATGGCTAAGCTACATTGCATGGCCAGGCTGCAGGAGCACTAGGGCTGCTGGATAAAACAAGTGACTGCCCTTTGGATGTCTCTAGGGCTACTGAAGCTAAAACCTGGCACAGAGGTCTCCTGTACAGCACCTCAGCTGTGTGGGTGGCAAGTGACACAACCTGTCTACCCCCTCTGACCACCCCTGAGGAGTGAGGTATTCATCTTCTGACTCTTGGCCATATGGCTTTGCTGTTCCACCCATGGGGTCAGGCTGGCCAACAGTCTTTGGAAAATCTCACACAAATTCATCTCAACAACGGCCCCTAGGTCCACATCCATGTGGCACCAACCACATCCTCCTTCAAATTAGGTCAATGAGAAAAGAAAATACCAGCAGTAGAAAAGGAGCAAAAGTAGAAACATAGCTTAAATTATGCAGCTATGAACTGCTGAAATATTATTTTGGGAGTTTATATCTTTGACAGAAATTTTGTATTCAGCTTTTTTTAAAGTGTATGTAGAAATGTCTCATTTACTGAATCTAGCTGATACAAGACTATAAATATTTTATTACTATTTTATTAGTAAGAAATTTGGAGATAAAGGAACTACATTTTTTTCCAAGTATTTTTTGATAGTAGGAACTTGAAGATCAGAAATTTCAAGCTCTCTGCTTCTGGTTTTACTGGGTTTACAGAAGCCTACATTTCAAATCAGACATCCAAACATGAGAAGCACTTACAAAAAGATATAATCTACAAATATAAAAAAAGAAATATAAACATATATATACTATATACAAAATATATTCTACACTGTATGCTACAATTTTACTTTTTCTCATGGTTGGACACTTCTATGCAACTTTTGGTAAGTCAGGTAACTTCTGTCACTTATTGCTCCTGTACAAAATAGAATTAACAATATTCACCTTAAATCAGTGAGAGGTGAGTAAAAAGCTTTTGTAGATGCAATTTAAGAACAAATACATGAGGTAGCTTGAGGATAATCAGACCTCAATTGGTAATAAAAATACCAGTGCATAGATAAATTAGACCTCCTGACAGCTAGAGCCCAATCTTGAACATAACAAATCACATTATGTTCGAAAGAGGTTTTGAAAAATGAAAACATTTAATTAATTTACCTCCTTTTACAGATATTAACTTGCATCTTTCACACTTAGGGGAAAAATAAACTCTTTTTCCATATTCTTTAATACCCTAAAAGTTGCAGAATTTGTTACAGATTTGCTCGTATTGGGAACTCAGAAACAGCCACATTTTACACACAGCAGAGAACGAATTATATGCTTCCAGAAGTTCAGACAATTCTCCTTGAGCTGTGCATAAAAATGACTTTTTGTGCATGTTTCCTCTGCTGCTTCAGCTTTGCAATTTATATCATGGCAGAAATAATATTTTCCTAATACTTGGAAACGTACAATAATCCACATTATTCATGCACACACACTTCCTGAAGCTTTTCTGGTAGGAGGTTTCCTTTCATTCTAATTTTGCCGTGTCAGTCAGTAGAGTTTTATACAAGTTGCACAGCTGGCTAAGAGACACAGAAATCTGTCCCATGGGAGTGAGGAATTCTTTGCCTGTTGGAGTTTCCCTACTAATTGTTTTCATATGTACTATACAAGCTTATATCAACTAAGGAAAAAAAATGACAGTGTGGAAAATAGCAGCTGCTCTTCAGTCATTTCGTAACATGAACTAAATCTTTAGGGAACGTTATTTTAGAATAAAGCAGACAGAAATTAAATTATGCTCCTATTAAAGCTCTTGTAGATATGAACCAAACTCCTGGCTTATTGTAGCGGAGAAATAAAAAAAAACAAAAAAAAAATGTGTTAAAGGAGTATGCATTTCTTCCTTCCTTTTCTAAACAATATCTCAGAGCAAGAATGTTTTTTAAGAGAGCTTTTCTTCCTCTTGTGCAAAAAAAACACCTTTTTTCTTTCAATACCTGTTGTTAACTGTTACGGTTCCAAAGTCTTTTCTATTATGACATTAAGCATTTTTTAAAAGTTTTAAAATCTGGAGTGGTGAAACAACATAATTTGGATCGATGAACATGCTTCAACCAAATATCTGTATTTCATTATTTTTATATCTACTATTAAAACAAAAGATAATTGAATAAAAAAAAATCCAGAAGGCCAAAGCTTTGTAAAGTTCTGGGTTTGCATAGTTCCACCAAGTGCCTTCTACATTGCTCTGTAGATGGGCAATTTTCTACACTGGATGTAGAAATGAGGAACATGATAAAAAATATGAGAAGTCCATAAAGTGTAAAAGAACAGCTCAAGAGTGAAAAATCTCTTGACAACTCCATCCCATATGCTTTGGAAGCCCACATATTTATTGGTTTAAGTGTATCAGAGTTTAGTTCCTTTAAGAGCCTCCATGGCTCTTAAATAAAATGCTTCTCATGATTATGTTTTACAGTTCATATTTATCAATTAATTTTTAAGATTGTTTAAGATTCTCTTGCTGAATCTTACATTTGAGATGATTTTTAGGACTCATCTCCTATAAAGAATGTCTCCAGTGTGAGGAAATCCTCTGACCATCTTTGGTTTAAAAGTAGTGCAAAATTTATGCATTCATGTTATCTTCTGGAGTCCTCCTTTACACCTTAATATTGTTTTTGTCCAGCCCACTTCCTGGCAGGCTTCCTGCTTCTAATGTTTTTACATCTTAGAAATCTGCTCCTCACAGAGTCTCTGGAAAGACTTACTAGCATTTTATACTCAACTTGCATGTGTTTATGCTCTGTTTTGATTTTAGCTTCCTCATTTGTTATGATTTCCACTTTTAAACAGTATCTTATGTATTTGTAATAGCCTCTTTTGTCAACTGTTCCTGGGGTCCTTTCAAAGTGACTTTTTTCTAGTGCAGTAAATGTGCCTTTATGTAGGGTTATGTGCTATTAGTTGGCCTCCAAATGTCCTGCAAGCATTCTGTACTTGTAACTGATCTTAAATTGTTTTAATTAGCTTTTATGTTGGGTTGTTTTGTTCTTTTTTTTTTCTTTTCAAATTTAAATGCTACTGTGGTTAAGAGTTTCTCTTTTAAGGATGGTTGAAACATTGTCCTGTGTGATGTGCTAAAAAAAACTTTCCTCTGGCCAAAGACAGCCAGAAACAACATCCTGTGAACTTCTCTCAGGATGGCCAGCCAAATACCTTCTCTCTTCCACAAAGGACTAAGGTCTGTCTTTCTCCAAGAGAAAATGGAGGGCCACCAGCTCTGCATCACTTTCACGGTTACATTTTGTCAACAAACAGATGACTGTGTTTTGTGTTTTGTCCATTTTAGCTGTTTCATGTTTCATTCATCTAAACATTGCATATGACTTTGCAGCTTGCCCAGGAGCTGAGCATCCTCCTATGCAGAAGGAGACTCAGTGTATCAAAGGACTCAACTTCTACCTACCACAATTGGTTAGAGAACCTGCTAAGTACTGGAAAATACCCAAAAGATTTCTATGTAGGGGGGTTTTGTTGTGCTCAGAGCATGTTTCAGCATTCTGAACTTTGAAAACATTAACAAAGAGCTGCAATAAAATTAAGGAACAGAAGTTATCTGAAAAAGGGGATAAGGATATTTTTTGAGTAATCATCGACTTACCAGGCCACTAAAAGTTGAGAGTCGGGGAGCTGACAGGTTTTATTGTCTGGATTCACAATCATGGGGTTCAGAATAAGATGAGCATTCACTGTCACTACAGGTCTGGCTCTGGGAGACAGAAATAAGGTTCACCACATTCAGAAGGAGCACATTAGTACGTAAGTTGCAGCAGAGAAAACACTGAACTGAGTTGGCTGCAAAGAAGCCAGAGATGTAGGGTTACTTGGGAGAACACAGCTTTATAATGCTGCTCATAGCCAAAAGAACTTTTTTTTCCCCCATCAGAATCCTACTGAGATTCACACAAAAAAAATATCTCACGTTAACACATCACAGAAACAGTACCCTATGGTGAAGCAATAGATGTGTCCCAGGACTGAGGCAGATCAGACACATTTCATCACACTGACTTCTCTCAAAGGGACAGAGTTTGCCTTTTTGGGTTTTACAGCAGTCCTTTGGCCATCTTGCAGATTTATTCTGTACTGTCTCCATTAATAATGATATATTCCAACTTACAATGTCTGTTTCAAGACTCTTAAAAAAAATAAACATGATTTGGTTAAAGTAGAAGTTGGTGTAGACTATCTTGGGCCAATAATGAAGTAAACTCTGACATTTCTTGGAGACAACTGACTTTGTAAATCAGGAATAATCACCAGTAAATTGTGCTGAGTACATGAATATACAGTTCTGGTAACAGAAACCATCCCTCTGAAGCTGTTATTAAGGATAAGATAATCAATCTATAACTGCAAGCAGTTTAGAAGACAAATAATAACAAGTATGTGTCCAGATTCTGATTTTTTAAGACAGCAATACTGTTCACAGTAACTTACAAAATCACTGTTTTTTAACTTTCCTGATATTTTGATCCACATCTGAGCTTTTATGATTACTTCTTTATATTACTTTAGCAAGACATTAAAAAATAAAATTACTCTCTTCACTTTTATGCAACAGGGAAAACCTTTTTTTGCCTAGAAAATTTCAGTAATAAAATTCTATTTCAACAGTATGACAAGTTGCATATTTTATACATTCTGGCCATGAAATGGCCTCCTGCTATTCACTTTATTAAATTACATAGAACACATTTTATTGTTATTGAAAATACACAGTGGATCTAATTCTTCAATGTTTTATCCTGTGCAGTCACTCATGGCATTGCAAAGTATTTGCATGATTGTTTCATAGCACAGAAGGAAAATGAGGACTTCTCACTGCACCCACAGCATTAGCTGAGATAAGCCAACATTCCTGTTTTATAACATTCGCATGCTGTCACAAACATTCAGTTGGGAAGCAGAACATGCCTTTTCTCAGTCAGGTGCTGTTGGGAATACAGACAACAAGAAGCCAGACAGGAATCAGAAATATGACCACATGTTGTGGCAATGGATGGTGAATGCTTAAATGAAATGAGGTGTCAGCATGGCTGGACTAAGAGAACATAAGATTTTATGCAAATGTTTATGTATTTGGTAGCTTCAAATTTTACATCTAATCAAAAAGTGTATTTAGTGAAACTCCATAGTCAGCAACAACTTTTTGTTTTGTAAAGTGGGATCTTGTGCATTTTTTTTAAACTGAGGCTAAAAGTAGCAGTCTTTATTTTCAATAAATGGTTCATGTCTTAACATACACAATCTCTGAAGATTTGTCACTTTAAAATTTCTTAGTAACATCTATCCCCCAGGAAAGAAATTAATTTTCAACCCCATGCCTTTTAAATTTCTTATTTAAAATTAACTAAAGAGTCATTCTAGAAGCTGCTTGAGCTAAGTGTAAGCATGGAAATTTTCATTGAAAATTACAGGTTTTGAGCATGGGAAAAAAAACATTATTTCTCAAAAGAGGTTTAATTTATAATCTCTAATGACCACCTTTTACACACTGCAACAGGGAAATACGAATATGGCATTTATTAATTTTAATATCTCCCACCAAAGAAATGAAATATCAAATCCACTGTATTTACCACATACCTGTAAACAACTGCTTTTCCAGCTCCAAATGCACCCACAATTAAATCTGGAAAAACCAAAATGGTTTCAGAATAGCTATACAGTAATCTCTCACACATTTTTTTTCCATCATAAATTAGATTATTTACATTACCATTGCAGTAACATAAAACAAATATGATAATTCCTTTCTAAGCAGTTTTCTTCACGAGTGTGAAGAACACAAGTGTGTTTTACCTGAAGGAAAACATTTCACCTGTCAGAGATGGTGTCAAAAATGTCTCAGTTGAAACCAGTAACTGCCAAACTTTTTAACACAATGTCACCCACGTCACAATCTCACTTCTCTCCAGCTTTTGTTACAGAGGAAGTAATTCCATTAAACTCTATGTATTTTATTCCAAATCCTTAACTGTCCATTAAATGAAGAGCTGCAAAAGAATTTCTTGCCAGTTTCATATAAGTCATGTTGAAACTTTATGGTGTTCTTTCCTGACAATCCTTCCATTCTGCTTTGTGTTTTAAGTGATTTGTTCATTAATTTGGGCATTACATCTCTGCAAATAAACACAATGCAAGAGCAGAGGATGTCTGATTTCATAGCCTCTAATGTTTCCAGCACTGTGGCAATATGAGAAAATGCTTACAACAGTTATCCATCTAAAGCTGTCATTTTCCCTGACAGAAGGAGTCAACAACACAGGTTCTACACTGGGACTTGGGCATGTCTTTGTCAGTGGTCATTGGCCTGGATTTGAGAATCTACAAGCCAGAATATTTCCTCTTTCTGCCTGGAGTCCCCATCTAGTGATCTCTGGAAAGATCCAGACTGGCTTGCTAATCCATTAAGGCCTCCTGGAGAAAAACTGGAGCCAAGCCATGAAGAAAAAGGATCAAGTTTCCTCCTGCCTCTGCCTTTGGAAAGAGCTTTGGATCATTTTCAAAGCCCCCAGAGTCCATCTGGGCACAGCTTTCACTCTGCTACTGCTATCATTCAACACTGACATGTATCCAATTCAGAAGACTGAGCCTTACAACAGCAGTGGTACAGACTGGCAACCTAAATTGATCTAAGCAAGTTAATTAAATGAGTACTTGGGCTTGTAAACAAACCCTTACTTGCTGCTTCTATAGTTGGGGCACTGGTTTGCTTAAGAAGCCCTGAAGTCATCGAGCATGATGGAAATGCCAAGCTTTGATGTTAATTAACTGGATGGGTTTGGTCCAGGGCTGGCAGTGTATTTTCTAGTGCTTCTCCATCTTTCAGATGGTCAGGATTTCAAAAAAAGTACAAACAAATACTTCACATGGGCAACAGCCAGTCCTTCACTGAATTCCATTAATAATGTCCTAATAGGAGCAGACACGGACAGTTTATGGATCTGATCCTCTTTTTGTAAAACATTTACATTTTTCTAATTTCATTTGCCTTAGAGAAATATGTTTAAGGGTCAGGAACACTTTAAATAGCAGAAGAAAATAAGTGTTTTTATCTCCTTTTTGGGACATTTGTACGTCGTATTCTTTGGTAGCTTTTATAGACAACTTGCCCACAGTACCAAAAGAGAAAGATGTTTTCCTCTAAAATAAACAACTAATTGAGACAAAACCATCACCACGAGGGCTGCACCACACACAAACAGAACTTTTCCTGGCAGCTCACTTATCATGGCACTCATAGCAACCCGCTAAAAATTAATTATTTTGTTGATTTTTATTTTGCTTTTTATGAGTTTTGTGTTTGGTGGTGTTTTCTTCTGTAATGAACAGAATTATGTTATGAACAGAAGTGAAAGACAAGATGGAAGGGGTTTCTATTCTGCTCTTCCCAGCTGGGCATTTTTTGTGAATTCTGTAAGACTTGACTTAGGAAATGTACTGGTTCATACCAGACCTGATAACTCAGAAGGTTTCAGGGTTATGTTTGAGAGACAAAACAGGTAGACATCCAAGACTTATTCAGATCTTGGCCTAGTGATGATTTCATAATATGCTCTTTCATTAAAAAATAAAGGTTAAACACACAACTTGGGTAAGCTTACTAAAATGCAGTCCATTAGAACCTGAAGGTGAGAAGAATGAGTCTGTCAGACACAGCTGGCCTCACTGGTGGGAGCAAATGAAATTTCAGTATGTACTGCTGGGCAAAGGCACCCTCTATCTCAGCATCCCCACTTGAATATTCAAGAGGATTTTATACATCTGCTTAATGGTTAAATCCTGATTTGTCTGGGACAGAGCCCAGCTTATTTGAAGACAGAGGGTGATGGGTCTAGACGAGCAAATATAGGCCTCAGCCACCAAAAGACTGGTTTTCCATGAGCAATCTTTCTTCACTGCCACTTCAGCCAGGTTTGGAGACACAGCAAATAGGATGAGGATCCCCAATCACAGCACCACCTTTGAGACTTTAAGGACAGCTAGGACTGTACTCTCCTGCTCTTGTTGGGAGGCTCTTTTACCCTGACATGTCATTTGTTTTCTGGCCTAAGCCATGCTTATTCTTGATCTAAAGAGCTTGAATGAGTGAAACCACTGAGTAGAGAAAGTGGAATTAAGAATGAAAAGTAAAAAAACCTCCCCACATGTATAGCCAGTAGTAACTTCTAGTGTAAGGACAAAATTATTATATATTCAAGCAGAGCATTCACTGGCAGATTAATTAGGGATCTTTCTTTGCTTTGTCTTCTTCTGTTACAGAGCGGTATTTTCACTCTTCCTTCTTTCATTGCTTTGTGGGGTGCAACTTCTATACCCATAACTGGAAAAAATCGCTTTTGATGTTGATACAAATGCATGAGATTTGAATACACATCCAATCAGAGCACTTTTACAAGAAGTTTTGAATTTGTTGAATGTTCTGTAGAAGAAAAGTTACTAATCATTTCTGTGAAAAAAATGCATGAAATGTCTAAATTATCTGAATTTTGGCAACTTTCCCCCTCTAAAAACAGAAGTTTTCTTTATTAATTTTTGTTAATGCTGCACATGCAATATCACTGATGCAAAGATCACTAGCTGAAAAACAAGGTTTTAACATGCAATTACAGGGCAAAAGAAGCCAGCTTAAAAAAACCAGCTTAACTCCTCATACCCTTCCAAAGAGAGCCTGAAGAAAAGCCTACGCCTACTCCTTTGCATCAGTGAGGGATTTTTTTCAAGTTCAGATTAAAATGTGTGATTAAAACATAAAAACAAAGACAAAAAAGTGTAAGAATCACAAAATCCCCTTCAGTTCTTCTTTTCTCATATGTCATGTTTCTGGGATGATGAGGGACCTCATTGGTTTAGTTAAATTATCACTTTGCCTACACGGTCTGTTTGAGAAGATTTTCTATCAGCTGCTCACCTGCAGAGAGCCAAGATCTGTAAGGAAGGGTTGGCATCAGCACCCATGTGCTTCTGCCTCATTGCTTTTGAGGAATAAATGAACTGTGGGGTCACAACCACACTGCAAAAATTAAGAAAACAAACATGGAGCAACTCCACAGGAATTTTTAACTTCCCTTTTTAACACAGCTTGAGGGTTGTACGCAATAAAGTCTCAGCTGGTGGGGTTTGCAGAGCTTAATGCTGAAACAAGTGTCTTTGGGACTTAACTGAAGTCAAGGGCACTGCACAAAGTTAAACAATCCTAATGCTTTTTTCAAATACTTCAGTTACTTTGCTCTGAAGAGAAAGGTTGCAAGATGCTGTCTGGTGTGAGAAGACTATTTTCTGAGATAAAAATTTAAGGTGATGGCCCTGAAAGGGACACTGTGAGCTTGTGAGTTCACTTGCACCTTCTGCCATGTGACTGTGCCAAACCTGAAACACTGTGTGATAAAGGGCAGAAACTTGCCATGATGCTCACTAAACCTTCAAACGAAGGAAGTAGGAAGATCAACAAAATCCTACTTCCAGTCTCAACAAGACATATTCATTTATTAACTCAAGAATATTTTTTGATTCCCTCCTATTTTTAAAGGTGATCCCCATTCTCTCTGAGAGATGCAGCCTGTCTAGCAATCCCAAGAGAAATTGCCAAGACATGGTGTCTCATATCGGTACACAGGGGACAACGGCTAAGAAAAACAACCAGCGAACAACTACATGACTGGCAAACACCTCACTTGTCAGAAACCCAAAATGAAACAACAGCTGAGTCACCTCCCTGCTGCAACTCTACCAGAACACAGGCAGGAAAGTGATAAATCTGGAGACTCAGAATGATTTGCTGACAGCTTTAAACACAACTTCATGCAGTCTGTCAGCTTCATTGTACAGTATAAAAAGGGACTGGAAAACAGTTACATTCTACCAGAGTACAGGTGCTAATGGAAATTTTGTACAAGGGAGAAAACCGCCTAACTATAAACTCAATTAAAAATTCTGTGTGAGCCTTTTTGCTTTTTTATTTTCCTCATCAGATCAGGTGCCAAAAAGGCCCATGACCACATCTCTATTTGTTTTCTAGGATTTCAGTGTGCATTACAAACCCAAATCTCAGTAGGAAAGTTCTAGAATAAAAATGCCTTTACATAGCCATCAATTCAGGCTTGACCACAGTCAAAGACACAGGCGTGTTCAGCATAGCCACCTTTACTCAATAATTTTAGTTAAACAAATTCTTGAGTAAACAAAACAGCCATCATTCAAAGCAGAGTCACTTTCTTGCAATCCTATAATTCTCAGCTACCTTAATCCTCTGTTTTTAAACCATTCTTGTAGCAGGTCTGTAACAGGTAACTTTAACAACACAACAATATTATTCATTATATTACAAAAAAAAAAATCCCAAAGAGGACAGTTAATGATTTGTCACTTAAGTAAAGCACTACTTACTGGGATCAACTGCTTTACTCTTACATTCTATTGGGCACAATACTGTGATTTCATATAATATTGTAAGGAATTTTAGAAAAGCATATCTAAAATTACAGAGACAATAATTTCCCATAAAATCAACATATTTGTACACAATTCTTGGCTTGCCACTATATTTTTGACTGATTATTCAAGTGAAAAAATAATTATCTGGTAGAAGCACTTCAGCTTTTCTGCATTTGCTGGCAGAACACAAGACATTGTTCTGGCTCCCACACATAGCAGTCCTCTCTTACCAGAGCAGATGCAGCTTCTCATTGATTAAATTTGTTTGTCTTCCACAAATCTCCTGGACCAACTTCATAATCTAATCATCGCTAGATTCCTATTTGTAATATTGTTGGCACAATGCCTACTGTTCCCAAAAAAATTTATTAATCTGGAGAACCCTGGCCTCTCAGAAAGAAATTTGAGGATTTTCTTCCTGCTGTTTGAGTTAATGTACTCAGCAGATGGAGCTGTTAAATATTCCTGTTTTATTAAGATTAGACTGGATTACTGAAATTCTGTGGAAATTTTGTCTTCTTATTACACTTCTTTCCTTCTTAAAATGTTTATAGAGTAGTTTAATATTAAGTACTATGATATTCTAACTAACTACTATGATATTCTTAAGATAATAACTGAGTCCAAGATAACAAGGCATGAAGATGCCTTTTTGCATTTTCCTGAGCTGATAAAGGCTTGACTCTAAAGAACAACCAAAAGAACAGACAAACAGCTGGGTTTGTGCTGAAGTAGGATACCTTGAAGATGATGCTTCAGTCACACTGATTCCAGAATGACTCTCTTAAGTTAATAAGGAAGACTTACACAAGCATCTAAACAGGCAGGGAGCAGAGATAATAGTGCATAATTTATTTGAGCAATTAACTAATCAACAGTCTTTGAATAGTGATTTCATCCAAAGCACTGTTCTGAATCTACCCACACTGTTAATAGAAACTGGTTAAATCATCCTGATTCAGAGACACATCCAAAGAAACCCCAGTCTTTGGGAGGATATGCCACAAGAAGAAAGCAAGTTTAATGAGTTGAATAAGTTATTCATTATAAACTATTTGCTGAGCTATAATCAGCCATCAAGTGACTGAACATATGCTGAAATGTGAGGGTGGAAACCTTACAGCCTACAAATGTCTGAGCCCTGTACAGATAGATGAACCAGCTGGAAGTGCAGCATCATCACCTAGATAATCACAGACTACAGGCACTCAGTGGGGCCAGCTTTGAACAGATGCCCAGAAGCCAAAAGAAACAAATTTCTTTCCCATTAAATAGATTAATGGATTTCTTTTGTTCCTATGAAAATTGAACTATGTTAATAGAAAAAGACAAATAAATGTATAAATAAAATAAACTATGATTCAAAATGCATGCCTTTGCTTCATTCCCTGCTCCAGGCCTTGATAACACACATAAAGCTCAGGATGGAGCAAAGGGGCCCTAAAAGCCCCAGATGTACAGGACAGTGGAAGCTGCCTTGAAAGATGTTATTATGCATCCCAGATGTCCCAGCACAGAAGACAGGCAGGAAGATTGTGCTGAGGCAGGTATTTCAGAATGTCTTTATGCAAACCTTGCAGAGCTGCTGTTACAGAGAATCCCATGGTTATACAAATTGTGTTACAGCCTTCACTAGGATCACCTCAGACACAGCACAGTGCTGCTCTGCCACGTCCTCACCTTGGCACAGAATTCCAGCTACCACTATATTTGCACTTAAACTGAAGGGGAAAGCCCATCTTTTACATTTTTTCAATCTCATCACCTCCCTTATTTCTTTAATCCCATTTAGTTTTTTTCATGACTGTCAATCCAGAATAATGGCGTTAAACCAGTTTTTACTATTGCAGCAGAAGTGAGATCAGATCTTCTCTTTTGAATATGACCTTAGAACATGAGTTGTCAGAAAACAGTGAAATGGATCACCTGCTGAAAGATGTTACAATTATGTCACTGCTAGTAAAACAGTGGCAAGGAATGTGCCTGTATGCTGTATCTTTACTATATGCAGTGGTATCATTAAAATAGCCCTAACAGAGTTCACCCATGCCAATTATTAGACTACAAAAGTGAGCACGCAGTAACCCTGTTTTGGCAAAAAAGTGAGTTTGATAGTGTGCACAGGTAGTGTTCAGTGATAGTTCAGAACCAAAGACAGCATATTTCATTTACCAGTGTAGATGTACCTCAGGAGGATTAACTGGTCTTTTCCTTCAAATACTGGGTCCATGTTGTGTACTGGAGAGTTACTGAGTATTTCAGGTAAGTATGGTATTAAGCTTGTCAGTGTCATGTTTAGGAGACTGGGAAAGCTGCACAGCATGGCTTGGCACAACCTATCTGACTGATATCCTTTACCTGCTTCCTTTTACTAGTCTTATCTGACTATAAAGTTTAATTAGATTCTGCTTCTTACATGACTACAGAGAAAGGAGCATCATCCATTAATTACCACCATCACCACTGCTTGGCATTGCACTCCAGCTAAGTGAGGAGGAGCCCTCTGTTTGGGGCAGAAGGTGATGAACACAAGCACAGAGAGGGTAGCAGCATGAGCAACACAACTGCTAGGAAGATCAGCACAGTTTTCTGCTCTGCTGCTTCTCCAGGTTGAAAGTTTCCCTCTGCCTCCAAGGCTGCAAAGCAGAGACTTCCATATTATCACCCCTGTCTGTGCTGATAAAGGAGCAGTTCTGGGTACATAACATCTGGAGTGTCTGTAAGGATGACACAATTTACAGAACTCCCTCCTGGAAAGCTGCAGAGATGTAAACCAAAGGTTGTACTTAGTAACAAAACTCAGTCTTCCCTGTTGAAAAAATCTCAGTATTTTCACAATGCTGAGAGGTCTGTTACTGTTACAGTGACAACACCTGGGCCAGGACAGCTGGACAGATGGTCACTACACTGACAGAACTGCTAACAAGAAGGAAAAGCAGCTCTGTCTGCATGTTGACCCTACCAGGGAAAGTTCCATTTTTAGGTAAGATGTTGACTAG
Source organism: Camarhynchus parvulus (assembly GCF_901933205.1). Lineage (NCBI taxonomy): Eukaryota > Metazoa > Chordata > Aves > Passeriformes > Thraupidae > Camarhynchus > Camarhynchus parvulus. The sequence goes on along the minus strand of NC_044572.1, from coordinate 21,299,259 downwards.
TTAGTTATTCAGCTGTCTGTACCCTGTGCTTGTGCAATAAAGGCAGGGCACGTGCTCGAGCACTGTGTAAGTACTGTCCATATTTTTGTGTTGTTAGTACAGATTAGCTGTGATTTTAGTGTGTGTAAGCTAGTACTCTCCCAGACAGCAGCTGGAAAAGGTCTGGGCCAAAGACCTTTCACAAAAGGGAATATGGGTACTGCCATCCTGTTCCAGTGGTTTCATCTGATAATAGTGAGCTGTGCTGTGCCATGTACCCTCAAGCCCAGACCACAGTTCCTTGCCCACTTGATTTTCTTGTACAAACATAATTACTGATAGCAATGAAAAATATTTGGGATTATTGTTTTTCCAAGTACTAATTCTGATTTTCTTCTCAATAGAGAAGATACAGCTCTTTTTTTATGTTGGTTAAGTATGAAACCCAGGTCAATGGTAAAATCTTTATCAGAAACAATACTTTGCCCATACACAAGTCATAAACTACTAACTGCTCCTTACATAAAAATATATGAAGAGAAGAAGAGGCAGCAGTGGTGGCAAGACTGAACAATTATTTGGTACAGAAGAACTGGTGTGCCATTCTCCACTGCACAAGGAACAATTAAATATATTAGAATTCCTTCCAGAGGACCGCTAAATGCATGGCGGATAGAGGAAGTATGTTGGAAATCTGTAAAATAACTGGACTGCAGAACTGTTCACTGTCTATTCACTGTAAGAACTAGAAACTGTCCAGTGGAACATTCAAGATTTGACTAGGACACAGTGAGAATTATTTTTTCACAGGCAATTCAGCTGGGCTGTGGAGTCCCTTGACGAATGCTGCATGTGCCAAAAGTCTGCATGAGTTCTACAGCTGATTAGTCAAATTCATGAAAGTAAAGTCTGTCAAATGGTACTAATTTTGGAGGTGCCATCTCTTACTCTGGGCCATCCTGATATTCTGATTGGTTAATGCTGGGTGAATATTCTGGGAAATATCACAACTCCCAGGATATCTATTGTTGGCCACTGATGGAAACATGCTATGGTGCTAGACAGAGCTTTTATCTCTATCAGTATGGCTGTATTATGTTCTTCCATGTCTGCTCTGCTACTCCACCATTAAACCTGCCTGTGATCAGTTTTCTCCCAAATTTATTATACAGCTGGGGTCATGGGGGACAAGAGACTCTTTCTGCCTTTCCTAAAGAAAACCAGAAAGTGGGGGGTGGGGGAGACTCTCTCCCTTTGGTGGCAGGAGTTGCAGGAAGAGGAGAAAAGAGAAACCACTCCATTCACAGTAAAGCTGAGGGATTTGAAGTGCTCTGTGTACTACGGAGGCTTCATCTGCTCCCTGTTTCCTTCTCTGTTCCTGAGCTTATACTGGCATTTGGATGAAGAGAGGAAGATATTACTCCCTATACCAAATGGTCTCTCTTCTCCAGAAAACTAATACATAGATCTCAGTTTGAATTGAACTCCCAGCCAAGAGAGGATTTAACCTTTTTCCATTGGGAGAAAAATTTGACTGTGATTCACCCTCACTTTTTAGGAACTGCATTACCCAACTTGTTATCAAAGAGCACTGGTTGTAGGGGTCAGTACAGCCATCCCAGGATAAAGCTCAGTGGTCTGTGGTAAGAAGCCATGTGAACAGGTGGTATCTTCTGCCCTCTAGGTCAGTGACCTGCTCCCAAAAACATTACCTTATGGTCTGATTTAAAGAAGGCCTGAACCTCTAAAAGGTCTGAAAATGCTATACAGTGCACTAGAAATGAAACAGCAGAGTAACTCCAAATTCTCAGACTCCCATTTCCTAGCATGGATATGCTGCCTTATGAACAATGTCAGCCACAAGTGCTTCAGTAAATTATACAAGCACAGCTATAGTTGTATAGGTCAGTCTTGAACAATTGAACTCTAGCCATGGAAGAGCTACATGCTTGGAGAATCTCACCTTACACCGGGGCAATATATGTTCATACCTGCAACCAGACATTACAGCTGTCTCTCATCTCTGGGAGATGAGAGAACAGAACTGAACTGAAGGAGTGTTAAGTCAGAATAACCTGATTTTATTACATTTATCTTTTATAAAATGGTTACTTTTAGCATATACACACTAGAAAGCTTAAATGAAAATTTTTGTGATTTTTGTCCCCCTAATCTTTCACAACCTTTTTTGAATCACAGGCACAAACAGTATTTTGGGAAGCATGGAATTAAAGGCTAATTTTCTAGACTTTCTGTTGTCAGCCAGACCCCATTTCTCTAACATAAAACTTCCTTCCTAATCCTTCCAACTTCAGTACCTTGTTTCCTCCTTTTACAAGGGGTGCCCTTAGGCGTTTCCGTCAGGAGGTGAAGAAGGAAAGCTCTTTGACAGAAGAAGGATTACTGGATTCATTGCCTAGAGTGTTTGTCCTAGGCTTGCATTTCCATATATTATTTCCTTTTTTTTCCCCTTTTCCCATAGGAAGGCACTCTATTTTTGTGCTAGCATTGTGCCATGTTTGCACTATTTTTACAGCTCTGTTTTGGTGCTCTAAATCTTCATGAATTAGGGAAGAGGCTGACTCATAGTAAGGGATTTTTCTTCTCATTTTCTGAGAGATTTTCAGCAGCGCTGTGGACTGCTCATCCAGGGGAAAAGCTAGTTATAGTAAATGTCGGGTGGTGTTTCTTTTGTTTGTTTTCATTTTTTGATTAGGTAATTCCTGTAATAAAACCAAATGCTCTAACACATAGTGAGCTGATAACACAATGTGAAATTCTGCAAGTAGGATGCATGGTGGAGGCCACAATGACAGACAAATAACACAATTATACTACAATTCCTCAGTGCACATTTAGAAAGATCAAGACTCATCACCCAAATTTTCCACAAATTAGCTAAAAAGATGCTCCACATAAAGTATGTTAATACAGCAGTAAGACTTCTACTCTTCTCTATGTAAGTCAAAGAATCTCTCCCTTCCCTCTATCTTTCCAATCTTAGAAATGCCAGGAATGCAATATCCTGTTTCCTTTGGTTTTGCTGGGGGCCTTGTGGGTGCTTCAGGAAATGTTTAAATGCTGAAACTTTAATAAAGAGCTCTGTTGTCCAAGAGAACCTCATTAGTCATGGACAATGAAAGACTATTAATAGCAACATCAACAATATGCAAACAAAAAGTCAGAACAGTGTTTAAAAGCCCTTTCTTCTCTCTAATGCTAAAGATCTTACTTTAGTCTCATAATAGCCTCACTTTATTACTCTGCAGTCAGCTTTTCTGTTTGTAAAACTGTAATTTCTATTGTAAACACCCCTTCCCAGAAATTGCCTTCTGCTTTTGGAAAGATACCTCTTTCAAGGCTTTTACAATCCATCTCAGAAAGGTAAAAGATCCTGGTTTTGTCCCTTTGAAAAATCACAGTTTTCACTTTTGAAATAGTACAACTTTTAAGAACTCTAGCCTTGAAAAAACCCAGGTTAACAAGAGTGATTTCACAGTAAGTCAGGGAAGCATGGACTGTTAGGATTTTACTGTGGGTGAACCTTTCACAGTAAGACAATACCATGTTTTACTACACACCCTTACTAAGGCTTCTGAATTGTGATGAGAAGAAACAGAACAGATTTGTTTCCAGATGAGAGAGTAAATAGAAGCACGCTTACATTCAAACTACTTAGATGGTAGGAAAAATTTTCTTTAAAAAACAAATGCTTCCCTGAAAAAACTTAATAAATGTTACAAACTTGATAAATGTGAATGCATGTCAGGTTAACTCATTAGGAAGAATCAAAGCTAACCTAAAAAGGTCTATATCTCAAAATGAAAACATAAAAGGGATGTAAAGGCCCAAATAAAATAGCTTTAAGCAATTTGCATTCTCTCTGCTTTTTTGTAATGCAAAGCCATTAACTATATATAGCTCAGTGTCTCTTTGGTCAGCAAAAACAACTCAGAAACACAACCAAACCAATCCCTTGTTCTACAATGCAACATGTTTTTAATTAAGAAAGAATGCCAGGATGATGGAGACCTTACAAGTTCAATAAGCTGAGACCATTCTGTTTTTGGAAGTGGGGGAAAAGGGTTAAGGTTTTCATTGTAAACTTCACATGTTTTATGTTAATACAACTATTTCAGCCCTTTCTTGACTTTCTGATCATGTCTTTTGACAGGAAAGGGAGTATTTGTTTTGTCTGCTTTTAGCTCTCATGAAAGCAAACTAGAACTGTCCAGAAATGTCTATCCTTTATTCTGACCTCTGCCTTCCAAAAGGAGCAGTTTAGGCATGATGAACTTATCAGAGTATGGAAGTATAAAATTCCCTTTCTAGTGCAAAAATCTTACCTGGGTAATCATTCTTGTCTACATCTGAGTCTCCTCTCAGAGTGAAGCCAAATCCCGAAGGCATGGACTGAGAGGCCCAGGCTCCATTGAGAACCTGGGAAGGGTTAGGGTTTAACCCATTACTGTGTCCATTGTAAATGAGCACTTTCCCTCTTCTGTCTTCTCCTGCAAATGGTGCACCAATAGCAATGTCTGCAGAGGAAAAAAAAAAAAAAAAAGGACACAATTAAAATTAAAACACCCTGCAGGAAAATAGACCCAAATTGCTTCTGCTACAAAAATGCAAGAACTTCAACATTCTGTATTTCTGAATGTATTCTAGTTTAAAGGCAAATATACAAAATGTTAGCAGGGTTTTTTCTGTGTCAAACTTTCATGACAAAAGCTTATAAAATAATCCTATGAAGAGGTTATTTAATTATACTAAATAGCCAGTCCACACTGGATTCCTCTACATATTTCCAGAGCAGTTAATTAGCTTTAATAAACCAAGATCTAATGAATACCTGCTTCTACTTTCATATTTTTAAACAGGTACAAATTTTCTTTGATTTCTTCTATCATCTGTTCATAAGGAGCAGCTGTTAGATAAAACTAATTTTCTTTTTCCAGATAACATGTCCTACACATACAAAAAACCTCACCCCCTCAAACACCTAATGCTACAGAATGCAAAAGAGAACAGTGGAACATAATGTTTTCATCTATACCAAATAATCATTTTATTGATGGAATAGTACTGAGTCAGGAATTTCACAAGAGCTCTTAGGCACTGTGGAATTAAACAGTTCAATCCTTAAAAATGAGGTGTCATATCCAAGAAGCAGAATTCACAGTGCTCTTCTTAGTTTCTGTGCACAGGATGTGGAGACAATATTGTCTAGATTGAGATCCATCAGCTGTTCTAGCTGAGCTAGACAATAGGAAACAACAGAGGATTTTTATCTATAGCCCTCATTTTTGGGTTCTGATCTAGGAAATGATGCTGGACTTTATTAAACTTGAATGGAGCACCTGGACTCTGGCTCTAGAGTCTTCTTAGTCTTTATACAGTAAGAGAGAAAAGCAGAAATGTCTTCTGCCTACCTCATCTGAATTCTGGAGAGAAGGGAGACCAACACAGCCTGCCCAGAGTAGCTGAGGGTGTCTGCTATTGCTCACAGGTAGAAAACAGGAATTCTCCACCACGAGGTTCAGCTGTGCTGAACTCCGTGGTGGGATTCCAGGATAAGTCAGTGAGGGTACTCTCAGCAGTCACAATCCAATGGCTTCTACCCACAGGATGGTATTCATACTTTGTGCACTCTGAACCCCAGTGCACTTCTATGACTCCTGACATGAATGATCCCTCCCACAGCAGCCACACAATGAGGACATTGCCCTAGAACCTAGTGGCTAGAGCATTGTGAAAAACAGCCCATGAGATAATTAATTTTTCCTTAGTTCATTAATTTTCCTTAGTTCATTAATTTTTCCTTAGTGGGACCACTATTCTAAAGGCTACTGTGCAAAACAGCTCTTCCAGGAAAAAACTTGGTGTTTTAGATGCAAAGATACCTGCTTTGAAGATCCCTAACATCCTGGAAATAAGAAGTAAGGAAATGCATGGAGGGAAAACCAAGATGCCACTGATCATGTCTAGGAGGCTAACTCCAGGTGCTCAAGGTATCCCAGCTTTCACAGGTAATCAAGCAGTAAGTTTAGTTGTTCTGGTTGCTTGAATTCAGGCTGCCAGTTAACTCACATGAACATTTTGTTGTGTGCATGTGCTGTAAGCATTTGAAAGAACACATTATGCACCAGATTTTTAGTACTTAAGTAGCAGTGGAAGGCTGACTCCAAAATAGTACTTCTGTACTTGCTCAGTTCTTTCATTGTTGACAAAATGCTCCATGTACTGAGCCTCATTGAATTATCAAACTCTTCCAAGCATTTGAGGAGAGAAAAACTCTGCTTTCAAAAAAATGAAACATCTTAACCAAGTAATTAAATGCCATTATAGTTATAAAACAAAAAGTATTTTTTTTAAAAAAATACTAATATTTAGTAAAAAAATCATACTGTAGTCAATATGACTGTCCTCTTATCGGTCGCTTTTCATGATTTGGGTCTCAATATCAGTTTCATTAGCATTAGTGTAAATTCTCATGAATTTCAAATATGTTACAAAGCCTTTGCCAGCACAGCACAGACACAATATTTGCTGCTTGGGCATTTGTAATTTCAGTGTTAGAAATACACTACATTACATACAAATTACCATTATATCCATCTTGATTGAGATCTCCGAGGTGTGTGATTGCACTGCCAAATCTACCAAACACTTCAGTGCCTGTCAGAATTTGTGCATCTTGGAAGAGGAATGCACTTTCTTGCAGGTACAGATAAACTTGCCCAACTTCTTTAGGCTTGCTCTCAAATTCTCGTTCCATAAAAAGAGGGGCACCGACTAGGATATCATCTAAACTGAAAAAAACACAAAAACAGTGTCACTGAGAGACTGAAGGTAAACAACACAGTTTATACACTTGCTAAACAAGAAGCTGGTAATTATCATACAGTCAGACTAACTGAGGTAAGAAGACACTTCTGGAGTCCTAGTTCAAACACTTGGTCAAAGCATGGTCAATTAGGGAAGGCTGCCCACAGCTATACTCAGTTCAGTTTTGAATATCTCCATAGATGGAGACTCCACAACCTCTCTGGGCAACTACTTCCAGTGTCTGACCATAATCACAGCCAAAATATTTCTTTCTAGGTTTAAATAGAACTGCTTGTACTTCAACTCATGCCCACAAGAGACACTGCAAACTTACAATTTGCAATTGATGATACTGAAATCAGGAATCTAAGAGTGAATCTGTGTCACTAAAACAAATTCTATAGATCTGTTTTACCAACAGTGCCAGCAAGAGACAAATTTTAGTACTAAATCTGTTTTTTTCAAATTATCAGTAAGTGACCAAAAGAAAAAAACTCTACCACTTTACAACAGATTTGTGAGTAACATAAATGAAACACAAGTAGAGCATCAATTAATAGAGAATGCCTCATCACTTCAAATAGAAAGTGGAGACAAAGACAAAGCTCTATTTCTGAAAACACTTCTGTTCAATATTATGTATACAAGTAGTTGCAGTGCTCATAAATTTTCTGTACTGGGTATTAAAGAGAAAGGACATAATCAAATCATAAAAATAAGATGCTTAGAAGAAAAAGTCTGTCTATTATGCTACTCTAAGAAGAATCAGTAAAAGAACACAGACCAATCAAAGCATATTTTGCATGTTGTTGTTCTAAATAGTAATGTTTCACAACATGTTACCAACATTTATTTAGAGGGAATAAAAAGATCCTTTCACGAACTGTGAAGGATAAAAAGTGTGATTGACAGACTCATGAAAAGCAGAAGTATTCTTAATGGATTATTCTGAGATATGAAATGATAGTATCAGATTAATTACTGAAGGTTGCTCAAGGCCCAATAATAAAGTAATTTGCATTACATTCAGTGGTCATTGATCATCTGTATTAAGGAAGTCTGTTACTGCAAATAACTAGGAATACTTGATCACAGAATATTTAATGTGGAAAACATTTTCTTGCTCTAATGTGAAAATTTTTTCAAACTTTGTAAAACTCACAGAAAGCTTTCTATTCACAATTCATCATATTTCCAGTATGAGGCTTTATCTATTAGCAAACCAAACAGTAAAATTGTACTACACTGTTTTTCCTAATCTTGACAGAAAAAAATCTGTATGATTCAGCAATATCTGAGCTACTATTTTACCACAGATGTACACTATGATTCTAAGATAGACACCGTAGAATTTAGCACAGAATATTTCATCTAGAAAAAAAAATAATTTCATAGTAGAACTTACACATTATATAAGCTGTGACAAAATATTTCTAGGAATGTTATTTTTCTGCTAAGTTTTATAGTATGTTTCCATAAAGGAAAGCGCAGTTCCAAATGTCAGGTCAGTTTGGTACAGCTGTCCTATTTTTTATGTTAGATTTTGCCCTATGGCATAAATAACTAAAAAGGAAGGAAGCAGATGCTGACTTCACATCAAAGGTGGGACTTTCCTTTCACACTAAACATTAAAAGTCTTCCTCTACTAATGGAAGATGTTTGTGGTTGGGACCACAGAATATCAGCTGAAATGGTTGCCATGAAACAATAGCAACAACAGAAAGAAATAATGAATGCTCTTTTGAACATAAGCTATTTTACATATACCATGTACTAAAAGCATTACACAGTAGCACTATCATCAATTACTATTTCAGTACCTCACAGTCCAGATATATTCCCAGTACACTGGGACCCCAAAGAGATCAGTGCTGTAGAAACCATGAAATAAAATATGTGTTTGGCTCCCTTGAATATTTTACAAATGAGCAATTTTAAGACTAAAGGAAGATTTTTTTAGAGATGACAAGGAACCAAATGACTGAGAGTCAGAAAGCTCTCAGCACACTGATGTAAAATAAATAGATACACAGATACCTTTAAAACCCTGGTCCATAGAGCAATAGCTAGAGTGCTTAAAATGGTGAAAAGAGAAACACAGACTGTCTATTGTGTACTAAAACTCTCGAAGCAAAGCCTAACCCAGAACACAAGATTCACCAGGTGATACAGAAAGCAAGCAGACAGGAGCTGGAGCTTGTTGAACAGGGAGCACAGCATCCCAGCTAGAAATGTACAGTACTGGGTTATTTTTCTGGTAAAACTTCAGTTTTGCTAAAATAAATGACAATGACTGTATAAAACGCATGAACAGTCCAGGGAGACCAGAATCTGGTAGCTAAGACAGCTCATCTTCTGATTTACTGAGGGACAGGTGGAGGGAGGGCAGTCATTTAATACACTGATCTATTTTTCAACTGGTTATGGGCAGCAGAGCCACCTCGAACACCCACAACACTTGGTTTGTCTTTCCTCCAGGTCTTCATATTTATTGCCCCCACCAAGGCCTTCCTTTCCTCACCCTCTTAAATTTCCCCCCTTCTCTTTCATGGCTGAGCACTGTAGGTCAAAGCACACTGCTTCAGCAAATCCTCTACAAGAGGGAACTCTCCCTTAGGCAATTCTAGAGGTTTGGGATTAGAGTTTGCTTTTTTGTGCTGTCACAGCAGTGTGCTATGGCTAGAAAGGAAGGGTTGGTCGGCTACACAACTCTCTCTGATCCTCATTTACTTTCTCCTGGTTCCTCTTCAATTGGGTAAAATAAGCAAACAATTGCTGCTTACCCTACTTTATACTCAGTTCTACCTCCCACCTTCTACAACTTAATTATTTAGAGAGCAAGCAGTCAAGGGGGTATGGGGGGTGTGGGTACTTGTTGAGTTCTAAGTGCCTGTGTGGTTAGTATGATGCATTTTGTTGGTGAAATAGGATATTTCAATTGGCTTTTTAAATTGTAGGGGTTTGTATTTACAAAATTAAGAGTTCTGAGTCAAATTCAGTTTGATGTGATTACTTTTAAAAAGCCATATGAGTAAATAAAAGCAAAAGCCCCTGGACAGTAATACTAAACCATGAAATGCAGTTCAGTGTGCAGTGGCATTTTGAAGTGGTTAATTAGATTTCATTATTGCACTAAGATGCTAGAGTTAACATAAATTATGTATTAATTTTTGCTCCAACACAGAAAAGTAACCAGTCAATATTACTTCCCTTCTGATTAAAAAAAAAATCTTTAAAAAGCACAAAGCTGACCACCTGCTGAGACTGTGTGCCATTCCTTTGTATCCTGCAGAGTAATAAAAAGCAGGAATATGGGAAATGTCAAGAGGTCAAAGTATAACTGTGGAAAGCTTTGATATGGGCCAAATAAAAAAAACCAGTAAACAGTTTATTTCACTATTTTTATTGGACTGATTCAGCCTAAATTGAAAGTGCTCTCTTTTTCTCTCTTTACTAGGAATGTAGCTTGTAAGTTGATGGCAAACTTGATTTATTAAGTTTCATTGTGGATTTCTCAGTATTAGCAACAGGCAGCTAACGGGTAGTTCAAACAGTATGCTCAATTTCCCTGTTCTGCCTACAATCCTGATGTGGTGCAGATAAAACTGCATGACTCACTTTGCTATACCCACAGAACTGCTGGGCCAGATCTACAGAACTTTTTTTCCTAAGACAAGCCTAATCTTTGAGCCATATTATGAGTCTTATTACAGCAAAGCACTATTCCTAATAATCCTGTGTTCTTTTTCTCAGCAAATAATTTAATCAGGTTTCTCATACTGATGAGGCCACCACTACCTCCTCATCTTTAGTTGAACAAAATGCCTAAGTGAATTTGAAGTGTTAATTTCCTTTTCCTTTTTTCCCCCTCCTTTACTCTTCCTTTCAGATAAATATTTCTATTGATTATATGTGCAAACCAGCAAAGGCAGGCTACATATCTAATCAGACATGTTTATCCAGTAGAGCTTTTTGTGTTTTGTTTTCTTTGGGATGTTTGGATCTCAGGAAGAGTCTTTAGATTTCTTTTAAGATATAGACTGGGAGACCACACAGGCCTCAACAGCAGTTTGATTATATTATTGACATAAACTGTGGTTTTAGAGGTACACAGAAAGTATGAGACCTGCCAAGTAACCCTAGGGTTAACAGGAAATAACCTGCACAGGAAATAGTTTGGTTCAGTGAGAAGTTAAATAAGTACCCCGAAAGTCTAATGAGTGTCTATTACACCTTAGATGAATGTTCCTTCAACCTTTCACATTTGTAATACATCAGTAGGACTAAATAATTTCTGATTCTGTATATCAGAAAAATCAAGATTTTCAAAAGCTGTGATACTATGACAAAATTTAATCTCAGAAATTTGGTAAGATTCGAGTTCTATGAAGCCACCATGGAAACTGCCAAAGCTTCTGCTCTGTTGCTGTTGATTTTTTTTTGTAACTGCAATAACATTTACCACCTTGTTACTTTTCTCTTCTCTTGTAAAACTCAATCTTTAAAGGGTCACTAGTCACTCATGAGAAGCAATGACTTAACCCAGAAAAATTATTTCATGCACTATGTTTAAGCACTTAATGAGAAATAATCACAAGGAAAACATATGATGTAGACACATCTGAGGCATTTTGCAATAAGCAATAGTACACTACATCTCTAAATATTATCCTGGCTCATCTTTGTGCAGACTTCCAAGCCTCTGAGTTTCAGGGATCTTTATCTCCTTGCTAGATAGCTACTATAAATATTCTCTTACTTCAGTCCTCTTCTTCTGAAATATTTAATCAGACTTTACATGACTTGAAAGCTAACAAGGGTTTTGTTCAACAGAGCCTGAAACCCCCAAGCATCTTAGGGATAATGATCCCTAAGTATCATGATCCTGGGAACAGAGCATTGTTATCCCTCTGACACACACAATGCCTGCTGTAACAACTATGGGGCACAGACTATGGTGGTCCTCAGGATGATAAAAATGGATGGCCAACCTCATTCAGGTGCTGGAATGAGGAAAGACTAGCTGATGACATTAGAAGGCTTTTAAAATTGAGAAGTGAAGCTATAGATGGGAAAATTTTCCTGTATGTGAGAATGGGAGAATGAACTTCTGACTTTCACCTATCTCTTCCCTGCGGTGCTATTTATTCACTGTTCTTTTACCTGGATCTGTTTCCTAGAACTCTGGACACTCCTCTGACACACTGCTTTGAATAAACATCCAGGAAGATAAACTCACCCAAACTAGGCCTGCAAATACTCATGCCACCGTGGCTGCACAAAGATAAGTCTATGTGGGAAATTAAAATCAGTGAAGCAGAGAAGCCAAGAGAAGCATTTTGAGGCATAAAGCACCTGAAAACCTAAATTTATTAATAAATATCAATCATTGCTTCTATTAACATTCAGTGGAGCTGAATATATTTTGTAACCTACCCATCACTGTTAACATCAGATACTGCAACTGTGTACCCAAAATAGGACGCCATCTGAAAATAAAAGACACATAGGATTTCATATTTGATATAAAATTTAAGGTTTTTTTAATGATAATCCTCTTTGATGCATTACAGATACAATATTTCATCACAGTTGCTTGACATTACCTGCTCACCAGTGAAGTTCTGGATAAAGGTCAAGTCAGAGGAATTAATAATTGACACCTGGCAACAGAAGAATAAAGAAAGTTTCAGGCACACATGGAGATGCTACAGCATGACATCACTGCAAAAGAATTTAACACACTAAAAGATGGTCCAAGAAAAAAACAGTGCTTTTTCTGTCTCACCACATCTATCCTGTATGATCTTGAACAAACTGCTAAGATTTCATGACCCTCAGCCTCCCCATGAAAAAAATAGGGGAAAGTATTTCTCTTCCTTGTTGGACACTGAACAGCAAATCACAGACTATCAACAAATCAGTGACTAGGCATGAAAACATGAACTTAAAATATAAAGAAGTATACACAGATACATAAATACATATACACACCTTTTTCCTAAAAATTCTACAAAGAAGTCCCAGAGACACCAGGAATTTGGGGAACACAAAACTAGAGAATGTGTCTGTGGCTGTGATCTATTTTCTCAGCCAGGTTACTTACGGAACTTTTTGCCTACAAGTTAACAGCTATATTCACAAATGTATATTGTTCTCTCCCTTCACTTCTAACTGCATATCATGACTCTTTGCATCTGGATTTCAGTGTATACACTTACAGCACTGAAAGTAAACAATGGGTATGAATAATCTGAACTTGCACTCCTCTGCACTGTGGACACAGCACTGCACAAATATATGCTACCCTATGGATGAGCTTAGGTCTGATAACACTCAGTGGGTAGGGATACTAGTCAGACTCAGAGCACGTCATTGTAATTGTGGCTGCCTAGTGAAAACAGACTTCAGAAGGTACTAAGTGCTTACCATCCCAAACCCAAACCAGTAAAGGCATTCCAACCCAGCCAGATAAGCCTGAGGGTGAAAGTCAGTGGCAGTTTTCCCTGATTTCAAAGTTTTGTATGAAGGAGACAGAAAATATAATGTAGCATTTAACCTTACAAATAGCTTAATTGCCTTCTTACTATGAAAAACATAAAATGAAGGTCCAGTACGTACATAGCCAAAGTTCTGTGCTCCCCTTGGGACTCCAGCAACCAGCTCTGAAAGGATAAATGATCAACAATGAACTGGTTTTGCAATCTGAGCTGTACATGAAAGATGTATCCCACACCACTTAAAACTTCCTTGATACGTATTTCAAATCCCTTAGGATTTTGATTTGTGATCTGCATCTGAAAGACCTGTAAATCACTTCAAGCCATTATTTCATAGGACTACAGCATTCATTCAGTTCATTTACTTGCACAAAACATTACACTCTGACTTTTGACCCATCCACGGATCTCTTTCTGTTTAGCATTGCTTAGCATAGCACAGTATAATAAAGTTCTTGGTAGAATTCAGCTTGCTACCTGACAGTTGTGTACTGATGAAACAAGAATTAGTTATGGCATCACATACAGCACAGAAGCTAAACAGAATTGTCCTTACAAATGCTTCTTTTCTTTTTGCCTACCAACAGTCTGTCTCATCCATTATTTCACTTGATGCCATGTAAGTGCTTGACAAATTCTGCACAGTCTATCCAAAAGCATTACAAGGAAATTTTTGTGAGTGGCATTGGAAGGATCCACTGAATAAGAACATTAAACATTAGACCTAGCTCCCTTCTAGGAGTAATTTTGCTCAATGGCGAAATCATAAACAACTAGTAGAAAAAAATGAGTAAAAAAAAGAAGGAAGAAGGAAAGTCCCAGCCTGCAGTCTTGTGATCTAAACCTTGCCTCATTAGGATATCCATATCAGAAGACAACAGCAGGAAGTTCAGATAACAGAGCACCTCAGCCACCTGCTTGTACTGACCTGGCCTTCCTCTGTTCCTCACTGGGATCATACACTCCCCTCTGACTGAATGTGTTTGCTCAAGGGGAAGGGGAATGAAAGCCTGAACATGACACAGGATGAATTGCGAGTCAGCCAACTATGCAATATTTTTGTGCCAGTCATTCACATGAAATACTGATTCAAAAATCATCCATTATAGAACTCTGAGTACACATTAAAAAAGCAGCCAAAAATGTAGCCGTCCATTACTGGGGTACCTCTTTTAACATATTATAGTGCTTGGCTCAAAACTGTGTGGTTTGTATTTAGTTTTTGAATCCTTCATAATGCAGGACAGGCAACTTTAACTGCAGAGGGGGTTAAGCAGCAGCAGTTCTGGAGCACTGGGTTTACTTGTGGAAATGTACTATGTCCCTACTGGCTTTGTGAGTCTGGACTACAGAGCTGTTCAGCCACTCAAGAGAGCTACCCCTTATGGAATTCAAATTTTTGTGTTACTTTAATTCTGTTATGTTATACTGTCTCAGGAAAGAGTTGTTTCTGAGAATACTGAGTACAGAGAGCTTAAGTCTCACCAGCATTACAAAAGTATAATAGGTATGTTCCTGTGCAGAGACCCAAAACAAGGAATTTAGTCTAAAGTGCATGGCCATATGGTTTCCATTCAAGTACACAGGTGCTTACCTTGTTCAGAATCCCCAGTAAACTCCCCAGCAGCCACTGAGTATCCTGTTTAAAGATAAATTTAAAAAAACAACCCAACTTGATAAGCCAATTTCTTTCAAAAAATACGCAATGACCATCAGATTTATCTGTTCAATGGATCTGCTGAATGCAAGTTTTCTAACATTAGTATACTAAAACTGTGTGGAAAAAAGGAAAATTGTTTATCACACTACTATGACTAAATTAATGGTAGGTTTGAATGTCTAAGAAATTGATCCCTCTTCTCCAAAAATGAGCTTTAAATCAATAATACTTAGGAATTCATCTGAAAAAACCACCAGGTACTATGGTGTTTTGCCTTAATAGCTATTGGCACAGTTCAGGTCTTCATCATTGTATTGTAATGTGTGAGTGTCCTGGCTGAGCTTTATATGGAAAAAAGCTCTTGGAGCTTTAGTAATCCTATGAGATAGCAACTACTGTCACAGTAAAGAAAGACTTCTGGATTGTATCAGGGACTTTAATTTCATATGCATGGGAAACAGTGCAAGGACACACCTTCAAATTCCACTGAATCTCTTCTATAACCTGTGTGAAGGAAAACCTGCCTTACATGTAGAAACATGTCAGTGTCCAGAAATTCTTAGAGATCAGTACTAATAAGTAGATAAGGAGGCTTTTTTCTATTCATTACATAAAATCTTCAAATTGACTTTTGTTATTGCTTACTTCAATTGTATCTTTTAAATATCACTGCAAATAAATTGGGTATTTGTGTAGTACTGCACAAAATACCACAGAACTGAATTTGAATTTATCTAATAAAAATTGAAATTGTCTTTAATTACATTAATTTCAATCCATCATCTTGCAATGAAAAAATACATTAATCGGAAGATTTTGTATTTCTGCTTAACTATTTAACATCAAATAATAAGAACCCTAACAAGCCATTCAAGAACTCAACCTTCAAACCCTGTTGCTGTGCATCATTTTAAGAATGTTAGTAAACTCTCTGAAGTAACCAGCAAACTACTGATTTGCTGATGTGCTTAAGGCAAAACATGTTCAAATCCTCTCACAACTGGGACAATAGTAATGTAGGGCTTGTTTTCATACTTATGTAAGACTTGCCCTTTTAGAAAACACTGCTAACTCATAGAGAACTCAGCTTACCCATGTAATTGTCATCATATGAGGGTGGTGCCACTCCTGTTTGCTTCTCTCGTGCCAGTTTCCTCAGAATATCCTTGAAGGAATAATTTGCAATGATGTCCGCAACACTTGCAGTGATTACCTGACCTGGATTCAAACAGCTTCATAAATGAAAGGGACCTAAAAGAGGGCCAGATTCTAGAAAACAGGGCTAGCAGAACACCAGAACAGAGCAGAAAGGA
Source organism: Camarhynchus parvulus (assembly GCF_901933205.1). NCBI lineage: Eukaryota > Metazoa > Chordata > Aves > Passeriformes > Thraupidae > Camarhynchus > Camarhynchus parvulus. The sequence continues at coordinate 21,282,979 of NC_044572.1, read as the reverse complement.
CACTAGTACCACACAATGATAGATCACTTCTCTCAAGCTTTCTCCATTATCACCCTGGAAGTCTCAAGAGTACACATAGATCATTAAAACAAGGCACTGAATCTCCATTGAACCACTACAAAAACATCTTCAGATACATTTCAATCTACCAATTCAAACTAAAGTCACTGCACTGTACAAATGGAGCAGACCAATGAAAGCAATTTCTCAATGGAGAAATCAAAGCTATGAATTCCCTACAATCACAGTCAATTAGATCTTAAAAAAAAATGCAAAACCACACATCACAGTGGGCAAGCTGGTAGGCAGAGGCAGGGAATCAGCAAAATCATATATATAAGAACAGGTTAAAAGAAAAATAACCTCTTAATTCTCTACTGAAACAACCTCAGGGTTTATCTACATAAGAAACTGCATCTTGGAACCTACAGTGATGCCTCAAATAAACTTAAAATCCACATCGATAGCTATGAAAGGTGGTGTTCAAAAATGAAGTAACAAACATTTTTAAAATAGTATATTTGTTCTACAAATATCAGCAATTTTTAAACCTGCAGTATTGCTAGGGAAAAATTCAACTCATTAATTAAATTACAAATACACTAAAATACCAACATAAAAATAGTTATTTGCATTTGTTTAACTTCCTATACAAACCACATCCTGGATTTTCATGGCTTATTTTTAGGCTCAGTTTCTTGTTAAGCAATTCTTTTGATTTACATTTGTTGAAAATAAGATCAGAGACCGGTTACCTTAAACCAAAAAACCAGTGGAAATCTAGAACAACAATACTTTCTCCTTCACTTCTTAGATGCAGTTAACCAGCCAGATGAACATACCTTGCCAATAAAAACTACCGGGCCCGCCTACTATCAGGTCTCCATTCTACAAAAAGCAGAATTAAATAAAATTACACAACAAAAGAACACAGCAAAATTAAGCATGCATGGGAAAAAATCAATTTAAATGACCAAAACAATATCAGAATCATGATAAAGGAGAATAGCCATGCTCAAGGAAAAGGATGTAGGTGAATGGATATGCAGGAAAATCCACAGTTAAAAAAAAGTCAAAATCACCCTATGCATCTGCACTGGAATGAAAGCCATTTATTTTACTATTAATATAACATTTCAAAAATTGCTGCTTAACTGTAACAAAACAAAGTTAACAGAAAAGAGGGTGCTCAAATTCAATGAAACTACAGTAATGTTTTAGAGAGAATTATACAATGCAGTTGCAGAACGCTCAAAAGAGTGGCAATTGTCAGGTCAAAGTTACCTGAAGCCCTGGTGCTGTAAATAATGGCCCAGATCACAACAATCACACAAAGTTTATCTTTTCTCCCACAACATTGTTACTGGACCCCCTTGGCAATTAAGAAAATCTAGTGCTTTCCCTCAGGTACTTTCATCGCCACATGAGCATGGTTTTACTCAATGACTAGTCTGCCACCAAAAGCATCCTTTGGTTATTTTTGTGGATGTGACAGCCAGAAAACTAGATAAGTTTTCCCAAAATTGGCCTGGGAGACTTTAGAGAGCTGGACATAAACAATGACAGCTTATTATTAAAAACAACCTGCAGGTGTTGTTTTCCTACTGTCTGTTTATTTGTTATTCTCAAAGATTGTTTATGAAAGGGCATTTTGTTAATTAGCCAATCAGGTGAAATGTATTAACTAAATGACCAATCAGTCCACCTGCATTGGAACAGTGTCTAAAAAGGAGCAGTCCAAAATAAATGGGTGCTATATGTCACTCAGCCTTCTGATGGCTTTGTGTCATTTCTCACTAAACAGTGACATATTTTAACTTTTTAAAACTAGTTGGTGCCTGCCCCACTCCTTCCTGAAAGTCAAGTAAAGCATTTTGAGTGAAATAGACTGAGATAGACGCATATAGAAGTTTTTGCCTAATTATCTGTTAAGATAGACTGAGACAAAGTGGAATGCTGCAGAGATAAGCAGGTGCTGATTGAGTATTTCTTTTATTAATGAAACAAGAATGTTTGAAGCTTGAAAAGGAGGAAAGAACTTGCAACAACTTCACAAAAGTTTCCATATCCAAGAGCATGGAGATAACCTCATGATCACTGAGACAGCACTAGAACCCTGCAGATATATCATAATGACATTTGGTCAAAATACTTCAGAAGCAGAATCTCACCTTGTAAAAATCTAAGCTGAAACCTGCTTGACAAAAGCCTTGTCCTTCAGGATCTGCATTGCCTGCAATTATGAAGGTAGAAGCATTTTATTGATTTTAGTGCATGTGGAAGATAACACAGATACTCCTGGAGCTGTAACACTATGAAATGTAATATTGCCAAAATATGTGAAAATATGTATTCTTTTTCAGAAGAGGCAGAGCAAATCAAGACCCTACAAGACCCTGATCACGCAGTCCCTTGTGAACATTTTGAAAAATAGGACCTGCTACTTGGGACTTTCTCCTCTCACTGCCAAGAAAGGACCCTTGAAACAACCATCAAGGATTCAGTTTTAATTTAGCTGGAGATAAAAAAGTAAAAAACTCAACAAGATTGTAGGATGCTCATCACAGTCTGATCTGTCATAAATACGAAAATAAGTGTTTACTAAGGTGTTCTCAAAAAACCTTGACACAGTGTAAGGGTCAGGATGTGTACATGGAAAAACAACTTTCCTGCTTCTGACTACTTCCATTTCTATTTCCAAATCCTTAGAGAATTGTACAAAGTGTGTTGCCCTGCATCTTATGGCAATTCTATGTGTGCCAGAAGACTGCAGGATTGTGAAACTGAGAGTAGGACGGGCCACTTGAACTCTCTCTTCAGACAACATAAGCCTTTCCTGAAGGCCCAGTGAGACATCAGTAAGTACATAAACCAGATCTTAAGGAAACCATTTCTTACAGATTCAGCTTTTTTCTGTGCCTGTCCATGCAGAGACAAGGATTAGCCTTTAAAAGGAAGACACAACAGAACTCTGCTTAAAGCCCTACTACAATAGGCATAGAATGCTGAACAAGAGGAATGACTAATAATAACTTTATTTTCTGCAGACTTCGAGGGTGGCTGAATCTGGTTCAAAATATGCATGTGGTTTATCCCTATTCCCCAAGAAGCAAGGGCCAGAGACAGCTACCACATGCTCAGAACAGCACAGAAAGGAGTGTGGAACAGCAGTGTTAATGTGCATGGCTTTCTTCCATGCTGAAAGCTCTTCACAAATGAGCTCTTGTGGATGATATTGGCATAAGCATGATACAGGCTTGTGTGTTTCTGTGCAGGGCCTGATCTTCAAATCATGACCTTGTGATGAGACATTTATACTCAGCGTAAGTATGAATAATTGGTTTAATATGCTGTCTGGTTCTTATCTAGGTCTGTTTGCTATGTTTTAAAGCCACAAAAATTGAACCAATTATAGCTCATTACTAGAACTGCACACACTTAATTTACTTAGTTTCTCCTCTTTCAATCAATTATACAATAAAGCATCCAACTGTAGGCATACAGTTTAATGTTAATTTTCCCTTACACCCTCATTCAATGCAATAACACCATCCAGTAACCTTCATTCAGTCAAGACTCAATGGTGTGAAGATTGAAAGAATCAACACACTCAGTGCAAAATCAATTCCTTCAACACAGGACTGCTCATATTAATACTTACTGTTGCGACAAGGTGAATATTCAGCATAGGCACTGAAGTTCTGAATTGCTACATAGCAGGTGCCAACAGGGTCCTTCTCAGGGCTGTCTTTAAGGGTTCTCCAATGATACAAAGGAGCACAAGCCTATAAAAACAGAAACACAAATCAGAAGACACACATACTTTCACACACTCTTGCATCTGGCCAATGTAGTTTTTAATAGGCTGTGTACAAGGATTCTCTCTCGTGTTGTATCATTCACATAGCAATGATGACAGAAGAAAATGCAGGATCACTGCTTCATATAATTTCATTATAAATTGAAAAGCATACTGATGGTTCATTTATAGCCCTTGGCCGGTGAAATCTGTCAGGGACTACAAGTCACATTTAAACCACATTACAACTACTCTCTAGTTCTGCATCACAAGTAATATGTTTGCTCTATTACTGCTCATTGCACAGGAGCTGATCCCATAATTTAAGATGCATATCATATATATGCGGCTGAAGGCAATCCCAGGTCTGTCCTGGCATGTTCTAAGATAACTGGTGTAGCAGTAGAACTGACTCCACTTAGCAGGAGATTTGTCAGGTTGTTGCCATATTGTTGATCACAATCATCAGAGTGTCTGCCTGGTAACAACCCCTTATATCTCCCTGGTTCAAATCTTCATAGACAGGATACAGTTACAAGGCATTCAACAGGCTGAGTGAATAGTTTTGTGCTAAGGAAGCTTTGGCTAGATATTTAATCTTCCATGTTACAGCAGGGGTGTTACAAACATGACAAAGATAAAAAAAGATACACAACTTGTGTAGAGAGAAGCATTATCTTTTCTGAAGGTAATCCAGATAACTAGAAAAATGGAAACATTAAGCTCTCAGGTCTGCAAGTCATTCCTCACAGTTTCCTGTGCCCTGAAACTTTTCATTGCCTGGGAGCATGAAGACACTACCTCTTCCTGCAACCTTGCTTCTTCTTAGGATGCAAATAAATCCTTCACTTGTGTCCTGTCTTGTCCTGCTCTTTCAATTACAAAGCTGTCTACCTCTGGCAAGGTAGTGCTGCTGTTTACAATACTGTAGTAGCCTTCATTCAGCAATCAGTACTAGCTGTATGAACCACAGTGCTACTCAGAGCTTACCATCAGCCAGAGCTTCTGCAGCAATGGCTTAGGAGCAGGGACACTTCACACACCCCTGCCCAGGAAACCTTGCATGTTGAAACAGAGAGCACAACCAGAGTGCAGCAAAGAGGAGTATGTGTCCTGTGGGGGTGATTTTAGATACAGCTGACATCAAGCCAAATGGATTGAAACAAGAACAATATAATCATAAATGCTGACTTAATGCAGTCTACTATTAAATCTGTAGCTTAAAAAACAAGTTCCTGACAGTTTGATGACATTTTCTCTTAGCCTACAAAGCTTAACAGAAAAAGCTTTCCAGCTTTGCTGTCCAATTTTTTTGCTTGAAAAGTGTTGACTATACGTCAGTTTCAGATTCTGAGAAGAGCTACCCCAAATAAATGAAGTTGGGTCAGTACAGACACAGGACATTTGTTGGAGATGGGTTTTTCTAATCACTTGATTAAGATTTCACAAATGGTGGCAAAGAAGTATTTTATTTCAATTTGTGAATTTTTAGTAGAGTACAGAAAATGAAAAATGGTCATCTATTTCTATATTTTTTTATGTTTACTTAGCTCTATAACAGAATGGGGTGATGTTTTACTCACTACCAGTTTCATTTCAAAATCCTTCTGTAGGTTAACTACAAGGTATTCAATATAAGGGAAAGCATTTCCTTTCAATACTTCCTCCCTTATGACTACTTTTTAGTAGTAATTGGAAGTTTTAATCAAATCCCAAGGTAAATTTTTGTTTGGTCATTGCAAAAACTAGTAAAACTAATGACCAAACCAATTATTCTTATCACAATTACTTCAGTGCTGTTTTCAATGTAAACCTTAATGCAATTGGAAATATAAAATGTCTGTGCATAAGCAGCACCACCAGCACTTTACTAGGCAATAAAAATACCCGCCCACTGCTAGGCCCCTATCAATACAGGTGAAACATTCAGTGAAACTGGAGAGCAGATACTGCATTTTGATAGCCATCTTGATTTGGAGCTTTTTTTATCAACTGTTTTTACACAGCTTTTTTTTGCAGCTGCATCACCATCACTATGATATAGCTCTTCAAAACAATGTAAATGTGACAAAAGAGATAAGTGTTTTCCTAACTGAACATTAACAGAGGTTCTTGGCTTTCAAAATATTTCATGACATTCAAATACATGCAATTTCACTACATTCTGTATTTAACATTCCAGATTTATCTTCATAATACCAAACACTTTATAGCAGACAGCTATCAGTTCCTGTGCATCTCTGAAATATGTCCCTTATCTGTTAAAAAAATATCATTCACTTCCACAGCAATATGACATTCTGCTGTTTTCATATGGCAGCAGGATCATCTTCACTTGATCAGTTCAACCTGATTTTATAAGTTGCTTTTGTTTTTTGAATTATATACATCCTCTGTTTTATAATTCATGCATAATCAGAAAGTTATTCCTTAATGTACACATAGAAAGCTATTAAACATATACATTTGAGAAAAAATAAACATTATTTCCAAATTAATATCAAATGCATAAGACTTACCACAACTTTCTCTTTATGAGCTTTGACTGTTGCCCCAAACCACTGATTTGTCTTAAATTCAATAGGTTCCCTGGTGCCATTGACTTTAATTTTCCTGTTGTCTGACAAAGAAAGAAGCACTATGTTGACACCTTATTTTTAACACAAGTGGACAGATCAACAGATATATTACATTGCATCCACTCGTCATAGCCCAACCCATTCAATAGGAAATTGACTTTTTATTATCATTTAACCTTTTCATTGGTCAGCCAAAACCAGCTCAAATTCACACATGAAAATTCAAAATAATAACACTTAAACTTTAGAAAAGAATACACAGAACTGAAATAAGAAATGCTGTGTTTCCCCCTTGAAAAAAAAAAAGTTTACTTGAAATTTGTGATGAAGAATGAACAAGAATCTACAAAAATGAGTGAAAAGCCCTAAAAAGTTTTCTCAGATGTGGTAGAAACTTTCCATGTAAAAAGCATGTTCCATAATTAGATTTTGTCAAACAAATGACATTTCACAGCATGCTTATTCAAAGACCAACACTACAGATAGCAAAGGACTTAGTTTTTAACAGAATTACATGTGTACACACTGTCACAAGAGACAGCTTCCTAATGTTGCTTTATATACACTCTTGCAGATGTCAGCATAAGAGAAGCCATCTGGGCAAAGATTCAGGCCAATTATAATGCATTTCAGGTTTTAATAAAAAGCAGACATCCCTTCCCTTCACCCTCGGTTCTCTGAAGTAAACTGATTTCCCATATGTTCATGAGCTGTGCTCTTCCCTTACCAGTCATTCCTAATGAACTTTTCAATTTATACATAAGAAGGGCATTACTCCTACCCCCTTGTATCTGCATTCCCTTATGTTTGTTTCTGGTTCGTGTCAGGAGGGATTTCAGAAGAATCAATCCTTTTTAGTCACTCGAAGTCTAAGTGAAAATAAAACCACATAAAGTATACCTTGGAATGTTAAAAAAAATAGTGTCAGATCATATTCTAAGGATTTACGTACTTTTTAAATAACTGAGAAAAAATACAGCCAACATTTTAAAAAGTCAACACTCCTTGGGATTTGCCCAGCAGGAATACAGGAGATACCTGAAAGTTTTCATGTTTTCTAGGATGTTAGCTCAACACTGACTTCTGTTTATGGTAATCTCATAAATATTATAAACTGAGTTAGAAAGAAAAATGCATCATAATTGGAGAACAAGGGTACTCTATCTCTGTATTTTTCCCAATAAACATGAAGGAAATTTGAATGAGAATGAATCTTCTAAAGTTTGAAAGTCTCTAAGGAAACATCTTCCTTCATGCAAGTATTTGCTTCTGTGCTGTGCCAATTACAGCAGCTACTACTGAAGTTCATGCTTAGGGAAATAAATTTGAGGAATATTTAGCTCTTAAAAATTCAAGAAGTATAATTTAAAATTACTCTAAAAATATTAATTTTGAAAATACATTTTGTTGAAGTTAGTTCTAAACTTTTGTGGATGTAAGAGACAGCATATTTGACACACCGCATGGCAGGTGCTGCCAGCTCCTACCTAGTTGTTGGCAACACTACTTTCAATTATTTTTTCCAGTGAAGTCAGACCCTTTCAGACTTTAAAGGTTTCTTTTTTCCTTTTTTTTAATGCTCCAGCAGATCTGAATATGATCAATGTCCACAGATGAGGTCTTGATACAAACAAAACTTTTGAAGCTTGAAAATCAGCCTTGGCCAGCGTACAGCTGCCAATGCAAGCCTGGCTCTGAGGATACTCGTGGCCAGTATTCTAACTTAAAAGAAGCTTGCATTTTCAATCAAAACAATATATTTGTCTATTGGCAAAGTATACCAACATTTGAAAAGAAATTAAATTTTAAAACTTGGACAACCATTTGCAGGATTTATAAAACCACAACTGAATTTACCAATAAATCTGCAAGAACTGTACATACACACACATGTACAATCCCAAGTCATCTAGTGGCATATGGTGTAGTAGGAATCCTTCATCATGTGGCATGGGATTTTCATTATAAAATAATTTGAAAAATATCACAGAAACACAAATTAACAAATAGGGTTTTTTTCTTTCTAGATAAATCTCCTTGTTCAGCATCCTTTCTAGAGCTATGGAGTCATATTCCCAGTTTCTGAGGTTGTGCCTTAAAATACAGTTTAGTCTTTTGTATGTAACAACAAATCAGTATTTCAGAATGCTATTAAACATCTACTGCTTTCCATGTAACTTTAGCAAAATGAAGCAACATGCACAACTAACTTGCCTGAATACACACAAGCTGTCATTACTGTGCCTTGCTGCAATCGTCCACTTCTGAGCTAGTCAGCCACTTACATGTAGGACATGATCTAAGCCATATCTTTTCCTCCTAAACCAAAACTCTGAAAAGGTCAGAAGAATCATGGCCTAAAAGTACCTAAAGTACATTTTTTTAAAACAACTGTAAATAGCCATGGATGCCCATCTTAGATTAGACTCAGATAAATGCTATTCATTTACCCACATAAATCCCAATCCAGCTTAAAAAAACCCCCAAACCTGTATATTGTTCAAAACAGCATTATCTAAGCATTTCAAAAAGTAGCATGTTTGTATCCTGACAAACCATTATGACAGGGAAATATCTCTCCTTGTGCTGTTTATGGGCCTCTGAGGCCCACAGGCTAAGTCCATACCGTACCTTACCCACAGCTGTATTTCTGTGAGGAGCAAAAACTTGGTGGGAATTCAGGTTGCATTCCCATATCATCTTCTCTTCTGGAGGAGAGTGCCTGGCCCCTTTTAGGAGGAGTCCAGGCTATCTTGTACCATGATATGTGACACTAGTGCAGGAGTACAAGGCTGGGCTGGGCACACAGCGCCTGGGCCGGTCCACACAGGGGTCCAAGGAGTGCCTGAGTACAGCTGGATTGCCTCAGAGCCAGCCCAGGAGCTGTTCCAGATGGTCTCAGTCTGCAGGACTCGCAAATTTGGCTTGAGATGCAGCTCTGGAGTCACTCATAATGATACTGCCTAAGACTGCACTGCAGACTAAGGCCCAGACAACCAGGAGTAGGCAAAGAGCAGAGAGATTTATAAATATAAATTTAGGTATGAGAACATCCTTGAATTGCATTTCAGCAAACCCAAAGCAGCTCATTTTCTACTGCAGGAGCCATGACTCCTATACATGGTACTGCCCTACAATCCAGCTTCAGAAGCAGCTCTGGAGATACAGAAACATGATTATGAAAACCAGCATTCCTCTACCCAGTTTTTTAGCTAAGGTACCTAGGGGCTACCAAATGTAAAAATAAAGAAGTCCATTACTTTGCCAAAACAGTAATTGGAAAAATTAAAAAAAAATTGAGTTTGGACAGCAAAAAGTAAACCCATGTTAAGAGCAATAGCACAGATTTACTTGTAGGAATTAAAGCCTGAATCTAGAGCAGGTGTTAGTGAAAATTCATAATTTACACAGATTAGAGTAAAATTGGTGCTTTCTATGGGAATTGGTCTCATCTCAGTCACAAAGTCAGCACATCATAAACAGTATAATAGGCATGAATCAAACATTTCCTTTACCAATATATATATTTTTATACTAATTAATACCTGCATAAGAGATGTATGGGCAAACACTGGTAATTACTTAGTGTGATTCATTCAGCTCTTGAAAACTTTAAATAAAAAATGCAGCATCTTTCATAATTTAAAAATACTCAAATGAACAAAACCAAATCAAGGTGGTGATCATTCAAAGTTTGGAATCCATGATCTCAGAGGTTTTTCCCAACCTAAATGATTCTGTGATTCTGTGAAAATATTTTAATCAAACTTAACACAAGAAAACAATGCTTCTAGTCAAAGCAAAATACCTGTCTATGTAATACACCTGCAGCTCTTTCACATAAGTTTTCACCATGCTGGAATTTTGAAAAGTATTATGTCTAAATGCTCTGGGTCTATTAGCCTGTATGTCCTGGGTAAACACAGATGTCCATTAACCAGGCATCTGCAGCAGGTTCAGCTACACTCTGCCCTCAGATCTGTGCCTAAATCCATGATGGAAAATCAAATATCTGTTTTGATATATATGTGTATGTATCTATGCACATCCATCATATAAAAATATAGTTAAAATACAACACATGGATTTCATATATTTGTACATAATTATACATACACAGAGTAGAGGTGAACAATTACCTTAATCTATCCATATTTGTCTAAAATGTGAATACAAATATGTAAAACAAACAAATGTCTTTAGAAATTTATACAGGTAAAGGAAAGTGAATAACCCTGACATGGAGATAACACTTGGAATGTTATGTACAGTTTTCAGGCATCACTATTTGCAGGTGTTTGGACACAAGAAGAGAAATCAAAGGATGATCTACTTGTGCTCCATCCAGTGTTCAATAGGTAGAGGGAAGGGAGTGCCAAACTCCCATTTGAGGTATGCAGCAAAAGGAAAAGGGGCAACAAGACACAAGTTGCAGCAGGGGGATTTCTGAATAAGTCTTAAGCATTAGAAGAGATTCCCCAGAGGGACTGTGGCTCTCCCCCTCTGGGGTGGTTTCAGAAGCTGGTTACAAAAGGCTCTGAGCAACCTCAGTTAACTCTGAAAGCAGCTCTGCTGCATCTTTAGTGTTCTGGCTTAAAGAAGGGAAGAGGGAGAAGGAAGGGTCCTGGCACAGTTGCTCCCATCTTCTAGAAGTGAGGGAAAGAAGGGAATCTTGACAATCCTACAGTCACATCACTACCATAAGAGTCTGAGGGTACCACCTGTTACAAAGCAAAGGTAACTCAGTAAATTTCACAGCATCATTGATATTAGACCCTCCCCAGAGAGACTGAATTCAAATCACAGCTAAATACTCAGTATGATCTAGGCAACTAAGCCAAACAATTGCTTTTAATTAATGCTGGGGGAAAAAAGGGACTCCAATGTGTTGAGGAAGAGTAAGGATATGCAAAACAGTGTCATGATGAGAGGAGTTGCTTCTATATTTAGATTTATCTGGTTCTGCAACAATCTATTTTATATCTGGCTTTTACTGCAGCTTAGCTGCTATTCTTATGAGTCACTTTAATTTAATAGATCATATCTAGAGGCTTTGCTTGGACATTCCATGAATCAAAAAAACAAAAAGAAATCATCAAACCCAGTAGGATTTTTTCCCTAAATACAATCTGATCAAAAACAAATTAAGACCTCAGGGCTTGAACTAACATAGCTAAGAGTATTTTTTCCTTTCTTTAGATAGGGCTGAGACCTACAAAAGAAACTCATGAGAGTCTATTATAAATCAGAATGCTACAAGTGAACCATGACGTTCCAGATAAGGTCTTACTGGCATAGTGGACTAAAATGTGTCAACATTTAAAAGTACAACAAAGTTCTCTCTCAGTAATTTCTCTTGAGATGCAAATTCTGTTTTATAACAGGATTCTAAGTTTTCCCCAGAATCTTACTATCTCCACAGCTAATGATTTTTTCATGTAACTAAAGCTCTCAAGTTCCACAATACATCTTCTCCTTATATAGTACCTGGGTTCTGTTACAATCAGCTCAACTGCTGGCCAGATTAGCTCATGTTTTTTATCAACTGCGTGCTTGGTCAGAACTGATTTACATCCCCCTCCCCTGCTCCTCTTCAGAGGCTGTTCAGATTTTTTCCAGCTAGTTTCAAAAAATATAACCTATTTTAGTAAAAATGGTAGAGTTAACTGATAGCAAAGAAAACACCCCAGTGTGTTCCAGAAACTTAAGGGAAGGGCTATCTGAAATTCTGCCTTCAGGACCTAATTTAAAATATACGAACTTGATGCAGTCTATTAAGTATTATAACTAAAAATGACCTCAATAATGAGTTTCCAAAATCTGAACTTTAGCTTTTTATCAGATTTCAAATGCAATAGTGCATTTTAGGGGGTATTTAACTCTGCTTCTGGCTGCAAGATGCTTTGAATGATTCAGAAGTTGCCTAGTTAATCAAGAGAGGAGAAAGTTTCTTGATATTGCTCTCCTGCTACCTCTCCTGGCAGCTGAACGGAAGAGCACACAGTTGCAACAAGGACTTGGTAACTCTACCTCAGTGTTAAGGCAAAAATACTCATTGTAAGCCACTTCATACAGAAGAAACTGAAAAGAAGTTAGCTTTGTGTAGGCAAGAGAGGCAAGACAGACCACAAGCCTTTAATATGATGCCAACTCTTTTTTCCCTGTTCTCTCATTGAGTTTCAGAGTATCACAGCCTTACACTGCAATGCAACCAGACAACTTCACAAAGTAGGGAAACAAGGGAGAAGAGTCACTGCCCTTCAATCTATATTTCCTGGGGTAAGGGGATACTAAAAGCCCTTCCATTATACTTTATCTTAGCTCCCTGCTGCAATGGAGCAGGTTAAAGCACACATTGTGCTTTCAAGGGTAGTGCTTTGAGCTTCTTCCCAGAGCCTTGACCCTGGCACACAGATCTAGGCAGCTTTAAAGAAGTGCAAACACAGGACTGCAGAGTCAGTTCTGTATCAACAGCAGGAAACACAGAGAGTTCCTGCTAAAGCCCCTTCTTGGCTGCAGGCCATATCACTGGCCAACCCATATGGGAATGTCTGGTTACACGATTTGCTTATGGATGGGTCAGCTCAAATCCTACATGACAAAATTTCATCCTCCTTCCCTCTTTTTCCCCTCTCATACTTGTCAGAAATGCTATTTCATCAATAGGATTAATTATTGCAAGGAAATAACCTCATTGCTTTGGAAATCTCTGGGTTAGCTACCATGAGAAGCAGAGATAGGTGGCCTGAGAAATTAGTAACCATCTGGGACAACTTCCTCAAGAGCAATTTCAGTTGGGTGATGTGGCTTTTTGGAAGGGGCTGCAGGTACTCCTGCACCTCAATAAACTTCAATTAAGCCATCTTCTCAGCAGGGTAGTTTAGCCTACATACATTTCCACATTTACACACGTTATGCAGCTGCCCATAGCACTCAGACCATCTTGGGCATTCTAACACACGCACAGTGCCACAGAGATGATTTCAGCAGTAGTCTTGTTTTTGAGCACCATTGCTAGTAGTAAGGAGCCCAGTCTGTGTTGGACAGGTTGAACATGGCACTCAATATTAGTCATGCATTTTTTAAAGGTTTTTTCTATCTTTCACTAGGAATACAGTGTCTACTCCCTCATCTGATCGTAGCCTCTGAGGAAAAATAAGAGTAAGGGGGTGTCATAAACCATAAAGACTTTTCTTCTGTCATTTAAAGCTTGCATGATCCAAAAAATAAAGTTTAATACTGAGTGCCACAGTCTGGTAAGACGGAGATTACCTGCACCTTGCCAGCGACTGGGTGCATCCCTTACAATGTCATATCCCTGATCCACTCAGCAACACTGCACTTGTCTCCCACCAGTGTCAGGATGTCAGATTTAGGCCTGGCACTCATGTTCTCCCTTTGGGACTCTATGGCTCAGGATATAGAACGACATATTTTAAAATAACACTTCAGTTATTTTAAAAATAAAAATATATTACATAACTAAATAAACAAACAAACAAATCCCTTCAACCAAACAGCCTTTACAGAACCAAAAATCACCCTATTTCAACACTGAACATCATAAAATTAACATAAGCAAGACTAAGTTTTTAACTAAGGTGTCTGTCAGTTACTTTGTTCCCTCATATCACCTCTTGAACAAATGCCCTTCTGTCTGAGGCAATAAATAGTTTAGAAATTCAACAGATTACTTTTTTCTTCTTTCCCTTTCCTGACTCATGAGCCTGTCATTGCCTCTTAACAAGCCTTAAATGGTGGAGAGAGATTTTGTTCCTTTTCGTTTTACAAGCCATTCATTAAACACCTCAATAACTGTAAAATACATGATAACTATAAATTAGTACGAAGTAACTCCACACCATGTTATCTGAAAATGTCCAGAGTCTTGACTTAAAGCCATCACAGAATACTAGTCAGTGTCCTCACTGTTTTCATTTAGCAGGACTGAGATAGTAACAGTGTTAATACAAAAAACATTAAAGCATTTGCAAACAAAGGAATCTCACTTGAAATTAGCTGTACTATTTTTGTGGAAACAGAAATAATCTGTGCAGTTACATGAGTCTTACCAATTACATGTTCATTTAAGATACTTTTTTGTGGCAGTAAAAGTCCAAACATCACCCAAGTGCACACACTGTATGTTCCCTCCTCAAGGGCAAAACATAACTTGCATTGAATGCAACACAGCTGAGCTTCATTTGTGCATCCAGTCCTCAGAAGACATGAGTCCTCATGCTCATATGGAATTTAAGCCATTGTCTTTCAACCTCTTGGATTTGTTCATCTCTTGAATTTTTATGTCATAGTGAAAGTTATAGTTTCTGTGACCTGAAGCAATTTCACATATTGAACTTTGGATATAGTATATGTGAGTCTGCCCGACTTTGACAAATTTTTTAGAATTTAAAAGTCCTCCCCATTGAATTTTTAAAGCTGAAAAATAGTGATTTATCAAATTCTTTATCCACTTGTTGGTTCACACTGCCTTTCTTTCTAGTTCTTTCCAGTTTCACTCAGTTTATACTTCTGAACTTAATTAAGAATGCTCCAAATTATTCAATAGTTTTGGGATTTTTTTATTGTTCTTTGCTTAGCTAATCTAACTGAAAGAGATATTATTTAGTTAGAGTCAAGAAGAAAGTATTGAAAAATTGAAGCATTGCATAAAAATGCATCAAAATGAAATTTTTCAGCTCTGAAGCAGCCTCTGTAGTTCTTCTGTTTTGTTTCAGAAAACATTCTCAAAGTTTTACAAGACTTTTAAAGATCTCCTACTAGGCATGAAACATTAATCTTCAATATTAAAGCTGCTACAACTGAACTTCTAGTCTTCTAACAACTTTTGAGTGTTTCTGTTTTGGAAGAAAGAATAATCTTGTGGTAAAGGCACTGGAAGAAGAAGAAAAAGCTCCCAAGTCAGTTATCACTATCATCATCAACTTTTTGTATGATCTTTGACAACCCAGACTGACTTCTCTTGGTTTATTAGAATAAATATTAAAAATGGGAATAGCAACATTTCTGAGTGATGTTGTAGAAGGCATAATGAGTACAAGATGTCTGTACAGGGGCCATGAACTGGAAACACCCCACATATTTACCAAGGACTATCTAAGTCCCAGTAGGTATAACATAGTTAAAGGCTTCAAAAGAAACTTTGTGTGACAGACTATTTGAAATGGTTTCACCTAGGACAGAGCTCATGTGGACTACTCTGCTGGGGGCAATAAACTTGACTCTGGAAATAATGGGTTTGGGAAAGAAAAAAGTGATGTGTAATATACATCCAGAAATCAGCAGAAGGAGTCATGTAAAGCATATTGGAGATGGACTTTCTGTTGCTGGCAGTGAAGAATAGGGTGTGGTACAAGCCATGCCAACCTTCTTCCCGGGGTCCTTGTGTAGGGGACATTGCTGAATTGTGCAAAATGACACCTTTACTGCCCTTGGGACTGGAATTCAAGAGCCAGGGACAGCACTGCTAAACCTGCCTGTGCTGCCATCCCTGCCACAAGGACAGTGCATCTCTGCCCACACCACAGCTGCTCTCTGGCTTAACTTCAGCTGTCTGCAAGTCAAGATTCTATCTAGAGAACAAAACCAGCTCAGGAAGACTGAATGAAGCACCCTTTGGAGATTCCAAACTGAATAGTTGTGTGATACAGTCCAAAGCCTTACTGATATACTTACTCCCAGTTTGTTTGTGCCTTTATCCAAAACATAGTATCTGCAAAAGGACATCCCTGTGAAGAGTATGGAGCTGTCCCAAGTTTCCCACAGGAAAAGTCAGATGACCTTCTAGGTTTCATCACTAGATTTTCATAAGTTTTTCAAAACTCCCCTTCAGAAATGCGATGGAATTTTCATTTGGTCTGTAAGTTTTCTATCCAAACTTGAAATTATTTTGTATAGAAAATACATTTCACTTTTGTTACATGAATATTTCCTCTGTTTCCTGGTTTTATTTTAAATATGTACACTCAGAACATATCACAATAAAAATAATGTATGCATACTGTCTATATATATTTCCATTTACATATATAACCAGATGCTGTACATAGTTTACCTGCCCCAGTAGCCATATACACACACATGAACTACCACTTACTCTGTTTTGAAGAATGCTCAGCATGATGGGAAAGTCATCCTGAGCAGTACTCCTAGACACTTACACAGTAATAAGATGTGGGTGCCTGGAGCTGGGAGGAGTAAAGAACTGCACTGCTTATTTACTACAGTTAAGTGAGCTCTTCTAATTCAACTTCTTTCAGAAAACAAACAAACAAAAAAAGACAATTGTATTGTGTTCACATTTCAATAAACCACAAATATTAAGATTAAATATAACCTAAAGAATAATAACTTTCGCTTAATGGTCAAACTGTCAAAGTCTGCCTAAATAAAGGAAGCAGTTTTAAAGTCTCTGCAAACATTAGGTTTAAATTATTTTCAAAACCTATAAAGAGACAACAGAAAACATAAACAGCTTGAATTGTTTAAAACTTGTGTTCCCTCTAATTAAATAAGAAACATCTGTCTTGGGATTTTGGAAGTGGATATAATCTATCCACATTGTGCCTAAATCGGTTTGCATCTAGCTTCAGTATTCTGAAACAAAATTTTTGCTTTCTGAATAGAATTAAATACGCATGCCACATGAGGCACTTCATCTGAACAGCCAGAAATCCCCTCGTTGAAAATAACAGCAAACACTAGAAATCCTGTAATTTCTGTTGTTCAGAGAAGTATGAGACAAGGCTTTTGGGGCTTTGCCTTCTGAACATGCAAAATTATTTTCAAAAGCAGGAATCTGCCACAAATACCTTTCAGCAGAGAAGGAGAAGAAAAAAAAGGCAGTTATTAAGATGAACTACTGATCCTGGAGGTCACAATCCTGTTGTTTCTCTGGGGACGATTAAACCCTTCCCTGCAGGAGCACATGCATTCAGACTCCCAGGAGCGGGATTTCTATCTGAGGGCAGATACTGGGATCAAAGCCCAAGTACAGGGATGGCGGAGGAGCCGAGGGGGTCCCGGGCACGGCGCAGCGCCGCGGGACAGCCGCGCACTCACTGGTGTTGTCGAAGGGGATCTGCCGGCACCGGGCGGCGGGCCAGGCGCAGTAATACACCGCTCCTCCTTCCACGATGTCCGGCTGCGTGGTGTTGGCTTTGGGAGCTCCCACCAGGACACTGACCCTGCGAAACACACCGGGAGGTCACTGGGGCGATCGGGACAGGCGGGCGATGGGCGCTGTCACCCCGGGCGCGACGCCGCCGTTCGCCCGCCGCCTTCCCGAAGCGTTCCCCGGGCGGGGGGCGGCCCGGGCCCGCCGCCCCGGCGCGGCACTCACGTGCTGGGGTCGGGGATGTAGAAGTCCACCGAGTACCCGAAGTAGCTGCCCGGGGGCCCGCTGTACACCGTCAGCTTCTCCTCGTCCAGATTGAAAGCCACCAGCGCCGGCGCCCAGAGCAGCGCTGACAGGAGGAGCAGCGGGTGCTGCCAGCGGCGGGGCCGCCCGCGGCTGAGGGGCAGCATCCTCGCCGCCTCCGCGGCGGACTCCCGCTGGCACAGCGGAGCGCAGCTGTGCGGCGGCCGTGCGGAGCGGAGCGGGGAGGAGAGGTGCGTCGGCCGTGCGGTGCTTTGCGGCGACGAGAGGTGCGGAGCGGAGCGGAGAGGTGCGGTCCCGTTGCCGCCGTGCGCGGGCGGGGGGCGGCGCGGGAGGCTCAGCCCCGCTCGGCCCCGCTCGCCCCCCGGGGACGCGCGCTCGGGCGCCCCCTGGCGGCGCACGGCCGGCGGCGGGGCAGCGCTGCCCGCTCCGCGGTGCCCGGCGGGGCTGCGGAAAGCGAGCGCCCGGAATTCCGCCGGGAATCTGCGACAAACGCCGGCTAAGCCGGACACCCCATGGCTGCCCAGAGGCTGCCGATGGCTGCCGTGGGGCGGTCGTGTTCACGGGGGGAGATGCCGGAGTGTGGGCTGGTGGTTTCGAGTTTAATTTCTCTCGACTGCCATAATTTTCAAGGGTTTGAACTGAAGAGCCTGATACTTGAAAATCTCGTTTAGGAAACTGAAGTGCATTGAAAAAATGTAAACCTCCCTCCGATTGTTATTTGGTTGCTCGGCATGGCCATTATTAAATAGAAACCAAAGAACCCCAGCAACGGAAAAAACTTCTAACCACGGGAAAGATGTAGAGCCGGGCACGGAGTTCAGAGGGTGTTCGAAGTTGCGATTCCACTGCTGCTCTCCAGGTTTCCCTGTGCGTGCCTGGCCACGCGGAGCTCTCATGAGCTGAAGGGGGCACCTCGCACTGGCGCCGAGCAGAGCCTTTAGCACAGCTCCATGCAGGCGCAGGTGTCGTGCTGCTTTGCCCACAGAAAGAACCCATTGAACGTGACACAGAACGGAACAGTGCTTTTAGAAAGCTCCTCTGGTAATTTCTTCGCAAAAGTCATTAAAAAGGATGGGGCTGTATAACTCCTGTCTTGAACTGTTCTGCCCCTGCAAGCTCCACAGCAGAATTTCACCTGGTTTTGTTAAGAATGTATAGGGAAACTTGGCTGCCTGAAATGCTCCCTTCCCCTATGAAGCTGCGTGGCATCACATTCACATCTCGAGGGGACAGCTTTATTAATATTTTTTTCTGGTCAACGCAAAGGTAGGAAGAAAAGGAAAAATATTTTATTTTCCATGTAAGCAGCTCAGTGACAATAAGGAAAGATAATTGTTTTTCAGCATTTATAATGCAGATGTGTCCAAACAGAATCAGAGAAAGATCAAAATAATAAAAAACCCATTTATAAACATGCTACATTAGATCTACCTATGAAAGCAATTGAGAGCAGTTTGTTTTGTTGCGAGGTTCTGGTTACTTTACTTTTGTGTTTGTTTTATTTTAAGTGCTTTATGGCAAGATTATTCAGATAAGACTGACATTCCTTTTCACAAAAATAGAACTGTGTGTTTATTTCCAGCATTAACTGTGTGACCCTAAGCTGTCCCCACAGGCCTGTAATATCCCTTAATTCTGCCTGCCTTGTATTTATGCCAAATTTTTTGCTAAATAGTGAAACACCATTGACATTATTGTATTATTTTACATTGTAGAAGTATCTCTTACAGATCTAAGCACCACTAATAAATTTAGAAGTGAGGTACTTCTGAATGACTTTAGGATTAACAACTATTCTTAAAAGTCATGCAGTTTTAAGGCAATTGAATGCATTTAGAACTTGTGTTACCTTATGCTAAACAATGATGATGATGATGATGATGATAATAATGCTCCTTTTTAGCACAGCAATCAGTTCCAAGGTTGAGTGTCACAAATGTAGTTTCTGGGGCTCAGAGAACCGCTCGGACTGCAGTCCAGAGCAGTGGCACTCAGAAGTGAGAAGGCAGCGCATTCTGGTGCTGTAGCCACTTTTACTGATCCATTCAAAACAGTCAGAATTCAGTAATTAGCACAATTGGAGATAGGTGAGTGTTCACACAAATAAAGCTGAAGAGGCATAAGGCACAGGCAGTTTTCATGTGCTCCCCTTGTACCTTTCAGTTAGAAACACATGCCATCTAACCAGATTGTTTTAAGCTAAATTTTAAGAAATGAAAAAGTGCTTCAACTGGCTATCAGTGCTAAAACCTGTAGGAAGGCAGGGCAGCATGAAAAGGAGTTCTCTTTCAAGATCCTTTTACCCCCAAAATGTTAATCTACAGCAGCACCTCCCTCCCATTACCCTTTTCCTTTTTTTTTTCTCTCTATAAAGTAGACATATGCATGCAGGATATTCCAAACCAATTCAAAGAGATAAACAAAAATAGCATTATTTAAGTTTCTAAGAATTTTCAGTGTTTCCCTAAACAAGCTGGACCTCTTCTGATCACTCAAAGCTTATTTCACATCTTGATTTCCTTGGACTTTTGAAATGTTTGGAGTGCACACTGATCTGCACTGTGTAAGAGGTAAGCAGCTCCCCCAGTTGTTGGTATACTGAAGCTTGCACTTTAGCATACCTGTGGTCTGATACATTAACTCCTTTGAATACCTAACTAAAAAGTCTTAATAGGCTCTAGAACCACACCTGGAGCCAGGACAGAGAGCTTTTATAAGAACATTTAGCCAAGAGTCTAAAAATCATTATCTACCATACAGAATAAATGGAAGGTCAGATGTGGGATTAAGTAAATTATGAAAAAAATATAAGATTCATGGTGTGAATTTCTACAGCTAATATTATGTGCAGTTGGTGATGTTAGTATGTCATTATGGTGTTTCCAATCTTAAAAACAGATGACTCTAATCTTCTATGGAAAGATTTGCTGAGGCAAAACTTAAATATTAATATTTTGTAGGAAGGTCCATTATCACAGCTTTAATGTTATTTATGCTATTATTTAGTAATGGTAGCAGAGGAACAAGTATTTCAAAGAATCGTATGGGCTTTTAGCATAAATCTAATCAAAATAAGCGATAATTTTACTGTTAAATCTTTTCAAAATATGGCAGTACAGAAGCTGAAATTTTCAATTCCCACAGAAAACCTACCTTTCAATTGTCTCCTAGTTTTGTTTCTGTAGGCCAGAAGCCTTCTCCTGAACTGTAGTTGGAGTAACTATACAGACAGTATTTTTGTGTTGCAAGAGGATAAAATGAGGATGTGATCATGAGAGACCAAATGAGGAGGATGTGACCAAGGAGAGTGAGTTTGAATCCAGGATGACATGCTGACAAAAGATGTTCAGCATTTGAACCTTACCTTTGTGAACACTGTCCAAGTTAAAAATCCTAGCAGAAGTAATCCCTACATGAAAAGCGTTGAAGCTAATTTGAGATTGAGCAGATTAAATCAATCTGTATCAAGGCAGATTAAATCCATCTATCAATCAAAGCATATAGTCTACAGAAAAATCAGTTTATTTTCAAGAGATCCTATGGAAATACTGATTTTTCATTAGTTATAGGTATTAACCACACAAAATCAATGTAAAAGGGAGTCTAATGAGCCAATCTACCATGCTGGTGAAAGCAAAGACTTTGTGTGTGAGACTCCAAAGTATGGGATGCTGCAGAGGAACCTGGGGATGCAGTGTTCCCTCCCATTGCACCTCTAGCTTTTGTCAGCAGCAGAGCTGCAGCACAGGGAAGCTGCAGGTGCTCTCCAGAACATGCTGGATGCTTTGCGCTGAGCAGCCTTGCTTGCAAGAAGGAGCATCCAGAGTAGCTGTCCACAGCCTGACTGCAGACATTCATCTGGGGTGGACAGCAAATCAGTGCGTTGTACTAAGGGAGGTTCTTGTTTCTGCTTGGGAACTGATGTGCAGACACAGACATTCCTCTTGCCCAATGAATGTTGACTTCCACACTTTCCTGCTCCATCAAGACCCATCTTGGGCTTCTTTAACCTAAACTCATCCACACAAGAACTGAAGAGATGAGAGAAAGCATATACATGAACCAGATAAGCATAAATTGTAACTGTCTGAAGGAACAGAACTTCAACAAAAGCATCCAAAAAATCAAAATGCTCAGCATGTACTTAAGTGATTCACTAGTTTTAAAGGGCCCTTTGCATGGATTCTAACACGGATATTTACATTTGGGTTTGCACTGGCTGCTTACCTTTAAACAGTTCAGACTTCAACAAAGCAAATATGGATTTGGTAGCTGCCAGCCTTCAAATATAACTCATCTGGGCCAATATGAAGCACTGGAAGTAGTCTTTCCATAATTTACTTAGATAACTTATTTGGAGCTGCCTGACTGTGAACCTCAGTATATACTGAAGTGGGAATAATTTCTTTTACCATTTACCCAGCAGTAGACCCCTTTCTCTCCCCCACCTCTTTTTTTATGAAAGTTAATTTAGAGCAAAACCACACCAACATGTATCTTCTGTCTCAAAGGGTTCTGAGACATGGGAAGGAAAGGTCAGTTTTCCAGACCAACCGTCCAACACCCTGCTAACTGCACCATGCTTTCAGCTAGGATAGTAGTTGTCTCCCAGAAGATACTGACCTTTCCTTGGCAATTAAAATTGAACCACTCTGCAATACATAAAACCCCCTAGAGTATTAATCAAAATGTCATTTACTTGCATATTTAGCTCACACACTTTCTGACAGTTAGCATTATCAATTTGCTCTGGTTACTTACAGCATGCATTTAATCCCATAAAATGCTCTGATTTCATTGACTAGGCCTCAATTTGCAAACTGCAATATATACACACACATAGGCAGCACTTAGAGCAGAACAACCTTTATATGGGTTTCTAGATATTTTTCTGTGAAAGCAAATAAAATGTAGCAAACATTAATGTCCTGCATTTTAAGTCTGCCATCTAAATAACCACTTTCTTTCAGGGAACAAAAAGCAAATTTCCATGAAGGCAGAATCTCTCCCATTGTGCTCATCACGGAGGAAAGGCCAGAGAGCTTCACTTGGCTGAGGCTCTCAGATGAGCTGCCTGAATGCCATAAAGCACTGCTAGTTAGCCTCTGTATCCAAAAATAAGTGAAATAAACCAGAATCCAGGCCTTTAACAACTAGGCAGTATGAAGAAAAAAGGATATAGGAATGAGGGTTCTTATATCACATCATCATCAGCTAAATGTCTTTAGAGTATAGCAGAAGTTTTAATCCAGACTAATGCTTAAAGACAGATCTCACATCAGCTGGGCTTCTAATTTTTTTTTCTTGTGAGGTAGAACATCATTTTTATGAGAGTGGGCTAGAAAAAAAGATGCATATTCTAACAGGTTCAAGCTATGATTCAGTACAAAATCTGGTGTGAGATACTCTAGTACAAGCCAAGGACAGACAGCAGAATTGAAGAGAAAAAGCAGGATAAGTGAATTTTCCCCTTCCAAGGTGTCAGTGGAAGTCTAATGACGTTTATCTTAAATGTGTAAAACTAGCTGAAACAAGTACCTATCAAGCCTGAGCATTTTTTGAAAAATAAAATTCCTTACTTGACAAGCAAATTCTCCTTATTTATCTATATTTTTCAGCAATAATACCACCATTGCACAAGTTTTTAATGTCAAGCCCACACTGCAAGACAGACTACTTGTGTTCTAAATAAAGTGAGTCCAATTAAGGAATCTTTTCAAATAATTGTAATCTGAAAAGGAATTTTTTTTCAGAAAAAGAAATCTAACAAAAATACTCTCTTAATACTAAAATACTCTGCTGTCAGTCTGCAATAAGGAATGATCATGGTAATTCCAGAAGTAAGGAAATTACCTTTTGGTGTGGGCTTTTTCTCCCCCAAGATGCATTCAACTTGAAAGTTGACATTTCTAAACCTGTGGTTCCTTTTCATCATCTCAGAGAAGTAGCAAACAAGTCCAAGTAAACCAAACTTTAAATAATATATGATTCAAGGAAAAGATTTTATTTTAGGGCTAAGAAGTTGATAATAAATAAAGGAATATAATAATGTAATAACAGATGTTCTCATGCACTTAACACATACAGTAATGCTGGCTTACACTGCTGTTTGGACAAATTAAGAAGAGGTATTTGGCAATATTGTAAGTTTCGAATAGTTTAAAGATTATAGAACAAGAAATTCTGCTGTTTTTACATTTCTTTTATACAAATTCAAATAAATATTAATATATCTATTTTTTTCTCAGATTTTCTGTTCACTTTTAACATGCCCAATAACTAAGCCACAGTAATATACAACTGCCAAGAAAGAGTATTTAAGAATTATACTTATTCCTAAAAATGTATCTTATTTATGTCACATTGTGCAAGCTCTTTAGGTAAAATTAGATTTTAGGGAAAACCTGCAGAAAATTTAAACTCATTAAAACATATCCAGTGCAAAGGCCAGTCTAGTCCACACGTTATGGTACTGTAATGTAAGCTAATATAATTTAAATAATAAAACATGCCTATATGATTCTGAGAAAGCTGAATATGTTTTATGTTTAAAGATCTGACATCTAATATGCAGATTCTGCAATATCAGAATTTTTCAAATCTTCATGAGATGGCAAAATAATGGTAAGACTTTGTAAGTAGGCTTTTTTTTTTAGGATAACTCACATTAACAGTACTACAGTGGCCAAAAAAGACAAACTATTATAATAGAAATCAATCTGATTAAAAAATTAAATATTCCAATTAACACTGAAAAAGTGTTTGTAATCATTATTTACAATTCCTCAGTGATACCAGTGTATAACTCCACACAGTCAGCTCCAGTTGGGTGTTGCTCCTGGCCAGGTCAGTTCAGGGAAGGGGATCGGTCCGTGCTCCAGAGCAGCTCTATGTACGGCCACTTGGTCTGCAAGCAGCGCTTCACCGGGGTGTCGTCCGTCTGCAGCATCGGCTCCTCAAAGCCCATGACAACTGCTGTGCCTTCCACATACATGACCTGGCAAAGTAAACCCAACTCTGTCAGCCTGCTCAAGAACTGGGAGATGAGATGATTATTTTCACCAGGCCCGGAGAGGATTGGTTATGATACACATTTATCGGTGATATTTTTGCCCATCGTCCGGGAGAAATGATGAGGAAGACTCCATGGATATCAGAAGGCTAACTAATTGCTTTATTATACTATATTATTCTATACTATATTATACCACATCTAAACTGAATCTGCACAAGCACCCCCTGAAGCTGACAGTCCCAACACACGGATTCAATTTGTCAATGAATCAAAACACTCCCACTAGAATCCAATTACCAATTCCCTTCAGGTAAACAATCTTCCACAATGCATTCCACTTGTAAACAAGAGGAGCAGCAAATGAGATAAGAATTGTTTTGGTTATTCTTTTCTCTGCTTCTCTCAGGTTCAGAGAATGTGAATCCCACACACATCAAATCTGTGAAGTTTTACATACTTCCTTTTTTAATGAAATGGAAGTACGAAATCAAAAACCCCTCATCTTTGAATGCTTCTGCTTACATTTTGGGGTATGGAACCACTGGAGATCTCACAGGGCTAATTTTACGGACTTAATTACAAGCTATTCCAAAGACTGAGTAGATATATTTTCTGGAAGAAGTCTTACTTAAGTCTTTCTTGCTCCTTATGTCTCTTAACACCTTACAATCTTTTACTCTAAATTCTCCTTCAGGAACTTAGAAGCAGTCATATTGTGTCTGGTATACCACTTTTTCAAGAATGCTGAAAATGAAACAGGTCATCTTTGTTCCCTCAGTAAATGGCTCCAAAAAAAAATACTCATTGAGTGAGCGTGTACTACTAAAAAAATCCACAAAAAATTCTAAACAACCTAATTTAGAGGTTGAGTTACTTCTAGAAGTTGCACTTTGTGTGTGCTACATCTCCACTGTCCCTTGCAGTTCAGACCTCCTCTTATGACAGGTAGGTATGAGAAGTGCTCTTTCCAAAATGCAGAGTTTCAGAGATGTGGTCTGGCCAAGCAATCCAGTATAGTAGCTCAAATACGATTAGGAGCACAAAGAAGTTTCCAATTCCAAATATATAATTTTGTAAGAAAATTACCAAAGTAATAGTTTTGTAAAAAAGTCTGATTCAAGGTAGAGTATTTTGCCTTTAACTATATTCAGTTTTGCTTTGTGACTTTTTTAGGGCTTAATTGTAAATCTTACCTTTTCATTATAATTAGATTGCTTCAGTCCATTGTAATGGTAAACAGTGAATGACTCTGAAACCCTGGAGTCCTAATAGAAAGAAGACAGTTAATTTCATGTGGCATCCATTGTGCCTTGATTCTCTTCTCTTTACAACTAGACAGATGCGTTCAACCAGTAAGATGTGAAAAAACTTAAAAGTGCCATTTCTTTTAGGTGACAAAATCTTCATTTCACCTTTCTTATCAGAAACAAAAACACAGTTCTCAGTAAATTAATGACTAATGCCCCCAAGAGCAAGCCATGATTTTCTGGGTTCACCTGGACAATCTGAAGTACAACTTGAGCACTGACTATGAAGAAGCCATCCTAATTTTTAATGTCAGAAACCTTATGCAGTAGTAACATGAATGTTTATTTATGACGGTTTGGACACCACAAAGTTTTTTACTAAGGACCAGATCCAATATCTGGCCCTCCATCTGAGAGCTAAAAAGCTAATATGCTCCTATGCCTGCCTAACCACACTAATTTTGAAGACACCAGTTCTGCCAAGGTCCAACAGCAAAGCTACTGGCTCTGGTGATCTTTACCATTCCAGGTGTGTAAATGCTGTATTCCTAAGAGGACTGAAAGCTTTGGAGTCACTGAACCAGGAAACACAAATAAGGTGTAGTATCAGTTCTGTCATGCCTACTGGACCAGGCTCCAAACAAAAGCTTATCCCTCTTTTGAGCACATGGAAGTAAAGGCTGGAATGAGAATAAATCTGCTCAGGTTACAGTACATCCATCAGATTACAAAACCCTCATTCATTTTTCTGCTTTTGAATGATTCACAAACTCTATCTTTCTACGGGTCTCTCACAGCCATCCAGGCTATTCAGTGGAGGGAGGGTGGTGAAAAGGAAGGTAAGAGGTAACTCTCCTTACAGAAGTTGCTTCACAGAGATAAATAAAATTAAACCTTCCTGGGATAGAAAGAGGACACACTGATTTCCCTGAGGAAGTAATGCTCACCCAGAAGGGAAAAAAATGCTGTTTCCCAGTTCCTGTGCCAGGGAAGTTAAGAATTTTGTGCAGTTATTGTTTCCCAAAAAAAAAGGGCTAGCATGGAATTCGGGAATCCCCCTCTCCAGGTGGCTGCCCTAAGTAGTAAGGAGTCAGGCTGGATAGCTCTGAATAATTTTTCCTAAGCCAACAGCTTTCAGAAGAAAAGCTGAGATATCTTTCTGCTTTTTAGATGGAGTTGAGTACTTTTTAGGAGAGTAAGAATAGGGTTTGAATATTCTCAGCAAAGGAATCTAATCTCAATATCTCGAGCCCTAGCTAGATG
The DNA here is from genome assembly GCF_901933205.1 of Camarhynchus parvulus. Lineage (NCBI taxonomy): Eukaryota > Metazoa > Chordata > Aves > Passeriformes > Thraupidae > Camarhynchus > Camarhynchus parvulus. Next base: position 21,255,675 of record NC_044572.1, on the reverse strand, counting down.
TTCAAATATTAACATCAGCAATTCCAACCATCACTGGTATCTGCTATTTCCTCACAGTATTTGAAAGAAAGACTTTCAAAGATATTCATCATCATTTCTGCAGAATTTCACTTTCAGAAAGAATTCTGAGCACGGTGTCAGTATGGGTAAGGGCTACTGCTACCTGATGCACAGAGTACAGACAGATTGAAAAAATGGATACTGGCAGGTTCCAGTCCATAACATGCTGATTGCTCAAACATCACCCATAAGGCAGTAACAATTCCCATGTTTTTTACTGGAGCCAGTGAAGGTTTAACAGGACAGGAAAAACTGAGTGGTGGGGAATCACATATAGTAGTGAGTTAGGACTTGACAGACAGGCATTGACTCAGGGGCTCCATCTTTAACAGGAGGCAGAGTTCCTCCACCAAGGTGACCAAGGCAGTGTTCTGCCCATGATTGCACTGTGCTTTGTTCTCCAGCTTCCCTTCTTCAGTCAATGATGCCCTTATGACAGGCACAAGAGGCAGCAGTCCCATACAATGGCTCTTTTCTCCTCCACCTCCCTATGGCCCATGGTACTTGACAGTTTAGAAACAGCCAATTATGGAGGATGTTCTTTGGCATTCTGAATTACATTCTAAGCATCTGGGGCCTAAAATGAAGCAGTGGAGTCTTCTAGACTTGCAAATGTAATATAATTGTAAGAAATAAATTATATTCAATTGTAGATATATTTCCACTTCTGTATAAACAAATGAAAGGAAGAAGAAACAGTTGGCAAAAATACAATGTGGATGTAATTCTAAAAGGCCAGAGAAAATGAGCACTAACTCCTCCTTCTCTTTCCTCCAGATGATGAAAGCCTCTGAATGATATGATATATTCAGTCCCTACAATCTTTGGCACTGCATTTCCAGTGTCTTCTGACTGACCACAATGTTTCATAGTACAGAATGTTATACCCAGTGCTGCACAATCCTAACAAAAAGAATCTTGCTGAAGGGACTTAAACCCATCAGTTTCACTTTTTCTTGATTGTAAAAACTAAGCCACATAGTTTCGGTGACACATTAAGCTAAAAAGCCTTTGAAGAAGTACTCCTCTCAGTCCTTCTCCTTCTTTCACCAGCCTTTTCTTCTGCCTCAGGTAAACCTGCTCTTTTTTGCCAATACAAGCATGTGCATGGCCATGGAACAAGCCCTACACACCTGCAAATAGAGCTCTTACCCAGACCAGCTTCCTGTTCTGGTTTACCACAAATCTGTTTAAAGAGGCTCCTGGTGGCAGGGAGGCAGTGTGAGAGCAGGAAAATATGATCCAAGGCAAAGGGGAAAGAGGACAGCAGTGCTAAGTTAACACCTGCCTCTCAGTAGTGGTGCAGTCTTAAAGAATATATGGAACAGACGGAAAGTTTGAAAATAATTTTCCAATACCCTACCACATATGTTAAATATAAGTCTATAATGAATTTTTTGTTAAACTGTCAAAAATTTTACATTATCAAGAAATGTACATAAAAATAGTTTTAAATATATTTGCAACCTTTTCCCATTTGCAAGCAAACTTTTTAATACTGATAAAACCAGTATGGTCATTTATTCTCACAAAAATCAAACTCTCATGAACTTTCTGAGTACGGAAACAATTCAATGTCATACTCAAAATGATTATATATTTCCTGAAGTTAAATTTAGAACAATGGAGTTTCCTTCCAGTGTAAAGCTGACAAAATCATGAACATGTTACAAAAAACAGAAGTCCACCATTTGTGATGGAATACAGAAGTTATCTGCCGATCAGCTGAGTTGAATGAATGCAAGACTTACTAAAATTTACTCTTGTGATATTCATGGAAGTTTTCAATGAATCTGAAAGCCAAACAGACAGAATAGACAATGCTCTGCAGCAATGAATATATATTGATTACCTGCTCAGGGAAAAATTCTTGCAGAAAGGGACCCAGTAGTATGATGCCCAGTCCTTCTGGGTCTAATTTGGTCTTCATGAGGTTTACACTAAGATAAAAACATTGAATATAAAGTATGAGTAAGACACTTTTATTCTTGCATGACTAAGTTATGCTGTGCTACCACAGTACTGACTGCCAAGTATAGCAATAATATTCTATTTTTAATCGTAAGTGACAACTGCACCAGAATGGCATGCAAGTTGCCAAAACATGGTTATTTTTAAGTAAAAGTAATCTGCTATTTTAAATTAAATAAGTGATAATTCTGAAGGATGACCATATTTGGTAAAATAATTTGAAACCCGTATAATCTAAAACCAGGTTTACAGCCCAAAAGGCATTTTGCTGTCTTGTAAGCATTCTTTAAAGATACAAAAACCAGCCATCTTTGAAATACAGCTCTGTCACTGCCAAACAACCTGTTTTTAAACAGAGATTTGAAAACCTTCCAAGATTTTCTAAGTGCGCTGAAATGAAATTAAATTTAACACATACATTTCTTATTTACATCACGTACTCGGTATCAAAGAAGCCAGAACCAACAAACAATGGAAATACTAACAATACTAATCTGGAAGCCTTACTGCAGGACTACAGTCTAATTTCAGGTCACTGCAAACAAAGGTCAACTGTAAGACTATATATCTATTTAAGCAATATATTTCTACAGGCAGCAGACTGTATCTATTTGCATCTACCTAGCCCTGTGCTTGAGTTACAAGCTGTACCGTCCACAGGAATGTCCTCATTGGGTCAAACCAACAGAGCGCCTGGCCCAGTATCCTGCTCCTGACACTGCTCAGTAGTGGGTGCTTAGGACAGAGAAAAACAGGGCAAACACACATCTTTAGTTTACCCTCCCCATTTCCAGCAGTCTGCTGCACAAAGACATCTTCAGTGACAGGCAGTATCTAAAACACAAAGATACATATTTTTCTTTCCATGCATGTGCCTAAATGGCTTTGAATCCATCTACTTTTCTGGCTCTTAAACTCCACTCAAAAATACAAATTAAACTATGGGTTCTGGGAATAAGTGTCTTCCCTGTTTTGAACCTGTCACCTGAATCAGTTTGATGACGCCTCATTTTTGTATTGTGTGAAGCAATTAATAGTCATTCCCTATTTACTGTGTCAATGGTTGTCTATCTTTTTCAGGTCAAACAGTTCTAACCTAGTTTTTCCTTGCACTAATGGCATTCTGTATCTTTAATTAGCCTTGTTACCAGCTTTGTATAATATTCTTTTTCCAAGAAGGAGTGAAACATCAGGAATTTATACAATGACATAACTCCTATGAATCCCTCTCCATATGTCTGGCTATCACTATGAGTTTAAATCTCAAGATCTGTTTCCTGACCAGTAATATCTAGTTCACAGACCCACAACGTGTATGTGAAATCAGCATTGCTTTATCCCCTGAGCAACCAATCTACATTTACTTTATTGACACTTTTCTGTTCCTGTATCCTCTAGTAACTTCTGTTGCTCTAACACATTCTTTTTTTTAATATCTCAAATACATTTGTATCAGCAACAGTCATACAAATCCCTACTGTTAAATCCTTGCTGGTAAAATAACAAAATTCACAGACTTAATACAAATTCCTGTAAAATCCCTCTATCTCCCTCTATTAAGAAAAAGTGACATTTTAATTCCTTGATCAATTCTCTATCTATGAAAAATGTTCCTTCCTATTCCATGTTTACACATGAAACATTTACATGTAAATTTTCCCTAGACTGGCCTTCAAATCCTTTTGTAAGTCCTATTGTTCATTTGTCACCTTTCTCATTCCTATACTCTTTGGTACCAGCACAGTTCACAGTGGTAGGTAACCTAAAAGAGTTCAGCAGTGCCATTCTGATGTTTCTTCAGGACTTTGCATTTTTTTACTTATTTTGACACTTCAGAATATTAGTTACTCTGCCCACCCATCAAAAGGCTTACGTATGGAACTACTCTTTGATCTCCTCCAGTGATGAGAACTGCTCCCTACCATCTTCTCTGGTGAATATGAAGAACTCATTGCACTTCTCTAATTGACTTTGAGTACTTTTAAAACATTGGGAATCATCTATCAGAACTACAAACCACTCGCAGGCCCCTTGGCACTGATAGTCTCAGAAGAATACTATTAGTTTTGGTTTATAACTTTACTTATTAGTCTACAGATTTTAACTCTGCTTTATATTGTATTTACATTTAACATTCCATAAATCCAGATTCTTCCCTTTTTTTTTAGTGTACACACTGCATTTTCCTTTCAGAAGACCAACTCAGTTTCTCATAGATGTCTCTTTTACTACTTAGGCCTTTAAACACCCCCCAGGTCTCTTTTGTTGGGGGCTGTGAGCTGAAGGTGTAGTTTCCAAGGTCTTTTTGATTGTTGCACAAAAACATTTTGTCCTTTTGGCTACCACCTGCATTCTTCATCTTTGTTCCTTTCTTGGTCCTAACATAGAACTAGTAGTAAGTTATTTGAATTCTTTTTGTTTCTCCCTCAACACACAGAGGATGTATTATGCAAATCTGAAGAGAGTGACTCTGTTAAGGTCCTTGGGAGAAGAATTTCAAAATTCCTAACACTGAATGTGGTATCCTATAAACAATGCTAATTTACTTTTTTTTAAAAAAATCACTACTCAAGTGAAACCACAACCGAGAGCTTGCAAGATACTGGACTTCAATCCTTCTATTCCTCGTTCTCACTGCTCTCAAAGTACAAAATTTTGGCTATGTCAGTGGCTGTTTGAAACCTGCCCAAATTCTTGAAATGCTGCAGCAGAGTTGCAAAAACATTGTGTTTGCAAACAGAACCAAAACAGATTATTTTAAAAATGTACTTAAAATTATGTAATAAAATTAAAGCAAAGTATATACTCAGTAAAGAAATACAAGAACTGCTTAAAAATACAGCACTATGTAAGTTTTTAAATATGGCCATTGTACAAAATTCCATCAGTTAAGCAGGGGAGTAGATTTAATAAACTTGGATTGTACTGTGTTTCAATTGAGGTTTTTTCCTTCAGCAGATCATTAACACCTTTCACTGTTACTGGTACCACAGCAGAGCTACTGAACACGTGATTGTGTTTCAATCTGCTCAGTGCAAAGCTTGGCACCTGAACTCAAGAGGTTACAAGTGTTGGGGTGATGGCCTTTGTACTGTTATTGCTGAGAAGTGTGTGGGAACAAAAGCCTCCACTACTGGTCAAATAGAGAGCATAAAATGTTTTAAGCAAGCTAAACCTACATTGACAGATGTGCTCAAATTGGTGCCCTAAAGGGCATCAAATGGTTTTTAGAAACAGGCAAAACAAATGAGACAGGTGGGTTCTCAGATACAATTACTAAAACACTAAAAATTTTACAAAAAACACATGTAATGGCATTCAGTACTGGCTAAGTCACCTTGCTAATTCACATCTGCTCTACAGAGTTTTTCTCTCTACAGTTCTAAAATTCTAATCAGGTCTGATGTTTATACATTCTGAGATTCTGAGAAACTTAAAGCCTTGGATTAGATAATCAAAAATTTAAATACTACATTTGGAGGCAAGACCTTTAATTTTACTTAAGAACAAACAAACAAAAAACAAGCAAAAAAGCCTGTATGGAGTTTGAAATACATTATTTATACTTGCGTTCCACACTAAAAAAACAGAACATCCAGAGCCCAAATACAGTAGGTTCTCAAGATAATAGTAATAGGCAATATATTAAGAGGAGATGATTTAAGACTGCATATTCCATGTTTTGATCATGGCCTTTCAATACAGCAGGTCTTTTGACTGGTTCTTTGTACATCAATTTATATTTTATATGCTATGCAAATAAAGTATGACAGGGCTATGCCACAAATGCCCTGAAAGACAAACAACCAAATGGAAAAACCACTGAATGAAGAGAGAATTTTTCTGCAGAGACAACAGAACAAAAAATTGAGAAAGTAGAACAAAAAGGTGAAACTCATCTTCTCAGACCTATTAAACAACGGCTTTTTTTCTTTCCCCTCCTTTAAAAAAAAGTCTTTTGCAAATTTCACCACTTATTGTTATAATAGGAACATGACTCTTTTGTCTTGTACTTTCTTTTGCTTTGGGTATCTCTTTATCTCAATTTTTACTCCTCTCCTCCAGAGAACAACTCAGTACACTTCAGCATAAATTACACTATAAACATTTGAAAGGACAGAAAATAGGCTCAACCACGTTTCAGATGGCTCTGGTAAGTAAACTCACAGTCTCCACAGTCATTCCAGTTTTGACCCAACTGAACTAGACCAAATGTTTACAAGAGAGCAGAAACAACTTCTGGAGCAGTAAAAAAGTAAAAGTGCTTGGCTCTCCTTTCTGGCTTAAGCATTTAGTCACAAAACATGGCAGATTTTGACATAGAGGGTTAACTGCTGTTATTAAATATTAGTCTTATCTGTCCATATTAGAGCTAAAACATTTGAGTTTTAACTCCAACCCTGGGAATCAATGTATTATTTCTGAAAATAAATGGCAATTATAAACACTACTAGGTCCTGAGTGCTGGTTGAAACAAAACTGTAACTGAAGCAGTTTCAGCTTCCAACTCAGCAGAACAATCCAGTGATAATCCAGACTTCCTCTGAATACCTTGACTGTTTAGCTTTTCTGACACACCATTTCACCTACATTAATATATAAAAATATAATCCTGACTATCTCCTGAATATATAGCAATGCAGTAGGTTTGAGGGGTTTTTTTTTGCTTCTTGTTATTACTACCAAAGTTAGAGACATCTTAATTTTAATTCCTCCCCTTAAATTTAAAGCTTAACATTTGAAAATAACACTCTGTGCCCAGAATGAAAAAAATCCAAACTAGGAAAAAACCCAAAACCAACCCAAAATTATAATAGATATGTGGTAAACAGAATCAAGGGAAAAGCCTTAAATGATAATTAATGTCATTAATTGATACTTCTGCGGTATTTAAATTTTATTATACTTACTATTCAGGATCTGAAACAAGGTCCAGAGCCTTCATTACATCTTCTAGCAGTGTGTCAGGTATAAACCCATTATCTGAAGAAGTAGCAAAGTTTCTTGTGAGGAAAAGAAAGAAAATCCTTTCCAGATTTCACTTAAAAATACAAATACAACATGTCTTTATCTGTAAAATTTGCAAGCAAACATTGGGATTCTAGAAGGAAAGGAGTTTTCAAATGTTTTTCTGGTGCTTAAAAAAAAAAAAAGAAAAGCGCAATACAGCAACTGGATTTATCACTCATACATTTAGATGCTTAATACTTGCTAAGAATTCAATCTTTGTCTAGAGTTCTCCAAGACGTACCTTGGGGTAATAACTGCACCATTTTTCCCTTTTGATCAGTTAAAATAGTACCTGAATGCTAGACATCCTCTGTTTTCCAAAACATAAGAAAATTTTCCGTGTATGCTGCATACATTCAAGAACAAAATCTCATGAAGAATGAATCATATCAGATCAGTTCTTTAACGAAAATTTAATATAGGAGAAATAAATTTTATTTAAGCTTTATGTTAACTACAAAGAACATAACAAGGTTAAAAAAACGTCTTTTTTAAAAACTATTTCCTATTGCACAAATTCCCTTACTGCAGAATTCTCCAGTAATTTCTTCATAGAATTATGGAATGTTTGGGGTTAGAAGGGATCTTAAAGATCACCTCGTTCCAACCTGCCTGTCATGGGCAGGGTGACCTTCCAGCAGACCAGGGTGCCCAATGTCACGTGTAGATTGACTCCTGTACTGAACATTTCTTAAGGACTAGGCATTTCATTCCTCTCTAAATGAGTACATTTCTATTAAAAAATCTTATTTCAGCACAAATTACAACCCTTACCCTCAGGGTCATATGTCTGGAAAACTCTTCTTGCTTGTTCTGAAGGTGCCTCAGGAGCAACAAGGGCCATGTCCTATGGGGATGAAGAAAAAACCCACAAAGAAAACTTACAAAACATTCTTCAGATACAGATTACTGAGAAAATGTTTAGCCATACTACACCCAGTTGGAACCTAAATTAATGAAAATTTCAATACAACAGAAGAAAAGTTAATTTGGCAATTTTGCTGATAGTGACAAAACAATCAAGAAGTATGCTAAAGATTATTCCACAAACTTCTAGAAAAATTTTATGCAAGTCTTATCACGCTGATGTTGTGGCACAAAAGCTAATTGGAAACTACAATTCCAATCATTTGTACTCAAGAGCTCCAAGTGGGAAAGTGAATAGGAGAAAATAATTTGGAAGGAGTCCCTTTGTCCTGCTCATCTCTCCGAGGTCGATGACAACAACTTGAAAATTGCTTGCTTTACGCACTGGAAATAGAAATGCTAGATTTTTATATTAATTCAGTATCACAATAATGTAATTTTAAAGATCCATAAATATGACTTAATAGAAACAATTCCACTGTTTAATGAAAAATTTTCCACTGATTTTAAAAATTAATGATAACTAGAACATTTAAAGAAAACCCATATTTTAACAATGTATCTTCATGTTTAAACATGTTCTAAAATCCTTTAAAGTACTTTCAGATAAAAAGACTGTATTAGCTCAACACAGTTGGTTTCAGGATGCCAAATAAAGTATGAAGTTGTGCAGTTGTTGAGCACATACCCTGTCATAATGGGTAGCACTCTTGTTATTATATAAGGCACATACATACACTATGAAATTTTGTACTATTTGAACAATTCTTAAATAATCTGGAATACAAAACATACTAAGTAGGAATAGACTTCATTATCACAGTGTATTATAATAAACTAATGTAAATATTGCTCAGTTTAAAACCAATGATGCCAGAGCACTCAAAGCTTATTAACAACAAGATGATTAGTGATTTCAATATTCAGGATTTAACTTCGAAGAAGGGATATTTTAGTGGTAGTTTCTTATTAAAAAAAATCAGCAGCTCACAAAGCCCACATACCAAAGTTGAACACTTAGAATTTCCAATGGTATGGAAGGATATAACCCAAAGTAACTTCCAGTGGCATAGACACAGAATTTCAAATGTAAACTACATAGTTCTACCTTGGTTTACAAGTATGCAGTTCCTTCTATACAATCTTAATGTAATCCAAGAATAAAGAGCATCATTTGCACTGTCCTCCCTACCCACATTATCTTGTTCATGTAGCACTTTCCAGTTTCATGTGACAAAAACCAGATTCTTTAAAGGAAGTCTTCCGCAACTGCCAACAATTTTTTTCACAGTCCAATTGCAAATAGTGTGTATTTGTGTTAGCATTTAATTTTCCAGGTCCTTAGTTTTTCAGTTCATGTATGTATACATGGGAAGAACTTAGAGATGAAGTCACTAAGTGCATTAGTCATACCGAAAATTCTCTCTCTTTTAAAGGAACTTTCAAATATGGTAAAGCCTCCATATTGTTACATATTAACATTTTTTATTCACTAAATGTCATGTACTGATGCTCTAAGCAAGTAACTTCAGATGAAAACTTAGAAAAGTCTGTCTCAGAGTCAGATGACCAAAACCCCAACCTTTCTTACCTGTAAAATAATTCCAACTTTTCACTGAGATTGCTGTAGTATAAAAAGCAATCTCAGTGGAATCTCCTTTCCATACAAATCTCACACAACCTCTTAACTTATCATGTCATTCATTTCCACTATGGAGATAACTTTAAAAACTCCAATTAGTCCATATATTTGTACTGGAGGAAAAAATACCATAGGTCCCTCACGCAATAAAGCTGAAAATGTGATAAACATCTAACAAAAACATATTTCAGCTGCCCAAGCTGATATTTCACCATATGTGCCAAAATAGATTCCCCAGCCTTATGAATTGCATTTTGATGTAACCCATGCAGTGAAAGTTCCATATAAGGGAATCTCATAAACAGTTAATTATAATAATTATTTCCAATACTAAGAACAACATGTCCCAAAAATCATGTTTCACTCATTGGCTCTTGTGATACACAAACAAGTCATTTTATATTACTTTGAAAAGTTATTCTCATCAGTAGTACCAGTTATTTTAAGATCCAATGCTTAGCCTCAGAGGCAAAAAATATTCTTCATAAGTTATAATGAAAACATTCCCAAACTTTTCATTCTGCAAATCCAAAGCAGAACATAATGGCTAAGCCACACCAAAATCCAGGCTATGAATTTTTACAAAAATCACACCCTGAAAGACCCATTGCCCTGAAAAATGAAATCTGCTTGCATATGAAGTGCTTTATGGTTCTACACTACCACTACTGAGTGATATGCAGAAGAATTATATATTGTAATACTAACTTTCTTCTTAAAAGTTTACCTAAAAACAATACAGAAACACTGATTGTTTATCAAGTACTTAACTTGCTGTAACTTAATCACATCTGGAGAACTGAAGTTTATTCAATTCAGTCTTGTATTACAGAGAGAAGTGTGTATTTTTCAATGCTATAATCAGTGGCTTTCAAGGCATCAGCTTTTCCAAAACGGCTTCCTAAGAAAACAAGGTTGATGGGATCTCTGAAAGTTATTCCCATCTCTCTAGCTGACTTCTGAATCCATTGCCCAATTTCAATTTTACAGGAATCTCACAACTGATTGTTGAAACTGGATGCCAGGCAGAGCATCTCAGTGAGGAGTTGGTTCAAAAAGAAATTTGATTTTATGTGTCAGCAAGGTTCCTTTGGAGATTGTATTTTGAAAGAGAAAAGACACTTCACACAATCCTACTGATGTACTGTGTAACTGCATCATTATAATCTGGACACACAGGTCTTTCACACATGACTGGAATGCATTTCAAATTGCATAGTGCTCTGAAATTACAATGTACAACTTCAGAACCTCCCGTGGCTGTAATCATTCATTTGCCATCAATCTCCACATCCACTCTATGTACCCTGGAGCACACAGAGAATGTTCTTCTTCGAAAGGTGAAGGGATCCTGCTACCAAAGCCAGAACTGAAATGCTCTTTATAGCCTGAGATATAACAACTCACTTAACTAAGAGAGAACAGAATTAATTGAATGCAGCTTTATTTGGGCACACAGAGCAGAAGTGCCCAATGTATCACCACGCATACAAATGAGTTTGTGTCCTAAAGGTATCAGATAGTTTTACTTGTAGGGACTGGCTAGGAAGTGAACTAAAAATTAGAATTTAACACAGACTGGTATCAGTTAAAAACCAGGAAATGCATCATCACTACAGTAGCAAAAAAAGGTTCAAAGACTTAGAATGATACAAAAACCCAGTTGCTGACTCTCATTAAGATGAAGGCTCAATAGAATTTGGGCATTGCTTGAAATTAAATAGCAGCTTTTTTTGTAGGTTCTCCTAGGAGCTATTTATGAAACCAAGGAAAAGAGAGTCCTTAAGATCTAAAATGGGAGGCCTTTATTACCATCATACAAAGAACTCAACAGTTATGGAAAGGTCATAGATCTTTTCTCCTCTTAGGCATCACTGAGGAAGCACTGAGACCACTGAGGTATGAAGTTACTGGTTCTAAAAATACCAACATATCATCTACTGTCAATCTAGCAGACTATTGTGAAGGGTCTGTCTGGAAAGGGACAGTTAAGAGAATTATGCCATGGTAACAAAGCAAGTCAAATCCTAGAACACTTACCTGTGAAGTCAGTTCTAAAGCATTTGATGTTATTTGGCATAAATTTCATTTAAAAGACTATGAGTCTTTTACAGAGAGATGGCCAATGAGGACTAGTTCAAGACTCCCATTTGTGTTCAGGAACATCACCCACACCAGCAGTTTGCAGGGGGCACTGCCCTTAGTTGTTGCAGCCAACAGAAAGTGCCATTGCTCTGCAGTACAGTATCTTCCATGAGAGAAGGCATCAAGAAATGCCCAACAACTGGAACATACCCAAACAATACTTGAAGGAGTACAAGGTTTTTTCCACTTCAGAGATGTGTATGGAAAACCTGAAGGAAAGGTCCTAGACTTTTCTGTCACTATATAAGAGCTCTGTGGCCACAACTATTTCCACTTCAGAATGGCAGGTGCCAAAGACCATATACTGTATCCTCCTAAGCCTTGAAGAGGGGCTATGAGTCTATCTGGGATTCAGAAAATGCCAAAAGAAAATACTTTCCTTGAATAAGAAAAGAGGAAATAAAGAGAAGAGAAAATACAAAAGGAAGAATGCGACCCCCAAAGCAATGGAACTCTTATTGGGGTCAGAAAATAAAATACAGGCCTTGTAGTTTAGACCAGGAAAAGACCACAGTTAATCTAAAAGTATTCATCAAGGGATAGAGGTGGTGCTGGAGGAGGAACATTCATGACAAGCAATTTGCTGCAACAAGGTGGTTAAAAGGAAGCAAATTGGCTCTAGCTGTACACTGCCTTGCAAAAGTGAAACGACTGCATTTACTCTACAGTACCTGCAGTACCTCGCTGAGGACAGAAATGAGTTCTCAACAGGGAAGAAAGAAAAGCTACATATGGACTACTTCAAACTCTTTTTCACCTTCACCCATAATACCAGACAGAGAAGAGAGCCTACTTGATCCAAGGGTGGGGTGAGGCTGTGGAAGAAAAGCGAACACAAACCAAAGAAAAAGAATTAGTAACAGAAATCTGAGGAGCTTGTCAGCCTATTTGTCTGAAAAGTGGGGCTTCTAACATACACTCAAATAAGTTATAGAAACCACAATATATCCTCCATTCCTTTGAGAGAGGGTGGTTTAATAAGACAGCCAACAAAAAAGCCACAGCGTTGCAGTTTTTAAAAATTAGAGAAACTCAAAAGTACAGCAAATACCTATTTACAGTTACATTGCCACAGATGTTGGTAGTTTAGTTTAAAACATCCCAAGAAGGCAACAATTCACGTGGTTACTCGTTAAAAAATAAGAGCTTCTTCAACATGCTCCTTGCTTCCACACACAGATTATAAGAGATTACTGTGAACCAATAAGGATTAGGTATATAGTATTTTTCTTATTCAGTTACTAGCTTGTTTTGCTCATCAACACAAAATGTCTTTGTTTTGAAAGTAAAAATACATTACTGGAATTACAGATCAAGAGTCAGCAAATTTGAGTTTACTGGAATTCTTCTCTAATAACTAAATTACATACTACTCTCCAGTCAAAAGCTTAATCTGCAAGGGCAGCTTTTCAAATTATATTCACATAGCTTTTTTTTTTGTTGGAAGACGGAATACAATGCTATACAAACATGAAAATTTGTTCTTAAGAGGAATCAAGCTGGAAGTGGACAAATTCCATGTACTATGACTTCCAAAACCTCCATAATATAATTCATTCAAGATGAACTTCAGCTTCTATTATTATGCCATCATTTTCTACGTAAAAAAAATTAATATCTAGTATAAAATACTATTTCTACATCTAGTACTATTTCAGCCTATAGACATGAGATGATTGCTACACAACACAGTGGTAGTATTAACATATTACTAATTCTGTTTGGGAATTACAATAAGGAGGTGGGAAATGAACATGTATGACAGGAACACTTGTTAGTGAAGTTTAAAACAGTGAAGATGGACTGCAGAAATTTAAATCTTTCTAACTACAGTTCTAACAATACTGAAAGCTGCACTTAATCTTGGAAACCAGCCTACAGTATTCAGTTTCCCACTTAAACCATATAATTCTCTCTTGGGATGACGAAAACCCTCTGACTTGCTTCAATCCAGAACGATGAAATGCTTTTTGAAAACAGACAGGATTAATTATTTTATAACTCAAATATGCCGAGTGTTTCTAAAGGACAATTCATCACCTGGTTCATTAATCTAACAGAAACATTTTATATCTTTTCAAGTGAAATGTACAAGCTTTGTGAAGCAATGAAGGAAAAAAGTATATTAATAATGGCATGTGATCCACTGTTATTCAAAAACATCACAGTTTCATATATTATAAAAGCAGTATTGCCATTTATGTTCATATTTGAAGTATATTATGTCAGCTAGCTGACACTAACAGTAGCAGAATACATTAGCTTCTATAAAACCAATTATTTTATTCTTTTATTAATACAGAACACATGATTTTTTTCATTACAGCTGTATTATACAGTAAAGCCCATCTCACTTCACTCCAACTGCATGAGCTTTCTTAACTGCACATGGGCAGTGACTGAATTTCTTCCCTAAATACACCTGAAATGCTTCAGTATTTTCATACCATAGTCTCTGACAACTTCAGCACCCCTCTGTAACAGTTATTTTTAAAGTACACATATAAGATACCATAAACTGTCAACTGGTAGAAGAAAATGGCATTGGACTCCCTGTAACATACAAAGAAAATAGATTTCATAAACTTCTTATGTAAAACAAACCAACACTGGGAAAAATGTACTTAAATATCTAAATGAGGTTGCTACATGAGGTAGCTATGAGGTTGAGTTTTAGAAACAAGACAATATGTTATTCACATAGCTAATCACATGTAACTTCCTATGTAAGAGGAGAAAAACAGAAAATGAAGGCAACAGCTAAAGTATCACTAAATGTGCTTCACCTTTGCTAGGATTTGAAAGGTCTCTCCTCCACAGACAATCCCTGTCTCTGCCTTTTCTCTGTATCCTTCCACATTTAGACTTTCAATTCATTCATCTACATATCCTAACCTGAAAGTAAAGCTGCCTTATCAAAAGAGGTCAAAGATGTTATTTTTATTTTGCATGCAACAAAGCTGTTATTGCTACGAAACAAGAAAATAAAGGGATAAAAAACTTATTTTTCCATGCTTTTAAAAAAAGTGGTTAGAAATTGGTTGCTAAAGATCTTTGTGATTGTACTTGGATTAAATCTGATGCTGCACATGGATTCACCCTACCTTCCTGGGGATTCCACAGCTGCCACATGCATTAAGGTTTTGTGGATCAAACAACAGCTACAACACAGATTTCAACCAGGTTCCTGCCATTTATAAAATGACACGAAGTCTCCTGATAGAAATTCTCTACACAAGTTCAGCCTGTCATGTCACAGTTTATTAGACAGTGTGTGAGTTTTGCAAAAAAGCAGAACTTGGCACAAAGTTTCAGAACAGGACTACAACAGTTACTATTTTAAAGCCTATTCTTATTACTGAAGCATATGTTGGCATGCTGGGAGTATCATTTACTGTTTCTAGTTCCTGCATCTATCCCAGTAGGGTCTGGGAACATGGGAATAAGGCAGGCTGAACAGAGAATAAAAGAATATGTAAGCCTCCACTTCCAAGGATACATGGTGCCCTGCTCAGAAAGAACATCTGGTCTTCAGACATTTTGGAGAAAGAACATGCAAAGAGACAAATGGCCACAAAATAATTTCCATGTTGTTTTGCCCAAGAACATTTCACTTAAAAATATCTTTAATAGGCTTTCACTAACTATATTTAAAACTCTGTTTCCTAAGTTCTGTAATACATTAATCACTTCAGGACATTTTCTCAGGAAGAAAAACTGTAAGGGGAAGAATGATTCCTCGGATTCCATCCAGAGCATGTATTTACAACAAGGGAGCAAGGATTAACAGTCATTCATAGAGATCCATTTCCTCAAACAGGACACATGACAGGCAGATAATCAGTTCATAAGCTGAGCGACTACTCTGTCACATGGTGAATACTACATTCCCAATTTTTAGTATTCCCAGTATCATTATCTGGTATAAAAAATATGCAGTTACTAGGCTACAATTAAAAGATAAAGTAAAAGGGAAGGTGCTTTGTAAAGCAAAGAATGGATGGTGTGAGCCTGGCACTATCAAGGTTTACGATTTCTACCTCTTACCTCATCTAAAGGTACATGGGGCATGTGGAGAAGTTATTCATTTTATTTGCCCTCTCTTCATTGTATTACCATAAGTGTATTAAATTCCATATTTTGGAAGACAGTGGTTTAACTTTTAGGGCTCTTAAAATTCTGTGTGGAAATAACTCCAAATTTCTCATTCAAAATTCAATTTCTGGAATGATTCCACAAAGATAACCTCTGATAAGGAATATACTATTAGCTGTAACCTAACTGGGGCCTTCCAGAACCTGAAGGGAGCCTATAAGAAAGGTGGAGAGGGATTTTTAACAAGAGCATGCAGTGACAGGACAAGGAGAGATGGATTCAAACTGAAAGACAGTACGTTTGATTAGATATTAGAAAGAAATTCTTTACTGTGAGGGTGGTGAGGCACCAGAACAGGTTGCCCAGACAAGCTGTGGATGCACCATCCCTGGAGGTGCTCAAGAGTAGGCTAGATGGGGCTCTAGGCTAGATGGGGCTCTGAGCAACCTCGTCTAGTAGGTGTCCCTAGCCATGGCATGAATCTTTAAGGTCCCTTCCAGCCCAAACCATACTATGATGTGAAATATGTATCAGAAAAAAGGTGGTTCAAGATGGAAAAAATTTAAACCTACAAGTGAGTGAACTGTTAGGATATACTTCCCAATAAACTTAACATATAAGGTCAAAAATTAAACACTTGGGTGAACTAGAGAAGGTACATAAAAGCACAGATAATCAAATGTACAGAACAATTTCTGCTCAAGAAAATAGTAAATAGAGAGGGAACCCTCAGGCTGGCCTTTCTAATATAAAACTCATTTAGGATTACTTATGAACTTATGAAATGTTGTGTTATTCAGAAAAACTTAAATTCATTTAGCAATAGCATTTACACTACAAATCTTAAACCAACCAGTAGAGTAACTTCAATTCTTTTTGGGAGCCCACAGTTCCCACAGGAAACACCCTCCACCAACATTAATTTTAAAAATGGCTCTCCTCCTGCAGAAAGGAGCTCTTAAATTAACAACAGGAATATTTGAAGAGTCAATGCTGATTTAGTCAGGTGAGGACTATTGTCAAAAACAGAACCGCATTTGCCTCCCTGCTCTTAAGCTGCACAGGGAAAATGGGAACCCTGCTTTAGTCTAGAAATTATTTCTGCTGTTGTCTCACACATCTATCTCTTTTCCATTTAGGTGTCCAGACTGCTCCAACAGAATCAATTCCTCTTACTCCTAAAACTACAGACTCTATAGCCATGTGCTCCGTAACCATTTTCTGAAGTGGAATCTCCAAAATATGATCTTAATTTCTTCTTTGATGAAAACATATTTTTTAAAATTTGGTTACCTGCATTTACTGGTCATGGGTGCATAGACATTTTTCACTCCCTTCCCTAAGCAGAAGAGTTCTTAAGTTAAAGGATACACATGGGTTATTTTTGTAGAAACTAGAGCTGTTTGTTAACACATAGTAATAATGACTGATTTTTTACACATGCATTTTGATTCCTTTCACACCACTGACAATCTCTGTTGGTGTTCTGAGCCTAATGCTGCACCAACTCACACTCCCCCTCGGCCCTGCTCTGGTAAACACCACTGACCCACATTTAGGCTCTCCTATAGCAGTGTCAGTGTTTGGTGAGGTGCCCCTCAGCTGAACTCTGATGAAAGAGATTGTTTAGGAAGAGAAGTCAATGTTCTTTCTTTTGAGAGACAATGCTATCAAGGATGCAGAAGAAAGGCCCTGAGAATGTGTAGAACAGGTTACAGTGATCAAAGTCAGAGAAATAAAAAAATGTAATCTGAAACCAATGTGGTTCCAGGAGTCCAGGACAGGACATTTTCCTTCAAAAACAGTAATTTGTAACTTATTCTGATTTCTCAGACAGGCGTTTTTTCTGCTTATCTGACTCCTCAAGTCTAGAAATGCCACAATGCTGTAACTGAAAATGGATAGCCAATTCTGTTGTGGTCTCTGTGCTCAAAGACATAGAAACAAAGGAAATTTCTTAAAAACCTACACAGCTGAAGTGTCCCCACAATTTCAATCACCTAAAGTCAGCAGACATACATTTATTCCATGCTGTCTTTTCACTTTCAATGAGTCTGAATTCAAACTTCAGTACAACGTGGATTTGCATGTCACAACACAATTTAGAAAGCACCTATTAACCTCCTGCTGTTCTTCCTATTGTTTGTTTGCACTGGAACATTTTCTTGTTATATTCTGCATAACATTTCAACTTGTTGGTACTCTTTTATACAGTGTCTGACCACATTTTGGCATTCCTAGAAGTTCTGAGTTGTCTCAGCTTGTCATAACTTCCTATGAGTATCATAAAAATAATTACAAAATGCCTGTACAGCATTTCATCCAGAACATCACAGCCTTATTTAGAGCTGCCCCACTTCCTACTCTCTCTTATCCTGACAATGAAAGAGAAAAAACAATGCAAAAAGACTGTAGTAATAAAGCTGATTTTTGGAGAACATTTACAATATCACATATTTGCCTTCACACTGTCTGACAGAGCATGCAGGGAAGTTCATTGTGTCAGATGACATATTCCTTGTTTGCTTTTGTTGGACTGAAGCCATTTGAAAGTTTTTCTATTCACTGAAAGGAAGAGTGGGCAGGGAGAGGCAGAAATTATGGCTGCTTAGATTTAGTAACCTATAGATAATCTACCTTGCTGCAAATGCACAGTCCATGACCACTAGGAGTAAGAGCCACACTTATTTTTTCAGAAAATGTTAAATTTGGACTGCCGAGCATTAAGCAGCTCTCTGACTTTATACACACAACAGTTGTGAAGAAAAATAATATGATGGTACTACTTATGGTTCTTTGCTAGGGACCCCCGCTGCAATGATTCACAAAGTTTTTCCAACTCTACTATGACACACATAACTATCAGAGTTTTGAAGAACTATTTAGATAATATAGATGTTTGCATGTGCTTCCTGACTTCAACATTTACCCATCTGCAGAACAAGCTGTAGTATTTTTGCTCAAGACTCTAGAAATGAAGATGTGAGGTCTCATTTCACATATTTCCAGATTCTATTTTCTTTCCAAAAGATCTAAGTACAAATAATTATTTGGCTGATGACAGGTTGGTTAAGTCCCAGACAATGAAACTACTGATATTGTCTTTAATAAAATGTGCTTCAATCAAAACAATAAAGAAATTATTTGTTATTTCTTTCTATCTCCAAGTCTCTGTACTAAAACAATGTTAATAACTCACTGGGTATGCACAGAAATGCTATGACAGTCAAGATGTGGAGATGAAGACCATGCAGGTAGAAGAAAACTTACTATTTTAGTAACAGGACAAACTGCTGACCCACTGTAGACTTGTCTTAAAACTAGGAATTGACAGCTGTCTCTGTTTACAGTTATTTCATGCAGCAGCAGTTACAAAAGAGCTTAAGCCCAATTCCACACTTTGGTTAATGAATTTTCACTTTAAGCTATATGTGTGACCTTCAGCCAAAAATACTGCGCTGCATTTTGCACATTAAAATCCATTGAAAATACAGAGTTTTAGAATGGCAGCTATGAACAGAATCATTTATTTTACAAAATGAAACATTTCTACAGTCACAGCTAAAAGAATGGTCCACATTCAGAGTAGTGCAAACGTATTGTGGCAGACAACAATAGAAGTCTACAATGTGTAAATCAAAATGTTCTGAGATGGAAGAGTGTTGTGGTTTATCGTTCATTCCACTGATAGGAGAAAAATGTTTATCATTCATCTAATGTATAAAATCTGAGTCAAACATCTAAATACTACAGAACAGCAGCCAGCTTTCTTTCTTTAAGTACAGCAGTATGCAGAATTTGAGTAAAACCTTTTGCTTGTTAAACCAAGGAAATTAAGATTCTGTTCTCTTCCCTAATTTTCCCATGCTAGTTGTCTATAGCAACAGTAGCCTAGGAAGATTGCTGTTTCTAGATTTCTAGACCAAATTATTCAGCTAATGACAAAACTGACTACTTTTGTGCTTAACAGAATAATTAATAATAGCCTAACATTATTCTATTTAAAAATAAGGCTTTATGCTCCTGTAAAATATATGCAGCTTGAAAGAATTAAAACTTGTGTTTTTTAAAAATTTAATCTGCACTGATTTTGGCTCCACAGTTCATTTTTCTCTTTCTGTTCTGAACATTTCTTTCTTATGTAATCAAACTCACCATCAAACTAGAAGCTACATCCTTAGTATCAAACACCATCTACACAACTACACACGCTACTTTAAGAAATTCTTTGCCAAGACCATGTCAATTCTTTATTCTGCTTTTTAATAATCACAAGCTGAAGTTCTACACAGCCTAAGTGGAGTTCAGTGAAGAAAGGAGAACCAATTGGAGACATCAGATATTGATACCCAGTTACTCTAAACCCAGGAAACAGCCTTCAGCATCCTAAAAGAAAGAGCATTAGAAGTGGATTTCTGTCAGGAAATGGCCTCTGTAGACATGAGCATTAGCTGTGATAATTGTGAGAGGAACACTGGACTGGCATTAACAGAGCATTTATACCTATTTGCATCACACTGCTGTCTACATGGTGCTGACTTTGATGAGATTCAGAAAAACTGGGGATAAAATTGAAAAAAAAAGCTTTACTAGGAAAGACTGGGGAGACAGTAAAGCAGAAAACAAATATCCAAAGGTGAAGAAGGACTTTTCTATTCCACGGAGTAAGGAAGAAAGAATATTTATCTGACATCAGGGATTAAAAATTTGCAAAAAAAATTTCAATGTGTAAAACTGGCTAATTATTTTCAAGGATTTTTAAAATTTTAACTTTAAAGATTAAAAAATACTACTACACAAACTTTCAATATATTGTGGAGGTTTGTTTCTTAGCAAGAAAAATCTAGGTATTTGTGCTGTCTTTCTAAAGATTAGGCAAAAGTTTTACTTAAGGAAATTCAACTGTTTGAGAATTTACAGTTTTATCTTTGTTGTATGTTCCAGTATTTATTTTCAAGATTTATAGTTAAAGTTTTAATTAACTTTTTAAGATATAAGGTATAGGGAAGTTAACTTCTAATAAGTACCAATAAACATACTAGTAGGTACCATTCAAAGTTTCAATAAAATTTTTAATCAGAAACAAATGTTCTATAAAAATAAAATTTAAGGTAAGCAACTTACAGTCTTCAACTAAAGAAACAGAAACTGTCTCCTTGGAAAATCTGGTCTAAGATTTTAAACTGAGAGTCCTCCCAAAAGCATTTTATGTTTTACAGGTTACAGTAGATATCTGACAGAATATATATAAAGAATTATTGTAACAGTCCTGATATCTATTTTAAATCTAGAACAACCAACTACAGATTAAAAATTGTGAAATACTGTCAGGGAGATGAAACTACTATATAAATCTCTCTTACGCTATAGAAATCTGAGACAGTACTTATCCCAAGCATGGTGTTCCAAAGCATAAACTACCCCCAGCCCAATAAATTAAGCTAAAACCAGAAGACTTCACACTGCAAGTTATGAAATATTGCTTAAGTATGGGAACAACTCTGCCTTCAAGGAAAGGCTTATTTAACAGCTTTAGTGACTATGTTTTTACATTAAAGCCACATAAAAGTCACCATGTAGCAAGATCTGTACTTTGAATTAATGTGGTGTTTATCTGTCTGAGGTTACCAAAACCACATCTAACATACCTTGGCAAAGAAGACTGTGAGGTGTGTTTCACTGCCAAGTACCCAAATGGGAAATTTTGGAGATTTCAAATAGGAGCCAACCTAAAAAGGTACAGCAAAATCAGAAATACAAAGCAAACCCAGACATGTCATCTAGTTAGTGACCAAATTAATGAAAATTTAGTTAGTTTTCAGAATGGTTAGGACTCCAATGATATAAAATATTTAATAAAATTATGTGTTTAGGTTGCAGACAAGTACTATGCTTAACAATACTATAATCCGATGCTAATGAAAGGTAGAAGTCCACTTGATTTATTAACTGGCTTTGGATTAATCAATTTAGAATCAATATTTATTTAATAAATTAAAGGGCAGCCAGTTTCAGTCAATACACCAACATTCTGCCAACTACATTATTCTCTTGAACTCTGAGATAAGCTAAAGGAATTTAATACAGACTATAAAGAAAGCATTTTATAATATATTTGTCTTAATATATGTCTCAATATATAAATTTCAACATTATTTGAAAGTTCTTTAAGATCTCCAATAATACACAGTAAAGCTTTCAGTAATACTGTTAAAAAAGCCCACAACACCTTAATGAAAGAAAAATTTTAAGTTATGTAGAACACAGCTTACCTTACAATATCTCAGCGATTCCATCAATGTCAAAAAGCCTACTGTTGCCTGTTTATGTATGCCAAGAAGTTCTGTTCAAAAGAAAACACAAAATTTATTCAAGAAAAATCTGCAAATTCTGTTCTAAGCCATTTTTTTCTTACTTTCAAATTTGGTCAAATAATAACAATTTAGAAACAATAGCAAATCATCAAAATATAGTCAAAAATGGTAATTTCTTTCTCTACAAAACAAGATCTCTATAAATAAGATCTCTCTATAAAATAAGATCCAGACTCAAGGTTTTAAGAGCTTCCTGTTGATAGTCTCTTTAAAAAACCTGTTGAACTTTGTAGGAGGGGAATATTTACAATTTACATCACAATTATTCTTAGAAAAATCTAAGAAGAATAGCTATCTTCAAGAAAAGAAAATCCCATATACATGCATAAATGAATGCTTTTTCCTCTCTCCCTCTTTTTTCTTAAAGTTCCTTGGTCATATTTATCTTACACATTTCACATTTTGAATAATAAAACACAATTTTTGAAAAAATAATTTTTTAAGTAGAAAAACTAATTTGATTTTCAATACTGACTTCCATTTAAAGCTCTCAAACACACACAGCTGCCAGGAATAGCTGAAATATTTATGTACTACTGATTGGAAGAGCACTTACAGAGCCTTACTTGAGGTCCTCTAATATAAATAAAGTACTTCAAAATTCAAGCTTCAAACCTAATTATGCAGATTTGGAAGAAGCTCTGGGCTTTCATATACATCATCTAAGGAGCTCCAAGTACTGTCTGCTTAGAGCAGCTCTGCTGGATCCCCAAACACTGTCTAACAACAGCAGCACATACTGGAAGCATATACTATGATCAATTTTAAGAATATCTGGATTTCCTTTGTTTTGTTGAACACTGACTTCCATATTTGAAAGTTCCCTCTAAAACACTAAGCCTCAACCATAATTTTTAACACCAGTCTTCTATGTACAACAGCATAAAACTGACATCTTTACCAATGGGCTAAAGCATGAGGACCATAGCAAGTGAAAGAAACCATTCTGAATTTAAATGATTCCTAGATTTGCTGAAGTGAATTCTGCAGCACCAGGCATGCTATACTCCCCTTCACCAACTTCAAGTTTACCTCACTTAATTTTGCAACAGTGCAGAACAGTTATTATAGTAGTGGTTTAATTTTTCCATCTACTGTTAAGCAAAAGTCCCCATACATCCAATTCTGAAAATCAAAACCCAAAAATCTTACAAACATGAGCTTATTCACTGCCTTTGTGTCTGGAAGTACAACTCCTTCCTTAGAGTGTGAGCTATACATATTAAAATGATCTTTGCAGTGTAGAATTCTTTGATCTGAAAGTTGTGCTTTTACAGATTACCTTCAAACTTGCTTGGAATTAAAATGTTCAGGGTGCATAGATTATCCTTTGCAAAACCCCATTATCTCCCTGGCAAATAGCTGAGTGGCTATAAATTGCCATATGCTGAGACAATTCATCCTTTCTTTGAGCTGGGTGAAAGACAGCTATAGCCCAATTAAAAAAAAACTAGTGAAGAATTCTGCAAACCAGGGAACAGCTAACAAACAGAAATAGCACATTTATACGTGCAATGAAGGAAACCAGTGGCAGAAGTAAGCAACAGTGCATTAGGGAAGTAATTTTATGCATCACATATATTTCTTAAAAACCAGTAACAAAAATCAATGAGAAGTCCAGTCTGCTAAACAAGGGATTCAGATGTAGGAGCCAATACCTGGGCACAGAACAACTAAGTCACGTGTAAATAATATTTACTATTCAGAAAATTATCCAAAATAATTCTATGCTTAGGTATTTTGCTCCCCTGAAAGATAACTAGATGAGAACTCTCACTGATAACTGTAGAGTGCTGTGATTCTGGCTACAACAGTAGCCACCCAGTGTGAATATTCTGAATAGTTAGTAGTCAAGCTACACAGACTGTGTATCTGTGTAGGAAGCTCCTAGGTTAACTTCAGCTTGTAGTCACTGATCTACCTATGCCACCTTCAGAATGAGCCAACAGAGAGGAGAGACACAAAAGCAAAAACTACTCTCAGATGATTCACAAAGAAACAAAAGGAGACTAGCTGCACTAAATCAAAGTTTATTCTGTGAATATCCTTACCCCACAAAGAGAGAAGTTGACTGGAAGACATCTGATAACACCAAAGATCAACTAAGAAAATGAATATTTATGCCTCTTGTCACAAAGTTAGTTTCTCTTGCTTGGAAAAGCACTTTTGCAAAGGACTCCCAATTTCTGAACCCATTTGTTTCCATCCGCATCAGCACGGCGCCACCCAGCGGCCACACCAACCCCACAAATCCCGGGCATCGCCCGGGAAAAGCAGCTCCAGCCCTGGCTGCATTCATAGGGAACTGCTACAGTGCATGGAGAAACAACAGCCCTAAAAGAGCAGTAAAAAATACCAATTACCTCCCCATATCTTCCCATCGGGGATAGCTGTGGCAAGAGAAGAGATCAGAATAAGAAGAAAGGTTTAAAGGAGAACATGCAGATAGTCAAAGAAGAGATATCATTTCACTGGCATTTTTACCACCAGTGGCCAAGAACAACCCCAGTTAGTGACTCCTACTCTGTTTGGAAAATATGCAATACTGTGAGAGCCAGTGCTCTGAGCACAGTCTGCAAAGACATGGTAAATTCCTCAAGTTTGCAACTCAGTCTGTTCTTCCATCACTGCTAAAAGTAATGGCAGTACCTTTACAATGGCTTATAAATTATTTTAATTATTTATTAATTAAAAACTGCTTATCTAAATAGTTGAAAAAGAGGTAAAGTGACTTCAGATAACTTCTATATAAAACAGTATTCAGTCGTTGTTATTTTGATGCCTTCAACCCTTCTACATGAAAAGCTCATAAGCATTGACATGAAAGAAGCTGAAGATTTTACACACAAAAGAGAAACAAAATCCAAGAGAAATGCTCAAACAAGAAAAGGTGATAAAAAGGATTTCTATGTAAAGGAAATGTGACAATGTATCCAAAATTCAGCCTAGCCTAAGAAGTTGTGAGCAGTACCAACTGCTCTTTATCTTTCTTTTTGATAGATTATAACAAATCACTTGGTAACAAATATGATTATAGACTTCAGACTGCGTATATGCAGGTTCTGGCTGTAATTATCCAACAGCTTCAAGAAAATTGAGGGCTCCCAATATAAAGTCCAGTTTCTTGACTGGTCAGAAAAACTAACAGGACACATAATACCAGATCCTTAAGAAGTATTAAAGATCATTTTCTGTTCCTCCGCTCTCCACAAAAAGACAGACTCTATGGGAGCTCTCATTCTAGGCTTTTAGGGCAGAACTGACTGAGAACCTATATGCTGACTATTACTGTGTCCAAAGCAAGTTCAGCATTCTCAGAAAAGAAAAAAATTCCAATCTGGATAACTAAGAAAAAGCCTACCAGAAAGATAATCTGAAATGCAAATGAGGGAATGAACTCACAGTTTTTGAAACCAATATACTGAATTGCAGAAGAGCAACTTAGCCTAATGTAAAGGAAAGCTCATAGAAAACTCAGATTGATTGATCATAACCTAAAAATTCAGAAAGATAGATCATAATCAAAAAGGGAAAATTAAGAGTACTGAAGAAAACATACAGATAAAACACAGAAGGCTAATTGAAACAAATTTCTATTAGAAATAGGGGGGATAAATGACAACAATGTCAAATAGAGGAAAGTTAGATAGAATATCCAAATGACATTCTCTAAGTCTGAAAGTATAGGCTGCATGAAATCATAACCAAGTACAAGTCTAAAATGTCTCAAGGGAGATTATATTACTTGTTCATCATCAAACCAGAGCATTTGGATTCAGGTCTTGCATGGATCTGTCCTGAACCTCATTTCAAGTAAGTATTTTCTGCGCTGACTTGGATGATGGAAAATTATTGTAAGAAACATGCTGATGAACCTGAGATGGACTTTGCAGCAGTTAAAGAGAAGATGTGAACAATTCAAACTGTTCCTGTTTTCATATAATCTCTATTTGTAAAATAAAGCCCAAAAACCACAAAAACCCTCTAATCATGAGCCTTCATTGAATCACTCCACTATGTCAATGTCTTTCCTGCACTGGGGAGCCCAAAGCTGGACACCCCACCCCAGAGGTGGTCCCAGAAGTGCCAGAGAGAGGGAAAGAACCATTTCTCTTCAGCTGCTGGCCAGCCTCCTGCACAGTCCTCCTTGGCCAGAAGGACACACCAGTGAGTGAGTGCAGCTCACTGCCCACAGGGGCCTCAGGTCCTTCCCTGCTAGGCTGCTTCCCAGCCAGCCAGTGCTGCCCTGTGCTGTTCCACGGGTTTATTCCACCCTGGATGTAGGACTTGGGTGCACCTCAGGACATTACTGTCAGTCCATTCCTCCAGTTTGATGTGGCTGTTTTGAACAGTGACCTTGTCTTCAAACTTTCCAAATTGCAGAGACTGCACTCCCTTCCATCATCCACGTAACATCTACACTCAACTTGTAGCTGGCAATCCTGTATTCACTGACATCCACTGTATTCACATCAGCAATTTTGTGCAAATATGTTTTACTTCCATTTGAAAGCTACTTAATTCAAAGGGCAGTAAACAAGGAGACTATCAAAACAGAAATGGAATATATTCCAAATCTATAGGTCAGCATTTCAGAGTATGTAAAAAATAACAAGCATAAACTAGAACCAACTTACTCATTCCTGAACATTCTCTGTCTCCATCCCACACGTTAGAAACAGCATGTCCAGTCAACAGCAGATTAATCAAACTTTGGCTACACAACAGAAAGAAATTATGTAAGACATAAGAAATTAAAAGGGACATGAAATTTATTTCGAAAAATGTGATTATCTGTAACAAATTTAAAAATTATTGAATTACTCAAGCAGATATTTTGTAACTATTTTCCATTAACTAGTATGTATTTTAATTCAGGAACCCTAACGATCATTTCCACTCTTTCAAATATGAACTTGATACAGAATGCAGCCCTGAATTTGAAAATTATCCATCTGAAAATTCAATGAGAACAGAAGCAATTCCTCAGAACTGATGTACTAAAAGGAGTTAGAAGTGAAATAGACACACTTTTCAGTGTTGCTTTTAGTTATTTTTAAGTTACAATTGAGTCTCTCTTTTAATGTCAGTAACTTCCTAAAAGAATGATCAGTTACATAAGACAAAAAATTAGCTCAAAAACCTATTTTAAGTGGTAGCAAACTTTTTTTGCAGCTTACCTTCCATGACCATAAACAGGATCTATCAATGGCTCAGTTGCATCTTCAATTTCATTTTTTATGTTTTCTATACCCTGTAGAAAAATTACAAACATTTTTGCCATCTTAAGGAATGAGCTGCAACATTTATACAACAGAATGCAACAGTGAAACACTGGGAGGCTGATGTTTTTACATGAACTGAAAAAGTCTGCTTTCTCTTCAAAGGAAGCTGTTTTCAAACATGTTGCAAGGAAGGATGTTCTCAAAATCTGTAAGTCTAAGTCTCCCAGATCAAAAGAGAAAAAGACAAACCAAAACCAAAAAAAACAAAGGCCTGAGCCTTTCAAATTTTTAGGCTGGAACTGTACTGCAACATCAGTGAAGATACCATTTCATCAATTTATCTGGACTTGACTTAGTTCATCAGTTTATTTGTTCACCTTTTACAGAAAAAGGATTACATGATCAAACTTTCTCTTAACAAGGAAATAAAACCCACCCAAAAAATACATCAAGCAACCCACAAACCTTTGTCAGTATTACAGAATACAGAAAGAGCAATACTCCAAATCTGTTTGTCCATGCTGAATATTGATCCCAAACTGCAGCCTTCAGTTCAGGGAAGCTTTTGAATGCTCGTTTGCTAAAGACAAAAAACAATAACAAACAAACAACAGAAAAGAAGTATGTTTTGAGATGAAGCATTAGAATAGTGTCACAAAGCACTACCAAGAATTACTAACATCTAACGTGAAAATGTCAAAGTAAAAGTAGAACAGATCTGGTGTTATATACAGAATGACACAGCAGCTCCTCTGGAGTTACAGTAACTGCCATCTGCAGATGATAAATAATTCTGGAGCAAAATGCAAAAATGAGTGATTTTTATATGCAAACACTAACCATAAAGTTACATATGCGTGTGATAAAGCTGAGTGGCTTGCACAACTACTGTAATTCTATAGAACAATGTTACTGAAATTGCAAATAGACTATGTCACCAAAAAAACATTTGCATTATATAGTGTTCTGAACATCATTCAGCCCAGAAAAAATGGAGAAAAACCTTCCACTTAACAGGTAAGACTATCTTCCAGGCTTTTGAAGCAATTATTTTATTTCCCATAAGAATTTGACTTTGTTAGACACTAGCTCTGGAAAAAGTAAATTGTTCAAAACATTGAACAGTGGTACACTGACATTTGGGATACTATCTTATTGCATAATATGGTGACTGCCTGGATGATAAGGTAACACCATGTGATCATATGTTTAAAAAGGAAAAAAACTGAAATAAAAACCGAGGAAAGGAAGAAATTCACCAATATCCCAGTGAAGCAACACACTCGCAATTCCTTGGGTAGTTAGAGCTAAATATTACATTCCAGAACACAAACATTAGTTTGAGTAATTCAAACTAGATCATAGTCTTCTTTTAGCTTACAAACAGTACATTACTTTTTTTCTGATTTCTTGCACAATTTTAGTAAGCTTTGTTTAGAAAACAAACAAGATCTACAAAAATATATCCACAGATGGGTTTACTCTGGCTAATACTTGATTTCTAAACATTCTTTCTTCATCACTAGAGTACACATGGCATACAAGGTATGCAAGGCAAAGCCAGTTCTGAAATCCACCTGATGTCTAAAGGCAAATGCCAGAGCACTGATTCCCAGTGAGAATGACAGAAAAAAATTAATTTGGAACCACAAGTACAAAGATTGAAGGGGTGAGCAGGAGGGGAGGAGGAAGGGCAGGAAATTAGTGTTTTGAATAGCTAAGGTTATAAAAATTTTATATTCTCCTCTTTCTTATTTCCTTATATGACAATGGATTTTAAAAATAAACTATAATTACTACTGATAAAATGAGCTGTGGTTATTTCAGTTCTAATTAGCAACACTTTCCATCTCAGGTGTTTTTTGGAATTCTACTGCTTTTTATTTACTCTTTGGGGATTGATTTGTATAATATTTACCCAACTGTTCACTATGAAAATAAAAGGCTGTTACCTTTAAATATAAACTCACTAGAACTGTGAGCTCTGGGTTTAGACCCCCAAAAAAGAACTACGTTTAATTTTTAAAAAATGTTTCTTATGATATCTCAAATCAGGAAAAAGTGCTGATGACATCATATAATTATTGAGGATTAACATCTTTAACTTAAATAGTAATCTTGATTAGATTCCCAGAACCTTGTGTTCATAAAGTTGAAATGCATAAACTATCTAGCCAGTTTATCACATTACATTGCTTCAATTTTATTTTAAAGCATAATACTTATGCTCAAAATTATATACCATTTAAAATGTTCCATTTAAATGTCCATTTAAAATATTCCACATAAAATGCAAAGAAAAAACACAAAACCCCCCAAACCAAAACTTGAAATCCAAGTTTAACCTGATGAGTAACACACAAAAAGTTCCTCAGCATACCCCTTTCAGGCCTGTGAATATTAGTGTAACTTCAAAATATTGCATTTTAAATGTTCCAACATATTACTTACTGAATTAATGCATGAAATCGCTCAAAGCCAAGCTCTTCGACAGCCAAGGCAGCTATACACAAGAGACACTTTTGAGCACTACACATGGCAAAAAAATGACACAAGATACACACAGCAAGCTAGAATACTTTCAAGCTCTAATTATATTTTTAATCCTCTCCTGACATTTAAATTTAACTGATTAGTATAAACTAATTTACTGCAACATTAAGATTCCGCCATACAAATTAGTGAGAACATTTCTATTTGGACTAATCAATTTATTAAAAGCACAAAGCCACTAGCATGCTGGAAATATTTGTCATATACTGAGCTGTTGATTTTGTACAAAATGTGGCTGCCACAAAGTCACCAAGCATATGCATACTATAGATATAATTTTGCAGGTCAACAAGAAGTACTAATTCCTAGAAAAGCAAGCATGATTATTTGGATCATTTTATCAGTGTAGGTAAGCTGTATTTTTTCTTTGAATATACACTTCTGTTACTGTAATTTAGTTTGTTTTTTCACCTTTAATCCTTATTTAATACAAACAAAAAAGTAGAATTATTCTAAACAGTTTTACACATTCTGTTTTTAAGTCAGTTCTTGTTTTCTTTCATTAACTGATAAACAGCCTTTCAAATTAGTGTGCATTCAGGACATAAAAAAATACAGCATTAGTGTCTTCCCAAGTTCAACACAGGCTTTATATCTTTCCTTATTCTTTTCTTTCTCTTTCTGCTAGTAGAGCAATACACAAAACAGACAGATCTGCTTTCTGATAGATACCACTTGATGCTGAGTATTTAAACAATGTCTGATCACCGAGCTACAGAATGTGGCTGCATACAATTCAGTTAATATCTGAAGCCATTAAGGTTAGTACCACTGATCAATTCTCCCCACCAGAATTCCCCAAAAGGCATTTTATGCCTATTCTGACTGCATTTTGAAAGATGTATTTAATTTGCCCTACATGCAAATACAATTGATTCTCAAGCAACAGAATTCTTTCATTTTCTACTTAAGAAATAGAGCAGCAGCAGTCTTAAGAATTTTAGTTTTTGTCATTTGAATAACTACAAGGAATTGCTTAGATTACCAAGAGTAAAACTGGACTTAAAAGAATGTATTTTTAAGACATTTTTATAAAATTTGAAACTATTAATCTAAATTGCAGAAAATGCTGCAAAAACTAACCTTGCTTGAAGAACACATGTTTTTGTAAGCAGAAGGTTAGAGGGAATAACTCATATAAAGCAATCTTTGAACCTGGGAACTTGCACTACTAAAGCCAGCACATGGCCAACAAGTGACTGCTATACACCACAAAAGCAGATGAAAAATGCTATTGCATTCACTAAGTGTGCTCGAATCCACCTTTTGTTCACAGAGCAGGATGACAGGCAGTTTCATTCTGTTACTAAAGAACAGAGTGAAATGCTAAGATAATTACTATTTGAAATAAAGGGAAATAAGTAGAAATTCTAAAGAGAAGTAGAGCTATACATAACCCAAACAATGCTAAATAAAGACAGTGCTTAGTGGAATGAAAAAGAACAAACAGCAAGAGAACATGAGATGTATGAGAAATACAATTGCTTAGAAATTCTTTAAAATTATACTCTATCATGCTGTGTCTAAGCATATTTCATGGCTTTATTATAAACATATGCCCATATCCAATTCTCAAACTGCCTGCCATATGGAGCTGTGTCTGTAATACTCCCTGCTCACCCAACTCATCTCTTAACTCCAATCAACTATGACAATACCAGTTTCTATTTTTATTGAGTACAGCAACCAAGCAAGAAATAAATGCATTCCTTTGCACTAGCAGTTACACAACTTTGCATTACTCACAATATCCTCTCCTCAACATCTCTGTCCCACCCTTAATCAGGTTAAGAAAATGGTTTACAGGTAAATAGCAGGACAGAGGAAGGGAAAAAAGCCCAAACCTAACTAACATATCTTAAATTGGTAAGCATACAGCATTACACATAGAAGGCAAAATGCTGTACATAGGAGAGGTGCATTCAGTGTCTACCAGGGAATGTAGAATAGAAACAATGAAAGAGACCAACACGGCCCATAACATAAGCAGGCTGTACATGGGAAATGTATCCTGGTCTTCCTTGAGCACATTATTAAGGACAAGTCAGGCAGAACTTGAAGACTTGCACAGAAACATGAAAAATATAGTTATGTAATAGAATGGATTAGTTCATAAGTGTCAGTATGGAGAGTAATTATTAACTTGAGTGTGTGTTTAAAAACACTGTTCACTGTTGAACATTTTCTACAGTTAAAAGTTCTTTGGACTCAAGCAATACATTAAAAAACAGGACAGTAAGATCCTGTAGATAACTAGTCTCTGTTTCACTTTATGTAGAAAACAAACTTCCTATCACTGGCAAGAGCTTCAGAGACAACCAAAAAAAAGGAAAACACCCCTGGAATTTCAGACTTACAATTGCCTTATCTTGCAAAGATAACAGAAAAGTTGCAGATAAAACCTTCCGTATAATACTTTTCTTACTTAAAAAAAAAAGCCCACCTTGGAGCTCTTATGCACTGACCATTTGTTTTTTCAATTAAATATCATTTTAATTATTATTGCTTGAGCCTTCTAAGGCACAGGGAGCACTTGCTAGAAGCAGATGAAGATGACTCGTAACAAAGAGCTCCAGCACTACAAATTGCTATAACTAGCTGTGCACACATAAATCTATTTGTGTGCTCTTACTTTGTAGTTATGCCACAAACTGCTGAGTAACATATTCCTTCCATCAAAAGACAGCACCTCTATAAGCAATATGTTCTCATGTGAAGAGATTTTCATACTTCTTAAGGCACAAATTGTGAACAAAAGCAAAGAAAAAGCACCTTATCTTTTAACACATTAGATCTTTCCTGTTTAAAGATTAATAAATACAACTCTCTGATCATATGTGCACAGACAAACTTTCCATGACACTAACTCTGCAGTAGTTAGATATGACTGGATGCCTCATCTTAGTGCAACACATGATGTCTCCTGGACCCTTGATGTCTGTAACTCATGAAGGAATTAAGACAATTGCAAAAAGCAGGTAACTGAAAAATTCCAAACTGCAAAAAAATTAAGGCAATTTACCAGAAGGTGATTTAAGTTGTTTGGTACTGCACAGACAAATGGAAAAAGGCTACTTCTCCATAACAGAGGACTCAGAATAATTTAGAATAAATAAAGCATTGGAGAATTTTCTACAAAATTCTTCTAAAGCAACAAGTGACAAGTATTCTTCCAGTGTTAAGAAGCATGTAGATGTTTCAAAATTAAAGATGTATCAGGTCCCAGTAAATTACAAAATAAAATTGAACGTTATGGAAATTGCTGAAATTCTAAAGAAACATGTATGTTAGAACTGCAGTGATAAGACATCACATTGCTTTCAACAAAAAGGATGAATGCCTGTAATTACAACAGACAAAAATCTTGTCTTTTGCTAATGGAATCACAAAGGCAAACCCTCCATCTGTGAATTAATAAAATAGCAGTGGTCCCTCAAAAACCATGTAATACTTCACTAAGTGATGGGTAATTTAGCATAGAAATACATCTTACAAGGTTGCTCCTCTTGATGACTAGATTCTGCAGGACTTTCAGAAATACTAGCAGTTTCTTCCGTTGCTTTTCCTCTTATCCATGTTGCCAGACAGTATGACTCAGAATTATCAGAGCAAGCCATTTCCAAAATATCACATAATGTATGGCAGAGAAGGTTCTTCTGCTCCTCTTCTGAAAGATCAGAAACCTACATGAGTCTGATTGCTGAGAACCATTGTCATATATAAGCAACTAGTATCTTTTTTATACATCAATGCTATCTAAATAATTATTACTTTTATCTCATTAATTACTAATGTTAATTGCTGTTTGACTATACTGGACCAAAGATTATAAGGCTTTAAAAAAATGTGGTTTTATAGGATTTGTATCCCATTCCCTTTCTTAATAACAGATTTCAATTGAATATTTCTAAAACACGGAAGTATTAACCACCAGCATAGATATCAAAATTGGAGTTCTGAAGCACGTAGCATACATACAATATGGAAGAACACAAACAAACAACAAAGTGTGAAATATTTAAAGTTTTTTTTAACTAATACATGCTTTACAAATAAATAAAATTGAAAAATAATGAGGGACGGAAAAAAGGGTCTCTGTACCTGGACAGTCTCTCCAAGTAGACTTTTCACTGGTAAAAAGCCTCTTCAAAAGGAATGCCTTTGTTACCAAAGAATAAAATACCATTAAAATACAAGACAACATTGCCTTTTGCATTATGTCACAAGCACCAAAGCATTTTTGCATGTTTTTAAAAGAGTTTCAAGCTGCTTACCATTCAGAACAAGACTCTGAGCCTGCCCTGTTTACTGACTTTTTCCCATCAAACCAGCTACAAAGGTTTGATGGGGAGAAGTCAGTAAACATCACTAATTCATAACTACATTCAGCACCATGGAGTTTGAACCTCAAGTACACTTCACATACACATAGTACATATTGGCATAGACACCTCCAGACTCAAAGGACTGCAAGAATGGAGGCACAAATATTTTTCAGTATAACTGATTAGTAATACAAGACATCTCTAGTCACTAACACAAACCTCTTTAGTAGTTAACAAGCCCACCTCTTTTAACCACTGCAAATAATAACCTCCAGATCAGGTTAAAGAAATCCTATGCATCTCCATATCCCTGCTTTGTTTTATCATCAATGCTAATGTAATACTATGATAAAAAAAAAACCAAACTCTAAGTTACAGAAAAGGAACAATGAAAGAAGAAACTTCATGAAGCAGAGTCTTGCCATTTCAAGTATTTTTAGCACCTCAGAAACAGCTGGTTCAACTTTCACTGCTTTCCTGACATGCTCACCCTCTTCTCCCATTACAGATTTTTTTAACAGATGTTTTTTTTTTTAAGCAAACCTTGTTCTATGTGAAAATCAACTACTTCAAATATTTCTAATACAGAATTACAAAAAAAAAGCAGACACTGTGAAACAGACATTCCCCTTAAAGGCAGGGAATTCAAGAGATGTGAAAGGATTAGGGTTAAATTTGTATCTGATCTTTTCCTCCTCCCCTTTACAATGCATTCCTGATTTTGAAGTTACTTCTGCTTGGATCAGCCTGCTACATTTCCTCAAACAAATGTCCTACAAAATTATAGTTCAAAATCAGCCCATGCTCATCCCTACCTTTTTACAGAGATTTTGCCTCCTCCATACTTTAATTATGAAATCAAAATACAACTGATCTGCAATTTCTTTTTCATATTTATTTTAGCTCCAAATATATAAAGAACAAATTTTGGGCTCACTGATTTTAAACCAATAAAGGCATCTTACCTGTACAGGTGCTATCACTGCACAAGGGCCACCTTCAAATTGTTCTAATGCAGTTGATTCAGAGTCACTAAAAACAAATCCTGTCAAATGAAAAAGGATTTTATTTAATGAAATATGTAAACAAGTATGTATACTCCTTCCCTAACAGAAATGACGCCTGATTTATTCACCTTTAAAAATCAGGTTTTTGTTTCCTTGATAATGTAACTGCATATGGTTAAACTATCTGAAGCAAAAAAGTCATGAGTACAGATGAAAGGACAGACATTAATTATTTATATCTGCAATTAAATCATGACTACAAAGGTCCAACAGCTGGGATTTTAAACAAAATAATTTCTAACCTAAACCATGGTTTTTATTTTATGATAGTTTATTTCTTATTAATAAATTAAAATTTTTGTACTATTTTGTCTACATATGTAATGAAAATATATCTTGGAACCTTCACTGAACATATATAATACACTTCTATTCCTGATGAATGGTACAGTATGCCTCCCACTGATCACGTTTTTGACCTATCAGCACATCCTATTAAGACTGAAATATGCTGAGCAGCTTAAATATTCACTTGCAACCCCTGAATCAAACCACTTAATGGTGTTCTTTTACAGAAGATACACTGTTCTTTTACAGAAGATACACTACGTTTACTGAGATGCAACATCACCAATTTTCCCCCTCCAGCTTTAATGCTTTTTAATTAATAATTTGTATTTCAGAATTATCTTACAGTCACATAATAAAGAAAATACTGGAGCAATTAGAGCAAAATTGTTTCACTACCACCTTGCCCTTAAACTTGACTTTAAGATAGGTGATTCATATCTGTCATTACTCATTGATAAATGCACATGCAATTACCTTGATGAAGCTGACACACAGCAACTTAGAGCGAGAGGTGTTTTGCATTATCCTTTTAAGGAATGATAAGATTGTGCCAAAGTCATTCTAGTTCACTGCAATCTAGAAACCATGCAGCTGCAGTCAGCAAGTAACCTGCAAACACCAGCAAGTGGGGCAGGCAGAAAGGGGATACACATGCATCTTGTCATGGACTGACAGTGTCAGTCTCAGCAGAAGGAAAGTTCAATGCTACTTCCCCACAATTTCTCCTCTTCCCAATTCTGTAGGATTACATGCTGCCATAACAAAAGCACTCTAAGCCCTGGATGTGAATTTGAACTGAGGAAACGCATCCCCCCACACTACAGCATGGCAAGTACATCATCTCAAGCAGCAAGAGATAGGACAATTGCATGTTCTGTATGCCATACTTCATCACAGAATACTAGAGGTTCCATAACAATGTGATTATTTGTTTTAAAAAGGATCAGGGTACCCATGGGGTTTCTGCTGCATTTGACCAAAGGTTCCAGGTTATTTTTAACCACATGTGCAAACATGTGCATTACAAAGATGTATGTTATATCCAAAACCCAGGTGCCTATGTCAAGCCTACATACTTAGATCTGGCATCACCTGATGTAGCAATGAAGCTCCATTAGCTCCTACTTGAAGCAAAGCTTGCAGTAACGCCATTTCACTGCCCTGTTAACATGCCCTACCAAGAAATATTATCAGTCCTTTCAACTTTCTGAATTGGTTTGTGCAGGCTTAGAATATTAAAAGGTGAGTCCTCCTCTGCTTTGAAGCATTACTGCATGCTATCTAAGCACACTTCAACAAGAGAGCTTTTTTAGTTGTTTTAATGATTTGTTTCTGCAGAAAAACAACATACTTGGGTGTGGTACCACTAAACCACACTTAGGAAATCTTGAATTTGCTTCACATTCTTCAGACTTCCTATAGAAGGCATGAACTGTCTCAGCTTAACCCTGCACTGTTTTTCAAAACTGCCTCCTAAAAACAAAGAACATCAAGTGATCCACCAGAATGAATACAAATTTGAGACAGACAATGTAAAGTCGATATCACACAGAATTTCACAGAATACAACCACAGGCAAAACACATATAAAATATCCAAGGAAACACTTCTTATTACTTAAATGCTGCTTAATGCTTAATAAATACTAAGATTCTAAAAGCTGTAAAGAAAAAAAAAATGGGCTTCAGGCAGTATGGTCTTGCTCTTTTAAAAAAGTTCTACAGAATTGGAAGTCAGCTCAGGTAAAATTTCAGAAATCAACATTCCAAACTCCAGCTGGGTTCAAGTCTACCTCAGCCTGAAACCACACCCACTTACCTTTTTAACCCTCTACAACAGTCACATTTTGGGCAATCTCTGTAAACACTCATCAACCCTACACTCTTCCTTATGATTTGTAAGAATGGCCTGGCCACCCTTTAAGCTACCAAGATGAGCATCTCCAATCCAGAGTAACTTCTGCTTTCTCTCAACTTTTCATATCTATCATACAGCTCTTTTCACTCAAGATAAAATTTCAAAAAGAAAAAAAATGTAATGCAGCCAAAATATTTTTTTAAAATTATCAGAGTCTGCTTTTATCCATTAGTATAATTAGCATCATTTCCCTGCAAGAAATATAAAATAATGTCATTACCATATATCTTCCATGTCATTTATAACCCTATTAAAGGCTGCATTGACCCAATTTTTTCAACATTACTACTGCTCTGCTGCTTTAACCTTTTAAGGCAGGGTGCCAGGGAGATGAAGTGGATCTAGACTCCTGTTGGTAGCCAGTGCATTGCCCAATATTTTGAGTAATGACACTGACAAATCTGTCTTTATATCCTTTGTCCATCATAATCACATAACACAAAGTTCTACTCCCCTTATTTCCCCATTTGGCATTTATGAAGGTCCTAATTTCTTTCTTTTATCTAATTCTTTTCTATGTACAGTTTACCAAAATTAGTCCATGACTTACTTAACCACTGCTGTCCTTCATCTAATATGCCACATCATGGCTGAAAGTACTACAAACCCCATCCATTCTTCTCTTATGACTACTCCCCTACTTTTCTGCATCTTGTTATTACCAGCCTATTTCTAAAAAACCTTTTTTTCCACCCAAGACACCATAGATATAACTATCATTCCATAAAGGATGCTCTGTCTCTTCAGTATTTTCACTCTGTACAAAACCCAATTCTACCTGAATGAAAGAGACAAGGGAATGCAAGAGACAACAATAGCAAAGAGCATGCAACACTAACCAGGTCAGAAAAACCCTTGCTGATCCAATCTACCTACAAAGACACTGAGCTATCCACTTTTTGTCCTAGAATCACAGAATATGTTGAGTTGGAAGGGAACCACAAGGATTATGAAGTCGAACCCCTGTTCCTGCACATGTCAGCTCAAGAGTCACACCGTGTGCCTGATGGTGTTGTCCAAAGGCTCCTTAACTCTGTCCAGCTTAGTGCTGTGACCACTTACCTGGGGAGCCCATTCCAGTGCTCAACCACCCTCTGGTTTTTCAAACCTTTTCCTGATACCCAACCTAAACCTCCTCTGACTCAGCTTCACACTATTTTCTCAAGTCCTGTCACTGGTCACAAGAGTGAAGAGATCAGTACCTTCCCCTTCACTTCCCCTTGTGTGCATGTTGAAGGCCACAATGAAGTCTCCCCTCAGTCTCCTCTCCTCCAAGCTGAACAAACCAAGTGATTTCAGCCACCTCTCACCATGGAAGTGCATTTCTTTTTCTCTTTAGAGCTACAAGAACTGCCTGACAGAAGCACTGGAATAACACATTATCACCCAAACATGAGGTTTACAACACATCTTAATGTTGCACTCTTTCTCTAGCACTGGAAATAGAATGATACATATTTTGCTTGTGGCTTTGGGTTTTGCAAGTGTATCTTTGCAGTAAAATGAAACTTCTGAAATTTTATGTGGGGAGAAAACCCCCCAACAAACAAAAAACACTTTCCTGCCCACATAAACAAAGGAGAATTTACTACAGCAATATCACAACAAAACTCCACTGAATGGGTTGTGGATAAAGAGATAGGAAGTCCTGTAAAGGATTGAGGAATGCATACAAACTACCTGGTAGGCTGCCACTAAACTGGGCAACTGGAAGCTAGAAGAGAATCCAGACAAAATCGACCTTTTTACACTGTATGTTATCCATATACAAAAACTGTACTTCCCACTACGCTTTTGCAGTTCAATGCTTGTTGGAGAAGACCGTTCCATATCTTTCTTTCCAAAGACCAGTGAGAACACAGCTTATGTAATTCGGAAAGGATGCTGTGTGCCAGCCTGCCAGACACTTATATTGGATAGACATGATGTCTCATGCCTTGGGGATGATCTGAAGAACAGTTTTATGCATGAAATTGGTCTCTTGGGTCAATGGAGGAATTTACTGTTAACATAGGTATGCTCCTTTAGGGTTCAGTCATCTTCTCAGCTCCTTCCCAAGTCCTCACATCTATGCCAGGAAACACCGAAGAGCAGACTGAAGCTGTGCACTACATTCCTGTGTCTGCTTTGAGGATTCTGGTAGACAGAATCCACAAGGTTCAAACAGCAAATTCTGCTGCAATCATGAAGACAAAAATTCTGTAAAGAACTCCGCACACCAACTTTACAGCCATGCCTTTAAGATCGGAATAAAACCAATATACTTCAAGTTGCCAATGCAGAAATCTGAGGGAATTACTGCCACTAACTTCCAACAGCACATCCACATGAGCTGGGTCAGTTCTCCAACTGCTGGCAAACCAGCCCATCTCCAAATGAGTATGATGGTCAAGGAGTCTGGTGCAAAACAGGATTCCTGGAATGTGCTGTCTTCACTCAGAAACTGACAGCTATCAGTCTTATGTTCCTCAACACCCTCCCAACTGCCTACTTCTCTTTCCAAATGAAAATCACAGCTCTCAGCTTCCAAAGGGCTTGAGCAAGGATGAGCCAATGCTCAACAAGTATCCAAAATAAATGCCATGCTGGCACTACAATCAAAAGAAATAAAAACAAATAAAAAACCCCAAGACCAAATTAGTTGTTTGATGCTTTCAGCACTTTTAATGTGGAAGAGGATCTATCTTTTAAACTTTCAAGTCTTTGGAAATAATAAAGCTTGATATATTTGTTTGTTTGCTTTTTTCTTTTAAATCTTGATGAGTCAGTGTTGATGGGCCTTCTTTGCAGCAAGTAAATGCTGCAGAACTTTATCAACAAAATAGAAACTGAAAGCTGGGTGAAAGTATTATGCAGCTACTCAAGGTAAGTGAACTGGAATTGACTGTTTTGATTCTCAGCACAAGACCTCCAAACAGTCTAACTTAATGTCACGGGGTTTTCCTATACAAAATTGATTATACTGAGAGGGATATAGAAAAGGGAACAGATGCACTACACATTCCAATCACAGGACTTTCCCTAAAGACAGATTGGAAATAGCTCCATTGCAGAAGCCACCAAGAAAGGTCCGGAGATTTTTCCCATTAAACCCTCACTCTATCACAAGTATAGTGCATTACAATACATATTTCAATAAATTTTGAAACTGATGAAATTTCTCATACAAACTATCTTTAAAACTTCAACTGTGGCAATCCAACATTACCAGTTAAAGAAATAATTAAGCTTTTTAACACCAATTCTTCTTTTCTGACTTTGCACACACCTTGTACTGAAACCGCAACATTACCAAAACTTAGAGATATTTCAGAAAGTAATTACATTTCAATAAGCAATTTTGTTAGGAGAAGCAATGGCTTTGCTCTGCCTCCTTAAATTCTAGATCTTAGAGGGAATGTGGCTTTTTTCCCTAAATATTTATCAATGAATTTCCTGAAGACAGATAAACATAGGGAAAAAAATATGAGCCTGGTAATACACTGTGTCCAGCAGTGGGGAGCAGCTACGCAGCTCCCAAATCTACTGAAACTATGTAGATAACACCCTTGTTAAAAAAATAAAAAGCAATAGAGAACACTAAGA
Organism: Camarhynchus parvulus; assembly: GCF_901933205.1. NCBI lineage: Eukaryota > Metazoa > Chordata > Aves > Passeriformes > Thraupidae > Camarhynchus > Camarhynchus parvulus. The sequence continues at coordinate 21,214,548 of NC_044572.1, read as the reverse complement.
AACTAAGTTTCAAGCAACTTGAACCTGAGACCTGGACGCATTTTTTTGATCTGTAAATTCCACTATCACTTATGAATTTTCTCCAGGAATCAACAGTTTTATCATGAACATGAATCACTACTAGAATTCCTCAAAGCCCCCAGTAAGTTATAGAGAAGGCTACTATTCCCTTCTTTCAGCCAGGACAGGTATACAGACTGATTCCTTGCATATAATTCTTATAGGTAAGCATTGCAATTGCACTTTTAAGGATCACCAGCAAGCTTCCATCAAGAACAAACCCTGCACTGGCTGTGCAACTTAAACACAGAAAAAAACACCTTACAAATACCACACGTTCCAGTGTTACTGGTGCTTTATCTCTTGGCATGTCATAGTACTGGCAGGCACCTGCTTCCACGGCCAAATAACCAGTTCAAAAAACAAATCTGTGGGTCTCTGTCCCAAGTTTGGCCCCGCTTTTGCTATTTGTGACTCATATATTCTTCACAAAAAAACCAAAACCAAAGCACAACTTATGTTCGTTTCCACAAGCTATGTAAAATCACGACATAAGACCCTGTTGTTACATTTAATAAATTCAGATCCTTTTCTACACAATTCTAAGTGCCTGTGGAGATGTGTGGCTAAAGACGATGCTGCAAAAAACCCAAAATAATTATCTAGCAAGGGAAGCTGCTGCATCATTTTCCCGCGTGGGCCAGCGCGGACACAGGCACAGGAGCAGCGCCCAGGGCACGGCGCCCCTCAGGCACCCGGGCCCCGGCGCGGGGGGCGGCGCGGGCGCTGCGGTGTGCCCGGCGGGCGGGCAGCGGGGCGGGAAGGGCCGGCGGGGCACGGCGCACGCAGGTACCTTGCGCCCAGCGGCAGAAGATGGTGTCGGCCAGCCCGCGGGGCCCGGCCTTCTTGCCCCACACCAGGTGGACGAGCTCCTGGCCCGCCTCGGACATGGCGGGGCGGCGGCGGCCCCGGCGCCGGGCGGGCGCGGCGGCTCCGGCGGCTCCGGCGGCCCCTGCGCAGGAGAGGCGGGGGCGGGGCCGCGCGGGCGGGGCGGGGCCGGGCCGGGCGGGGCCGGGCCGGGCGGGGCGGGGCCGGGCGGGGCGGCCCTTCCGCTTCCCCAGCAGGCCCTGGTGCTTCCGCGGGCCCGGGGCCGTGTGGGGCTGGGCATCGCTGTGGCAAATCCGGGACGGAGGTGGTGCCTTAGGGAGCAGCCTCTCGATTTGAACGCTCTCGAGATGAAACAGCTGTGTGTTCGTGCTTGGAATTCTTCCTGCGGTGTGCAGCCGAAATGGAGTTGCGGTGTTGTGCCCACTTTCTTAAACAATTACTGTATCGATAAGGTTGGAAGGGAGCTCTGGAAATAGAATTAGAGAAGCATGGAATCATCGGCGTTGTAAGAGACCTTTACGAGCATCATGTCCAACCACCAGCAGTGCCACTGTAACCCCTAAACCACATCACAAAGCGCCAGACCCAGACCCCTGTTAAACACTTGGGGCACCCTGACTCCACCACCGCCCTGGGCAACCTGTTGTAATGCCTGAGCACCCTAACGGTGAAAAAGATTTTCGTAATAATTAATCTGAAAATCCCCTTTGACAATCTCCACATCAACTTGCCCAAGCCCTTTCTAAGGCAGAGTCACCTGGGGCCTGTGACAGGAAAGATTCCCGGTGGGTTTTGAATGTCTTCAGTGAAAGACTTCATGACCTCCCTGGGCAGCCTGTGCCAGTGCTCTGCCACCCCCATTGTAAAAAAGAAAATCGACTTCATGTTGAGGTGGAACTTTTTGTGTTTCAGTTTATGGCTATTGCTCCTTGTTGCTGGGCACCACTGAAAAGAGCCTGGCACCACCCTCTTGGCACCCACCTTTGAGGTATTTATACCTCATTTATATACATTGTTTAAATTCCCTTTCAGTCTTCTCTAGACTGAATAGGCCCAGTTTAGCAGCCCTTCCTTGCACGAGAGATGCTCCAATCCATTAATCATTTGTGTGGTCCTCCACTGGACTCTCTCCAGTAGTTCCTTGTCTTTCATCTTACACTTGGTGCTTTTATAAAGATTGAGCACCTATTGAAGCTGTTACATGTGCAATCATTCTGAATTAAATATGAAAATCACCAATGTAAAGCATGTTTCTGAGTTTTCTGACATGTCATACCACAAATTGATCAGAAGATGGAGTGGTTGTACTTCTGATTTTCAAACGTTTTCAAGTATATGTACAGTTAAGCATTTTCTGAATAATTACTGGCAATTCATCAATTTCTTTCAATATTGATTATCAGAATGGATTCTGTGAATAAACAATGCAATTATAATTGATACTTTTTGATTTTTAGCATAAAGAAAGAACTTCAAACAATGAGAAGGAATTTAATTAGTATTAAAGGAAATTTGTCTTTCAAATCAATAGTGCAGTAAAAAGCAAATTTTGTTGTAGTACTTTGAGTTTAATACGAGGTATACCAGACTTGAAATTGTAAACATCCCATAAGCAGGAGGAAAATACCAAAGTACATTTATTTTAAAGTGTGTTGTTGTATATACATGTGAAGTATTTCAGAAAACAAATCATCAAAATGGTGCAAGTCTGTCAGCTCAACAAATTTCAGATTATATCCATTAATAGGAAGGCTTTGCAAGGCAGAAGAAGTGCAAGTTTTAGGCCAGCTTTTCAAGTCCCTGGGCTTGTTGTAGGGAAGAAAATTTATATTGTCATGGATGCTCAGGGTGCAATCTGAAAAACAATTCAGTAGAGAGAGGGAAGAAGGCACTGTAAAACAAGGATGCTGAACCTGCCATGGGGTGATGGCTTCTGCTGTACAGCAGAGGAGCTGTATGGCACCCCCCAGAAGCACCAAAAGGCTGGAAAATCTCCTCCTCTTCTTCCATCACTGGTATCATGGTTCATCACTGAAAGAAAGACATTGTCTCCACAGAAAGGCAATGAGGTCAGGGAAGTGTTTAGAGAATGGGTCATGAAGAGTGGCTGAGGGAGCTGTGGTTGTTTAGCCTGGAGAAGAGGAGGCTCAAGATGGGCCTTATCACTCTCTACAGCTACCTGAAAGGAGATGGTAGCCAGGTGAGGAGTGGGCTCTTCTCCCAGACCACCAGTGACAGGATGAGAGGACATAGTCTCAAGCTGCACCTGGATAGGTTCAGATTTGATATAAGAAAGAATTTTTTTTGAGAAGGTCATCAAGCATTGGAGTAGACTGCTCAGAGAGGTGGTGGAGTCACCATCACTAGAGGTGTTCAAGAAATGGCTGGATGTGTCACTCAGGGCTGTGGTCTGGTTCACAAGGTGGTCATCAAAGGTTGGATTTGATCTTGTAGGTCTTTTCCAGCCTAAATGATTCTATAACTCTGCGGTGAATGTGGAAATGAAGTTAATGAGCATGCCCTTTGATTTTATAGGTACAAACAGGTATTCACAGTGAAACTTTTCCACATGTAAGGAAAAACTGATTCACAACCTGGAGAGTTGTGAGCCAGAAGAGATTCCACAGTTTAATGTGTTCTAAATTAAAGTGCAACAAATTTACTTTGTCACCATGGAGTGGAAGAATGCTTATCAGCTTCAAATCTGTGATTACGGACCTGCAGGTGACCTAGCAGCTCTTATCACCTGTAACATCACAATATAAATTTAAATCTGTATTTCCAACCTGAGTTAGAATGACAAATTGCCACATTTTGGGGCAGTAGCAGTATTTTTATGTAGCAGTGAGTGGTTTGCAGGTAATGCCTTGTGTTGTGTAAAAATGCTCTCACCAGCAACTGATGTGAACTCTGATACTGCTAATTTGATCCATATAATTTTGTATGAGAAAACACATTTTCAGAGTTACTCACAATACTGGCAAAAGCAAAGATGGTAATGAGAGACACAAGATGTTAAATGATTTCACCCATCTTGATTTGGTTGGCATACAGAACATGCAATTCAATATAGACAAATAAAAATTAATTCATCTAGGAACAAGGGAGCAATTCTGGGCATATGTGCCAACTGGAACAATCTGTCGTGTTGGTTAGGAAAAGCATTGGGAAATTATTTTGGAAATACCATGAAATATCACTGAAATCATTAGCCTCACTAATAAAAATTGTAAAAATCAAACTATATATCAACTGTAGCAAATACTGAATCCAAAGAAATAAGACTCTGGATGTCATCAGTTTCCTATAAGTGTTGGGCATTCATAAGATAATGATGTGTTGCATATGCCTATCAAAGATTTTGACAGGAAGTTTGTGTGTGAGTTTGTGTTGATAGTTGAGTTTCAGTTAGTGAGGAGGAAACAAAAAAGCATGATTAGAAGAAACTACAAACTCAGTTGTACAATAGCACATTGACAGCTATGCTGGATTTCAGAAATAAATGTAAGTGAATTGAAGTCAGAACTCTTAACAGAGTGCAAATCTGCATACTACTACTTCAAAATAGTATTTCCTAAAATTATGAAACTGGTATTTAAATCCTTTTTCTGTGGACTCTGGGATGTAAAAACTCATCTATGAAGTCAGGGCTTCATGGAAGATAAGCAGCATATTTATCTGCATTTTGGGTCTTTAAGTCCTTCAAGTATTTAGAGGTGTGCAAATAGAGAAAGACTGAAAATTACTGCTCTACAGCATTATTTGGTTATATTATAAATAATATGTATTGATTTTATACTACATTTTCAGATAGTTTCTCTTAATGCAGGTTTTTTTTCCCTTTTTTAATGTTGGACTGCCATCATGTGGTTGGCTTGGTGACTTAAGGTGCAGCTTTTTTTTTTGTGCAGCTGATTCTCTCTGCAGGCTAGTGTGGTGGGTTTGGGGTTTAGGAGAACACAGCAGATACTGTTCTCTCACTTCTAATCTCTAATCCAAACTCACTTAGATTAGCTTGATTCTGTTGGTTGCAGTATGTTACATCTTAGAACAGTTCTCTGCTAGACAGAAGGAGTAGGTAAAGAACATAAGCATATAGCCTCTAAGTGTGCAGTCCTATTTGGTTTACTTAATATAGTTTAAAAGAATTAAATCTCTTCATGAAACTTTTTATTGAGAATTTATGGGTTTACTTCTGTGAACTGTTGACAGTCAGCAGTACAAGTTACAGACATTGTAGATTTTTGCCAGACATATCTCAGTAAAGTTTATCTACACTGAGATAGTTCTGCCTTACTTGTCTTTAAAAAAGCTGGCTTGGGTGGTAGGAAAAACAAATATATTAATTAATGGCAGGCTACTTAGTTCATACAGATCCATATGGAATTGCAATGGTGTTGTATTGAAAACTAAATTGTTCTGAGGAGGTAAAAATGTGTATTTAAGTTTTCTACAGTTCCCTTTATTGTTTATGCCCCTCTTTTTATTACCTCACACTGTCCTTCTGCCCTCTCAACCCAGCAAAACAAAAATCAGTCTATCAATCAAATCTGTTAAAAAAATGTTACTAAGAAGTTGAAACTTGTGGTAGGCTAGAAAATGTTGTTGAACCAAACCATGAAAATGTTTGGCTGTCTACCTCTTGGTAGGCATGCCTACTTCCTAGCTGTGAACTTTGTTTATAGTGCAACATGAAGTACTAGATGACTATTTGCTCTCAGGGTAATCACTGAGGAGAAATTTTAATATCAGAAGTCATGCTCAAAATTCCATTGTGTACACATCTGTGTTTGAGGAAGGATGAATGTCACCAGCTTACAGAACGCTGATGACTCCGTCCCTTGTAGCAGAGGCAAGATTTGGACTGCAGCTGACATTCTTTCTTCCAACTGTTTCTCACTGAAGAGGTTAAGGTAATTGTAGTAGCAGTGATGGCAGAGTGGCGGTGGGAAGAGATGCTGATCCCTGTTTTGTGCAGGGGGACACTATATGGAAGAGGCGAGAACATGGTCATGCTTATCTGCTCAATGTACCCATCCTGAATTGGGGTGGCCTAATAGGGGGTTTTGTCTGGTAAAGGAAAAGGTCCTCCAATCTAGAGCAGATTAAGGTGCTTTCTGCCAGGATAAAGACTGGGAGGAAAATTGGGACCCAAAATTTAAGTTCTTCAGGTGTCAAGAGACATCCTATGGCCCTGACACTTTCATGGTTCCTTTTGTCTCTCCTTAGGCCTCCTTGTTTTGAGAAGAGGGTAAAACTGTTATTTTGAGCTATGTATCAGGACCAAATTCTCTGAGAAGATGAGTCCAAGTCTAAGAAACAGAAAGCTCTCATGTTTCTTATTTCCTCTTTTGAAATGATGAATTAGCGTTAGGTGGAAAAATTTCTTAGTTTACTGGCTCCTACTGAAATTACAGAAGAGAGCAAAAGGGCAGTTTCATAGTAGGTATTTGCCCTCAGAATCTGTTGATGAGACTAAACAAGCCAGTGATTGTCCTGTGCACAATCCTGGGACTGACATCTTTTTGGAATGAGAAGGAGTTTCAGGAGAGTCACAGCTTTCTCTGATAGCAAGGTAAAAAAGAGATTTTTCTTGCTTACATACCATATATTGTTTCTTATATATATAACATATATATAAATAGTGTCTTAATGCTATAGACAGTAGATTAGTTTTAGGTAAGCTGTTTCAAACTTCTGGACCTGAAACTCCATCATTTGCAGAAACACCATTAGGTGAATATCCCTGTACTCCTAGTAAAATCTGCATCAGAACTTAACCATTCTACTCACTGTTGCATTTCATTTAGGATTCATAAGTGTATGGAAGAGGAAAATGGTCAGAAACAGTCATTTATTCATTTTTTGCAAGTTACCATGGCATTTTCATGTTGTTTAAAGACAAGAGTCATCTTTGCCCTCCCAAAGCATCCTGGGTTTCTCTATTATTTCCAGATAAAATGATCTTACAAAGACAGGTAAATTTAAACATCTATTATCCCTACATGGGCACTCAGTGTGTAGCTCTCAGCACATGCTTTGGATTATGGGCTTCAATTTTATATGAGAAAAAAAAAAGGACATTGTAATTGGCAAGGAAAAAAGTCTGTAATTATTAAGACTATTAGTAGTATAATTAAATTAAGGATGACAACTTCCAACACAGAAATACTAATACTATACCTCTGGCATTATTAGTTAGAAGTGGCTCAGGCAAGCTTAAAGCCAAATTATTCAGTGTGCTAATAACTTGCTGTGCAGTCAGTATCCTCTGGTTAATTACAGAGTTTACCTGGCAGTGACAATACACAAAAGGAAAGATAAAAGGCATTTAGACTCATCAAATTTAGTAACGTGAACTGCATTTCAAACTAAAAAGTTATTTGATACAAGGAACCAAATTTTTGATTAAAAATAAGCTGAATTGAAATATATTAATTGCACTGAAATGTTAAAATAATTAAATATGCATTATTTAGTCAAAATTAAACAGGAAAGTTCCAGTCTTCTAAAAGTACTGGTTTCCAGCAGAAGATGCCATCAATGTGTTTAGACTAACTTTTCTTTTTATCTTGGAAAGTTGGTTTGACTGGGGCGGTTTTGTTTCCAAGCAGGTGATGTGTTGGGAGAATGCAGAAGGAAGAGGTGGTTCAGAGGGCTGATAGGAGAAAACACATACTCAGAAAGTGTTCTGTACTAAAGGGATAGGCACCTCCTTCTCTATGTGTGGCAATCAAAACCATTTGCCCATTTAAGTGTCTTGCTCTCTAAATTATTTTTCTTAACTTTTACAGGTTTTCTGTTTCAAACTCCTCTTTTTTAAAACCCTGACACACTGGTTCTCATCTCCCCTTCATCCACAATACTTCTGTTTAGTAATGCTTGCCTTTTTCATACATTTTCCATCCCAAACCATTGTTTTCTCTCTTTGAGTATTAATCTAATGTTACTGATTTTTTATTTTTGCAACAATCTATTTCTTCCTGTTGTATCCTTCTGATTTGTGATGAAAATTCATTATTTCATCTCTTTTCACAGAGGCAGCTGAGAATCCCATCTGCTTTCATACCGATATTCTCTCTGCAAGAATCTGTATGTTCTTTGGGCCTGTGACAGTGTAACCTTAAAAAGTATCACATACTTAGGACATTTTAAGAATACATAAGGAAGAATGCAAGGATCAAATTAAAAAGGAGCACCCATATTGAGAACACTGATTTGTCCAGAGGAGATGTTGGGCAGTACTGAGAAAAGCACCCATCAAATGAGAAAATTCAGGGAGAGGGGGTTCAAGAGTAACCTCATTATTGAGTTGAGATGGTCTTTTCTTTCATCAAAAGATTAATTCCTACTTTCTCTTTATAAAATGTTATCATCACACTAAAATAAATCATAGGATTTTATACATTATTATATTTAGATATAGCTTATTTGTATAGACTGTGTGTGAGTGCATCTTGCACTCAAGCTCAACCTTTGGAAGAATGCAACCAGTGGTTGCTTTGGATCATTGAAATTAACTGGTTTTCCATATTTGAATGAAAATTCTTTGCCCAATAGAGGGTGTTGTAGTTCTTAGAATAGCTAGAGTACTGCTACTTACCTTAACTAAATTCGGTGAAAAAAAATCCTCAGCACATTCATGTGGTTAAGAAATTAAGGGTCAGGGAGTTTTGCTGATTTATAGCGGCTGAACATCTGCTTTGGAATACACAAAGTGAAGGATTCAAATTTACAGTTTCCCACAACGACCATGACTTGTCTCCATTTTACATACTGTTGGCATTTTTACTGACAACTTTTATTCTTGAACATATAAACCGCATTAGACTTTGGGTTGTTGGGGTTTTTTTCCTTTTAAATTTCTCCCCAAACAAAATAATGCTTATATTTTTGTTTTCTTCCCATTCTTTTATTAAGAAAAAAAACAAACCAACAGAAGAATAAATACTAGTAAAATCTAATAACCTCTCTCCTGTCATTCTAAGCAGCAATTGATAGACATCAAAGCTTCAAGAAGAGATTGTGATCTAGAACTGTCTAGAATAATTAGGAATATATCCTCAATACCACATTCCTCTTTCAGTTAAAAACTGTGTAGATGAATAGGAGCATTTCCTCAACGCTGCATTTGATTGTTACTTGAAACAATTTATTCCTCAAATAAAATAATTGGAATGATTCATAGTCCCTATGGACCATAACTGCAACTACTAGAAATGTTATGTTTTATTTTAATTTTGCCATTAGATGGAAATAAACAAGTTTCCTTGTTTTGTACAAATTTAGTTTTCTTTAGCTTTTGTGAAACTAACAATTCCAGAAAGTCCTGAGCTTATTAAGAGGTGTTTTTGCTTCCCTCCTGCCTCTTCGAAGTATACTAAGTAGCTTTGGGTATTACATATTCTTAGAAACCTGAAAATTAATGCTAAAAAGAAAACTGCTTATTCAGCACAATATTGGGACTGCTGCTGCTAACACTGCTTAAAGAAAAATAATCAGCACATAAATTTAAAGTATTATGGCCACTCTCATCTTAAGATGGCTGGCTGTGGAAAACAGAGGAGACGGTCTGATATTCAAGCATCTTGTCACAGTCACTAGAAATGGTTGAAGTTTAAACACTTGTTATTAAATGTATGAAACTGGTAGTGTCAGAGCCTGTTCTGCAATTTGGCATATGGTACATCCTTGCATAGTGTTTTACAAAACTTAGCATTACATGAAGTGCATATGGATGGGTTTCAAAAGCCACTTGCCTCTCCTATTGCCTCACTAATTTATTTTTGCTTTAAAAATCTTCATAAACAGTCAGCATTAGTATATTTTCAGCAGCATCACCTGTGTACAGTGAAATCCTAGTGCAGCTTTCCTCTCCTCTTTTTATGAATACTTCATTCTGTAGCAGTGCAACTGAAAGCAAAACTGGGAAGCTCATCAGGAGATGTGAATGTAAGTCAGTGCTATGATGACTCACATGATGACAGAGAAACATTTTTGGCTTGGAACGCTTTTCATATGACATTGTAAAGAAAAATCCATGTGTGGCTTAGCATGGCAAATTTTTTAACAAGCTTTGTGTATTTTAGTGAAGAAATCTGTTAATTTCAGGCAATGAGTGAGAAGGACATATACTCAAAATCTTGGACTTCTGAGCTTCCAGTGTTGATGCGTTTGCATGAGAACTTGCTACAACTGACAGAGAAAAAGAAAATCCCAACTCCTTCTTTTGAATTTTAGAGGGCATCATGTTTACAGTGAACAGAAACCTTGGGGAAAGAAAAGTTTCCCAACAAAATTTCAGAAGAAAATGCAAGGCCAGCAGGCAACTAACTGGTTCTGGCTTCCCAGATTTCTGGATTTTTGAGTTTGCGCCAGTCAGAAACAGTTGCTATGGAACTGCTTCTTATGTTCTCTGGCCACCTCTCATCTCTGATGAGCTTTCTTTACCTATATTTCCTCTATGCCATGTGGTCTAGGAGGATCATCTACCTTCTAGTCTGTGATGAGATTACCAGGTAAGCCATTAAGAGTAATGGATGTTGTATTACAAGGCTTTTAAGAATGTAAATAGTGCTCCTACAGGCAAACTGGTGAGCTGAATAAATAGACAGTATGATGGGTAGAAAATTAGCTCAACCATTGAACTGTAATACAAAAGCTCACCTGGCAGCGAGGTATGAGTTGCTTGCCTCAGGGATTGGTTCCAACCATGCTTGTTCTTAGCAACAGCTGGGATGACTGGATCAAGTGCTGGTTTGCAGATATATGAATTGGGAAGGGTGTTCGCTACATTGAGGTGCAGGGCTGCTGTTTAAAGGACCTTTGTCAGGCTCCAGAAATGGGCTGTCAGGGACCTCAGGAAAATTACCAAAGGAGAATACCAAGTGCCAGGATGGAATAAACCCATGGAACAGCACAGGGCAGCACTGGCTGGCTGGGAAGCAGCCTGGTAGTAAAGAACTCGAGGTCCCTGTGGGCAGTGAGCTGCACTCAGTCACCAGTGATCTGCACTTCTGGCAATGAAGGGCAGCCGCATCATGGGCTGTGCTAGGAGGAAAGTAGCCATCAGCAGAAGAGAAATGATGGTTCTTTCCCTCTATCTAGCACTTGTGGGACCACATCTCTAGCTGTGTCTGGTTTTGGGCTCCCCAGCACAGAAGAGATACTGACATAGTGGAGCAAGAGCATCAGAGAGCCATTTTGATATTTAAGGGGCTACAGGACATGATGTGCAAGGGGAGATGTGTTTTTTCTGTCCTGAGTAGAGAAGGCTAATGCTCTATATGCCTCCTCAACAGGAGAGTGTTGGGAAGACAGAGCTAGGCTCTTCTCAGAGCAGCACAGTGGGAGGACAGGAGCCTGTGACCAGAAGTTAGAGCAGTGGAACATTGGAAGCCCATCCCGGTGCAAGGGGAAAACCTTTGCCCTGAGTGGTCAAATGCTCTAACAGATTGCCTGTAGAGGTTGTGAAATCTTCACCCAAGGAGACTAGCCACCTTCAACTAGCCACTGCTTTCAGCATTTGGGTCTGAATAGACTTACACTGAGTAGGGTGTTGGTGTGTTTTCCAGTGGTGTCTTCCAACTGCTTCTGTCTAAGGTAGTCATTGAATGCATGTGGACTGATGCCAGTAAGAGAGATTTCTCTCTCTTCATTCATATTTTTGAAGTGACAGGTACAGGTCAATGGAGTTTTGTTTTGCAGGGAAATGCATAGAAAATGAAGCAACTAAAACGAAAGAAGAAATGTGTTGTGAATTTTCATTTGTATAGTGTGTTGCTTGAGTCTTGGAAGTGCATGGACCGTATTATATGTATTTCACTTTCTCTATGTCATCTTGATATTTCATTTGATAACTTCTCTCATAAGAACATCATAGTAATTGCATTCATCAATTGTTTGCCTACACCAATTGTGTTCCAGCTGAAACCTAGACTTTTTGCTTCTCTTTTATTTTTTCCTGTAATTTCTCATTCCCAGGCTAATCGTGATGATGATGATGATGATGTGTATTCCTTCTGCTGAGAGAAGTTTATTAGTAATTTTGCAGTCTCATCTTCAATGGAGAGGTGAAGTCATTTTATTGAAGCAACAACATAGTTACTATAAATTGTATACTGAGTGCTTTGATTAAAAGCTTAGCAGTTTCCTACTTGAATTGAAGTATCTTGGTGCTTTCTCACTATGTTACTAACCAGAAAATTTACCAGAAAATGGAGATTTCCCCCACTGACAATCCAGTATTTGAAATCTTAAAGGAGAAATGTTTGCATGCAAGCTAGTGACTAGTTACAGGATCATCTTTGTTCTCTCAGGCTTTGTTCTCTGGAGAGGAAAAGCACCAAGACAAAACCACTGTGCAATGTATGCTCAGATCTAAAGTCAGACTTCAGATAGCTTGGCTATTGTACATTGATAATTAATCTGTTTCTAGCCTTTCTTGGTTTTCTCTCTTGTAATGCTTTCTCCCCCCTCCCCCGCCAAGTTATGGATTTTGAGTATTAAATAATATTATTCAGAAATAAATGGTAGCTATACAGACGTTATAGTCTCACTATGGGATTAAATACACAGGCAGTTCTGGGTGAAGTTGTATAAATCATAACAGTGTGCTCCATCAACTTCCATTTTTATACCCATAAGATGAGGCATTAAGAACAGTTTTTACCTTGTAAAATGAAGAAAGAGAAACAGTAAGAATTTATTGCAGCCCATAAACAAAATGAAAGAAAGGGAATAGAATTTAAGGAATAATGTGCTAACTCAAAACAATCCAGAGATTAATAATATGTATATATGGTATATATATATATAAACTGATTCAGTGTAATAAATAACATGGAAAGAATATTTTAAATCATAGGATCTAGTTTGGTTTCCACACTGTTTGTTTTATGTAATATCAACCAGGCCTTATAGGAAACTATAGAGCATAATTTTACACTGCACTCCTTTAAACTGTGTGTGTATATTTAAAGATGGTGAAATAATAATGCACCAAATGTTTCCCATGTTGCCAAGTGTTATAGCAACCTTTCTTTTTGCCTAGAGATCCTGCTAGAGCTGGGTCTTTTGCTGTCTTTGAACTTCTTAATAGGCATGGTCTGCAGTATTTGATTTCTCTTCTTGACTCTTAAGTTTTAGTGTGTCACGTTAATATTTTAGATTACTGAATGGAATTAGGATTCAGTGCAAAAATTTGTTATTGACTTGTTGTAAGTTAGGTCAGGTGTCTCCTGCAGTATGCTTTTGAAGCATTTTTTATAGTAAAACTGAATATAAATTTTAAAAATATTTTCAATAAACACCTTACTAAAGCTTTTGCCAGTGAGGCTTTCATAAGCACGAAAACTATACCATCCTGTTATATATAAGTCTGAGTTATATATAACTCCTGTTAATTCCTGTTATATATAATCCTCTTATATATAACTGTGTATGGTAAGGAAATACAGTAATGCCAATTTATGTGGTCAGAATCTTAAGTCCAAGGAGGTCCAAATTTGGATGGATTTGTAACAAATTGTTTGGAAGTGTTGCCATTTTTATGTACTGACCTATGGCTCGTCAACAAAGCTGTGTTATAAAGCATCTTTCCAGAACCAAGCAGAGCAGAATAGGGGAAGCTATTTAAAATTAGGTCCTATATATCCACTTTTTGTAGCAATCCCACAAATACTGGTAGTAGTTCTCTAGATTACACTCTCTTTCCTTTTTCAGAATAAATGATATAAAAATCTTGGTTAGGATAACGTTGGAAATATTTTGATGTTGGTTACCAAATGCATCATAAAAGTCATCTTTAATACCTGGCCATATTTCTGTTAGTATGAAACTTGGCACAAATGCTGGTGCCAGACCTTCAACCTTGTGTCAGCTTAAGAGTCTGGCAGAGATTTGCCAGATGCTTTTCCAGCCGTTCACCTGGAACACTGAAGGTAATAGAAAGTCCATTTGGTCTTTTGAAATATAAATCCCATTCTCTGTATCTCAGTATGGATTCCCAGTATTGAATGCTGTTGTCATCTGTAGAGGTTTTGAATACAAATGCTTTTTCAGAATCATGAACAGTTGAAAAATGGAAGAGAGATCTGTTTCATTTCACTTCTAAAGCTAACTGAGAAGTTTAACCAAAATAATGTATATATTTAGCTCCACTTAGCGTGTTTAAAATCTTCTCTAAGCTATATTGCTATGGTAGGCCTAAAAGGAAAAGCTTAAAGATCAGTGACCCCAAAAAAATAATCACCCTAAAGTGGTTAATAAATGCCAATATCTGTTTTCAAGCTGGAGAAAACAATAAGCTACACTACATTAGCTTAACATATTTGCATCGTGTATGTTTCTAATGCAAAAATGGATAAAAAGTATAAGGTCCACTGTAAAATATAATGCTTATTAAATCTAATTTTCCCAAGTTCCTTACTAGGTGTTAGAGAAGCAGTTATGTGTGAAATGCAAAAATCTATACTAAAATGTGAGTTGTTGCCAGAACAACTGCTCCAGTGTGGGTTCCTTCCACAAGGTGCAGTCCTTCAGGAACAGGCTGCTGCTGTGTTGATCCCTAATGGGGTCAAAAGTCCTGCCAGGAAACCTGCTCCTATGTGTGCTCCTGCCTTCACAGGGCCACAGGTCCTGTCAGGAGCCTGCTCCAGTCTGGTCTTCCCAAAGGGTGACTCCTTCGAGCATCCACCTGCTCTGCTGGGAGATCCAGTGTGGGCTGCAGGTGGATCTCTGCTTTGCCAAAGGGTCAAGCACAGACTACAGGGGCACAGCTGCCTCACCATGGGCTGCACCATGGGCTGCAGGGGAATCACTGCTCCAGCACCTGGAGCACCTCCTCCTGCCACTCACTGACCTTGGTGTCTGCAGAGTTACTGTTCTCTCATATTTTCACTCGTCTCTTCTGGCTGCTGTCGTTTTTCCCCCCTTTTAAGTCTGTTATCCCAGAGGTGTTACTGCTGTCATTGTGAGCCCCCACACTCCCTAAACCTCATCACACAAACCCAACACAAATAGTTATGTCAGTGTATTCTGTACATGTTTTAAAATGTATGAAATGTTCTGGAGATCATGCTTTTTTCCCTTCTTTTCTCAGCCTGTCTCATGTGATTTAGGGTTGATATGGCATTCCTCATCTCAGCCTGTAAAGAATCTGTGAAGCAGTGCCATTGGACATCTTAACAAGTGCCATGGAGGCCTGGCACATCCTCTGCAGAGTCTGGAGTTTGCAGACTTGTTGCCCCTGCAGCAAACAGGCAGAAATCAAGCACTACAGATGTTGGGGGAAGCAGAAGTCTTTTCCAGCAACACTGAAAGGTCTCTGACATGCAATAAAGTACTGCTGTGGACATCCAAAAGGTAATGATCATCATCATTGTGTATTTATATTGCACTTTTAAAGCTTGAATTCCTAAAGAGGCAAAGCATATGTAATTATTCTTTTGGCCTCTCTGTACTGTGGCATTCACATTCTCTGAAAAAATTCCTTTGCCCGGGATTTTTCTCCTGGGAAGCTGAGAAGCCTCAGAGAAAAGGAAAGCAATCTTTATCTCATTTGTTTCTCCTGTGTTGTGCTCATGTGTGGAATGTGTGTGGAGATTGTTTACCCACAGGTGATTGTTTCATTGGATTCTGGTGTGAGTTGTTTTGATGCATTAGCCAATTGATGCCAAGCTGTGTCAAGACTCTGGAAAGAGTCACAAGTTTTCATTATTATCTCTTTAGCATTTAGTAAGTATCCTTTCTGTATTCTTTAGTATAATATAGTATAGTATAGTATCGTATTCTTTAATATAATATAGTATTATAAAGTAATACATTAGCCTTCTGAGAACATGGAGTCAGATTCAACATTCCTGCCTTGGTTGGGCATTCCCAGCAAAGACAATACTGTACATCTTTCCTTCCAGCTATCCATCAAAACTTTTGAATCCTAAAACTAATTCCAAAGAATATGGACAGGGAGTTGAGATTTTAAAAGTAATGATTTTTGAGAAGTTTTGTGAAAGTTGGTGTTTGGATAGCTAATATCTATGTCACTGAGGAAAAGACAAAACAACTTATATGAGTCAGTACATGTGGAGCCAGTGCATGTACTGAAACAGCTGGTGGGTCACCATGTGTGTGGTACCAGCCAGCTATTTCACCTTTTGTCCAGATGGAAAGCTGGGATAAAAGCAGGAGCTACGGCAGCAACCTCTGTGAAGGATGTAGCCTGTAACCTGTTAGGAGAAAAGGGTTCATTACCTTTGTCGTTCATGAAAAAATATTTATTTTGTCTAATTCTTGTCGTATTTCAAAGTAAAATATTTATGATCACAGTTGAAAATATTGATAGAAACAGACTAGTAAATTTATTCCTCGCTTTTTAATTAATTTTAACTAATATATTTTATTGATACATACATTTTTCTTGCAAAAATTTTTTTAAAAATGCAATCCTTACAATGGGATTGTGTCTGTTTCAGCTAAGTACTTTTAATAAAATAGAGAGACAGTTTACTTCTGGAAAAATTAGATTTTTTTTTTCTAATCATTGCAAAAAATGAAACTTACTTCAAACATGACTGCAATTCTCTCTCTGTTTTGTGTAAGGATTATTTTATTTTAACTGAAACTTTTAAAATCGATGTGTACATGATTTGGTTCTGTCACTCACAATGCTGTAAACCACATTATGCTATGGTCTAGATCTTTGGTAGATGTACGGTACAAATTTAGGTTTACAAGTTTGCAGAATATATTGGTCTAGAATGAAATATGGAAATATGGAAAGTTAGTGCAATTTGTTGATAAATTGTGTTACTATTAAAAAAATGGAAGAAAAAGTCAAGATGTTCTGATGTTGTTATTCAAGTGATTAAGTAATTTACACTGCAGAGATCCATTTCCAAACTTAAGCCCTCAAACAAATCCATTGTTTTGCAACACTGGAAGAGTACGTACAGCTCCTGGCTTTGTTCTATTTTGATGAAATGTATCATTGATAAAAGAGAGTTCAAGCTTCCCTAAACCAATTAAAATGTTCTTGCCTCAGGTGGTAAATAAAAGCACATGATAGAACTAAAGCAGACTGGGAGAGTGGTAATCAGTACAGTAGTTCGGTATTGAACAATATTGAACACTGTAACAATAACACATAATAAATCATTTTGAAAGGTACATTGGATATATTTTTTTCAAGGACAAATAAAGTATACTCACAAGGATCAAAAGGACACTTTAGTTATTTTTATGCTTTATTTTAGAAATTATTGACAGTTTCTTTTAAAAGTAGCTTTAGCTCGCTTGACTGCAAAATGTTTATGAGAATACTTTTGGATATTGGTCAGTTAGATGTAAATATGTTTTATTGAAAGCTTTTTTCTTGATAAGATCATGTGGCTGTAATATTCCATTTTTAAGAACACTGTCCTGATTTTTATACATTAAATATCTTGATCTCATATATGTGAAATGCGTTCAACCCAGTTATATCATTCAAGCCAATGTGTTGTTGCATCTTTACCTTTATAGAACCGATTCACTAAAAGAAAGGCTTATCTATTATGGGAAAAATTTTTGTCCATTCATAAGAATGTCACTGTGGAAGTAAAAGCAATGCTATACAGTGTTTCTATGTATAAAGAAGCTAGAATGGGATAAAACTCTCCTACTGGAATATTTTCCTTTGGTCTAAAGGAATTTGACTGCTCTTTAGTATCAAAAGTTTACTGTAAAATGACAGGCTGTCCAGATCAAAATACAACTGGGATGCTGAGGGTAAATTCTGCAGGATGCCAGATTAGCTAAAAGCATGTTGAAGTTGACACAGAGTTTCTTTACTGTGTCAGTATAGCCAGAGATTTTGAGAGAAGTGTCTGGTTTGGGTTAAGCTCTCAGTGTGCAGCTTCCTCATCAAAAGGCAACACAGATGCTGGAAATAGAAGTGCAAGTGAGTTTAATTAGCTTTTCCTACTGCATATCAAAGCTAAGACCAAATTTTCTCTCCTTCTCAAAGGACAGTCAAGGTCAAGGACAGTAAATAACCTGGAAATGGGGAGTTTGCAGATGTTCTTGGTGTAGCACTTTAGTGTTTGGGATACCTGCTGCCAGTATGCATTAGTTAACCTCTCAAGATAAATATTTGCCTTCACAGAAAGAAAAGAGCAGCAACAAATGTATAATATATATCATCTGTGGCTTTAAAATGTGCAAGATAATACCCTCATTTATTTTCTTTCCTCTTTGGCTTTTTTTCTCAGTGTCACTTCTGGGAAATCTAAAAAGGGACAAAAGTTTTGGTATTCTGTGCATTTTATTAATAACTGTAGAAGACAAGCCTTGTCCCAGAGAGTTTATCAGAAAATTGCTACATCATGCAAAATATGGCAAAAAACAACCAATGTGATAGACCCAAAAACCAGTAAAGTGAGAAAAATTTTGCTTGAAGCTAAAATGCTTAAATCTATTAAATTATACCTGTATTTTAGCGTAAGCCATGTTGCCTTGTGTATTTTTTTCTTTTTACATCTCGTTTTATCTATAGACAATATAGAAGGTGATCAAGTGGTAAAATAGAATGCCCAAATGATAGAAATTAGAGGTCTTGTTTCATCATTGTTATTCTCCAGTGCTCTGGTCTCATTCTAAAGGAACTGCATGCCATCAAAGCCATTACTGCCTTTTTGTGTCTATTTCAAATCATTAAGATCACTAAGAGATTTCTTGTATTGGTTCCATATTTTTTCAGACTTTAAACAGCTTCGTTCTAGATCATCCTGGAAAACTGTTCTTTATATCATTCAGATATTTATGCCCATTCTTTGTAACTTCATGCAAAGTTTGATTTCTTAGACCACAACTAGTGGCCACCAAGCACATGCACAGTGTTTTCCCGTGGGTCCTCTCCAATGAAGTATAAGGAAAAGATGGTGCTGTGTTCAGAGCAGTTACACAAATGTGCAGTCCTGAAAAGACATAAAACTTACATGAGATGTATATTACTGTGCCATATTTAATGTATATTTCTTTCAGTAGCACTCTCAGCTTCTCTGTTGCCACTGTTCACTTCAAGCCATTTGCTCTGACATGTGCCTCCCCACTGCTATGCCAATGGGTCCAGTAGTGGGTTCCCACTGGTAAGCCAAGTCAGGAAACTAATAAAGGCTGCAGTTTTAATTTTTTTAGGTTATTTTTAGGATCTATCTCTATAGCACTAGCAGGTAATTTGCTATTTCAAATGCAGTTCAGCTCTTTCTTGAACCGTTTTGCACAAAGTGGTTCTTTCAGCTCATTCCATTTTGTTTACTAAAAACTGGAAAGACAAACAACACAAATCTTAAAGATCCGCAACTAAAGTGCCAAATACAGGTACATATTAAAAATATTTAATAATTGTGATTTCTTTCTGTGCTTTGCAGTATAGCTATTTTTTAAGGGTGATGATCTTAATTGTGCTGTGTTTTCCATTTTTCTTTGTTCCTAGTAATGCTCTCAGAAGACTGAAGAAATATTGCTGCTCCTACTGTAATATATACTCTTGAGAAAACACCAAAAAGGCATGCTTTTAAGCACTCCAGGCAATAATTGATCATTGATGCAACTATTTCGGCCATCCCACATGCTCACTGATTTTGCATCAAAAGGTAGAAAACAGAAAGTCAATTGCAAAGTGGTGTTAAAAACACACCCTAGTGAGTGAACTCTGAGAAGATCTTAAACACCTAACCAGAGCTCACTCCCTCCAGAGCTCATTGCTTCTCAGAGAGCCATCCTTTGTTGCTAAGCTTTAGATTCTTCCTCTTTGATCATGCTCTGCAATTGTTTCATTATTTTGTTGTACATAGAATCATAGGATAGTTTGGGTTGGAAGTGATTGTTAAGAGGCATCTAGTCCACCTCCCCTTCAATGTGAAGGGACATCTTCAACTAAATAATTTTGCTCAGAACTCTGTCCAACCAGACCTTGGATGTTGCCAGGGATAGGGCATCTACCACCTCTCTGCTCATCATATTGCAGCATTTCTCCACCTTCATTGTGAAAAGTTTAATCTTTGTATGTAGTCTGCATCTACCCCCTTTTAGTTTAAAACCATTACCTCATGTCCAATTGCAAGGGCCTTATTCAAATGTTTTTCTCCATTTTTTAGTAAGTCCCCCTTTTGATACTGGAAGACTGCTCTAAGGTCTCCCCTAGAGTCTTCTTTTCTCCAGGATGAATAATCCCAGCTTTCTTAGTCTGTCTTTATAGCTGACCTGTTCCAGCCCTCTGATCATTTCTGTGGCCCTACTTTGGACCTGCTTCAGCAGATCCATGTCCTTTCTGTGCTGGGCGCCCCAGAGCTGGATGTAGCACTCTGGGTGGGGTCTCACCAGATTGGAGTAGAGAGGCTGAATCACCTTCCTTAACCTTCTATCTGCAGTGCCTGTGACACAGCCCAAGATACAATTGGCTTTCTGCACTGCAGGGGCACACTGCCAGGTTATGTCCAGCCTCTCATCCACCAGCACCCCCAAATCCTTTTTGCCAAGGCTGCTCTCAATTCTTTCATCTCCCAGCCTGTATCGAGATTGGAGGTTGTCCTAGCCCAAGTGCAGCACCTTGTACTTCATTGTGGTGAACTTCATGAAGTTTGCACAGACCCACTTCCTGAGCTTGTCTGGGTCCCTCTGGATGGCATCCTGTCCTTCAGATGTGTCAGCTGCACCACACGGCTTGATGTCACCTGCAAATTTTTTGAGGGTGCACTTGATCCCACTGTCTTTGTCATCGACAAAGATACTATACACAACTTGTTCACTTGATTCATGTGTTTTACAGAGCAGGATGCCCTTCTGTTTTGCAGAACTTGATATGCCCAAGTTCTGAGATGGGAACACTACTATCTTCTTGTTTCCAGTCTCTTTTAGTATTTGTCAAATCTGTAGCAGTTTTAGAGCTGCTGAGTCCCTTTGTGGGTTTGACTTCTGAAAAAATATATTTCCAATTTGACATATCTAAAACTTTCTTATGCTTAATGAAGAATAGAAAATTACCATGAAGTTTCACATAGGAATCCCTTTGCAATCATCTTTACAGATACCTATATTTAAAAGCAGTCCAGATGTCTCTTTGCATGTTCTTCACTGCATTATGTGATTTTTATGCAGCTGACATCTTCACTCCCCTTTTTACTCCCCATTCTGATGCTGTTTTTGGTTTTGCTCTGACTAGACCCACTTATCTCCTTCTGCCTGGACTGCTTATTTGGCATGTAAGTGAAGATGATGTGAAAGTACTGGAAACAACATTCCTATATCTTTTTTGTGGACTTGGGCAATTGGTCAATGAGATATTTCTTCTAGGAAAAGTTGTGTGAAGGAGTTAGGTATCTTGCTATCATCCTCTTTATTTACAAAGAGTGCTCAAAATGACAGGAATTATAAGCCTCTTTCAGGTAGCACTTGTCATAACTCTTGCAGGGCTTTTTTTAGGGCTATAATCCCAGTTCTGTTCTGTGCATATTGTTGATTTATTGATTCTTTCTCTTCATGTCTTTGAATTGTACAAAATGGTGTACTGCAAAAATCCCTCCGCCTGCATAATTGATGTGCCTTTGTTTGGCTGTCGTACATCCTTGATTCAGCTATTGCTTCCCATTATGGTGTTCCATGGAGGAGTTCAATGGCATATTACAACTCACCTTTTCTGCCTACTAAGGAAGCACTCAATTTGCCAGAGAGCAGTCCCTCCTAGAATGGACAATGATCTAAGTACATAGCACAGTGAGGTTCATTGTTGGTGTGATGGGTTTGAATGTTTTAGAGTAAGCTAATTTTGATTGAAGTATCTGATACAAAATTGATAGAGTGCTATGGTGGGAGAAAATAGGAAATAATGGAAAAATTATGTAAAATTAGTAGAATAATGTAGCTTTTGTTTTTAAGTAAAAGTTAAGGAGAATAAATGAAAGGAAGGGTCCTGTGCCTCTTGAAGATCACAGTGGATATTAGTCCAGGCCTACTAAATGGAGAGACTGAGACACTTGGGGGTAAGTGACCTGAAAAACTGTTACAGATGTAAGTTTGTAAGCAGGGCATCAAGTTCCTTGTATCTTCATTCAGCTGAGATGGAAATAGGTGAAAAATCAAGTTTATATAATTACTCAGCTAATAAATTAATTACTATATCATGCCAATTCCAGACTTTCTAATACAAACCAATTTTTGTTTGAGTGTTTTGAGGCCACTTGCCTCTGCCATCACCTCTTTTAATTTTGCCATTGCTGTTTAGTTATTAATTGTGTTTTCCAACAATTTGCCAGGAAAGTGTCCTCAAATGTTATTTCATGGTGGAGTCTTTGTCCCTCAAGTCATACTTAGCTGAGAGAAATATCCTGAATAGCCTTCTTCTTGGATAGAACCTGAAGTCCCTGCATTTTATTACAATGCTTTCATTCTGAGATTTTTCTACCTCCTTTTTTTTTTTTTAGAGCAGTGTTATTTATGAGGTGGAGGGGAATGAGAAGAAAATTATTAAATATTATTAGGATGTTTCCTTCATCCACTTTTAGTTTCGCACTCAACAAACCAAAGTAACAATAGGAGTATCCCCCTGGCTTTAGTCAGTGATTTTGGATCTAAAGAAACAGACACTGACATATGCACAGCTCTTTTATTCCTCTGCAGAAAACTATGATAATGAACTTAGTTCTGGACTCAAGTATTGTATACAAGCTCAAGATGTGCAATAGCTTGAACAAAAACAGTGACAGCAAAAAACAACTAGAAAAAAATGGGAAAAACATGGCTATGCCTTGCCCAAATTAACAGAAATTGACTTTTTTCTTTTTTTCTCTCTTTACCAGGAATGTCAGGAGTATGGAATACCTTGAGATTTTAAGAACAAAGAAAATTAATGTGATCATTGCGTATGTTTGGTAACAACAGTAACACAGAACTATGCTGTTTTCAATTAACAGTGGAGCAGTATTGAAATATATTTCATTAATACACAGGTAGAAGGACTTTACCACTAATCAGAATGAATTGCTGCATTCAACAAAGAGCTGCTACAGGTCTTTAAATTACTTTTGCCTTGCTGCATGGATACAGCCGAACATAGTTTAATACATTTTTTACATGATGTAATTTTGTCTAGCTCATACAATGTCAGGGTAATAATAATGATATTCTAATATTAATGCAAGCACAAGATATACATATTGATGAATAATGGTCATATGTTTTTGGATCTCCTTGCCAAGTCATATTAAAATGACAAATAATTGCCATTGCTTCAGAGAAATGGTACAGGCTCTGTAGTCAAAAAGCACATTAGGGACCCACAGCGTCCATTTGTTATCCTTTGTCAGGAAAACATGGTTCTTTAATGAAAGTGAATGAAAGGACACTGATTGAGGACAGTGACACTAAACCTCTTTCTCAATAGGAGCCATGACATGAGTATTAATAAGCGGATTTAAAGGTTAAGACTCAGCTTTGAAACTCTGAAAGCACAGTAGAATCTGAAATAACTCACCTCTTATAATATGGGGAAAATCACAGTGTAAAATGCATTGTATAAGCCTTCTGGCCACAGGAGGATAGAGCGAGTGGAAATTGGTTCCCAGACAATTCAGGCAAATGCCATTTAAAATCTTAACCCAAATATATTTTTGTTAAAGTTTTGCTTTTAATTTTGTCTTGATAAATGATTCTTTTCCTTTTCATTATCCCCTCCCTCTTTGCTCCCAGTACTATAAAAATGCTAACAAAATCAACCTGGGCATTTCCTGAGCATTGGTGAGAGCAGCTGAGAAAGCAAGGGCACAGAGACACAGCCCAAGTATGAAACAGTCACCTAGAGCAATGCATTTAGTAAGAATTCAACATGTATGTTACTTGGAGAGAATGAAGAAATATCCATATAAAAAATAGATTTTTGAATGCATAATACATTACAGTGATCACTTATTAATTACTGAGAACCCAGAGGAGCCAGTCAGGGTCACAGACATCTGAAACAGGCAGTCCCTGATCTTGCTGAGCTCTGTAGGTGTGTGTGGTGTCACTCTGGAGTTGGTGGTGCATGTAAGGGAGCAATACAGATGTGTGTGTCTCTGCTGGATAATGGCTGGAGCTGCTGTATCTGTATTGATCAGGTTTTTCCTCTGAAACTCTCTGTGATCTGCACAAACTCTGTATGATCACAATCTCTGACCACCTTTGTAGGTCTATGTTCTTTTCACAGTCCCACTTTTCTATGGACAGAAAATATCTTCTGTATATAACTCAGGAATTAAATGGGTTTAGTGTTAGAGGAAAAATGCCCCATAATACTAAAATACAAGGTTTTCCATGCCAGTAATAAAGCTGGGCAAGAGGTGCCAAGGTTAGAGGTATTTGAATGCAGAGACTGGTTCTGTACATCACAGAGATGAAGTGAGCTGAGATACTTACAATTAGATTTCAGAATATTAAAATTCTGAAATTTGAATATTCTGAAAGGTTAGATGACTCTAACTGAATGTCTCACTTCTAAAGATCTGACAAAATGGCAAACCATGGCACACACTGAAGAAATGCATTCAAATTCAGATTTAAATGTATTTAAGAGTTTGCAGTAAAACCGCATGAGTATTTTTAGGTGAAGCTAATAATATTGTCCGCCAAATCTACACCAGAAAATTAAGAGGGCCTGGGACTATTTTCTGATGAAGAAGCCAACAGCATGGCATAACCCGTGCCCATATTATTAATTGCCTTTCATCTTCAAAGATGTTGCCTCCATGCACGCTGCTGATTGAGACTCTTTGCCAGCTTGTGGTAAATCCTGAGTGGTGCTTGGGCTGAGACAGCTAGTTGAAACAGGGGGAAATTACACCATGGACTTTTCTAATAATTGCATGATGGAGGAGTTTTATTGTTCACTGGTGCTGTTTTGTTTAATGGCGTGTCTGTAGGGAACAGTCTTATTTCTTCGGTAAACAATCATTGAATCAATACAAATTAATGTTTGATATTCATTGTGGGGGAACAGCAGAGATTTTAACGATGGAATGGCTACAGAAAAGAATCAAAAGGAGATTGTAATTTTTTTTTTATTAACTATAAAGAAAACTTGAAAGTAATGTGCATTGGTCTGGTCAATGGAGAGCAGTAGGAACATTTTCTATCAAGATGGGGTTCACAATCTTTGAAAATAACAGAGGAAAAAAGGAATACAAGTGTGTTGGTGAAGTGATGGAAATTTTCAGCTCATTTCTTGCTCTTCTCCTGCTCTGCATGTATCTTGTACCTCACCAATAATTCCTTCCTGTGTGTAGCCATCCAAACCTGTTCAAGCCAACCCAGTATCTCTCATATATGACCCACATCCAAAAAGTGTCCCTGGTCTGGCATTTCTCTGGCATACTCAATTTCCATTTAATTTTGGGCACCCTAACTGGAAAGCCACAAGAGAATCAGTGTGAAATCTTAGGGCCACGGGAGTATCATGCAGACACCACAGGGGACTCAGATCATGCGCTGTGCAATTTAGACGCAGATGGTGCTCACAGAAAAGGACTTCATGTCCCAGGCAGTGTGGGAAGGAGGGATTTGCCATCATTTGTGGCTGTGACCTCTGCTGTTGCCTGTAGAAGGTGCTTTAAGCAATGCAGACACAGTCTTAGCTGGCCAAAGGATGGCTGAAGCTGGTTGGATGCAGGACTGTGAAAAGTAAACAGGATATATCAGGTGAAATGTTTCTAAGAGAGAAGGAAACATGAATGTCATTTTATGAGGCCTTAGTGAGATCTCATAAGGAGAACTGATCAAATTCTACTCACTTATATGCAATAAAGCTGAGATCAAGTTGAAACGATCACAAAGAAAAGTTTCCTGGATAATCAAGGAGATAGAGATTACAGCAGGGTTCTATTAGTCTTGCAAAAAGTAAGCTGGAAGAGGATGTGATTGCTTTAATCACATCAGGAAGAAGGACAAAAGGAATTGAGAATTGCTTAAACTCAAGGGCATTGTTGACTCGAATGAGCACAGCTGAGCAAACATGAATAAATAAATTTAAGCTAAAATATAAAGAAATATTACAACCTTTAAGAGAGGGAACTTGTGAAAATACTGTGTGTGTGTGTGTTGTGGTTTAACCCTAGCAGCTAAGCCCCACGCAGAGACTTTCTTGCCCACTAGTGAGGATGGAGAGAGAATCAGAAGAGTAAAAGCAGGAAAACTCATGGGTTGAGGTAAAGACAGTTTAATAGGGAAAGCAACAGCTTTGCATGCAAGCAAAACAGAACAAGGATTTAATTTGCTTCTTCCCAAGGGCAGGCAAGTGTTCAGCCATCCCCAGGAAAGCAGGGAAGACAAACACCATCACTCCAAATATCTTCCCATTCCTCCTTCTTCCCTGCCTTCTGTATACTGAGCATGACACCATGTGGTCTGGAATACCCCTTTGGTCACTTTGGGTCACCTGTCCCATCTGTGTCTCCTCCCAGGCACTCCCAGCTCCATTGCCTTTGTGTCAGTACCAAAAGCAGAAAAGGCCTTGGCTCTGTGTAAGCTCTGCTCAGCAACTAAAACATCTCTATATTATCAACCCTGTGTTCAGCACAAGTCCAAAACACAGCCCCATACCAACCACTGTGAAGAAAGTTAACTGTACCTCAGCCAAAACCAGCACAGTGGGCTGTGGACACAAGACACTTAGATTTTCAGGTGGAGCCTGATGCATGTAGGAAAGGAATTATGTGACTGATGGTCCAGAGATCACTGCAGGACTATTTATTTTATGTATCCCAAAAACTGTAGAAATATTGTTCATAGAAAGCATTCCAGTATTATAGTTTCTTAGTTGCTCTTCTAACATGTAAGAATTGAAGTAATTTTCATTCTTGAAATTATTGATTATATTTACATTGAACAAAATACCTATGTGATTTCCATGTCTAGCTGCATGAAGTAGATGATAAACTTCAGATACCTGTACCTTAACTGAGAAATTAGATGCACACACTCAGAAATGCTTCGCTAATGTATGTATGCATTGCAGAAATGTTTTACACAATTTGAATTTTGCAAATTATACCATTTTTTTCCCAAATTTGAACTTTTGAAAATTTAGGCCTTCATATGTGGGTTGTTTGAATGTAGTATCTGCTGCTTGAAGTTTTTTAAGGTTATTCTTTTGTTTTGCTTCATTTCTGATCTGCAGTGAGGCTTGTTCTGGCAATGACAGGAGGGACAAATTGTTCATAGATCTTGTGTGCCATTCCTGATACAGTATATTTTCAGTACTGTAGTTCTCATGTGTGGTGTTAGAAGTAGTTGAATGAAGAGACAGAACGTCAATATCTTGGTAAATAATAGACTTATTTTTCTTGCTGATAGTCTGATCTTTCTGGAGCTCCCTCCCAGAGTCCCAGGCCCTAATCAGACAGGTCTCCACAATCCAGTAATGGAATTTTGTTGTGACTAGCTATATTTTTAATTTTGAAGAAATTTAAGGAATCAAAGTGGAGGATCTGGTGCTGGTTATATTGCATTGAAATTCACAGCAAAACACTTTTAATATTTTCTTATACTCTAATAGTGTATACTTTTACAATTTTCTTTAAGAAACAAAAGTTATCTTTACAGCTGCAAGATAAACTCATTCAATAGTGAATTCAATTCAGTTTTCAAATAGACAATAGCAGAATCCACACGCATTCACAATACTGGTTTTATATCAGTTTTATATGTACAGTAATAATACACATGCAAAATGTCTATTTAAATGTGTTCTGAAATCCAATGTAGGAAAAAGTGTCAAAAAATACTGTCATTGAAAAGAATTAGATAGAAATGCATCCATGATTCCCTTTTCATACTGGAGGTATAAAGAACATTCTTTTCCCTAGTTAGGCAGGCAGTGTTTAACAACACCAATAGTTCCCCTTTGTCCTTATGGCACTCCATGTAGTCAGTGCCTGCTATTATATTCATCCTAAATAGCAGCCTCACTTGTCATAGTTCTGTTCAGACATTTATTATTCACAGCTTATCAGAGTGGGAGTTGAAGACAGATTGCTGTCTTTACATTTTTCCTGGAGGTTAAGCAAAAAATACTTCCTAGTGTAACAAAGAGTCCCACTACAGGAGATGCCATCACCTTCTAAGGCGTGGGTCCTGCAACCAGAAGCCCTTGGTGCTTCATTGCAGCTTGGGAAGTGCTCTGGCAGCTGGAGAGGCAGGTAGCAGCATATGCATATACATGCTCTATCACTTTGGAGGTCATGTCTCATAGTGACTGTACAATTTTGTTGCCTCAGAAATGCAGAAATAAATAAAGCTATGGGCAGGGGCTGTCCTTGACTAAACACTGCTGGCTTCCATTGAATTTTGTGGATGGGCTGTGGTTTGGCTCCAGGAAATCATCTTTAAGAACTTTATAACAAATTAATAATGTGTCTTCAGCAGAACTGTGTTACTCCTGCAGCAGAGAGCTAATGAACCTTTCTGTGTGATTAGAGGTGGAAAGTTTCTGTTTGTAAATAACAAATAATCAATATTTCCAAAAACTATTTTCCCAATGTTATTTTACTGTCTTAATTTTTGCACTAACTGGACAGTCTGGTTAAAAATGCATATCAAGGCATTTTTTAACAAAAAAATTACAAATAATCAAAATCAAGACTCAATAAGTTTAAATAAAAATATTGATATTTTTCTTATCAGATTAATCACATAATTTTTTTAAATGCAATTTTATTACAGCTTTGTTTACTGGAGAAACATGGTTCAACAGCTCCCAAGTACTGCTCAGCTTCTCAGAGATATTGAAGTGTCCAAATGGGCTTTGAAATGTTGGAAATATGTGCCTTTGTTTAAACATCAAAAGAACTGAACAGACAATTTTGCCTATGTTTACCTCTGTCTGCTTTAATCCTGCTGTGCCTGAAATGAGACTACTTACACAGGTAAGGTAAAGCCTGTACCTAGATTATATTCCTGCCTGCATCAGGATCAGAATCTAGAAGTTCTACATGAAGTCAAATGCTTTCCATCTCTGATCTTGTTCCTACCTAAGATATGTTTTTACCTTTGGTTTCAGGAGGAGTAAAAGAATCAAATGCAAATATTTAACACTGCTTTGAAATAATTTTCAAGGCAGTGTAGAAATGTAGAAAGTGTAGAAACTTTTTACAAAAAGCATTAATTCAATTTCATAACTGCAACAACCACAGCGGGTTTTTGTGTGGATTTTGAGTGGATGGAGAAGTCAACAACCATCTCGGCTTGGCAATGAAAAGAGAATCCCTTGAAGCTGTCTATAGAACTTGTTCCTTGCACAGCCTTTACTCCAAGTTGGAGGATGCTCTGAATGGGAAGATAATGAAGGTGCCGGCTAGGCTAGATGGAGATGAATAATTAAAGAAGCTTGTAAATTATGCTGCCATCAATTGCTGGAGGATATGATCCTGCTGCAAAAGAGCTGGCTCTCATATGTCTGAGGCATTTTTCAGAAGATATTAAGAATGAATATTAGATGCATAATTACTTTTCTTGAAGGTGTATTAGTACATTAGAGGTAGAATATTCAATAATTTCTATTATTCCACATTACCTATACTTTGAGCAATTGTATCGCTGCTGGTATTTCTGCATCTCTAGTCGATATTTTTCTAGAATAAATGTATTTTAGAAAATGGAAGATTATTGTTCTCTACATGCAGCATGCTTTTTGTTTCTTTTTTCTCTATATTTTATTCCCTTTACGTATTTTCTTTCCCCCTTTAATTTAATGGGAACCATACACAGAAGGCAGGCAGATAAATGTACTGAAACCTTGTTAGCATTTAATCTCTTTTTAGATAAATGCAAATATTGCTGTCAATGATACTGGAGCCCTGTCCAGCAGTCATCTGAGGAACTTACTATCCATTTTTCACAATGTGTTCAGTATTATCAGTTGCTGAAGATTGTGATCCAGAATATTCATTCCTGATGAAAACAATAGAATTAGGCCACAGGGCTTCAGAAAATTGCTTTCATATTCAAGCAGTGCTACACACATACAGACACCTTGTTGATGATTTTCCTGCCCTGAAGAAAATATATTGCTGCTGCCACAAACCTGTCTTTTGGCACTTTGTCACTTACAAGTGATGAAAAAATTGCAACAAAGAGACTTCTTTTTAATCTCGTAGGTCATCGTTTGTTCTCTGGACAGTCCTCCCTTTGTCCTCTCATTTATTCTAGATATGGTGGAAAAATCCTTTTAGTTGCCTCTAAACTTATCTTAAAAATACAAAATCCAAAAAGTCAGCCTCAATGTACCCTCACATTTTTAACATGACGACTTCTTTCTTCACGTTTCTCATTTAGATCAAAAGCTCTGTGTGCATCTTAAATATATCTTTCTTGGACAGCTGAATTGCAGGCAGGCTTTTTGGGTTATAGATTCACATCAGACTATAAACCTTTAGAGAGGCATTTAATCCCTTTAATTTTGTGAAACCCCCAGAATCATGTGATAGATGTATTACTGAAATTATATTATATCCATTTGTTACTGCTAAACACTTAATTTTTTTTTTTAATTCAGTTATCTGGTCCAGCAAGTCAAAGCTGCAGAATTGTGGTGATGGGTAGAAAGAAAAACTGTGAATAAATGCATGTATACATTGAATATTTTGAAGACAGGCTTTCACACCATTAGCACAAACAATTAATCTGGCTACATTTTTTCCCCTACATTTTCTATACTTTCTGGGAGATTTTTTCTTATCTTTGTCAGCTTCCTCTCTATCTTCATACCACAATGAAACCCCAAGCCTGTTTGTGACAAAAAGGGCTACTGCCATGGGATTTTGATGCACCATATTCAGTATTTTGTCTCCTGCCTAGGTTCTCTTCCAGTTTGAATCTCACCCAGAGAGAAATGGAAATATGGAAAGAGTAAAAAGAAGCTTAAAATCTCCTGAGAAAAGCAGCAGAAGAAGCTACTGACCCCTGGAGTGTGGCAAGCAGAGGCTGTGGAGGTATCGCACCTTTCCTAGTGTGAAGGAGGAGTCAGGTCCTGCACTCCCCTGCACACAACAGCTTGAAGAATGTGTCCAAAGGAAATACAGAAATGCAAAGGTTCTGATATGAGTACAACCTCTAGAAGCCTTGGACTTTCACAGTTCCTCCTATGAGAAAGCCACACATTAAGAAATACAGAAATTGCCACTTAGGTGGCTAAATAACCATTAAAGTCCAAAGCCCCTGTAAGTGTCCAGGGGGAACAAGACTCATCACTCCAGATGAAGGGATTCCTTCATCTGGAGTAGTTTGAGCCAATCACAACTGCAGATAATGAACAGATTATTCATTTACATGGATTTAAGATCTATGAATAGAAATATCTTGGCCCTCTGGCCTGTGTCACTTTCCTTCATCTCCTAAAGTCACTGCATGTTCACCAATATAAAGTGGCAAAAGCAGAAATAGATACAATGAGCATTCATACTTTGTGGAATTCTTCACAATGTGAGCTTAACTTAAAGATAATGAACCACTATTTTCTAATTAAATTATACTGCTTGACAACCTGCACAATAAGTAAAGATACAAGGCTAAATAGCCAAGGTCCAAAAATTATTTTTCCCTGGGTAAAGTGCCCTTTTGTACTTACTAATTATTATTTTTCATTCTTATATTTGCCTTCTTAATTTTATTTTTTAGTAGATGTTTGAACTTCGGATACGAAATGCAATTCCTCCAAAAATAGTGTAAATGTTGTTCAAAGTATTTTCTCAGTATGATATTGTATTGCAAATAATTATGCAAGTGATGGGATATTACTCTTAAGGTTTCTCTCAAACTCTTCTATTACATGTCACCTCTTCCTGATCTTATCCTGATAACATAAGATTTTGCATGGTTAGCATAAAAATGTATGTGTTTCCATGTCAAGAATGAATTGCATTAAATTCATTCTTTGAAGGCAAGGAAAGCAATTTCCTCAATGCAGAATATAATACAGAAGCAGAAAAAAAACCAAAAACCAAGCCAAAACAAAAGGATGAAAGGCATGAGCAGTTTTAAGTCTCTGATGGAATTTTGTCAAAAAATTTAGGAGGCTTTTGAAGTATTAGTGCATTTCACAGCAACCACTGGTAGCTTCTGAAGTGATATTTTAAAGCTGTGTTTATACCAGAAGCTCAATTCTGTAGTCAGATACAAGCTGAGTAATTTTGTAATAATGAGGGGTTTTGTAATAAAATTAGCCAGACTCTTGCTGTGCTCCTACAGGGCTGCCCATTTGCCCCTGGCCCACTCAGCAGCATGGCTTCATGCCTTGCTCTGCTCTGCAGCCCTGGCTACCCTGCCTCACACAGACCTGCTGTGCCAAAAAGGGACAATGCTCAGCAGCTGTCTGGGTTCGATTGCTGCCTTACAACTGAACACTGAATTAACCTGTAGCTCAGTTAGAACATTCCTGGATGAGACTCATTGCAGCCAAATGCAGGAGGAGCTGTGCTGAACCAGCATAGGTGGCTGGAGCTGAGGCTTCATCTTACCCTGCACCAGGTACAAGACATATCTGTCTCCTGGTGATATAGCTGGGATAAATGTGAGCATACTGTGTGAGTGGTAAAGGATGTAGCAGAGACAGGAATGTTAACGTAATTGTGCAAAAAATTTCCCCAGGTTTATCAAACACTTTTTAAAATTAACATGTAGTTCAGGATTTAGCAATCATTTTGCCAGCTCTGGCATTTTGCCTGTATATAGCTGGTAATGTTTTCTTCAGTTTTATTTATTTCTCCAGCAATCCTCTAGTATTTAATCATCTCTCTCTATTTTTTTGTTTTTTGTTTTTTGTTTTTTTTTTTTTTTTTTTGTTTAGTGAAGCAGAGCTTCTCTATTACAATCCTGAATCTCCACACTCAGATCCTTGTGGTAACCCTGGCAACCCCACTGGCAGGGTGGGCTGCAGCTCCAGCACCTCTGAGTGGGCAAAGTGGAGTCCTTTTCCCCAGCCCTGCAGGCTAAGCTGGAGTGTCACCACTGCTGACATGTCACCCTCTCTTTTGGTGCTGAGGGCAATAAGGTGACATGGTTTACTTCTTCATCAAGAAAGGTGGCAGGACTGAGCCTAAATATGCTTTTCAGATTTTGTCATTATTGCTCACACTGGAAACTATAGGGCAAGGTCTTCTAAATTCTTTTTAAATTCTTTAATTGAGCAAACAGTTCTGTGTTTACTATAGACAATTTTTTTTAAAGGAAGGAATTTTCTCTCCTGTTCTATAGAGTCCACAAGCACTCACTCTGTTAGCATAATCCATAACCTATTAACATAATCTATATTACATACTCTGGCATCATCTATTAAATTATACATCCATAGGACATGTGAAATCAGTATGCATCCAAATCATCCAAATATTAGCTGTTTTTCTTTAGATATTTCCCAATAATCATTCTTCCCTACATTTCCTACATGTATACTTGAAAAACTTTAGGAGGGAAATTTTGAGCTGATAGGTTTAAAATATGGGCTGTTCCTCTCTTGAGGAACTCTTGAGAGTTGCTGTGGCTTCCCTTCAGAGGGAGCAGGCTACATGCTTAAAACTTGTTCAAACTGAACTATTGTAAATTTTTAAATCATAAATTCTCTCTGCAGTCCTCTGGTTCAGGCAATCCTGCTAAGTGTTCCGTAGGTTCTCTCCAATAGCTTCCTGTTTTACAGGTTGCTTCAGTTTTTTTGCTTTTTGGGTCCTAATCTTAGTGTGTTCATGTTTTTGAGAGGCAATATAATAGTCTTCTTTACTTAGATCTGGTATTTCTTGGAAAAATTTCTTCTATAAGTTTCCAAAACAACTAAGCATTCAGAAGAATAAATGTAGCTTATAGAATATCTTAAACTTCTGAAACAGATCGCTTTATGTATGTTAGTTTCTTGGCTTACTCTTCATTAAAATCCCAAGGGAGGAAAGTTTGCTTTTCATTTTAGTCTTCAAAATTCACAATATGAAATACATTGATTTATTGATATTAGTTTAACGAAGCCAGTATTGGGGCTTTCTGCAACAATTGAATTAAAACTGATTTATGACAAAAGATTAATGGGTCATTTCTTCTTGATCCATTGTTGTGTGTGGGAAAAGGCTGAACTCAGAGTCTAAGTGTTCAAATTTCTTTGTTGTACAAGCCTAGGACAAAACTAGAACGAGCAAGGGGCAAGAAGGATTAGACTCAAGATTATAGTTTGAATTAGGGTTGAGAGTGGGACTGAGGCTTGGGTTGATAGTTTTACACCTTAATCCTCTGAGACCTTGCCCATGTTGGTTTAAGAGCTTTGTGAGTGCTGCTGGTTTAGCAGTATCTAAGGGTTGTGGATAGGGTTCCAAGTTTGTTAAATTTGCTTAATGTTTGGATTCTATTTATCTTCTACAGTGAGAATGAGAGCTGGGACAGACAGGTCCTACACTTTATGTGCCTGTTGAGGGTGGAGTTTTGCCATAATGCTAAAGGTAGGGTTGGTTATGGGTTAGTTATGGAAAATCATGGGAGCTGGAGTTAGTTTGAGCATGTGGAGTATGCAAATCATAGAGTCATAGAGTCACAGAATCATAGAGTGGTTTGGGATGGAAGGGACCTTAAAGATCACCTAGTTCCAGCACCCCTGCCATGGGTAGGGATGCCACCCACTAGACCAGATTGCTCAGAGCCCCATCCAACCTGTCCTTAAACACTTCTAGGGATGGGGCACCCACAACTTCTCAGGGCAACTTCTTCCAGTGTTTTACCACCCTCTGAGTAAAGGATCTCTTCCTAATATCTGATCTAAATCTATCTTAAAACTGTTCCTTTTTGTTCTATCATTACCTGATCATGTAAGTCTGACAATCTTCCTTATTCTTGTGGATCTTTTACAATTAATCACAAATTCATTCTGTACCAAGGGTCAGCAGGCTGCAGTTCAAGCTGCTGCACTCCAGGCCCAGTAGGAGACCATGCCACCAATGTCATTGAAGGGTCCCTTCCAGGAAGGTCTGCAAGGGAGCCTCAGGCACAAATCCCTTCTCAAGTTTAGGGTTAGGCACAATGCTGAAAAGACAGTGGATGGCTCTTGGCTGTGTTGGGCCACAGGAAGGCTAGTCTGGCTGAGGCATGGTGTGGATTCTATCTTTCCACAAAAGAGCACTTGAGTTTAGCGCTATGTGTTAGATAAGTGGCTTGATACTGTTAGTGATATTGACACTGCACACAGACCTAGTTAAGGACTTACAAAAAAATTGCAAAATGGGTTTTATTCCATTCTGTTCTATGTAGCAGAGGCTAAGTGGAGTTAGATCATTGGCAGGCAGAGGACCAGCACATGTTGATTTTATTGCTCAGTACTTGAAGGTCCTCATTGTAGATGATAAACACTCTTTTCCAACTATGAAATGACTGATGGAAAACTGCAAGCTGGGACAGCTTCACTGACTAGGCCAGGGATTTGGCAAGGTGGAGAAATAAACCAAGCACTTCAGGCACTGCTCTCTAATATGTTTTTGCCTGCCTTTGTTCTACTGTTAACAATAATCCTTAGTAGTAGTTTAGACACCTTTCCCCTGTCCAAAATCAAACATAACTGATTTCCCATTTCACACCAATTGTCAGCCTGTTTTCCAGGTGTTAAATTTCATACAGTAGCAATAAGGAAAAGGTAAGTTCCTGGTGTCTATGGCACTAATCAGACTTCATCTTTAGAGCCAATAGAAGCAAAGAATAAAAAAAATACTTCTTGCTCTGGCCCAGTCTCCTGTTTCTGTGTCCTCTTTCTTCTAAGATCATGTAGCAAAAGTAATAATTTATCTACATTTTGTAAATCTAATCAGAACCCTTACTCGCACTAACCATTAGTTAATGGGAACAGAAATTGTTCCCAAACTGCAATTGATTTGAGCATCAAGATGTATAAATTAACATCTTTCTGTGACCATGACCCCAAATCAGTCTTAACCCTGAACTTAAAAACGGTCTGGGACACCTCCTGTACAAAATGTTTGTTTTCCTCCAAGTGTCAGCGTTTCTCCTAGTTCTGTGAATCTTGAAGAAGTAATTCAGCTTCTTCCTTTGCAATCACACCCCCAAACCCAAGATTAATTGTAGCAATTTTACCTTTACTGTTAAAGTACAATGCAGATCAAAGCAGTCTCTGCAACTTTAATAAACTCTCAGGCACTAACTGTCATGCTTTAGTCATAGTTCTTTTAAAATTCAGGTGGGTTTTTTCTGTGTTTTATTCACTTCTAGGCACTAGTTCTCAAATACTGCATAATAAGAAACTCTAATAGGGCATTGCTTCACATTATTAAGGAGCACACATATGTGATCTTAGGTGATGTTACATATAGTAGAGCAATATCTTGCCTAGCAGCAAGAGTAAGATTACAGATAGATGTAGTCAGGGAATGCCTAAACTGTAAAATGCCTCAGTTAGAAACTCCTAGAAACAAAATGCTGACAGGGTAAAGCATAAATAAATAAAACCAAAATATTATTAACATTCTAGTATTATGAAATTCATAATGATGGCACCCAATAATATCTGAATTGCAGTGTCATGTTTATAATGAAGAGACCGTCTTTGTGAACCATTGAGCTGACAATTAGTGGATATGTGACTGCAGTGGGATGTGCATGGCTGCAGTCAGCTCTGCCCTCCTTAGTAGTCTAGCCAAAAAGACAAATACAGCACAAGGCATAACAGGCAATCTTGCATTATATATCTTAAGAAAAAAATCACGTTATTGAGAGTAATATAGAAAAAAATTGGTCTAGACCATTTTTTGCTTCATTGCTCCAGTGTGCTTGATTTCCTTGCCAGGCTTTATAGCATGAGCTTTTTTCCAGGGTAAGTATTTTAAGCCTTACTCAATGTGCAGTTTTCCTTCTGTTTCTTTTGCCTTGGATGTTTAGCTGTTCGGAAACATTCAACTCTCACTGTTTCAGTAGGGGCATAGGAAAGTTCAGCTGACAGTACTACATCTGTGAAATTGTAGTATTACTGATTCCTACCACAGATCCAGTTTCTCTGACAAAGATGACAATCATTCCATCTTCAATCATTGTAGTATCAGGACACTTTAGTATTAAGAGAGAAACTCCCTGCAGTATCCTATTTACAGGTAATTTGTCTTCTTAATATTCTCTTGAAAAATTGGTGACAAAATTTGGTAACAGATTGTCATGCCGAGCATAATATATAATCTGTAGCTTGCAAGTTTTCACAAACATCAAAGTGGGGAGATCCATTATTCTGGGACATCACAAGGTCTTTCAAAACAGCAGTGCAAAACACACTGTACCAGATATATCTTTTCTCTGGTTGTAAAAACCCACAGCACAGTCAGCCATGGAAAAAAATGGCAGAACTCTTAGATCTTGTGCGTATCAATGCGTAGGGAGTTCGTCATGAGGTGATACTTTTAGAACACAAACTGTGATGTACAGTCATTGCTTTGAAATGTTAGAGAATAAGTTGGGAAGAAAAATATAAATATCCACTGTCTTGAAGTGCCAGAAGGCATGAAAAATCACCACCCAATAAATCTTGTTGGGTTAAAAAATGAGTTCCTGGCACCTCTAGGACTGAGTACACGGATTACCTGATTTATGGGAGTTATGAAGTTACATGGTGCCACTTGAGAAGCCCAAGGCAGGGAGCTGTTCAGGTGGAAGTATAAATAGTGATTATACTTGATTTTCAATATTGAGGTAGAAAGAGAGAAAAAGTTCCATCAAGCCTCAATCACTCTTTGAGATCTTGTTCTGGAAATATCTTTTTACCAGATACAACAGCATTTGGGCAGCTTCCAGCATCACATCAGAGTGGTCCTTCACTGAAAAAGGAGAAATAGCCAAAAACCAAATGCTTAGTGAGGATGTGGATTTTCACACAGGCAACTAGGGAAAACTTCTTCTTCTGCAAGAATGGGATGTTTAGATCCTCACATAAGAGCAAACTCTCCAAATGCACAGTTGGGCAGCTGAGCAAGGGAAGAATTAGTTTTTAAGATTTTGAGTGTGGGTACATGGGACTGGTAGAGAACTGTTTCAGATTTGACCAAATCCTGCTTGTATTACACTTGAAAATAGTTCTAGTATCTATTTAATGGAATAGTATGGAAATGATAGTCAGTGCAAGTAACTTGCTTATCATAATGACAGTGTCTGAAAGGTGAGCACTTTTCTTATTTCCTTTTGGGTTTTTGGTACTGTTTTCCCACTTTCTTCACATTATTTAGACACCACTAGCATGAAGTAGCAAGAAGATCATCTTGGAGATGATCTAGGTGTAGGTGCTCATGCCTTGAGGCAGGGAATGGAGTGGAGGGTCTCTGAAGGTATTGTTTCCAGTGGTTAGAAGAGCACTAGAAATACAGCTTGGTTCTGCTGAATCTGTCAGTCTCTTTTCAAAACAGACTTGCCTGGTGTATCACTGATTGTGAGGAAAACTGTGTAAGGACTCAGGCTTATTTACCAGGAAGAAACAACGTGATAGTCTGCTTGAACTTAGGAACCTGGATTGTAGGGGATGTTGTGTGCCTTAACTCCAAGGGGAATGCTGGAAACTACTCAGTACGGGAGAACACAATCAGTTCTGGTTAGATTCCTAGCTTTGGGAAACAGGACTTGTTCTTTCCCTTTTTCCATTTTCCCACCTCCCAGGACTGAAATATTTTGAGAGTCTTTGACTGGAAATGTGAATAATTTATGCAAAGCTATTGATAATAGCTCTATTTCAAGTTCTTTCTCATCAGTAAGAACTTACAGTTTCAATTCCTGTAAAACTCCAGTTCTTTGTCAGACTATGGCACCTATTGCAGGTGCCATAATTTCCCTCAAAACATTTTCTCTTTCCTTAATTTCTTTCCTTCTATATTTTTCTTCCTCCCATCAGCAGATTTGCTTTCTTTTCTTCTTTCTTTCCTTTTCAATTCAATAAAAATATTTCTCTTACTTCAGAGAACAATAACAGAAATGAAGAAATTGTTACCCCAACTATAAAAAGCTAGTTACGGGGCTTTTTCACTGTAATCCTTCTGTAAAAACTTGAAATGGAAAAGTCTACCATGTGTTAGCATGGGCCAGTTATTTCAATCTAAGCTTCCCAAATAACAGAAATTTTAACTTTGCAAGATAATTTTTGAGGCCATCAACAGCATTTTCTATCAAATTCTGCCTTACTGGAATATGCTGAGTGGGTGCCCAAGTCCTGCATGCTGGGCAAGGAACACACACCCACACCACCCCCCTTCCTAGCTGGGTGACTGGTCTCACTCTGTCTGGTGCTGTTGCCCTACAACAGTCCCTTCCCATGGTGGGGCATCTGCTTGCCAGCAAATGTAAGAATAAATAGCTCTTGAGAAATGAGGGCTTCCACTGCTGTTGCTTGTGCTAAATGTAGATTAATGAAGTGAGCTCTGGTTTGCAAAGAGCTGGACAGACTGAGACTGATCAGAAGCCATAGGGCAGATGCAGATCTGTTCCCTTTTAAACTCAAAAACTGAGTCCACATTTAGGAGAAAACCTTATTTCAACTCTCCAATGGCAGAATAACTTGTGATTTTTTAATCTGTTGGATGTCCACGTGAGAGATCACAATTAATACATGAGTTCAACCAGGAAAAATCTGGGCTGTGAATATGAAATTCTACTTTTTGCTAAAGAACAATTTGGGGACAGAATGATTCTCTGGCAGAGCTCCCATTCATGCAGGCTGCATTTAAAGAATGTAAATATGAAGAATTCACAGAAAAAAAGAAAATTGAAATGAATATTGTAGTTGCAAAATGAAAAATGTATTTTATTAGACATTCTTTCACTGTGTTTTCACATGCAATTGTGTTCTAAAAAATTCTGGCTTATCCTGTCTGTAGTATACACTCAGATGCATTTACTGGATAGCTGTTATATATTTTTTTAAACCAAGCTAGAGCATTAATTTTTCCTACTAAGTAGGACTAAATTTTCCTTTCAAAAGGAATTAATTTACTTCCCTTCTTGAAAACACACTGCAGGAACCAGGCCTCAGTCAAAACAGAGCTTCATGAAAAATGAAAGACCTGTTTTATTTCTGTAATTTTATGATCAAATTTAGTATTAAACTTTATTAAGCAATGTTTTGCTTTTATAATTTAATACAGTAACAATTTAGAAGTGTGCTCTACTTCCTGAAGTGCTTAAGAAATCTACTTGTGCATCTAATCAGTAATTTTGGCAGGTAGAGCCAAAGTGCTGCTCTTTATTTGTGCACCTATGTGTAATTGTGCAGTGGACCTTCACAGGAACAACATTATTGAAGGTTTGTCTTGAAAGATTTATTTTATTTTGTTAAAACAAGTCATTAGGTTTATCTCTTTCAGTATCGTAGGTCTTCATTGAGTCAAATAAACCATATTTTGTTTACCGCCCTGGAAAGATATAAATGCTAAATACTCTTTAACTTTATTTTTTGGGAGTGAATATTATATTCCTCTTTCCAGTGACCTTTTATTGCCTTGTGAATAAAAAAATAATTTACCAGACAGAAATAACAGCCAGAGGAAGGTGGGATTTATGAGTATGCCAACTCCACTAAAACCAAAGGATAAACATAGTAGTCTTATAATAAAAATGGTGAATTATCTAGTGCTCTGATCTCAGAACTTTAAAATAAATTTTCCCAGAAAATTAGAGGTTTACTTATGTCATCATGGCAGAAGCAAAGGAGTGCAGGCTCTGGGATTTTTCTCTTTTTTTTTTCTGTTACTTTAATCCTTTTGAATCTAAGAAAAAAATAGATATTCTATTTGTAAGGAATTAGAATATGAAAGAATTTTCTTTCCAGTCTATAATACATCATTATATATGTGAGCTGCAGAACATTTCTAAATTGTGGACACAGCAGATTTTAAACTATCCCAGCAGCGTTCTGTTATTGCAAATATAAAGTCTATAAAAAGCAAAAAAATCTTTTCAAAATGAGGCAAAAACCAAGTTTCCATGCTGGAATCTGTTTGCTCTAATGGATCTCTGTTTTTGAAACACAGCCTACTTTAACAACTACAATGGAAACTTTTTTTCCAGAGATCTACTCTCCGAACTTAGTTTCATACTACCCAGAAATATTATTGAGGTGGCATCGTGCTAAATTCCTTGCTGAAATCCAGACAGGCTAGTTCTTCTACACTTTAAAAATCGGTTAATCTTCTCAAAATATATGGTTAGTCTGGTTCAGTAATCTCACTTTGCATTTTAACTCTCTACCCATTTATAGTTTAAATCTGATTTTTCTTCCATTTGAAGTTCTCACTGAAGTCTTGCACACAGACAGGTCAGACACACAGATACAAAGCTCATTTTGTAATGTAAAGTCTTCACTCTTTTCTTAAAGGAAAGAAGCTCACAAATATTAGTTTCATTTTTTTTCAAGTCATGCGACGCTGCATCTGCATTAACAAATTAGCAAAAACACTTGGCATTAACGTCTGGGATTGGAAACAACTTGTTTTCCCAGCTTAGTTACATTTTGCACTTTGATTCTCTTTCCTGTTGGTATTTGGTAGCTTCCAATTCTCTATCCCCTGCCATCCCTTGAAGAGGAAGAGAGGGAGGAGGAAGAAAGGTGGGGGCAGCAAGGCGTCCCTCTGCAAGGTGCAGCACGTCCCCCTGTCCCGGGGGGCTTCAGGTTACAGATGGAATGTGGGGGGAAAGAGTGAAAGCAGGGGAGAAAGGAAACCATGCAAATTTGAGGAAAATAAATGGTTTCTGTGGACTCAGGAGAATAAGAGAGAGTAGAGTAGGGTCTGGCTACACTAGGTCAGGGCAGGAAGCAGTGGTCAAGTCCTTTGTTAGATGGGGTTCAGGATGAGCTGCTGTGTGAGGATGAGATGGCTGCTTTCTCCCAGGAAGTGAATGGCTGCAAGGGAAGCGCACAGCAAAGCACTCTGCACCTGGCACATTCCCTGTCACATTTCACTCTCCAGGTTCCCGTCTGTCTCCTGTGGAAGCTTTTGGGATGGAATACAGGGATATTGCATGCCAATATGATGAGTCAGGTGAGGGGTTTTACTTTTTTTTCTGAGGTTTTTAGTTTATATTGATTTCATTCTTATTTAAATTTTGTTCCTTATTTCGTGTTTCAGATAGTTTTCCATATTACCATCAAAGTAATGCTTACTGATAAAATGTCACACTTGCCTGTATTTCCTAAGCAACATGTTCCTGTGTTAAAAAAAAAATTAACTCATTCTTAGTTATCTACAGTCTGGAGAGAGTCTTAATCCATAACTGATTGAGGAAATCAGTGAGCAAGATTGCTGGAGTGGGTGATCCTCATTCCCTCATAATTTCAAGGGAGCTAGGAGGGGACTCCCACTGCTGTCTCCTGGGTGGAAGACTGAAGTGAAAGTGCAGCTTTGCATATTACATCTCCCCAAACCAGGCACATGCACCTCTGAGCACTATGCAGAATTTGCTGGCTTTTCAGCAGCACAAAATAACAAAGTCAAAACCTGAAGTGAATTATGATTTGTCTTTTTGTTCATAAAATGAAATGAGTATTCTGCTGCCCTAAAATTTCCTAGTTTTCTATGCTAAATTAATAAAAAAGAATTGTGAAGAAAATGTCCATTTTGCACCTGTAATAGAATTTTCTTGCATCAGCAGCAGCTCTGTCTGTTCCATGTAGGTGACAGGCTGACAAATGGAAAGATTATTTCTGTTCCTTCTTCCATTTGAGAGTCATAAATCTGAAAAATGCGGAATAGATTTTTTTCACGCATCTTAGAAGATTTTGTAGGGAGATCCAAGATGGCAGAGAGGGCACAGTTCCAGAATATAAATTAAGATTTGTACTGGTACCACAAGCAGTCACTCAACATGATTTGACAGTATCTTTGTCAAATCAATGTACAATGCTTTGTTGAACTAGGGGAGTAAGTGGATGTGTCTGATAAAATAAATATTGTGTTGTCCATGCCATTGACATGAATGCTTATTTAATAAGAGGGTTTTGATTCAAAGTCAATTTTTATATTTATACTATTGCAAATCCTGCAGAAGCAGTTGTGTCAGTCATGTGTATGATCTCATATTCCTTAGAGATGCAGATCTGCTCAGCTTTGTCTTGAGGTTTGTGATACTGTATCGATAGCAAATACTGCGATAATTTATATTCAGCCTGCATAGGCAGACACGAAGCTTTGTTCTTTCTCAGTGGTGATACAAAGATCAAGCGAAGTGGATGTTGAGTTATTGGTCAGCTCAGGAGCTCTTTGTCTCATAAAATTTCGCTCTGTACTGCACTAGAGCCAGCTGATTTGGGGGCAGTAATTACACCATGGACCTACTCTTCCACAGGATTTTTTGTCTTGGTTTTTGATGCTACAGTTCCAATAGAAAATTTTCCTCAGACACAGAGCTACTATATTTTAAGAAAAGTATAGATCCTACAGATCTTATAGATTCACAAAACTATGGCAATTCAAATGCAGTGGATTAAATTGTATTTCTGCTTGTGAACAGCTAGAGCCAGGGAAAATGTCACCCCTGGCCACAATCATACAGTCTTCAGGGGACATTGGTGTCAGTAGAAACACATCTCTTACATCAATGACAGAGTGCAAAATCCTTACTAAACCTGAAATGACATATTTAATTTTATTTATCTGTTCTGTTTACATCCTAAACCAATTTTTAATGACAAACTTTTGCATTCATTCTATCCTTTTCCCTTTCTTTTCTTCTTTTTATTCCTATACATACATACAAGCACAGGTACTCTTTGGTCAATTGATATATGCAGATTGTATAATCCAAGGGCACTTTATTATAACCTTTTAGTGCATAAAAGAACATATTACAATGAGAATTCATGGTTGTCTGATTACCCCTAGAAACTCCTTTTATTCATGGTGTAAAAATGAAAGCCTGGTGGTGGCAGGTTCTGTTCTTTAACTGTGTGCTGACTTCTTCATCACTATAAACCTATAAACTATAAACTATAAAAGTAGTGTAAGAGATACTAATTGCTGCCTGAGCATGAGTGACTCAAATATTTTCATATGGAATTTTTTAAATGGACATTTAAAAATTTTTTAGTAGATGGAACAGGACTGATACGTCTTTCTTGCAGTTACTGCTTCCACAGAGCCAGGCATGTCCCTTTCTACCTCAAATATCCTGAAACCTTTACCTTTACTTCTTTTCATCCTCACAGGCAACAAAAATTGCCTTTTATGAGGGATCTATATAAAGACTGACCCCTCACGTCCGAAGCTTTGAGCAGGATTCAGGGCTTGTGCCTAAGTTTTGCACACAGAGCGAGCCGCAATGTGTTAGAAAATATAAAACTATAAAACAACTGTTTTAACTTGAATGTAGAAAGTCTGTTTCAGTATGGCTCCCTGGTCTCCTTTAATATATGAAAGAGCAGCCTAAAGCAGAGAGGGCAAGCCTGGGTGAGTGGGCTGGTGTCTCCAAATGTGATGAGTGGGAGGTACAAAACTCCCTGTGTGCCTCCCCTCTTCCTCCTACTCCCTACTTTCAACATCCATCTGCAGATGGAGTAAAACTGGGAAGAAGCAAAGAGGTCGCTCTGTTCCTCCTCCATAGTGTGGCCGCCTTCGTAGGATGATTCAGGAAATTATCCTTTTTCATGCATTCCACCCTCTGGCAGGCATCTTTCCTATGGAGGATGTCAGCAGCATTTCTACCTCCAGGAGGAAGAAGATAAAAATTGTAAATAACATTTTGGAGTTAACTATTTTTGGCTATGTTGCATAGGCTGAGAGTCCTATTTTCTCCTTCAGAAATTTGTTTTGTGTGATCTGACTGAGGCAAGTCAGGGAAAGAACACAAAAGACACAAAATCACAGATCAGTGATTTTGGGCCATGGCTGTTCATGGTTTTTATCTTTGCAGACTCCCAATTCCAGATACTTCCCTGTTTGTGGGGTTTTTAAGCAACTGTATCTCCCCTGGCTGGTACCTCTGGTTTCAAAATAGGCTTCCCACTCACAGGTTCCGTTTGCTCCTGCATGTT
Organism: Camarhynchus parvulus; assembly: GCF_901933205.1. Classification (NCBI taxonomy): domain Eukaryota; kingdom Metazoa; phylum Chordata; class Aves; order Passeriformes; family Thraupidae; genus Camarhynchus; species Camarhynchus parvulus. Next base: position 21,169,637 of record NC_044572.1, on the reverse strand, counting down.
CTCTCCAGTTAAGCCCAGCCTGCTGGGTAGCACTGCTGCACTGATGTCTCAGCTTATACCATGCCACCCTCTGTTCCTGGTAAAAACCTAGGCACACAAAAACAGATTTGTTTGAGCCTGATGTGAACTGTAGACTGTGCTTCATTCTGTAGTCTACTTATTGCCTCTGAATTGCTTCTTAGGGTCTCAGTTGAGAAGCAAGAATATGGTAAACAGTAATGGTCAATGATATCTTAGAAAGCTTTCACTCATTCACAACAGTTTTTATCAGAGCACTTCACTATACTTCTGTTTACAAAACTGTAAACAGCACTAAGGAGTTTTCCTCCTCCCCCTAAGCAAATGTGAAGAGAGCAGCTCCTGTCACTTGGTGCTTCCGTTTTGAGGCTGCAGCTTTTGTAGGTAATGCTGAACAACTTAGTACAACCACAAATGTCAGGGACAAAGACTACTAATTAACAAAAAAAACCAGCTCCAGAAACAGAAATTCTGAAAAATTCTTGGGGTTTGAAGAGGATGATCTGATGCTCAGTGCTGAAGCACATAACCACTAATGAAGATAAACAGGATGATCTCAAGTCATGGATTTCAAGGATGGGAAAAGAGAAAAAAAATTCAGAACAAAACAAAACAAAACAAGCATTATTTTTTTAATGCTCTGTATGTAAACTGCTAAACTCATTGGCATACAATATTATGTTTTACAGGGGTATGTAGTGGTAGGACAAGGGATAGTGACTTTAAAGAGGGTCGGTTAGGATGAGATTTTAGGAAGATATACTTTACCTGTGGGGGTGGTGAGACAATGAAATAGGTTGACCAGAGAAGCTGTGGATGTGTGCAAGTGATCAAGGCTGAGTTACATGGTGTCTGAGAACCCTGGTCTTGTGGATGTGTCCCTGCCCAGGACAGGAGTGTTGGAACTAGGTGATCTTTAAGGTCCCTTCCAACCCAAACTTTCTATGATTCCATGGTTATGGAGAACAAAAGCTTGTGCTAATGAGACAAATACTTGTAAGTACCTTTCACAGAGCACTCTTGAGCACAGAGGTGTCTGTATTTGTCATAAAACTGGAGGGTGGTAGAGGAGTTCAGAAAATATCACTCACTTCTTTTCTTTTTTAAACTTTCCCTGAATCAGCCACTGCACACCTCTGTCAAAGACAGGACATTTATCTAGATGGACCTTGGGACTGACCTAGTACAGCCAATGTTGTTGTTCCTATTACTGATATATTTACCATCCTGACATATGATCACATCTCTACTTCTGATGTTCACAGTCCATGAATGAAATTGAAAATTTGAAGACTGTAAAAATATTTATTTTTATTATTAGGAAACAAGTAAAATACTAAGGCACCCTCTTTATTCCTCTTGACAAGATCAGGGCTAAGGGACAGTTTTTCCACAAGTATCTAGCTGAGAAAGGCCAAACTCTTCAACAGAAAGAAGTCATGCATGATGGTAGGATTCATCTGGCTAAATATAGATGACTGTGCTCAAGCCAGTCCATCTAGAAGCTCTGTGTGTCAATACAGATCCAAGCAATACTCTCAGTAGATTGTAAAGCACAATTCATCTCAGTCTGAAGGAGATGTCTAAAACAGGTTAGATGAATCACTCCCTTAAAGTTTCTATTTGTTCTACTGTCTGTGAAAGGCACCTAGTGTGACTGCCACAGCTGCAGACCACTACTGAAGTTGCTCAAAGTTGGTTAAGTTTTACTCCTAATGTCTGTGAGTTGATTGGTGGAGATCAGGAAGAGTAGTATGGTGGTGCTCAGAGTGATTAGCAATTGGAATACATTATGAAGGACTGAGATGATTCTTTCACAGACTTTTTAAGAAATAAAGCTATACTTAATTTCCTAGAAAATACACCCTAGAAACCTGACTTCTGGCCTTGTGCCAGAGAACTCCTCTGACCTGTGTTGTACAAAAGATCAGACTATCAAATCATGATGATTCCTCCCAGTCTTAAAAATCTGTGCTTTCAATCACTGCTAATAAAGAGTGGCATGTTTTCAATTCCTTTCTAAATAGGTCTGGATCAATACAGATGTGCCACTTACCTGCAGGGTTTTCCCCACAATTGTTTGCTGCTGCTGCTGCTGTGTTGGTGTCAAAAGATGTAATGTTACAAACCAGCTGCTGAATCTCAGGCATTCTGACGTTTTCCTTTCAACACCAAGGGGCAGATTTAGCAGTGGCTCAGAGAGTGGTAGACTTCCCCCTAAGCTCCATGCTGTGCAGCCAAAGTGAGGCTGAAGTGTACCACAGCCTTGTCTGCCAATATCATGACAACATCCAGTCCCCAATCCCAGCCAAGTTTATTCTTGTATTGTTTTGTTTGCAGTGAAAATGGCTGAATTTGAAGCCAGCAGTTTAAGGAGGGTCTTTCCCTAGCCAGTCTTTCCTGTCAGTGACAGGTTTATCTGCATTGCATGATGCCTTTATATCCATCAGTGTCAGACAGAAAGAAAAGATAATGGTGTGAGCATGGCTATGCATGAGTGTGCTCTATGCTGCCCTTGTTTTCATTAAGTTCAATGGTAAGCAAACACGTTAATTAATCTCAGTCTTCACAAATACTGTTTTATTTTGCATTGCTGACATTTATGCTGACTAACTAGGACTTGCACACAGTAGCTGTGTTCTTGGGGTGGCTGGTGTGAAATCATGTTGTGAGTCAATACAACATCAAAAACACTTTTGACTGCCCTGAATACTTCACCAACTAAAAAGTTCTCTACTAATTTTGTCAAATCTATGCTGTGCATTATAGTTCCTGATATTGTCTCTTCATTATTATTACTGGTATGAGAAATTCCACATGTGTAGTGTTTAATTAAGGACTGATCAAGGATGGCATGGGGGAAGGGGATGTTGAAGAATATTATAACACCAGAATGATCTGTTTTCCATGGCCTGAACAGTGATCAGTATCACTGGTGATAATCACTGTTGTCTCATCTGATTTGTTTGCATCTCACAAATGAGTACAGGGGGAATAGCTATACCTGAAAGGCTTCAATTGGTGCTTCCTAAAGCTGGATCTCCAGCTGCAGGTGCTCAGACATCTCTAAGGTACTATCAGCAAGCCCAGTCATAAATCACAGAGACTTGCTGTTTACCACTATGACTGATCTCCAAAAACAGGATCAATGCAGCTCATTCCTGAAACCTGAAAACAAGTGTATATATAAGAGAAAGTGTTGAGAAAGACAATTTTATAAAGAAGGTCAAACTTTAATTCACCTTGGTTCCCAGAAACATTCCTTTAAGCCTCCTGATGAGAATAACTTCACAGCCTGTGTGGATTGCATTACGCCTACTCTTAAACTGAGTCCTTTAAAGATAGTTACTGACTCATTTTTATTCCAAAAATCTTTACTGTGGTGACATCCCTTCTTATCCAGTAAGGTAAATGCAGATGAATTAAATGTAGTTTTCAATGGCACTTTTGCTGCTAGGAGGCTCACTCCAGGTTTTGCCCCAAATTTAGGGCAATGGAAGGGAATTTTTTGCACTTTTCCAGGAGAGGCTTGAAGAAAAAGGAGCACTTTGAGGCAGTGATGCATGGAGCATTCTATATCTGCTAGCACAGGGAACTGCCTTGTTGTGGGGAGAAGGCAAAACCAAAGCTTCTGCCAACGTAATTCCTTTCTCCTTGCACAAAGTAAAGTCATTACTCTGCAAAGAAAGATCGTTCTCCCTCTCACAATCTGGTCTGCACTCCAGCATCCAGTACTGAGGCACAGGAGGAATTTTCACAGCCTTTGGCTTCTCTTTGCTGTGTGCCAGCTGAACCACGATTTGTTCCTTCCTGAATGCATCCTGCAACTGAAAAAGCAGACTGTGCAATCATCATACTCATATAAGGTGAGTTTAAAGATCTGTCCAGCCCACTATCCCACTTCTGAGACTGGACAGCAGCAGATGTTCTGGGAGCAATAACATAAAAGCAAGCTGCAGTGACATTTTCATGGTGTCTTTGCCTTGATTTCAGGGTTTTGTGCTTCACACATTTTCTCAGCTAGAGCCAAATTCTGCACAATGTTTTCTTCAGAAAACTTTTGCAAACAATTCTCCCTGCAGTTGATCCTCAAGACAGCAATTCCACCGTAAATCCAAACAAATTCATCTGTTGCATTACAATCTCCACTAGTTGCAACAGAATAAGGCTTGCTTCTGGCAGGTTGCCTCTTTTTTCCTGGCACAGCTTGAAGCAGGAATCTCAATAAATGGTTAGGCAAACCCTTTTCTCTGAGAGGACTCACCAACAGCATATTTATACAACTCTGCTGGCTTTGCTGGAGCTGGACTACATTTTCAGTGGACTCTGTGTTATGTTTAAAAGCTGTGGTAGAACAAAACCTTTTGCACCTGTGACAGTTTTAGAGTAGAGCTGTGCAGGCATGGCTGGGTGGATGGGCAAAGGAAACATTCACACCATATCCTGGTGCCAATTTCAACATTCAGCAGTCTTCTGTAGCCAAGAGAAAGAGAAGGCATGTACCTCACTGCTACAATTACCCCAGAGAGATCAGCAGCCTTGTCTGGATGCTAAATTTGGAACACATGAAGAACCTTCCCATTACTCCAACATTTTCCAGTTACAAATTCAGTCTTAAAAATAAAACAGAGTGACTAGGTCTCTGACAATCTGTAGTGGCCCAGCATCTTGCCCTGCAGCAGTTTCAAGTCTGACAACAACAGAACTTTTAGGAATGAAAGCTGTGACTGATTTTCTAGTTAACTTAATTTATTGTAATTAGCTTTACTTAATTATACATACAGCTGTTCTGCACCCTGAACATAGCCCAGGGGACTGTTTAAAGTGCTTAAGTCTAAATGTCATGTTTTAGCACAGTATAGAGCACAGTATTCTTCTCAGGATCTGGTGGGAAGGAAGGGCATTGAGCAGCCCATCTTTCTTTCCTTTCACTTTCTCCACACACTTTCAGCACATTCTCCTCCCCCACTCCTTTTTTTTCTTGCGAGGAGGAGATGTCTGCTCCTCTGCTGTAGCTGACCTGCCCTCGCTTGGTGCACCCAGGGGGTGTGGAGCTCACCACCTTTGCCCCTCTGCAGGGCACACACTTGCTGTCCTCACTGAGTCTCACCTGGTCTCACCAGGGGAGGAATATGCCTCAATGACAATCTTAACCTTGAATTTTCTGCTGCCTTTACACCACTGGGATATAGAGAAGTTCCTTTTTCCTTATCGCAGATAAACAGTGGAAATATTTATGATATTGATTCACATGTTACAAGTCTCGTGAGAAGACCTTCCTTAAAGTAAAGCTTCATAAGGACTTTTTCCACCCTGTTCACAAAGCATTCCAATGCCCCTAAAAGTGTTCAATAAATTCTTTTTCTAAATCACCTCAGCAAAAAAGGCTGCTCAATTTCAGCAAATCAAGCATTTACTCACGTAAACAATCAGCTGGATTCTTCCACTAGGTTTGTATTGTTTATTGAAAGTAGTAATGACAATAGTTGAGATAAATAGGAATTTTAATCTGCTTTTCTATGAGATGAGACTATGCAAGGTCACCTTCACTGCAGTTCAGATACTTGCATGTGCACACTCGCAACACAGATAACTAGAGCTGTCCAATTTTGTTTGTATTGTCATTCTACTTAAAATAATTTATTTTCATTCTTTTCGCCTTATTAATCAAACAGAGTTTTACATCCTTAGCTTTATCAGTTCCTTCCTGTTTTGTTAAACTTTTGAAAGCAAGATGTAGAAGGTACTGGAGCATCTTGGGGATAATTACTCTTCAACTAATTTGAAGCAGTAATGATGATATTCTAGATTTTTATGGAGCAAATGTTTTATGTTTTATTAATTGCACTTGTTCTTTCCTTTGGTATTTTTCCTGATGTCTAATAGCCTTCCAGGTTTACTGTCTAAACTACTCCTATGCTGTACATCTTGTACCCCAAAAGATAGGCTTTATGATAGCACTCTAAAGTCCAGATGCTGCCCTTTTGAGAAGGAAAGTATTTATGAAGAAAAGTTTAGTCAGAATCATGTTCAGTTCTTGTGGTGGTGAATGTCTGGCAGATTGTGCCCTTTCACAGATTCAATGTATAGAATCTGTTTGTCTAACACAATCACAGCTTGTACAACAATTCTATCCAGGTACCTCAGAAACGCTAACAGGTATAATCAACAAAAATCCCTATACCTTTTCTCCACACCCATCTGCCTCTTCCTCCCAACTTTCATTAATCTCCTCCTCACTGCCAAGAGCGTGGGAGTTTTGACCAAACAATTGGGTAATATTCTTTTGTGTTGGAAACATCACATCCAAGGTTTGAGGCAGAGAGGGTACACTGATGGTGAGCCGAGTGCTGTCCTGGAGGCTGTCTTGGGGTGGTGTAAGGGTGGGACTGGGGCAGAGCTGGTACCTCCCTGGGAAGGAAGCTGTCCTAAAAGTCTGCAAATCCTTATAGGACTTTGCAGATAAAGACTGGGCAGTGTATAAGGGGGGAACACCTAAATTTGATTAAAAATTATTAGAGACTTTTGTAAAAGTCATTGAACATCTGAACATGTTCTGAATGTAAAAGCACTTGAATCTGCCTTTCCAAGCCTTCAAACCAGTATTCAAAGGGGAACATGATGCTGTATCCTACTTTTTATATAAATCATCCCTGTTCTTCATGCACTGCAATACGTCACAACTTTGGCTATGACATCACTCCTCTAGCTTAGAGAAACTCTATGGAGGAGATGGGAATAAAACTCAGAGCCTGTATGTTCCATGTGATCTTTCAAGAAGTTTCTGGTGGTGCACAAATCAGGGGGTTTTTTGTGACTATTTTGTCTTTTCACCACTACTGGTTGGTGAGGTTGAGAATCTCAAGCTGTAGCTTCTTAGGCAAACTAAGGCATATTTAAAGTCAAGGTCAAATTGTGCTCTCCTAATGAAGTTTTGGTTGTTTCTTGTATACCTTGCAGAAAAAACCCATAGCTCTGCACAACAGATGGAGGGCCAGTTGCCCTGCTGTGCCCCCGTGAGTCCCTGTTTTGCAAACAAACAAAACAGAGGCTGATACGTTCCTGACCTCTAATCACAACACTTTTCTATTATTTAGAGAGGTTGAGGATGCAGGTGATGCTATTGTCCATGAGTTTGGTTGGTGTTTTGTCAAAGGCAAGAGTCCTAGAGTCCAACAGGACCACCCTTAGCTTCCAGAGGGTTCTAGCACAGAAATTGTTGATGGGACTGTGTGACTGTTGTGATGATGCATAAATATTTATGGGCTTCTTATGTTAGGGATATCTTTGTGCAATTCCTTCTCTAAAAAGCTGTTGAAGATTGCTTTTATTTCTGACAATAAAATTATTTTCTTTTTCCATCTTCCTTTGCTACCCATAGAAAACCAGAGGTTTGTGAAGCTTAAGGCCTGGCATGTGTCTCACAAGGTAGTGTTAAATACTGTGCTCCTCTTCTGTGGCTCCCAAAGCCCCCACTAGACCTCTCAGTGTTCTTGTAATCATTTTTGTATGTGGAACACAGAGAAGTCTTTAACTGCAGGTATTGCCAAAAGATTAACTGGCAATCTGAAGATGGTTCCCAGAAAGGCCTTGACCACTTCCTGTAAAGGGAGAAATGAAAATTTGAAAGAACAGTTAACATTTCACAGAAGTTAGAATCCTTTTCCTCCAAGTGAAATAATTCAAACACTATGAGACAAGTCTGGTCCCTGTTGCTTTAGCCAAAGTTGTTCTGGACCCTCACATGAACTGTTTCCTTGGTGTCTGCACCAACACTCAGGGGAGGATCTCCTCCTTTTCAATGTTTTCAAACATCCAGGTGTCCAGGATTGTGGCAAGAGAAGCCCAAAGTCACAAAAAACCCCCAGAAGTAAGAGAGAAATTTTTCACTCAAAGTAAGAGCAGCTTGTTGGCAATGTATTAACTCACACTTGTAAATTTACATCTGACATTTGACTGTCACCTTGCTCTCCTGGGCAGCACTTCTGTATTTATTCACCATATGACATCTTCTGGTACTTAAAGAGCAAATTCCAAGGGGCTGAGGGATAGATGCTGATACAAGAGACAGTTGTTATTGCCCAAGATAACAGGATCCAACTTATCTGCAGTTCCCAGAACAAACTGGAGGTTAGCATTAAAGTCATGATGCCCCACATATCCAGCTGTTTGCTAGGGAGTTATGCAGAAATGCTGAGAGAACTGCTTTGGGATTTACAGTCCAGGAGCCCTCCCTGAACTAAGTTGCTCATTGGATTTATGCAGCTTTCTCAGTATTTTCTTGGGAAAGATGATGGTAGGGGAAGAAGAGGTGTGAGAGGTGGCCCAGACTTATTACCCATAATGACTCAGTGCACCTAAGAAGGTTGTGCTACACTAGAGCTAATTTTGGCTTTTTAATTTAATTTTTGGAATCATGTCTTCCATATATTTACTGAGGATTCCCAATGCTTCCAAAATTGGAGAAAAAACTGTAAACAACACAATCCTCAACCCCTCATAACCTCAACCCGAACAGTAAGGTACACAGCAATGTTCCTTGGTATATTTTCAAATTGGCTGTTATTCCAGACAAAAGTGTGTTACCCTGAAGTTGTAAAAAAAATAGTTACATAATTTTGCTACATTCTTTCAAGCTTAAATGCCTAAGCCTATGCTAGCTTCCTGCAATACTAAGAAACACAGATATGTTTTTAAATCACAAAATAGGCAGACACTGAAGAAAAACTCTAGACCCAATGCGCAAGTATCTAGCGATTGTTTTCCTTTAGTGGACTTTACAAAACCTGTTGGGTAAACACAATCCTAACTAAATAATGCTGATTCTACTTCTTCCCAAGAAGAAATAATTGAAAAGAATCAAATGATAAATTAAATGAATGGTGCCCCATCAAAGCAAATGGTGATAAATAGAAACACCTTAGTGTTGCCAGCACTCACACTAATGTGAACTGGTCAGTAGAATTTATAATTATTTTTTTTACCTTTCGCAGAGGCTGGTTCTTTCTACTGAATCTGATGTTAAAGTGATAAATTAGAAAGAGGGAGGTTGTCTAATGAGCAAGTAGGCAGCAATATATCAAAAAACCCCAAACAATTCTAGGCTTCTACCAGTGTCTGGGGGTTTTCTGGTATTCCTTTTAGGAGGGAAAAACATGTTTATTCTAAAGCTGCAGCCAAAAACATACAAATATTTTATATGATTTTCCATATAAATACGTGAAAGGCTCATAAATATGCATGTCATCTTCCAATATGTGTAGAAGTCTGCAAGACTGGGAGGACAACCTCTATTCATGATCAGTGGAAGAATTTGCTGTTACTTGCCTGTGAGTGTTTAAACATGCAACAATACATCTGCATTTCTGAAAGTGAAGCCCTTCATGTTGTACTAGAAATATAAGTCAGTTAGGTCAATGGGGAAATGCTCATTTAATTCCATGAATATTCAGTCAAAGGCATAATTTTCTTACTTTTGAGGCTGGATGTAGTTCCTCTAAGGAATATATTTAACCACATGCAAAGTACCCATTTAAGTGTCTTCATTATTCCATTCAAAAAGAGTTAATGAATAAAGAGGAGAAATTATATTTTTGTACTAAAAAGGCTCAGAAATGTTGAAAATTTAAACCATAAAAATATAAGAAATCAAAATTTTGAGAATTTTCATGAAGCAATAACATGGATGAAATTGTCATTTCTATAATTTCAAATATTTCATTTTGCTTCCAACTTCTATGTTTCAAGTAACTTAAATGTCAGTATAGAAGTAATTTTGAACTAAAAATCCAACATGTTCTTTTCCTAGAATAGTAACATTGGAAGTTTTGTGCTGTTTATGTAAATATTCCTTTCTTTTAGTATGTTAAAATATAGACCTATTCTCATTTTTTGCTTTAAACATTTTTCAGCAAGAAAGCTCTTTATCATTAAATTAACTACTTATTCTGTAGCAAATTCCCCACAGCCATCAAAAATAACAGCATTTTTCCCTTTTTCTTCCTACCCATAGATGAATTTACTCAAAGTGTCTCTAATATTGAATGATGTATCACATACAAGTCAGGGCATAATTTACACTGCTTGTTGTCTGCTGAAGACAACTTGATGAAGATGATGGTTTACCTCAGTGCTTTCAGCTCAGCAGTTTGCTCACTATCAGAAAGAGTCAAACCAGAGGTTTGATATGTAGGGGTTTTTCCCAAGGTCTATGAAGATCTACATGAAAATCATTAAAAGCAGAAAAAAAATATTTATTAAATTCTGACTCCCTCTTTCTCTTAGGTAAAGCCTAATTCCTCTTTCATTTTTTTGTTTGGTTTTGTTGCTTTTCTTGATGGTGTTCCAATATTTTCCTCTGTTTGGCTATCGTGGGAGAACCCAGCTCTTCCTTCATTTTCAGTCTCATCCTAGAGGCTGTGTATGCTAAACAACCTTCCTCAAGCTCACTGCAAGGTTTCTCTTTGCTATCCCCTCAGCCTAGTGCAAGGGCACTTGGTATTATCTGAGAGCACTTCTGGCTAGCAGCATGCAGCAGACAGCTGTGGAGGTAAACTTAGGATGAAAACTTCAGAGAAATGGAAGATAACCTCCTGTGGCTGCAATGTACCTTCTTCCCATATCTCATGGACTAAAAATAGGCTTCTGTGTTTGTCTACAATTTGTAGTTTTATTTTTTGTGGGTTTTCTATTAATAATGGACAATAAACTAATTAAAACAGAAAAAGCACCTCTCTGTGTGCTTTGGCTCCCTTCTAGCTGAGTTAGCAACTCTGGCTACATGCTGAGATGACTGGTAGAGCTGCAGGCCCTTACTGCCAAGCTCTGCATTATATTTTTTTCCATCACTAGCAGTGATCAGCTTTTCCTTCTTCTTTTAAAGCTTCCAGGTAATAGTCTTGTTATTCCAAACTCATGGAAAGGGAAAGCCATTTAAATAGACATCAGATGATAGCTCAGTGAATCCTGCATTTAAAAAAATCCAGACTTTTTCTTCTCTTCAATTAAAAAAAAATCCCTTAAAGTTCCTTTGAAACTTTAGTTACTGCATCCAAATTTCACTTTTACCTCCAACCTTATATTTTGTGCTTCTCCTCAGTTACCACAGGTACTCAGAGCCTTGCAGGACCCCTGGGAGTTTGAGAAATATGGCTATTTTATCCACAAAAGCCTGAGTTTAAAATGTACATTAAAAATACCATGCTTTACCTGCCTTCAAAATTGGTTTAACTGCCTCTGATGAAATCTTTGGAGAAGCAGAGACATAAACCTGGAGCATTTGGTGTAACATGGTCTTATGAGTGGCGGAGTGCAGCTTATTGTCTGGCCAGATAACTTCAGATCTTAAAGATCAGCTACTCCTGTGAGGCTCTTTCTGGTTTTAGGAGGAGAGGGACGAAGAATATGGACTTATTCATATCTGGAAGGGGAATATCCTACACTTTGGATAGCATGAGGGAGCAGCCTACCCCAAAGCCAGGACTGGGGAACACCCATGGAGTGCAATCAGTTAGAAAGCAATGAGCTTTTTTATTTCTTAGGTACCATAAATCAGTTTTTGCCATTGAGATACTGCAGCATTAGATACAGACGGTCTAAAAACTAAATACTAAATGTTTTTCAGTTTCCGGGGGAAATAAAACAACCTATAATTGGTGCAGGATTGTATATTAATCACTCTCCCCTATTTCAAATGTCTTCCTCATACTTGCAGTTTGCCCTATGTAAATCTAGCTTGTTCACATGGTTCTCATTAGCATTTCATGTCTTCAAGAATCTGCACATGAAATTATTTCCTTTTCTCCAGCTGTACTAGAGCAAAAGCTTGCATTCAATTAGTGCTGGTGTATTTGCCACTTAAAACTAAAGTGCTCTGTTTTGCTGAGTTGAGTCATCACTAAAGGGTATGCAACATCCACCTTGTAACCAACTGTAGTCAGACCCTTTAATTAATGACTTGGGATTCTGCTTTGTCTTTTAAAAGGATAAAACCTAATTGCAGTTCAGATTAGGCTGTCTAATGAACATGACCACAGAGCACTTGATCAAAACTAATAGGGGGAATAGTTATGCGGACATTAAGTAAACCTCTTGTTTGTTTTGCATATGTAACCTAAGGAAGTATTGCAAACATTATTGATGCATTATTTGCTTCACTGGAATTTCAGCCAAATACTTTGCTGTGGTTCCAAGACAGAAGTTCTAAGCCCTATTTTTCTAGTACTAGGAATATTGCTTTTTCATCTTCCGTTTAGCATAATATAACAAAGAGGCTGTTCTGAGAGCCTTTTGACATAGCAAATCTGACTTTAATTTACCATACATCAGAGAGATGCTGGAGCTGGGTAAAGCAGCCCAATCTGCTCCCTGTGTTAGAACCAGAGCAACTCTAAAGAGGTGCAGAGTGGTAGTAGGAGTGACCCTCTTCTGAGGGTTATGGAGCACCAATTTGTTGAGCTGATGCACACTCCAGAGAGGCGTGATGCTTACCAGGTGCTTGTATCAGGAATGCCACCAAGAGAACAGCAAGGCTCTTACAGCCCACTGACTGTTATCTGCTACTGTTACCTATTGTTTCATGTGGGCACCCATGGTATAGCCAGGAGCAGCCTGAAGCATCAAGGATTGCAAAGCACTGGCAGGAGTGGTAAAGGACTCTGGAGAACAGGTAGCATTTCATCAGTCCTCCTGTTCAAAGGGAAGGGGTCTGAAAGAGCCAGTTAAGTGTGGCAAGTCAACAAGTGGTTACAGGACTGATGCCACAGGATTTGAGTACTTCAGACCATGGGACTGTCCTTGAGAAACCTGGTAAGCTGGGGGCTGCTGGGGACCATCTGTCAGAGAAGGGGAAGAGCATCTTCAGCCATGGGCTTTACACTAGGGAACCTCCATCCATCCCACTCCCACGAGTGTGGGTGCCAGTGCCCTCAAGAGATGCCCAGAGCCTGCAGAGGGATTCACACATCAGCAGGAGAGCATCTGAAAAGCAGCACAAAGAATTGCAGCCACTCCAGTCAGCTTCACCAGAGGAAGCAGGGAGGGGGGATGGGGAGGGACATAGGCAGGGGCAGCTTTAATGTCTCTGTGCAAATGCACACACCATAACCAGGAGGAGTTAGAGCCAGGCACATGCCTCCATGGTCTTACTGGCGTTGTGCAGATGTGGTGTGATGACTCCTGTGACCACAGTGCTGGAATAGGTGGATACAGGCTCTTTAGGAAGGACAGGCAGGGAGAAAGGAGGGGGTGTCACCCTCTGTGTCAGTGAGCATCTGGAGTGCATGGAGCTCTGCCTGGGGATGGAGGGAAGTGGGCCAGGATTAAAGGGAGGACAGGGACTGGTGATATTAATGTGGAAGTCCCCTACAGTCCACCTGACCAGGAAGACCAAGCAGATGGGACTGAGCAGATGACACAGATTGGAGCAGCCTTGCACTCAGAAGTCTTGGTCCTCCTGGGGGTCTTCAATCACCCATTATTAGGAAGAAAGCCTTCACTGTGAGGGTGGTGAGACACTGGAATAGGTTGTCTAGAAAGTGATTATCCCATCCCTGGAAGTATTCTAGGCCAGGCTGGATGGGGATTGGAGTAATGTGGTTTAGTGAAAGTTGTCCCTGCCCACAACAGGGTGCTGGAACTAGATGGTCCCTCCCAACCCAAATCATTCTATGCTTCTATGATTTTAACTTTTGTGCAGGAGTATTCTAGAGGTTTAATTTCACATATGAAAATAAAACAAACTTCAGTTTTCTCCTATGGAATGTTTTGGCTTTATTATTGAAAACAAGTTTTTTGTCCTAATTAGACAGAGTTGGAGATCAAAAGATAATCTTTACTTTTTTTCAGTATGTTCATGGTATAGTTGTAGGCAAGAATTAGGTCACAAGATGAAATTCATGCTCCAAATGCACAGCAAATTTTTCAAATTTACATAATGTAGCAATATACCTTCAAAGTACTTTCCTCTTGATCTTTAGTTAGAGACAATTTCTGTTGCCTGAGCAAGGATTTCAAGATAAAGCTCTGTACAAAGATCATAAAAGATTAACTTTTATATTCAGATACAAGATGCTCATATTTAGATACATTTATATTTGCAAACAAAAGTCCAAGCTTCTTCTACATATCTTTTCTTGTGATATGTGGTAAATTTCCTATATATTAGGCAATTTTCTCAGATTCATTATTTATGAGTATTTTTATTGGAAGGTCAGTTTAAGAATATCACAAAATCTTTGAAATTTGAAAATTTTCTTGAAATGTTATGCTAGAGATGTGGCCCATTTGTTAAGATTAAGGAAAAACTTTAAAAAGAAACAAAATATTATGTAAGAAAGTTTACTAAACTAAACATAGGTGGAATGAATTTGAAAAATTTCCACAGAATCACAGAATTATGGGAAGGCACCTCTGGAGATGGATGAGTCCGACCTCCTGCTCAGGGTAGGGCCAATTACAGCAGGTAGATCAGGGCCATGTTCAGGCAGATTTTGAGTATCTCTGATGATGAAGATGACATATCAATATGAGCAGCCTCTTCCAGTGTTTGACCACCTGCAGAATAAAAATTAATTTTTTCTGATGTTTAAGCAGAATTTCTTGTATTTCTGTTTGTGCCTATTGCCTCTTGTCCTGTCACTGAGGGCTGCTGCAAGGACTGTAGCCCAGACTTAACTCCTTTACTCCTTATCTTCAGCAATTTATACTCTTGGATAACATCCCCCAGACTCTTGTCTTCTCCAGGCTGCTTGGCCCCAGCCCTCTCAGACTCTCCTTACGTGTCAGATGCTTCAACCTCTCCAACATCTCTGTGGCCCTTCTCTGGACTCTCTGCAATGTGTCCCTGTCTTTCTTGCCCTGGGGAGCCCAGGACTAGACACAGCCCTGCAGAGCTGTCTCACCAGGGCTGAGTAGAGAGGGAGGAGCATCTTCCTTTGCTTGCTTGCATTGCTTTTCCTGAACCAGCCTTGGACCCTGTGAGTGAATTTTGCCTAACTTTCAATATCTGCAAAGCAAATACTAGCATCTGACCTAGCTACCCAAAGATGTCTTAGTAATCAATGGAAAGAAATAGGATCATTTATTGGAAGCAATATCCTTGAATTGTATCTTTGTATTTATAGTGAAAGGAATTTAAATTACTCAGATTAGAAGTATAACACCAAATAAAAGATGCTCAACCAATAAATCATACCTTAGAATTTACGATGCTTAATCCAAAAAAGGGGTTTGCTCTGCCTAAGCACTTGGCATCCATTTCCATCTAATCATATTTGGCAGTTAAAATAAATTTTCTGAGGTCACAAATTACAAAGGATTACTTTTACTTGGAAACATGATCAGAGAAAAGGAAAGTAGTCTGCTTATAGAAGAACCTATCCACCAGAGCATTCACCCAGAGGGTGGAAGAAAGACAGGTTCAAAGCTCTAGTCCCTACTCACCATAGAAGTATTTGAATGACTACCATATAACCTAGTAGAGCAGAGTATTTTGCAATGTGTTAGAGTCAAATGACAGTAAAGAAAAAAGAAGGAAAATTCACAAGGTCAGTTAGAGATCTTGACTTTGTAGCTTTTGCATAGGCATGAAGAAGAAGTTATTTGGCATACAAGACACTTGCACGGGGAACCAAATCCCTCAAACAGGACTGGCAGTGGCTGTCTGGTGGTAACAGGAATCTCTGCTGGAGGAGTCTTTGCAGCAGTGTCTTTGGCTGGGCTGAGATTCCCAGAGCTGCTGCTCTGCTCAGTTCTAACCTGCTTGGCTCATGGTCCTACAGGACTACATCCAGCGTGCAATTAACAACATATAAAACAACTCTTAAATATTTTAACAACATATCAAAAATGGGTTATGTGAGCATTTCTGTAGCTGCAGTAACAGTTTCAACTATTAACAAGTGTCTTATCTAGGCACACATATGAGTTCTACAGCAGAAGCAGCCTGTGCATCTCCAGGACATTCCAATCAGGACACTAATCAACACATTTGAGCATACAAATTGTTGCCTGGGGAGAATCTCCATCACTGCCTGAAATTCCCATCTGGAGAGCTCCTGTCACAATCACTCAAACACTTTGCTGTGGAGGGATAATGTTGAACACCCATTTCAGACCAGTCTCAAAGTAGCCCATTATCTCACTGAGGGGTCCAGAATTTCCAGTTTCCTCCCTGGGGCATGCATTTCTGAAGCGCAGTGACTCACCCCAGTAGGAGCAACTGGGCAGTTCCCATTGTGCCTAATTCCAGCTTGCTTTCAGGGAAGACTTCTGCAAAGTAGTGTATCTAGATTTGAGCATTACTGGACACTACAGAATTCAAATGTAAGACAAATCCATGGGAAATAACCTCTATTAGTCATTTTGCTTTTAGAGAATTTTCTTTTCCTTCTACAGCATTTTACAACCAGCTTTCTATCTTGATGTCTCCTTCACCCATATATGCAGAAACATGTTGCTCTGAAATGCAGAAATTCCCACAGAAATGCCAGAAATAGATACATGCCATGAAAACCTCCGCGACACTTACATCTAGAGTTCCAACAATGAGAGAAATCAATATATTTCTCAAAAAATATTCCTATTGGAGAAAAAGGAAGGATTTCCTCTTATTTTATGTACAAACCAATGTAGAAGTACTATTTTGTTAAATTATGTAAAAGATGAGTGAAATTGAAAAGAAAGTCAGCAAACTAAATGTAGAAATCAATGTTTTAATAGGAATTTCAAGGGTATTTGCTTTCATAAATAACTATGTCAAAATATGAAGCCAAACTGATTCATTGATGTGAAGGAAAAAAATAATGTTAAAAACATAAGACTCTCTGCTGTATTGAGGAGGAGATGAGGGATGACGAGGTGCGATACAGCTTTTTTTCCATACATACATATGAAATACATACTTCATTAAAATCACTGCAGAAAGCCAACCCATGCAAAGGGAGTCAGAAAATAGCATATCTTCCTTTTATGCACAAAAATGCTAGTCTTCAAAATATAAGGTCCCAAAATACAAGCAATGAATCAGCATAATACGAATAGAATTACAGAATTGTTTAGGTTGGAAGAGACCTTTAAAATCATTGACTCCACCTGTTAACCCAGCACAGGCCCTCCACTTAACCATGTCCCTCAGTGCCACATCCACACGTCTTTTAAATACTACCAGAAGTGGTAACTCAAGTGTGCCTCTGGGAAGCCTGTTCCAGTGCTTGACAACCGCTTCTGTGAAAACATTTTCCATAATATCTAATCTGAACCTCCCCTGGTGCAACTTAAGACCATTTCCTCTGGTCCTTTCTCTTGTTATCCATGAGAAGAGATTGACCCCCAGCTGGCTACAAGGTCCTTTCAGGGCTGTAATAGGTTGTAGCTGTAGAGAGCCCTAAGGTTCCCCCTGAGATTCATTTTTCCCAGACTAAACACCCTCCTCAACACCTTCAGCTGCTCCTCACAGGACTTGTGCTCCAGACCCTTCACCAGCTCCATTGCCCTCTCTGGACTCACTGCAGACCCTTCACCAGCTCCATTGCCCTTCTCTGGACTCTCCTCAGCACATCAATGTCTTTCTTGCAGAGAGGGACCTAAAACTGGACACAGCACTCAAGGTGCAGCCTCACCAGTGCCCAGCGCAGGGTGATGATCACTTCTCTGGTCCTGCTGGCCACACTAGTTCTCATACAGGCCAGGACTGGCCTTCTTGGCCATGTGGGCAGAGCTGGCTCACGTTCAGCTGCTGTTGACCAGCACCTCCAGGTCCTTTTCTGCCTGTAATGTTTCTAGACGTTTTCCCCAGCCTGTAGTACTGCCTGGGTTAGTTGTGACCCAAGGGCAGGACCCAGCACTTGGTTGTGTTGAATTTCATACAACTGGCCTTGGCCCATCGATCCAGCCTGTCCAGATGCCTCTGCAGAGCCTTCCTGGCCTCCAGCAGATCAACACTCCTGCCTGGTCAAGTGGATGCAGGGTTGGTTAGGCTGTCTTTCCATCAGATACAATAATTTCACACTTTTGTGAAGACCTTAAAAACATCAGCTGGATCCATTCTGGCACAAATATACTGCACATTGAGTTTAAAACTTTTCCACTAGAAGAATATTCCTTAATGATTTCAGATGAAAATCAGGAGTATTACCTTTAATATTTCCACATTTGAAAGTGAACGTGCTTTCAGATTCCTTTGAAGGAATGAGATCTTCTAGCATTCACAAATGGCCCAAGAGACAGGTAACATATTTAATTAATAATTTTGAACTCAGTACTTTAACTCAGTTTTACTTTAAAAGTGTCATTAGCCTAAAATACTAAGCTTCCAACAATTAAAAAAATATTCCCATATTCCAATTAACCTTCTAAACTTTACTTTCAGGAAAATTCTAGTTTTAAAAGATTTCACTTTTCAG
The DNA here is from genome assembly GCF_901933205.1 of Camarhynchus parvulus. Classification (NCBI taxonomy): domain Eukaryota; kingdom Metazoa; phylum Chordata; class Aves; order Passeriformes; family Thraupidae; genus Camarhynchus; species Camarhynchus parvulus. The sequence continues at coordinate 21,151,218 of NC_044572.1, read as the reverse complement.
TATAATGCATGGCATGATAGAGTTGCAGGAGTTTTTAAGAATGGAGGACTGGAGAAGTTAAAATCAGGATAGAATGCATCATTTAGGGGCTAGAATTTTCCAACTCAGAGGACTGTTCAAGTTGAGGTGGAGTCTGCCTGACAGATAATACATAGGTTTTCCTTCCCAGTCCTAGCATCATAAGAGTCATAATAAAATAACTTCTATAACTTCGTAACAGAGATGGGTCTGGCTAGCTAGTGAGATGTCCCCAGGACACTAGAAGAACATCAGTCTCTGACTAATAATTTGCTGCTGTGACATCTGTGCACCTGGGAATGCATTGCTAAGTTTCTGTAATTGTGAAATTCTTGTTTTGTATATGGATCAGTGTGCACAACACAGCAACAATTCAGACTTCCAATGCTCCACTATTCACTATTGCTTGCTATTTATTCCACGCCCATTTTATACTAATAATTGTTGTAGGTATTAAAAAAATACATTGTTGTAACTTCCAGCAAATGATCAGAGTCAAACAAATCATTTTGCTGACAAAAAGTGATATTGCTTATATGAGGCTCTCAGATACTTGAAGGTGGAGTAAGAAGAACAAGATTAGGATCTAACAGAGATTTGATCGCTGTCATCTCAACAACAAGATGTTGACAGCTAGAATAAATAACTTCTCAGGAGCAACTTGTTAAACTGGGTTAAAAGAGGATCTGTAATGATGTGGCCTTCTTTAATACCTCCTGCCAATCAGATTATGTTTTATTACTCAGCTGAACTGTACAGTATGATTCAGTTTGTGTGAAACTAGAGGGTGTCACAAGATACAGACACTCATATTTCCTGAACGCAATTTGGCAGAAAATGTGGATAAAAACAACAGCATGCTGGTGTCAGAAGAAAAGACAAAAGGCTTCATGAGTGTTATTTAGGGCTAGCACAGTGCTGGTCTAAGGAACAGTGACCACACTTTACCATCTAAAAAATGTTCTCTGTGCTTCTGTGGCACACATCGGTAGCACCTCTGAAAGCAGTAGATACACATCAGCTTGTATGACCATGAAGTGTCCTTGAGAGTAGGTTATAGGGCACCACCAGCCTCTTCAACAAGTCCTTCCTGAATTATAAGTTGAAAAACTTCAATTACCACATTCAAACCCACCCAAATGGTAAACAAGAAATTAATAGTGTTGCTCAGAAAAGTGTTGTAGAGAAGAACAGGCATGAAAATTTCACAGCAGTACTAATACTATTGGTGGTCCTCTGAAGCTGTCCCCCTGGCTTGCAGGAAACAGAGACTGGAGGATGCAGAAGGGTGCTTGGATGAGACAGCCTGGGCAGCATGGCAAGTTACAGCCTTACTGGGAAGTCTCATGTTCCCGCGTCTCCTTGTTTCACACATAAGGCTCTGTAAATTTTTTCACTAATTAAAATATCTGTCTGTTCTGCTTTATTTCTATTTACCATTCCACAGGCATTTATGTCAATGCCAGTGTTTTTAGCAATGGTTTTGTGTGTAATCATGGATGAAATCATTAAGTAGTAACTAAGCAATGATCCATGAGGAAGTTCTTGTAGAAGCACAACGCAGTCGCTATGGCTAACAACCCATGCCCAAGCATTTTAGATCAATCCTAAAAAATGTGTTAAATGTGCTCTACTTCTAGAATGCTGTTTTAACCTTTTAAAAATGAATATTTTAGGGGTTTGTTGCATTTTGGCGTTGTGGGCCCATCTGAAATATCTGCCTCCTGAAACAGCACAAGGAAACTTAAAATCTCAGAATAAGTCAGTACAGCTTGATAAGGACACTACCAGTACTGTATGGAGCTGATGGTGACTGAGTCACTGAGGCAGATTAAAGAACACAGAACCTGATTTTTGCAACTACCAGAAAGACAAATTTTTACCAAATCTGGTGGTTAACAAGTAACTTACTTTTGTCAGGCATGACTTCCTTTCAATTACATTTCATGTCTCTCTTTCCCTCATGCTAACTCAGTATTTGATTTCATTCTTTCCCTCATCTTAACCCATTCATGTCAGAGATATCTTGAGCTCTCAGGAAAGTGTCATGTCATTAAAGTAAAATTACAAAATGAATGAAAAATACTTTTTTCGCACTATTCTTGTTATTTTGCTGTGGGTTGAAGAAAAGAGAGATGAAATGAGAGATAAGGAAAGAGCTGCTCTAGTGCCTCTTGTTTCAGATCATAAAATAAGAAGATGGGTTAGGGAATGGTTGAAGGATTTAAACACTGAGAGGCAAGTACAGAAAGGATTTTCTCCTATAAACCTGCATGAAATGCCTTTGAAATCCTTTAGTTTGTTTTAGCTTGGAAAAAACACTTGATTTGTAGCTGAGCTTATCCTATATTAACAGGCATGCTGACATTAACTTGGGGAAGAAAAACTGAGAATCCTTCTCTGTGTCAGGCAAGTTATTAAGATTCACAGTAAACCTTTGCAGGAGAGGAAAACAACTGTGAGCAGCAGAGCTGGGTTTGCCCAAGGACTCGGGGCTGTGCCAGTGCCCTGGGGGCAGCACGTTCAGGGTGGACGTGCTTGTCTGTCACCACTGAGCAACCTGGGGGACTCCCGGGAGCAAATTGAGGACCAGGAGATGGAAAGCAAAAAACCTGTTTATTTAGGGAGGCTATGCCAGTAAAGCAATCAGCCCTCACTCTCCAGCTCCAGGGTTCTCTACAGAGCTGCCTAAACCTATTTTCAGTGATGCCCCGCAGCTTTCCAATGCTCCCAGTCCACCAAGGCTCACACTGCAGCAGCTGCTCATAAACATGTGAAACCAACAGGAAAGGACAAGTAACTTCCAAGGACTTTACACCAAGTTTCTAAAGTTTTGGAACCTGTTTTGATTTTCTCCACAAAAGTTGGAGAGATACTCCTTTTCTGAGAACGTTTTGGTCAAATGCTCCTGGCAGAACTGAAGGATAACACAGAGCTGCTATCAGCCTGGGCAGAGTCAGAATAATTTAAACTTTAGTGATCTTACATAGGTAATCTAGTCTTCATGACTGTCTGGGTTTTGTAAAAAGTTTTCTTTAAATTTAGAGCTGAATTCTGCTGCATGGAAAAACAAATTGTCAGGGGAAGCCACAGCTATTCCAATGGTATCGTCTTCTAGGATATCTGAAAAAACATTGGAATCTTATGCTGAATTTTATCCTATCTTCTTCCTACAGGTCTGGAAACAGCAGTGCTCTGGCTGGTGCCTTTTCACAGCTGCATGAGAGCCCTTCCACCACTGCCCACCACGCTTCCAGCAACTGCACCACCTATGGAACACCAACCAGGGCTGCAGGGAGGGGAGACACAGAACCCCTGAATTTCTCTTTCCTAGCCAGATGAACCCTCATCAGTTTACCTCTGAGTCTTTGACAGCACCATGGTGTTGTTTCACATTTATTCTCAAAACCCCCAGACATCATGTTCTGGGATGACCACAAACTATAGCATAGTTCCTGGGATTACATTTCTTCTGTCCTCCTTTTAAAAATAGATACTGTATTTGCTGGTCTGCAATCCTCTAATATAACCTTTGATTTTATGAACTTCCAGAAAGCCTTTTTCTACAATTTATTTTTTAAATGTTAGAAAGGCTTCTAGTAAATCATTATAGAAAATGGAGGACTTATATTCATCAATGGTTAGGCCATGCCCAGTCTGTCTTTCATGATTTTCTCCACTCTGAATGCATAGCAGCTAATTCCTTCTAATTTTTTGTTATATGAATCTTTTTTTTTGTTTTGTTTTGTTTTTTTTTTTTTTTTTTTTTTTTTTTTTTTTTTTTGTTTTGTTTTGTTTTGTTTTCCCCCAATTTTCTTTGAGAGGTCTGACTCAATGTGGGAGATGGTCAGAACAGTACAGTGTTGCTTTAAGTCATTGAAGAATTGATGATTCTAGCTGGGGAAAGCAAAAGCTAGGCTCTTGATTTGCTGGCTCAAGCAAGGCTTAACAACAGAGGGAACAGAGGAATGGCTGGAGTGTGGTGAGGGTCTCACAGCCAAGAAGAGGCACAGAAGAGCACCCACAGATCTGTATTGCCCCTTCACCCTGAAAAATGAGCCTTGATGTAAAACTTGTCCATTAAGGGATAAGTCTGTGTGCAAAGACTCTCTGGCCAAGGTCAGACAGTCTTCACTGCTGCCTGTAGCACACCATTGTTCCATCCCTTTGGGAAGGGACAAAAATGTGTAGTATAAAAGGGTGGCTTCAGAGCAGAAAGGGTCACAGGGGGAAAACCCCTCTGCCTACTCAGGATCAGTTGGTGGACTGTGTCTCTCCTCCTCTCCTGCAAGGATTCCTTTAGGTGAGCTTTGCACCTCCAACTTTGTTGGAGCAGAGCTGGGAATATCCATTTCATGTGTGTATGTGTGTGTGTGTGTATACGCACGTGTACAGCACTGATAGATGTCAGTTGCCATCCTTTCTGTAGTGACATGTATTAACATTCTGTCTTTGGTTCATTTGTCACCAGCAATCCTGAACCTTCTTTCCTGTGGCTTCAATGAGCTGTACTGTTCATGAACCCAGGTTGTGCAAGTCCTTATTGAACACAACCGGACCTGAATTGGTAAACTGCATTTTTTGTGAACCTGTACTTGTGAAAGCTCTTCTTGAACTTAACTAGATATAGCATGCTGACTTAACTACCATCAGAAGTTAAACCCAGTCTCACCCAGCCCCTCTGATCTTTGAGGACCAGCTGCAACCAAAGGTGGTTTATTTTCTGCTAAATGTCTATACATTTAATGCAACACTCATTTTTTGGAGAGTCTTGTTCTATTTCAATACTTTGTAACACTTTAGTTTTCTGTATTGATCACTTCTGTCTTCCTTTGCCTATAGCCTTATTTCTTAGCCCTACTATTTCCCTTCAGGTCTGCAGCTCATCTTTCCAAGGGTTTTCCCTCTAGGCTGGTATATATGTTTTGAACGTTTCTGCCTCTGAGATACAGAGTCTGTCACCTTTAGCTAGTTCCCTCACTTAAAATAATCCCTTTTGAAATTGCAAATCTTAAATACAGAAGGTTTTCACTATCGATACTTCTAAACTGGGGTGCTGAACTTGAGATATTGCACTAAATGATGTTGGTTTGGGAGGTGATAATATCTAGCTGCAAACCCCATGGAAGAGAGGGAAAGCAAGGCTAATGCTGTGCCCTGACTCGAGCCTGCCACTGTCCATCCCTGATTCCCCTTTTCCCTCAAACAAGAAAAAACACCACAGTGGTAAATTTTGTGTTTATTAATGGTTTTCTTCTTAGCTTACCGTGTAGAAACAAAGGTAGATAATGTTCTGAATTTTTAAGGAAATGAGGCATTTAGAGGAGAAGCAATTTTCTGCAGAGAAGGGATTTGGTTTACCATGATGTTAGACATACCTCAGGTTTTTGGAGACAAAAGCCCTGACTGAACCAGCCTCACCATAATGCCTTGCACTTCAGATAAATGCATCCCTGAGAACAACAGGATCAAGCTAATGTTAGACATGGATCACAAGCTGAGTGTCAAGCATGATCAAGCTCCAGTAAAAGTGATGTATGAGGCAAGAACAAATGAACAAAGATTGTCTAAACCAGACAATGAGAGAATTAATGATAACAGTCCTTTGCACAACTGTAGTGAAGATGGGAGAAATCTATGCAGGAATAAACAGGAAAAGAAATAATGCACTTGAGTTGTTCCAAGACAGTTTTAAAACATGTTAAAATATATCTTTCATATGTATATACTAAAAAATGGGTAAGAATTGATTGGCAAGGAAATCTGCAACACGTCCACTATTGTAGTTCTTTAAAAACAGATTAAATAGATTTAAATAGCTTTTCTCAGGACAGTTGTGGTTATCATTGATTTTTCCTTGAGTATGATAAACAGACTATATGAGCCCCAGGGAACCTTCCAGACCTATGACCCCACGGCAAAACTGGAAAATCTAGGAAGGTCTGGTCTTCCTTGTATTTGCTCATTCATCCTTTCTCTAGATACAGACTCTTTGTCATGGAAGTATGTAAGTGAAATAAATTTAACTTTAGTAAATGTAACAGTTGAGGTCTTGATATCTTCTGCTTTGCTGAGAAAACACAGCTTAGCGAAGGCCAAAATAAAGTTGCAGGAGCAACTTCTTGTTGTACATAGTGGCATAAATAATTCTTTTTCACTATGTGTGGTACCAGCTGGAGATCATTTTGTTTCCTAAAATCTACAGGACTTATTATCTTTATCTTGGCAGGTTACCATTTTGATTTTGCTTCTTGCTTCCCCGGCCTCAGTATTGTTCAGTTAAAAGACAAGACTTTTTTTTCCTGATAAATTTCCCATCAATGCCTCTATTCTTCCTCTGTCAATTCATTTTCTTGGTAATTTTAGCTGGCCCTTCTAAAATGGCCTTCATTACTATTCATCTAAGTCTTCTACAATATCTAATTGCATATGACTATCATACACAGGAGTTTGTATGAAAGCCTTTTATATTTAAACTCCATAACCCATCTCTATAATTAGAGCCATCAGATGGTTTTTAATCTCTGTCTGCCATTAATTTACCATTACCAGTTCACCAACCTGCAGCAGCCACTGTGGCTGTTCCCTTTCTGGGCTGCAGGCTGCAGTGGGATGAGGCTGGAGAGGTCCTGTCCGCGTCATCCTGCTCATCCCATGCAAAAAGGACAAGGAAATTGCAGCTTGGCCTCCCCACAGCAAAAAAAAGTGGACCAGAACAGATACATTTTCTACACAGGTCTCTCCACCTCTCTGAAGTATATTTGTGCCCTGTTCCCATTCAGAGACTTTACACTTAAATGTTTTACAAAAACATGGCCATTTGTACATTTATGCTTAAGGAGTTGATGAGCTACATAGTGGTTTTGGGATAGTAAAATGTTTTAATTTAAGGCCATTTCACATAAAAGAGTGGAAAATTACTTTTTGTGGAAAAGGTTCGTAATTTTCAATTTTTTCTTTGAAGACAAACATTTCAGTGTACTTTAAATTAGTTTTGCTTTTCAGCTGTAAACAAGATGGAAAAATCAGTCATGGATACCGTGGTCATCTGGGGAGAGCACAAACCATCACTGAGGACAGACAGAGGAACAAGAATGGAAAGAAACTTAGAAAATTTAAGCTTGTTATAAGACACCAATTTAATACACAGAAAATGATGTTTATGGTAGGGAAACATTAAAAGTCTGACAGAATATGGATGCTAAAAGAGTTGGTAATCAATTGTTCACCATGGGAAAAGATAAGATGACATTGGCTTAATTTGCAGCAAAGGACACTTAGGTTTGACTTTAGGAGAACCTTGCTAATTCTAACAATAGAAAAGTACTGTTATAGGCTACTCAGAGAGATGGCAGAATTCCCAATGGAAAGTTTCAAGAACATATTTCCAGAATGGCTTCGGTATGTTTGGCCCTGACTCATTATGGAAAGTTAACTTGACCCAGCCTTGTATTGCTCTGAGATCCCTTCTCTGTATTGTTTCAAGGAGACAAAAGGGAACCTGAGGAAAACTTTCCCAAACTTTATTTTAAGGTCAGATTGAAATTTCTGTCTTGGAGAGTTTTAATGAAAAACAGATCAGACTTTTTTCCCCCAAGTGTTAATGGTGATTATCTTTCAAAATCTCTAATTCTTTAATACATTTCCAAGAGGAGAAAAAGCCCCACCTCTTTATAATTTAGTCTTTTTTCCTGGGCTGTAAGTGGGGGTGAACTTCTCTTTCTGGGTTTGGCTGCCGTGTGAGCCTGGGAATGCCCCACACATTTTGGCTGATCAGCAAGACAAAGTGCTCTTCTCATAGTCCTAAGACTTGTACTGCAGGAAGAAAGTCTTTAGCGAATTGGATGTAGATAGCAACATCTCTTCCAACTTGGCATCTCCTCAGCCAGTTCAGAAGAGACCATAAAGCCCATCACCATAAGGAAAAAGGCAATTAGCTGGCTACCCAAAATGAACAGAGAGCTTCCTCCTTCACAGCTGGAGGCACACTCCACCACTGTGTTGGAAATAGTGTTGGGTACCACAGAGGGAGAGGTGAGAAAAATAATAACAGATTAGATAATTTCATGATTTCTTCTGCTCCCTGCAGAACCATTCCCAGGAACTGTAAGCAGCTGCCCCTGGGTGCAGGTTTCCAGATGCTGTGTGTGCTGCATCTTGCCACTCGGCAAGTGTGCTCTTCCTGCCAGGGCCTGCTGACAGGCCTGGCCCTGCAACCATCTGGCTTGCTAAGTAATGAGACCAAATGAAAAGGAGCTTGAAGAATTAACATTCTTTCCTTAATCTATTAATAACTGAACAGTGTTGATTTTGGTGACAGCTAGATACGTTATTGTGAAGCAGACTGGTTAATTAGAAGCATCCTAGTGAAGGTTATATTGGATATGTGTATCCCTCCAGAAACACACATTTTTAATAAGGAGAGGTTGGTTTTGCTCACAATCTTAAATAGTCACAGAAAATGCTAGGTGTGAAAAAGACAACAAAATTTAAAAAAATATTTTTTTCTCCAGCTCTTGGTTACTGCTTTTTTCCTATTCAAAAGATCTCTCTATTTTTAATGTGGCTACCAGCTAAAAGCTATCCGTATGCAAAAGGAGGCATCAGACTCGTGCAGATCTGTGCACTAGTACTAAGCCACCTCATTTTCAGGGTCCTGAGGGCCATCTTCTTAGCCTGAATAAACACACAGACAGGCACCTTTCTTAATAAGGAAAAGCATTCCCATTTACCTAACTGGTCACGAGCATCTCATTGGTTCTTTTATGTGCTCCTGCCACTGGCAGACACAAAACCCGGCCAACCCACAGGCATATCTTAATTGTATTTAAAGAAGGTTCATATGGTTTCAAAACAGTTCCTATTAAGTCTATAGGACCTCTGGATATATTGGAAGAAATAGAGGTTTTGCTTGATTTAATTAAATTTATTTTAAGCTGATCTAAAGCCACAGTAGTACAATTTTGAATTTAGCCATCACTTTCTTGTAACTTGTCGTTCTGAAAGGAGCTTGTTCACATGTCAAGACTTTCAGATTGAGGAGCTGGCTGTTAAAAATACCTCTATTTTTCTAACACAGTTATTAACTGGTACAAGTCAATGCTTGTGAAACTGTTGGGTACTATTTTAAATATCAGCCTTTAAGTAAATGTCTTCTCATTACCACTTTCCAAGTGAGTAAGGTACTGAGAGTGATGGCACAACTGAGTATTTCCAGTGTTCCCCGTGGACTCTTGGCACTGCCACCTCTGATATTTTCATACTCTCTCCAGCCTTGAAGGCTGCACAGCAGTGTCTGCTGCCCAGGTTAACTTATTACCTGCATAAAATGGCAGGTGTTTTGTTCCTGATCCTTACGCTTCTGCCACTGTAATAACTGAAAGGCCTTGTTAATAATCTCTGTTGTTCACCATGAGAGACACACACCCACTCAGACTGCTCCTTTCCTTTTCTTCTCCATCTCTCCACTGTAATGCTTCATCCCCTCCAGCTGCACAGGCTTTGCTCTGATTTCTGCTCCTGTTGGTGCTCCTCATCACCTGCAATCACTGCTTTCTCTCCACCTCTCACTTCTTCCCTCTCTTCCCAGCAGCTATTTTTCACCTTTAAACTCTGGCACAGAATGGGTCCAGCAGCACTAACCAGAGGAATGTATCTGCAGGTCCCCGCTGGCTGCCCAGATCAGCTCCAAGCATCTCTGGTGGCTCTGTACCAGTGGGCCAGTGGGTCCCAAAGAGGCAGCTGGGGCCAAGCCTGTCAAAGGCTGCTCCTTCCCCCTTGTCCTGGCATGGGCTGCCTCACCCTGGAGGGCTGGCTGGCCTCTGGCCACCTGCCAGGCATTGCTGCTGGCACTGGGGGGCTGCAATAGGGTCCTCTTGCTCAGCAAGCACTCAGCACTGGCCATGGGAAATGGCAATTTGCATTTAGGTAGGGGAAACTTAGATTTTGATTACTAACTCAATCAGAGAACAACTTTGGGATTTTTGTGACATTTACCAAATGAGCATCTGTTTCTTCTCTCAAATGGCCCTTTGCATTGGTAAGTTTAGTATTTAGGTTTAGTAATCCTAAATACTGTTTGGTCTAGGAAGGTAACAAAGTGCTCTTCAGATTTGCAGCTGTCGATCTGCTGATTTATGCAAAAAGGCTGTAGGTTTCCTCAGGCTTCTTCTTCTGCTCCCACAGGGCCAGTGGCAGCTGAGCTTGTGCCCTCGTGGCCACAGGGCTCCCTGCTGATATTAGGAGTTCCTTTTCCTGGGGAACAGACAACAAAATGTATTCGTGATATAGTCATGATATCAACAGGTAAGGAAAGACAATGACAGCATCACTGGAATGACAGAAAAATGTGCATTTCTCTTTCTCATCCTCTGACTATCCCCATTTCAGACTCCACATCTCCTTAACTTCAGGAGAAAAATGTGGCACTGGCACTACCAACTGGATGCATCTGAAGTTAGGACCCTTTTAAAGTTTTTAGATATCTAAATAAAGTACTGGCTTGATATCCAGGAAGGATCAAACTTGCTTTATTTTACCTCTGATATCCTGGAAATCATGTATAGGTGTCCAAAAATTAATTTAGTGGTTTAATTTGTGTTTAAATACATTGTCCCAGAAATATCTCACTTTAATCAAAAAAATTCTATTATTGCAGTGTCTAAATAAGGGCAACAGAATGAAACTCCAAAGTATTTTATTCCAAGTGGAGGAGGTGTTCAAGGATGTACCAGGGGAGTGCGCTATCTGGACAAGGAAAAGCAGATTTCAAGAGAGCACATGTGGATGTGGACATCAGAGTTGTTTGGTAGAACAAAACTGGAGAGAAAGATTTGAAGTTTTGCAAATATTTTCTTACAGTTCAGGAGACTTTATAGCTCCATCAGTGATCTCTGAAGAAGGATACTTCTTGTCCATAGGTTAAATTTTATTTCTATATTTGAAGACCATACTTCCATTTTGAACCTGAGGAAATAGAACTGGAGAACCTAGCAAGTTCTGGTGAAGAGAAAAGTGGGGAAAAGCAACCAGTTTACAACTCTGCCCAGTTTTTTTTTGTGTACTGTGGTCTCCAAGAGACATAGAGTTGTCAGAAAAGGTCTGTGGGAGGAATCATCCGCTTCCAACCTTTTTTTTCCTTTTTTTTCACCCTCAGAACTGTAATTAAAATACTACAAAACTGTGATTTGTTTTGGATAGTCTTGCCTGATCCTGTTTCTGGCTGTGATTTACCACTGATACCTTGTAGATGATGTTCCTTGTGATGTAAAGCAGTGTTAAAATCAAGCAAAGCCCACCACAGGATCTCAGTGGAGTTCCAGAGCACTTCCAGCTTTTCCACAACTGTACCATTTGTGTAACTTTGTGTAAGTAATGCCTAATCCTGCAAGTGATACTCAAGGGAGTAATACCACTCTCAACAAGCATCTCAGTTTAGCACCAGATTTGAAGGCTGGCACACACTCAGTAATACAGTCCAAAACTGCTGCCCAGCACTTCTGCAACAACAGTCGCAGCTGAAGTCTACTGCACACCCACCAGACATTCTACAATAACATGCCTGGGAGGTGTTTCTGCAATAGTCTTGATAGTCAGTGATAAAACACAGTGGGGAAAAAAAACCCCAACATCCAGATACAAAATATTTTGAGACTCCATTCAAGCTATTATAGCTGTGCTAAAACTAGCCTAGAAAATTCTCAACATGCTTCTCATGGGCATGAAGAAACATTGTGTCACACACTAAATTGAATACTGTTGATGCATTCACAAATGGCCGTGCAAAATTAGAAAATTTAATGACAAAAGGAAAAGAAAGTTAGTGAACACTGCTGAAGAATTACATACAGTACCATCTGTTGGCCTTTTTCTTCTTCCCTTGGATCTCTGCACGTCCATTGAAGGTTACTGTTACTGTCTGAGTAGCATAAACTCAGCATGAGTAAACAGAAATGATTTATTTTGTGAATTTCCAAGTTCAGATCTTGTGAACTGCAGCATTTAGCCTTGTCACTGATTAAACTGTTTTATAAAGAATTTCATTAATCTTACTTCATTGTATAGGTTATTAATTTTAGAGGATTTTTTGCTACGTGTTTTCATAGTTCAATAAAAAATGATCAAGTTAAAGTGGAGATGGATATGGAGCAGAAGGTCTGTGCCTTTAGGGACTGACACCAGTTATTAGACACATATCTTAAAGAATCTGAAATTCCTCCTGGCAGGTGTATCATAAACAAGAAGCTGTAACTTATGGTCTGATGGTGCTGAGCTACTTGGCCATTATAATTAAACTTACATTAAAAGAACCCTCCTGCTGTTTCCCTCTCCTTCTGGAAAGGCTAGCAGTTTTCTTCAAACAATTATGACAGTATTTCTAACACCTCTGCATTGGTTCTCAGGATATAAAAAGCCACATGCTCCTTTACATGGCCAGACTGCAAATCCAGCAGAGGGGAAAGGAAGCACAGGAGCAGGGAGCAGCATTCCCCAGCAGAGATGGGGATTGCTGGGAAGAGCAAGGCAACAGCAAGAGCGACCTCTTCTTGCAGTTCTATTTTTGAGATAAAATGAAATAGCTACACTGCTCTCTAGCTGAAAGAAAAAAGAAAATCCAAATAAGAAGACTATGTCGGTAAGAATTGCTTTCCTAGGTCAGCCAAAGACCCTCGTGCTGTATATTTAATTCATGACATGGGCGATGGCAAAGACAAAGGTGAAGCTGCCCAGGTAGTGTGACCACTTTGGTCTCTTCCTCCAGACAATCCCAGACTTTGGTTTCAGGCTCTCTCCCAGGCTGGTTCCCACCCTGGAGGTCAGTCTTCCACACACCTGCTGACTCTGGATCCGTTCAGCATCTGGTTCATACCTCATCAGCTCCTTTTCCCATTCAATTCCATTTTTGTTCCTTTACCTCTTCCCTTCATCTCTGTTTTCTGCTACCTGCAGGCTCCCAGTATACTCACACATGGCAGAGTTTGCATATTGGGAAATTGTAAGTGCATTTAAAAACTAAATTTGAATCAAACTCAACTGATCCTACGCCAAGTGAATTTTCAAATTTTAATTTGGGCACAATTTTGACACACATGAACAGAGCTTTCTGTCTCCCTCATGCTCCTGCTTGGAGCACTGGAAGTTTTCAGGCCTTCAAATGCATTAACTTGTGTGAGACTACCAGCTTTTCCTCAAACAGTTTTTGGCTGAGTTCTCCAAAAACAAATTTATTCTCCAAATAGAAATTCATAGACATAGCACTTGCAGCTTTGTAAAGCTATAAGCAACCAAAAGACAGGCTAAAATAGGAATCAATACCAAGTCTTATCTACAGCCCATGCTGGGATGTTGTTTGCAATATGAACACATGCCTGAATAGTATCTATATAGCATCCTGTCCACCTGCTGCATCAAGGGGTATTCAGACTATGTCATAAAATGCCAGCAATTCTAATTCTTCTCCAGCCAAGCCTTCCAACTGTAGATTTCCAAAGTGCACAGAAATATTTATAACTAGCATTCATATTGCTAATTGAAATATTAGTAGGAGATACCAGCTGCTTCATGTATCAAAATACTGACATTCATTATTATTGGTTGGCAGAGACTTCAGGGATTTTTAAAATTTTTGTACACATTTCAGTGTTAATGAAAGCATAATAGAGGAGTTGAGTGAGACCCAAACATGAACTCTAACCCTTTGCTCTACCCCTGCCTTTCTAAGAGATTTAAATGCAGAGCCAAAGCCTGGGCAGGGTTCCCTGGAAAGCAAAGGACTAGCATCACAATCTGACTTTTTCCAATTTCCTTTTCTCAGTTGTGCAGGAAGAACACACCAGATATTTGAAAAGGTTTATGCTATCCTTATGGCTTGGTGTGCAGTTATATTAGCAGGAAGAATAAGAGAAATGGAAAAAGAAAATCTTGGGCAGCCTTGAAAGATGTTGCTTTAAGAAAGCTTAACAGAGTCCCTCCAGATGTGTTTTATCCCACGCATTGCCAGTTTGTAATTGCATGCCATTTTCTTAAATGCATATTCAAATGATTAAGGAGCACTGCTGCTAGCACTATGATCACAAGTGAAATTAATATAGGCTCTCACTGATTTTGGAATGATCTGGAAAATTATTACACGTGTAACATTACACGTATAACATTACATGTATATTAAATAAGAAAATAATGATCATTTAAACATTTTACACAATCTAGGAACAGCAGGTGCAATTTCATTATTCTCTTCATGCAGCTTGCTAACTGTTATTATCCTCCTTCTTGGAAAGACTGACTATATAACTGTTATCAATCTTGTGGTAGCAATAGTGCCTAACTAGGAGGGCACATTACAGTTTGGACATCCCTGTCCTAGGCATTATAAAAACAAAAAGAAAGAGTGGATCCATGACAAACAGAAATTACAGTCTGAGTCCAAGTCTAAAGTCAGTAGGTGGCAAGGTAAATAAAAAGTATTGTTTTCGTTATAGTGTATATTAGAAGCTAAATTGCCCATTTCCATGACTTACCATGCCATGATTTCAGGACTGATTTTACCTGAGCAGTTTGTTAACTTTTCATTGTATCAATTCAGACATTTATGCTATGCACTCATCATGGTGGTGCCCAAGAGAGTTGGAGGCTCATGACAGGTTTAGTAGCCAGCCTTCGGAACAAATACATGGAGGAGCACTACACAATGAAAAAGCAGAGACTTCATTCTCAACATCCTATTAGTGTAACTCTTAAATGGTGATAGACTCTCCCTCAAGTGGGATATTAGAGGGACTATAAGACACTCATGGCTCAGAAGCCCTGAGAAAGAGGTGGAGGATTACTGGCCAATCCTCCTTTACTGGTTACCTAACAAAAATCCAGTAGGTTATATAAAATAACCTAGTTGTTCCGTGTCTTTGGCTGAACTATCTATTTTGCTGTATTAGGACAAGGCACACACTGGACGCAGCGTCTCCGATCCTGACTTCCCTCCTGTTTTTTCTGTGTTACATCGTTGTGCTTTGTTTTTGGCATTACTTTCAAAGAAATAACACAAGTGAGAAAGCAAAGAGGTCCCAAGCTCCAGAGGCAATGGAGTGAACTCTGCTGGTGGGGGGACTCCTGCCAGGCTTCTTCCCAGGGATCCAGGTAGGTGGGCTCTGTTGCTCACCAGCTGAGTTCTAGAGCTGACTGGAATGTTTCAGCCACAAAATTTTGCCTGAAAACTTGCATTAAAAAAAAAAAAAAACACTCAAAGGGAAAGCACAGTTTCACTGAAAAAGATCTTTCAGGTTTTAAGTAGAATTTTTAACTAGAAAGGAACCTTTTCTCCCCAGGACTGGCCATCCAAGGCATAGAAACCATGATTGTCTTCCCTGCTCTACACGAAGCACACAGAGTATTTCAGCCTTCATTTCCCACTCTCTCATTTAGCACCCTCAGTGCTGATAATTGATTATTTCAGGCTGGGTCATTTTACTGCTCTTCAGTGTTTGGAGTGTTTCTTGTTTTGTCCTGCAATGAAAGGGTGTCTTTTTTGCAGCCAGAATATCTTTCTGCTGCCAAGCCTAACTGAGACTGTCAAAACTATACCATCAGATTTTATCTTCCCAGCACATAGGAAGGACTTAGGAAAAAAATTGGGTTTCGAAGGTAGAGGGGGCACAGAATCTTGCTAGTTATGTCTGTCCAAAGCCACTGAGGATGTCTGTAATTGAAGTAGTACTTCCTATTTTCTGCAGCTGAGGCCATTGTAAGCCACAAAATTTACACAGAGATGTACAAAGATCTGCAGCAACTCTAGATCCATTTATTTCAAATGAACTTGAGACCTCAATGGCCCTGGCCCAAGCACTTGAGCTGGACAGCCCACTGCTGAGTGTAAATGAGTTGAAATCAAGAGCTACTTTCTCTCCACTTGCAGACTTCTGCAAGTAGTTCCAGAAATCGTGAAGGCAAAATGATTATTCTTTCTGAGAACACAGGAGCTTTGGTTGTCTTGTTACTTTATTCCCTCTCATCTTTTCTAGATGCCCTTAAGATAATTAAAGTTAATTAAAAATCTGATTTGAAAATCTGAGGCAAAATTCAGTAATCTTTTAATTGCTGTTGAAACATCTGCATAGGCACTTTCACTTAAGCTGGTTTAATTTTTAATAAAATCTTGTCTGGAGAGTGAGGTTGGCAGACACTTTGCTAGTAAAGCAGCAGCTTAACAGCTGGGGAAGGCAGACCATCAGCTGCCTGTTGCTATAGAGTCAGTCTCTGGCAGTTTTGCTATTCAAGTATCATACCTTCCTATTATGCCTTTTAGGAATTTTTCTAAGACAAAGTTGCATCATATTGGAATAAAGTCCTGCCAGTTTTTTCTGACTATATGTAACCCCACATTATTAATTAACTAGAAGGTGTAAGCTCTGACAGTTTCTGAAATGGAAGAGAGCAAGCTCCTTAAGGCTAGAGGCTAAGAATTTCAACCTGTAAAGACATTCACATCAGTGTAGTGCTGTGTTTTTGTACTTTTTGTTTCATTTTTCAAGATCAAATACTGCAGCCAGGTTTTATAATCCAATTCACATTATTGGACCAAATAACTATATAGACATAGGACACTGCTTAATTTTAAATGCAGCATATAGATGAGATGAACATACAAAATGGCAACGAAACACAGAGCACAGAACAAGAAAATAACAGATATGGAAAAGTAAGACTAGGAACAGTCTTGACATCTGATCTGCTTGCCTCCTTCTCCATCACTGCAGGATCAGCTCTGCCTTTGCTGTTTGCAGCAACTGGGCTCAGAGCTCTGCATCTCCAGAGATGCTCTGGCTGCATGCCCTGCATCCTGCTGTCTGATTGGGTCATTGTCATTATGGAATTTAACCTACTGTCCCACATGGGATTCTTTTGCCATGAGTTAAACTCATTGCTCTTTTCTTCTTCGGGCAGTAATTTACTACTGTGTAATACATCTCTTGCTGCAGGAAGAAACTGTCAGAAATCAAAGATTTTAGCCTCATAACTTATCAGTCCAGACACATGGTGCCCTCCCTATAGCTCCAAAGAGGAATTACATATTCTGCCACAGGTTAGCCAAGGATGCTGCTTTTACCAGGTTTGCAATGGCTCTTACAGCAGCAGCACGGTTGGTAGACAGCACCAGTGCTGTGTTGTGCAATCATGGGTAGCTATTTTCAAACATATCACTCCAACATTGATAATGCATCACCAATTAGTCTGAACAGAAGCTCACACTCCCAGCTGCACTGATTCAGCACTGTACCACTGTGCATTTCAGAGCCTTTGTTGTGTTCTTTTTCATCCAGGCATTCTCCGTAGACCAGTTGTCGCAGTTAAATTTTGCTCAGATTGTTGCAATTCCAACCACTTACAAAAAGCTTTTAAAAACAATCCACTGGGTTTGTATGTCTTGTGAGAATATGTGGGTCTTGAAAGACCAAAGGAAATCTTTGGAACCTTAGGAAAAGATATGATTTATTTCAAGAGCATTAACATTTTAATAGCTTTTAAGCATGTTTTAAAATATCACACTTACTGAACTCTTAATCACATTTGAACATGTAATGATGATGCCAATATTGTATAAGTTATTGTAAAAATAAATTTCTTCAGAGATCTGGTTACAGAGTAACCATTGACAACCAAAGTTTCATCCTGTTGTGTTCGTTTCATCAGTTTGGGAAGAAAATTTTTCCAGGCAATCATGTCTCAAATGCACTTGCTAATTAATCTATTAATATTAAAGGCAAACAGTTGCAAATCCTGCAGGATAATTTTACCCCTTGTGCATTCTCTCTAGAGCAGATCCATTATTCTGATGCAATTAAGATCTCTGAATTTTTGCAATGATTTATTAATAGTAATTAGTAATGCAGCAATCAGCTGGTGCCCCAATGAAATGTATATATAGCAAAGATATTGCTAGGTTTCAGAATTTTTACTCCAAGATTAATGAAAGAGAGAGGTTGTGGCAGGCAGAGCCAGGATACTGTAATTGTGTGTTATGAGTGGCACCTCTAAAAATACAGTGTGTTTAAGGTACAAATGATTTGTGGGAGGAGCAGCATTGAAGTTTGTATGTGTGACACTTCATATGCCAGAATATGGCCAGTAGTCTTTTAAACATGCTCCTGTCAAAGACAGGAACTCCCACAAGTTCCTATTGCATCCCAGGTTTGAAGGTAATTTATAAATGTTTAGACAATGTAGAACAGGCAAGGAATTCACTAAGTCATCCTTCAGTAGATTCACAGAGATAGGAGTTTCCATCTGGCACGATCCAGTGGTTCCCACTGCAGTGAACTGATAGTGCATATGGTTTCTTTTGGGAACAGTTCCCTTTTTAGAGCTTTTCCTTTCAAACATGGGGGAAATAAAAAGGGGACTAAAAAATAGGAAGGTCTCCCTGCTTCACCCCTGTATTTATTATACCACTGACTCCACGAGAGTCCTGTATATTAATTCCACAGTAAGAAGCTATTTTTAATGTATCTTTCCTGCTGGTCTTTACTGAGTTGAATGACTGATGCATTTGCTTCAGGTATACTCTTCTTGCAATCACATATTCACGGGCAGAATTAGAATTATGTATTTTGTGGCTGAATTTGGAAGTAAATTCCATGTAACAAGCTGAGAACAGTGATAATTTCTCTCTTCCATGCTGATGGTACATGAGATAGATAATACCTTTTTTTTTGTTACAGTTCCCCTCTCAGAGTGTGATGTTACTTGTTTTCATCACTGGCCGCCTTTGCCCTCCCAGTACTCTATAGGGTATATGCATGCATCAATGCTTTATAAAGTACCATGACTTGAACATGATTTTAAAAAATGTTGAAAACTACCTATATTTAAAACTAAGTTAAATAATATTATTTAAAATAACTTAAAAGTCTAAAACTTGATTTGCCTAGAGTTAAAATGAGCCATACCCAGCAACATTACTCACAAGATTTCATTAATCTTTACTTCTTTCTCGTACACTTTGCTCCATTGATAATTGATATGATTACCCATAAATGCCATTAATTTCATTACTATATCAAAGTACACAAACCAAATGAACATCAACATACACCAAGCTTTTTAGATGCTTTAAATTTTGTTTGAAATCTACATTCCCCTAGTAATTCTAAGCAGTTGTATGCAATGGAATTTAAGCTAAGATAGATTTTTCTAGTGATGATATTCTGAACCAAAGCTTTAGAGAGCACTGTGTGTTACAGGAGATATGAAAAAGATGTGATAGTTGGCAACACTGGTTTTGTTTCATTACCATCACTTCTGAATGCAGGGAAGCTGCTCCCAGCACTGCTAACATTTACTCCTCTGGAAATCTCCCAGACCACCATCCTTCTCCAGGCTGCAAAGAAGGGAGAAGGTATCTGGAAGCAGTGATGAAAGCTGGCTGTTAAAAAGCATGCTCTGAGCAGAGATTTGTTTTGAGTCAGGTGGCAAAATATCTGTCTGTGAGCGAGACGGGCTGTGAGCGCCTGTGGGCAGAGCTCACTCAGGTGCTGGCAGGTTGCAGATTCTCCGCCAGCTGGTCTGAAGGCTCTCCCAAGCCCGTGGAGGAGACAAGCTCCTCCTCTCCAACCAGCAGCTTTCAGATTTGTGGGGAATGAGCAACAAGAGTGTACCTACTGCTTTTCAGCACAGAGCAGCAGAAACCTCCTCTTCTCCTGGCTTAGACAGAGCAAGTCTCTCCAAGACTCTCACGCTTCTCCACAGAGTATGGCTCAGATCCTCCCTCTGATCTGGTTTTACAACATTCTGCTGT
The DNA here is from genome assembly GCF_901933205.1 of Camarhynchus parvulus. NCBI lineage: Eukaryota > Metazoa > Chordata > Aves > Passeriformes > Thraupidae > Camarhynchus > Camarhynchus parvulus. The sequence continues at coordinate 21,131,411 of NC_044572.1, read as the reverse complement.
AATGTCACTGTTGGCTGGCAGTTTGTCTGGCCCTCTAAGCTGCTCAGGATGCCATTGTACAAGACAACCATAATTCATTTCCTCTTCAGAACAGAGGTCTGGCGTGAAAATGTGAACACCTCCTTTACCATAGCCTTCAGTGCTCAGTGTGATATACAGCAGAGGTATTCCCTAGCAACAAAGTTCTAGGAAAAATCCTCTTATTTGGCATTTAGAATAGGAAAACACAGAAAACAGAAAAACATGCACAGGCTGTGAAACAAGTGTTCATTATAAAATTAAATAAAATTGAACTTTTAAACTTCTGTATGTCTATAGCCATCTCACCAGAGGAAGGCAATTTTGGAGAGGTAGCTGGAGGCTGTACCACAGGGGATTTACTCCTGTAGTAGTGATGACTGGATCATGTATGGGTCTATTTCAGGGACTATACACTGATTTAGCAGAGCTTTAGGTTCCCTGGGGAGTAATCAGTGGTGAGGGTACGTATGAATGTGATTATGGGGACCTCAACATGCCATATGTTCTACAGGCTCAAAATACGGGAAAATGATTTCCTAATTGGTAACACATAACTGAAGCAGCTGCTGTTTTAGAAGGAGAAAATCCATCACCTAGGATTCCCAAGAGGAGTTAAATCATCACTTGATACATCAAAGTGTTGAATTAACTTTTCCCTGTGAGGCAGAGTTTAACTGCTGCTGTATTTGATCCTGATACTTGATGGTCTTTGTAAATTGAACAAAGTCCCTGCATGCCAAAATTAAATGGTGATTCGATCTAAAGAAAACAGGGATTTTCCAACTATCTCAAAGGAGGCTTTGTGAAAGGTAGAAATCTTTCAAGAGGAAATGTACTTGAAATATCTTGAAAGGCAATTGTTTTGGATATGTGGGACATGCAAACTAATTGTCCAGGTTAGAAGAAAGCTTACAAAAACTGTCACTGTCAACAGAGAAAACCACTACTAGTTCTAAAATATTGACATACCTATAGAAGATTACCTCTGGCTTAGTTTTGCCTAAGGTATGCAAGACACATGCTAGTCAAAACTCCAGCTATTTCTTTAAAGTATTCCTCATATACTATTTCTGTCTTCTACAGCATTCAGCCTTCTGCAATGGTCTGTGGACATCTTCAGGCTGTGGTCACACCCTGTGAAACCCAGATAGCCAAGTAACAAGGAACCAGTTCTCAGGACACCTTTTTTCCCATTCACTTTCTAGGAAACCTTGATCATTTTCCTAATTGAAGACCAGTCCAAAGAAACCAATACACCTTTATAAGAAATTAAAATACCTAAAGCTGGAATTAAGAGCAGCTTGTAATACATCTCAACAGCTTTATTGCTTAAGACAGCAATTAACTCAAGATTTCTTTTGCACATTCAGTCAAGAGGACCTAATTTTGGAGTTCTGGACTCTTTAATATTCCTGAAGTCTTCTTTGCCAAAGATTTCCATTCAAGTGACCTTTTCCCTTCCAGGCCCCATTTCAAAAAAAGAGAAAACAACCCACAAATTAACAAAACCTAGGCAAAATTCTGGTTGAAGATGATCCTCATTTTATTGGGAACTTTGCTATATATTTATATGAAATCTATTTCTATGATAGTGATTGAAAATTATTTAAAACCAACAGAAAACAACATCAGTGGGTAGCTTTAAAAAAGGGGACTCTATGCATCAAGAGGCGAAAGTTATTCTCCTCTTAGGACAATTCTCTTGTTTTCTCAGTTTTGGATGGCTAAATGCCAAGCAAGTCTGCAACTGTCACACGAAGGAGAGAACTAGATGGTGATGAACAACTCCCTCAGCTGCCACCACTCTGGATTTAAGAAAGCTTTAGAGAATCTAGGGGGTATTAGACAGACCATAGAGGAAAGAAACTGGAAGAAGAAGGCAAATCAAGATTTTGAGATTTACTGTAATAGACAAAAATATATATTATATAATATACCTGTAGGTATCAAAAGCAAATTTCATGGGCCAGAATTGATGCACTGGAAGAAAAGGAAAGTATTTGAGGTTTTGTCTTACAGTGACTGAGAGGGAAACAGGGAACTGGGAGCCCATACAGCCCAGACTATTGATTGATCAAGTGCTAGGGAGATTAATTGGAAGAAAACAAAGCCACGGAGGCAAAATCTTCCTGGAATTAAAGAAGAAAGCTAATTTTTGGTCCAGAAAAAAGAAAGAGGTTCAAGGGGATGCAAATAGCAGCTCTGAGACTGGTTCAGACATAGGTTTCTGGAAGCAAGAGAGGAAAAACCTACGCATGAGAATGAAGAGAGCAAAACAGAGATGAAAAGAAGATCTCAGAGCAAATTAATTTTAAGGATTTCAAGAAGCTCAGAGACAAAATGGAAAGGGGATAGGAAATGATGATTGGAAAAATCTTGCTTTGTATTTACTTGGAACAGTGGTGCCAAAAGCTGAACTGACAGGCAGAAGGTGAGGATCTGAACAGAATGAAATTATTTTATGGCTTACAGAAGCAAGTAGCCAGAGGGAAAAATAAGTCTCAATTGATGCAAGGTCTTCTAGTTTATTCAGAAAAAAGCCCCAAAATACAATATTTTTCCTGTTAATTACTAGGGACAATTCTTGAAATGCAACAGCTTGTTTTAAAGAGCATATGGTAGGGGGTGCTAGGCAAATGCAGCAGACAATGTGTTACCAAAAGAAGAAAATCTCTTTTACATAAGGAGACATATGTAATCCAAATTTATCCCCACCGTACCATCAAAAAGGGTATTTTAAATCATGCAGTCTATAACACTAATATTCAGACTGCAATTACTCACTAAGGTATGTGCAATCAGAACTTTCAGACATTGGTCTAAGGGGCAGCTTGACTCTTAGATGAATAGAAAAAATACGCTGGAATGGCAGCTGGGAGTTGGTATGATAAGTGATGGGCTAGCCTGGCTGTGATAGCTGATGTGCCAACCCAGCCTGATCACATGCTGAGGCCAATGAATGGTCCTGTTGTCTGGAAGCTTCTCAAAACTCTGCAACCACAGGATTTACCTCTTTTACATGAATATAATTTTTCTGCCTTCCTCAAGCACTCTTTGAATATGTGCTCATAACTTAAATTTATTTTTCAGCAATGTTCTCTTTATAACATTAAGTTTTTATACCTCTGCAGCAACACGGTTCTCTTACTGTCTCATCGCCACCTTTTGTCAGTTGCCTTCCAGTTTTATATTCTCTGGCACATTGTGAAGAAGTTTCTGATCTACCTTCTCTTATATCCACCCAAATACTTCTGTAGATGAGCAACAGAGGAGAAAAAACTGGCACCACTTTGCACTTAATCATAAAATTACCTCTGTTTAAAATAAAATTTTGTGTTCCTACGATAAAGTGACAAACCATGTCACAGAATGGATCTTATTAAAAACAGAAACTAATTATGAAAGCTCATCTTTGCAGCATCAGTGTGCAGGATAGAGACCTGAAGGACGATATGAGGGACAGTGGCTGGCAGCAGGAATTATGTGGGAGGAGAGGGTCCTGCAGTGGGGTCTGCTCTGGGAGCAGATATTCCAACAGCCAGCTGTGTGGGCTGGGTAAGGTATGGTGTCCCTATGAGCCCTGGGTTAGCCAGGACAATCAAAGGGTGCTGGGGGTCTCGGGGACGGGTGAGTGGGTGGCACAGCCTGCAGCTCAGGGGGTGGCAACAGGTGCTGGCAGTGCCACCGCTGGGGAAAGGGGCTTCCATGGCAGCCTCTGTGCTCAAGTGGCCATCTGGATTCATGCTGTGTGTGACCTCCGCAGCTCTCTGTGCAGGTTTCCAAGGTGGAGTTGGGATGAAGAGCACAATCCCAACTTCACACTTTGGTTCTGCTGAGGAACCAAAATCCTGCGAGCAGCTCTCTGCAGCCAGCTGGGAAACCAGCCCACAGGGGGCATGGCAAAGACAGTGCCATGCACTTAAACCTGAAGTGGATTTTGATGAGCATTTTAGGTTCTGTAGGATGAGAATGGATGACTAGTATTTCCTGGTTTAAGATAAGACCAAAACAGAACCCAAAGTAACTCCAAAATGACAGTAAATCCTATGTAGCAGAAAGAAAATATGCCCTTCCCAGTTTTGAAAGTCTCCTTCAGTCGTAGCAGATACTGTGATGTCTCACCAAGAGAGTGAGCCGATGTTGCCAATTTGGCCATCATGCCCTCCTGATTACACTGTTTCTGCCAAAGGAGAAACAACAGTACATTCTGCAATATGTACAGCTGCTTGTAAAGAAGAACAGATTAAAAAAATGCAAAGCTTTCATGAAGGTGAAACACAAGTACTAAGTTAGCAGTTCAATATCTGTCCACTCTTGACTTAGTTGAGTGCTTCCAACAGCTCTTTATTTTATACAAAAGCTAATTTGCATAGCAATATCTACTGACAGAGTAAGACCAACTCTGGAGATGCCATAACCACAAACAAAAAAATCATTCACTTCCTGACACATTTCCTTCCTGCAGGATCTTGTGGTACAAAGTGCTTTTCCTCTGTGAGTGGCAGTTTCCATACCAACCTTGCTCTCTTAAGCACACTTATAAAGAGCTGAGATGAAGAGACTGGAGTTGAACCTGACAGCTGCTGCAGCCTGTGCTCACTATGATTGTAGGTTTGCAGCCTTGTGGAGGTGCTCACCAGAGAGCATCACTACAACAGGAGCAGCACGCCTCCATTAAACCCAGCGCCAGGCTAGGTGTCTACATTAGTCACAGGGAAAGCTAGATATGGAGGAATGGAAATCACTACTGAATGAGGGGACACCTTATAATAGTCAATAGGAAGTGCTAAAAAGGGAAGAGTGTTTCTTCCAAACTTAGACATCTGTTCCTTCTCTGGCCCCAGACTTGAAAAACATATGTGAGATTCACAGACCAACACTCTGTCACTTAAATCATTCCTTTGGGCAAAGACAACCAGCTCCCTTTGTTTCTTTAAAAAAAGTAGTCAGTGGCAGCATAATTTTATCAGCTAGTCTGGTGTTCAGAGTCTTTTCCAGCATGAGGCTGGATCAAGCTCATTTCCCAGCAGGCAGATCTGTGTGGCACACTGGGATGAGCCTCCTGCCTGGTACACATTCCCTGCTGTGCAAAAACAGTGGGAACAATTTTAGGGTCAGAGTGACAGTAGGAGAAAGCATGATGTTGTAAATCTGAAAAGATAGTACTCAGCTAAGACAGAGAGCCTTACTTCCAGCCTTGCCCAAACACATGAATAAAACATGTATTAAATAGTATTAAACAGTTGCCATACAATCACACAGCATAAAAGAAATTATACAGTGATCAAGAACTAAACCCCAGCTCTCTTCATGAAAAGGAAATGCCATAAACATCTAGTACCTCTACATCCCTGTTTCTGAGCTGACCTCTCACTGAAGCTTCTTTTCTTTTGGTTGCTACTCCCTCTCTTACCTCTGATCATGCCTCACATCAAAGCCATCTTTGCAGTTTTCACCTTTGCAGCCCATTTCTAGCCCCTCTCCAGGTAGAGCTCTAGGCTTTCCCTGTCTTTCAACCTTACCTTTTGTTCATTTGTGGGTGATTAAGCTCCTTTCCATATCCACACCTCATTCTCAGTGATTGTTACTTTGAATTTTAGTTTTGGCATCATGACTCTGGAAAGATGTCTCACTGTCTTGCTGCTAATTAAAGCTAGCTTGCTGAAAGTTCTGATCCATAGTCCCAGGAGGTTTCTGGCCCTTTCATTTGGCACACAGTTATTTTCCAGGTGATTAGTTTGGGTATTTTTAAGTGGCTTTCAAAAATGATGTTTGCTAGGTACAGTGCGTTAAATTCTCCTATCAAAGTAATTCTCTTCATATTTCTAAGAGGAAGTAATTATTAATCATGCTAGTTAAATTATTCATTGTAATTTTGAATTTGTCTGCCACTTTGAAAATAAACAGCTTGTTTTGCTATTACATATGTTTTAGAACTGCATTACTTAACACCCAGCTGTAAGCCTGAGTAAAAATCACAGAAACAGAAATCTGTAGGCAGATGTTGCACTTCAACATCCATTCTCACACTCAGCTCAGAGAATCTTGTGTGCAGATTTCACTTTCCTCGAGGTGATCCAGCTCCTAAGCATTGCCTTGGCATCAGCAATCTCATCAGGGCAGCAGGGCAGAGTACCTGCATCCTTTGAACTGACTCCATGGATCATTGATCCCAACAGGCGCTGCTGAAGGCAAGAGGTGCTTAGACAGTACTACAGGAACAGTTTATTGATTCAATTCCTTAAATAAAACATTATGAAGAAAAGACTATCACAAAAGATCTGCAGATTATTCAGCAGGTTTGTGGTGCGCACCTCTCTCCTGATATAAAATATGCATGGTACAAATGCCCTGGGAGTCTGCTGCTTGTCATGAGGGCTGTGTCACATCAGCACAGCAAGCCAAGCAAAGGCAGGATGTGTGTGAATGGCATGTTTACACAGATAGGTGACTGACCACAAGTGCTGAGTTCATTCACTTTATGCCTGTTAAAAAACAAACCTTTCATCTATATTTGACATTTAGCACAGGCTGAATCTTTCTGTAGATTTACACTGATTTTGTTTTTCCAGCCACCTCAGTTCTCATCGACTATCCAGGCTCTCCCATGCCATTTCAGGGCAAAATGACCATTTCAGGGCAAAATGACAGACCAGTCATGATTTAAAGCTGATTGTGCTTTGGAAAGAAAACACATGCAGTTAGGGGCAGCCACAAGATGACTGCAGAACCTGTCATCTCTGCAGAGCTGAGCAGGGCTCACAGGCTGTGCGGTGTTGGAGCCCAGTTGTTTGGCTGGGGAGAGTCTGGAGCCACGTGGGTGATGTGGTTGTCTGTCCAGCTCTTTGGATGCAGCACAGAGGGTCTGCTGAAATTGCTTCACAACTGCAAGACCTGGCCTGTTGTCTCTCTTAGCATTCCAAAGGCCAGGTAAGTGCTGAGGTTTAGTGCTGTTGTGTTTTCACCACAGCCTGCCCACCCCAGCCCAAGTGCTATGCCTCTGTGGGGCTGCACCACCCCCCAGGAGCTCCCCACGGTAGCCAGGAGCCCCCCAAGCCACCAGTGCAGCTCACATCCCAGTAGTGTCAGGAGTCACACGTTGACACAGGTTGTGGAAATTATTCCCTCAGCTTGGTGGCCCCACTTGCAAAAATATTTTTGGGACTGGTACTGACTGATAAAAATATGCACTATAGTCTTTGCCAAGGCAGTGGTAAATTTGCTATAGCAACATAGTATGTCTGATGGGTATGTTAGTCTGAAGCCTCAGCTGTGGGCCAGGACTCCTTCACACTAGATGCTGTACAAGCCCAGACTGAAAACTGTCACTGTGAATTTGCTTTTTAAAGCAAGTGATTTGATGAATGATGATAGCCTCAGTTGTCAAAAGTACTGGTTTCAGAGTACAAATCCTGCTATTTTTATCTTCTGTTGTTTGCTAAACATCCAAATCAACTTTCAAGTTTCAGAGCAACATGCTCTCTTACAAAATATTTTGAGTAATTTCTGACTTTCCTTTTAACTCTGCCCTAGGGGTACCCTAACAAAGTCCTGACAAAAAAGAACTTCAGGATGTTGTAGAAACCCTTAGTCATTGCCGAATATTGATATTTGCAAAGATGTTTCACATGGAATAAAACACATTCACATTTAGAAAATGGTTGTTATTTCCAGCCTATTCATACATTCTACTGTGCTTTCTCTTCTGTAGTGGGAGAGCCAAAACATAACTTCACAGGAGATCATGTAGGCTAAGGATGACAGAAAAAGTGCAATGAGAAATGAGAGGGGGGCAAAGGAACCCCATGGGGGCTGCAGCTGCCTCCTGCTGTGACAAAGTGTCTCCAGAGACACCAGAGCAAACTATTCCATAAATGGCCCCCCTAGAGCATTAAAATCCAAAAGCATCACATTGGCACAAAAAAGCAAGTCATTCTAAAGGAAAGAGTGGTTTTCATATGATATGGTTAAATCATGAGGTGCCCTCTGTTTGTTAATGCTCTAAATTGTTTTCTTATTTAGGTTACTTGTTTCAGATTAAATCCTGCTTCCAGTTGGCAGTGTAAATAAACAGCTGCAAGCTGAGGTTTATTTCCTGGTGCTGGGATGTAAGAAGGACTCCAGACTTACAGTGTGCAGCTTCTAGCTAATGCAGAGTAGATGCAGCTCCATTTTGCATAATTTTAAAATATCAAATGAATCCTGATTATGTAACTTTAATTTTTATGCTTACCTAATGAACCTGAACATGATACATGCACCTTAGACAGCTATTTGCACATGGGCTGAATTTTGTCTTTAAAAGGCCTAGTAATGTGAAAAAGGTTGGTACAACAAATTTTCATCCAATTTGATAAATATGCCTCTCTATGTCAATCCTATGATGATTTTAGATAGAACATAAATGTTTATATGAATAAATGTACGAGATTCCAATGGTATTTGTTCCATTACATTCATATGTTTTGTTTAGCATTTTTATGAAACCATATGAAAAATGAATGAATGCTCAAACTAGTTTACATCACTCCTTAGTGATTAATTACAGCATAAACACCATGATTCTTCTATGCTGAAATAGAAAAAAAAAATACCTCAGAGACATGTTTAATCATTTGGCTCTAATAGTGCAGTGTTTATTCGTTCCTTTTTGGTCCATTAGAGAGTAAATTAGATTTGATTCACTTACTTTGATTGGCTTAATTGTACCAGATACAGATGAAGTACAAATAAAACTGTAATAAATCCAGCAGATGTTTAACCTGCTAAACCAAGATCTTTAAGAGTCAATTCCAATAGCAATTTACACCCAGCAGTTTAACCAGACCCTTAGGAAGTCGATCTGATTTTTCTGAAAACCAGATACTTTATTTCTGTGTTGCTGAAACAAGACTGGTGTACCATATTTTCAAGTCTGAATTATTTTACAAATATTTTTTGTGATCTTGTTCTTTTCTGTGCTGGGCATTACCCCCTGCCAAGAGGATTTTAGGAACTAGTGTTAAGTAAATCCTATGGCTTCTGCCCAAGGTAAAAACACTAAAGGTTACTAGCAGAGAAAACAAAAATTTCAGAATAAAATTACAAAATAAGGGTTTTTAATGTCTTTGGTTTTAAAATCTGAAAATACTTATATCTAATGCATTATGCACTAAACCACAAGGTTCATCAGATCACAATTTAAATTGCTATGACCTTTAAATATGCTATTTAATATGTGCATGAGAAATTCTACTACTAAATACCATATCTTAGTCAAATTGGTCTTTCACGTGGCATTGTGAGACCATCTGTGTCCATAAGAGCCGAAAAGGACAATGTACACTGGCAAACCAGTCCATGATGGAGTCTGTTATGCCCCAACAAACCCACCAAGAAATAAAGCAGCTTATTAACACAGAAAAATGTCAGTTATTTTAATTATAACGGGCGGTGAAGGGAATCTTCTCTGAGTGTGAAATTATTGTGAAGCCATCCATTGATCCCTCTATTTAATCAGTCTCTGGAGAGCTCCAGGGAGATGGAAGAGTATCTGATTAGTGTGCAAGTGTCAGCCTGGCACTGGCTTGAGGTACCCGCCTTTATTATCGAGGGCTTTCCCCTCTCCACTCACAAACTGGCACCACTGGCTGGATTTACCACTTGCCCCACTGAGGCAGGGTTCCCCTCTCTGTACAATGCCAGTGGAAAAAAGCAGAGGATGCCCAAACCTTTTGGTCAGGTTTCCTGACCAAAGACTCAGCAAATGCCACACCAGGTCACAGTGAAGAGCACAAAACCAAAGCAGCCAAATCAGTAACTCCAAAGCCATCCAAGGAGGCCAAGCAGACCACTGTCTCTGGCATGAAACCCACTGAGGTGGGTCTAGGAGAGTCCTTCCCTCCCCAGCCAGCTCCAGCAAACCATGGCTGACAGCGTGCCCAGGGTGTGGGAATTATTTTGGACTGTACAGGGGAAGAACTGTGCAAAACTTACGGGACATTTTAAAGGGAAATGTCCTATGGGACATTTAGGGAAAGAACCAAAGTTGGGAAAGGTCAGTGCATTCGTAGGTTCAGTATCATTAGTGACTGGTGGCTTTTAGGGTTAGATTGGGTTCGTTGATTTTGTCCATCATGTAGAGGATTCCTAAGGACGGTAGGGCGAGCATGACTACTACTATGGCTGGGAGAATCGTTCAGACGAGTTCGATTACAAACTGTGTTTGATGCTAGTTTTTCTGTGAGTGTGTGGGTTAATAGCTAAAGGACTAGGCTGCAGATTGCTAGTGCAACCATTAGGGCGTGGGCGTGGAATCCTATTAGTTCTTCTATGATAGGTGAGGAAGCATCTTGGAAGTCAAGTCCAGGTGGCTCAGGTTCTGGGTGAAATACAGAAGAGGCCCACAGATACCAGGTGCTTCCATCAGTTCTCTGCAAGAAAATCACAACCTGACCATTCAGGCAGAGCCTGCTGCTCATGCAGGTGCCTATTAGTGTGAGGAAGTCAGATTTCTCCTTCCTCTGTTGTAAAATTTTTTACTTCTCTAACCAGCAGCAGAGGATGATGCTCAGCAAATCACTGAATGCACACCCAAACTGAAAACAAACCATTTGCATACAAGATATAACCTGGAACAGGTTCTGAGTGCTTTGAATATTGAACAAATCTGTCAAAATCAAATTCTGTTCATAGATAATTTGTGAATAGCAGAAAAAGCTAAAACAGCAAAATAAATGTTTGATCTGCATAGTTTATGCTGTTCTGTCAACATCTGAATTATCAGGCAGAACTCCTACTCAGATTCTTCAATGTCAGATCCAAATTTACTGTCCCCAAGACAAGTCTGATCTGTTCAGAGGAGGCTGAGGTCAGCTGATCAGCACTAGGCATGTATAGTCCTTCTATTAGCACTACAATGGGCATCTCCAGCAAAACCTCTTCCCTATAATTTAGTTTTCTGTTTTAAACCAAACTAAACTATGAAATGTCTGATTTTTCTTCTTTGTGTGCTTGCATGCATCTGTGCATTACATTACACTTGATTATTTTGAAGTGAGGATTTTCAAAGCATTTGAATTATTCACCACCCACATTATTTTGTATTTTATTCAGTTTGCCATGAAAATTGCCTGTGAATTAAATCACAATCACTAATAATGTTCGCTTTGTATTATTGATTTTTAGAAGTGTTTGCAAATAAAATCTATAGTTGGAACATAAAACTTCTCAATACAGCCCTGAATCTGTTAATATTGAGCTAGACTTACTCTCAGACATCCTTGCTGCAAACCCTATCACTTTAAAAAGCAGGAGCCCTTTATTAAAATGGTATTCCTGCACCAGCAGAGCAATACAGGAAGCTGTGATCAGATCTGACAGTTGGTTTACTCTTAACATTTGATCACAAAATTTCCGTGCCATCTGCGGGAAGCCACACAGGCAAATGTGTCATCACATCTAATAATGAAAAGAAGAAACAGACAGAACGTGCTGTAGAAACAGACTGCTTTAATTAACCCTCCAACAATGCTCTGCAGAATTCACAGAAGAAAAGTCCTGGGTGGACAGGTTGCAAAGGAGAATGTCACAAAACAGCAAAAGAGGTTTTTACCTTGGATGCACCGTAGATTTCTTAAGAAAACCTTCTAAGTGAAGAATTAGAGGATTGCATGCCTTGCAGACCTCTGAATTCAGTGAAGGCAGGCAGTGCTGGCAGCACTGGCTGCTTTGCCCTGTGACAAGGACAGTGCCAGCTGTGCTCACAGACTGTCTGCCCAGGGCCACTGACTGCACTGACCACATGAGATGAGGGTGCAGGAGACTTGAGAAGTTTAATAGTTCTATTTAGGAGATAAAAAAGCTGTGCCTGATTTTTACTACTCATGGGGATCTCCAGCTACAAAGAAATGAATGGAAATGGGCGCACAGCAGCACCTCCCACTGCCAATCAGGGTGAGGTATGGTGTGGGGAAGGTGCTGGGGATGAAATCCCAGGAAGATTCAGGCACATGAAGCTTCTCTGAAGGACTGGTCTGTGCTGATGGGTAGAATACAGGTGCACTTCAGAGAACAGGTTGCTCCTGCACACATCATGACACTCCTGTGTGGTTTATGCCTTAGCAAAGAGATGGTGCTGTGCTGTTTTATCCTGAGTGCATGCCCTGCTTCCTGGTTATTCTGGGTTGAGGACCAAGGTGATGGCTTGCCATGCTGCTTCAAAGAGATGCAAATCTCCCATTATTGAGGGCAGCCTGAGCACCAGGACATGGCTGCAGTGTCCATTGTGCTAAATGCCACCCAACAACCAGGCAGGGGGGAAGTCCCATAGTGGCAGGGTGGGTGTTCCTGCAGGTACAGTGGGGCTCTCTTGGACAGTGTTTGGATGTCTGGAGAAAACAAGTCATACAGGATCATTCTTATCTGCAAGCCAGCACCCTGTTGCAGTGCGCATGTGATGTCCCAGACTGTCCCTGAGCCTTCCCAGGTGCTTCCTCATTTACATCTGGTCTCAAGTTCTGCTGCACCAATGTTCAGAGGAAAGAATGTTGGGATACTATTATTACTTTCTTTATGTTTTTCAAGCACTTTAGTTTTTTTCTCTGCTTTTGGCAGGCTGGTCATCCTCCCCAGGTATGATCTAAAGGGGAGACACCCAGTGGTCTCTCACAGAGACTCCAGGCAGTGGGTTGCCAGGATTTATCTCTTACAAAAAATAAAGTTTGCTTGGGATTTTATTTGCAGTCCAGATTCCTTTGCAACAGCGTAGCCAGGGTTGGCTTTGGGCACTTGGTGGAAGCACCCATGGGGTGTCTGCTCAATGCCAGCTCAGCACAGCCCTGCCAGTGACACACAGGTTTGTCAGCTGGAGCTGGCAGCGTGCTGGGACCTTCCCCTCCCAGCAGCAGGATGGGCACAGCTCAGGCTGCCCCTCACCAGGGGCAGGAAGACCTGGCTGGAGCTCAGCTCGTGCTGCAGCCCAGGACCCATTGCTGCTCAGCCCATTTGGCAATTCAGCACCTAAAGTAAAAAAGGAGGGTCTGTAGTGTGGCACAGAGCTTTGTGGAGAAGGCAGGTGACTGCTCTCAGAGCCATGGCAGGGCAAGCACATTTCCCATTCTGTCCAGCCTGTACCACTGAGAATGACACTGCAACACTCACAGCTTGTGAAAAAATTAGCACATTCATAGCATTCCTGTGTGACCAAGTGTGGCAGCACTATACCTGTGTGCAAAATTGGAGTAATTTGCTATCCTTGAATGCCACCTATAGGTTAATGTTTTCTGAAATAATCCTGATAAAAACCATGGAAGACAGAGGTCAAAGTGTACTTTTGGATCAAAGTGCCAAATTTTTATATGTTTACTTTGATTTTTGTAAGGTCACTACTTGTCCTCAGGACAGTTGCATCCATTGCTGAACACAGTTCCTCTCTATATGATTTCACAGCCCTACTCACTCATGGTCTTAATGGCTCATTTATGAAATTGTTATTCAAAGGCTAATCTTTTGCAGGAATACAACCCTATGGATTTATTCCTTATTGCACAAAACCCTTTAGTTACAGCACAGCACTGACTCACAGCATCCTTTGGAAAGATGTCGCAGGGTACAAGCGAGTTTCAGATCATTAACAGGGAAGTCAGTCATTTACAGCAGCTGGGAGTCTGGCCCTGCTTTCTGGTAAGAGTTTTTTGAGCAGCATGCATTTGACCCTTCACTTTACACTGTGCCCTTTCTATTTATTTATATTTTCCTCATTAGTGCAGAAACTTACCATTTCTCAACTCTGTAAAAAGAGGAAGTTCCTTTGGGAACCGGTTTATTTGGGAAGTTTTTGATAACATAAATGAAACCGTCTAGAGATGGTCAGTTCCTTTCAAAGAGGATTTATCCTGCAAGCTGCTGGACATGACCTGCACTGTGCTCATGGCCTTCCCCCAGGTACCACCTTTTGAGGAGGCACACAGTACACTGCAGGACCTCCTTGCCTTACCCCACCTCTGGCTCAGTGATTCAGCTACAACAACTTAAGAACATATTTTACCCCACTCCTAATATATGTCAGCTCACATTTGGTACCATATTTGGACAATGTTGCTATTTTTGCATTATGAGACAGCCTACTGTAACTTCTATTACAATAACCTCCCTGAAATGCTTGGGAAAACAGGAATGCAGATTTGGTTGGGGATTCTAATTTTTTTTTAAGTTTTTAAAAGATGTGGATGGATGAGGTATTAATACAAATATTTTCTTGCTCTTCACACCTGCCTATATGGAATGTATGGGAGTATAATTTATTAAAGGATGTTTCTTTAATTCTTTTCTTTAATTCACCTATAATATCTTCAAGACACAATGAGATCAGTGAGGAAGGTGTTTGACATGAGCCATTGCATCTCTAGCTTTATATCAACTTAAATCAGCAATGAAATAATGGAATCATAATGCAGAAATTAAGACATTCAGTTGATGCAGAAGGTCCTGGGATCTAAAGTGTCTTCTAAAAATGTTTCCAGAAGTACATGATAATTCATTATGACACTAAACTTCACTGATACGTGTAACAGCATTAAAAACCAGCTTTCTCATATAAATGTCAGTTTCTTATTTTAAAAAATTTAAAGTGCAGTGTGTTACTTCAGTCCTTCTTCAAATCCTTAGATTATTTCTTAGACAACACCTGAAAATGAATATGCAAACAGCCTGAGATCCCTTTGTTGTACAGTGTAATGACCTGTTAAATACATGAGCAAAGATGCATAATTCTGTTTCTTCAACCTTTGTTGCCAAAGTAAATATTCAATGGATCACAGTGAACACATCCTTACCACATAGGCTGATAGGTTCCTAATGCTCCTGTTGTCTTCAAATTTTCCTTAAAAGACATGAAAAAGCCTTTAATATTTGCGGACATCAGTGATATAATAAAGTAACAAAGGCAGATGTAATCAGCTGAAATGAGAAAGATAAATTCTCTTTAGATACACTGGCATTACTTGTATTGCTAACATTGCTTTTTTATTTCTCAGCTTAAGCTATTTGCCTATGTGTTCCAAATGTCTTTTTACTGTGCTGTTATACATACCAAATGCCTTTGTTTGAATAGATGTTTGGGCTATTAAATTGCTGCAGTATTTCATTTTTTATCACATGAGCTAAAGGTACTGTACAAGCATCTGCCCACATATCAGGCTCAGCTGCACATTTGCTCTCATGGAGTCAAAAGAAGGCAGTATTTTCCTGATGACATTCCTAGAGCCATCTAATTGTTTTTCCTCTGTTAAGTCTCTCCCAGGAGGTGTAAACAACTTGCAGAGAGGGGAAAAAAAAGCACTCAAGGCACCTTCCAAGATGACAAAGCACAAAAAGTTAGGAGACACATGACTTTTCCTTCTCTTTTACTTATTTCAGTGTTTGCAGTGTTCCTTAGTAAGTCCTCAGAAGCAATGAGTCAGGAAGTAAAATTCTTAAAATAATCTAGAAACGTTCAGAAGAAATGTATGTTTTGCAAAATCCTAGGCTGTGCCATCTCCAGCAATTTCTCTAATGACTCTTTTACTGGAGAAGAGAGCAATACTTTCCATCAGCCTCTTCCTTGAAAGTATTGCTCCCCAAAATTCCCATCCTCAGCAACAGAGAGTTTGGGCAGGCCTTACCTCTACTGTCATGATGGTGTATTTCTCACCTGAAGGGCTTTTTGAGGTGGCAATCCATTTATTCAGGGATGACTTCACTGAGGGCACCAGTGTAAGGCTGGTGAGCAGCAGTGGTCCCTGCTGCCTCCGGATACCATCTCCTTCACAACAGAGCCTTCCCAGGAAGAGACAAAGAAGAGAACAAAGCAGTCTCATAGAAGGGCCTCCCTGTAAGAGCTGCCTGTTGTCTGGCCACATAACCCATTTTCAAATATATACATCTAGAGAAGCTTCTCCTGAGCCAGGAACAAGCTTGGCTTTGTCACCTCTGTGAGATCATGGATGCAATTAGGACTCTGCCAGTGCGTGACCTGGTAAACTGGTTGTTGAGATAAGGTAACGCTCACTCATCCATTTCTGTCTACGAAGGCAGGTTCTGGCATGGCTAATGACAAAATTCTTCCTTTTGAACAAAACAGTGCATTTTTATGATTCTGGTGCTGGCTGTGATTCAGCTTTTCTGTATGTCAGTTGCCAGCAGCTTCCTCAGATGAATCCGTTTCTGTTCCCTAAACTGAGGCAGACAGATGTTAGCAAAATATCTGTGCAGTACTTAATTCCAAATACTATAAAGAGAACTTTCTTGGACTTACGTTCTTCCTAGAGGACTGGTTGAGGTTGTGCAAAAAAAAAAAAAAAAGCCTTGGAAACAAAAGGATCAGAAGACATCCCCTTGTTCCAGCTTGGACAGAAGTCTTTGGCACACTCACATAAACTATATTTCACATGTTCTTCAGTATCTCTGGGATTTCAATTTTTTTCCCTACATGATTCTGAAAATGTTAAGATTCCAAATGCTCTTTGCACAGAAAACTCCAGCATTGCCTTTTGGCTAGAAGGTGGTCATAGAGCTTTTTGACTCACTTCTAGCACAAATAGTAAACAAAGCTTATTCAGCACTGAGCATCCGTCTATGTTGACAGAGTTTGCAAAAATCCCAGCAAGACTGGACACCTACCAAAATAAGACTGTGCCAAGCTAATGGAGTATGTTGCAGAGGCCAGCATCTGCAAGTCCTCTTCTGCAAGTCCTCTTCCTATTGCTGTGGGAGACAGAAAGCCTTGGTGCAAGCTATTACACTTGGAGAAGTATCTTGGGTTTTCCACATAAACATACTGCTCTGGAACTGATAGCTGGACCAAAGAAGGAAATACCACTGATATTATTTTGATTAACCTTCCAGGGAATCATTCATGAGAAAGCATAAATAATTCTACAGGAGAAACCTGAAAAAAATTGACAGCAGTATTAACTTGCACTCTACCTCAGGGGTTGTTCTTCACAATCATTAGCCTGAAATGGAAATATTCTGGGAATGATCACCTGGTCTCCTGGATTTACTTTTAATGGCAAAGACAGCTTCAGCCAAAAAAAACCAATGGCTTTTTTAGGAAAAAGAAAACCATATACAGAAACATTTGCTGTATATCAAATACATGCCCACTTATAACAATAAGCTAGAATGCATAGATTGCGCTTTATCTGTCCTTAAAAAGAGTTCAGTGACTATTAAGGAAGCAGTTATTCTGAAAATATCTTAAAGGACCAAAGGGCAAACATATGGGTGATTCCAATCGGGGTAGACAAGAAGGTCCTGTGGTACAGCTGGTGTTTGCAGTGCAACCACCTCCAGCTGAACTGCTCACTCCTGCAGGGTCAGTGGAGAGGAAGGCGTGATGCCCAAACCATGCTCATGGCATGACTCACCCAACCTCTTTACAGAACTCGTGCATTGAAAGAAGCTGCCGTGGGCAAGCGACTGAGACACCATCCCTGGAGGTATCTAAAAGATGTGGCACTTAAGGACATGGTTTAGTGGTGAACTTGTCAGGGTTATGTTTATGGTTGGACAGGATGATCTTAGAAGTTTTTTCCATCCTCAGTGATTCTCTGATTCTAATCTGAATTTCTCTTGCTGCAACATGAGAAGGTTTCCTTTCACTGCTCACCTCTGTGGGGAGTGTAACTGGCCCCTCTCTAACCTCTGGCAGACAGCTGAGGACAGCAATTCCATCCCATTTCCATGCCTCTCCTCCAGCTGATTAAAGCCAAGTTTAAGCAGATGTGGGAGGCTGGGGTGCAACACCCACTCTACTCCTTGGCCAGCACTGCCTGCATCTCCCTGGAGCCAGGTGAGAAGCTCAGACTCAGGTAGTGATGGGTAGCAGGTTCAATAGTGCCACTTTTCAACCATCCATCTGTAATTAAAGCCAACCACGTGCTTACCCTGTCTGATGAGCAGGGCAGCCTCTCCTCCCACACAGACTGCTCTGAGGACATGTAAGGGTACTGAGCACTGTGCCTAGACACAGTTGGCTTAGCATCCCTGTTCAGACATTAGGCAGGTATCACTGACAATCTGAAAATTAACTTGCCATTGAACTGATATTTTGAAAATATCCAAAAGTTCATCTATCAGGAGAAGTTTCAAAGAGAAAAAGGCAAATGAGGTGTAATGGCACTGTTTCTACTGGGACTTGAGTCAAAGCTCAGCTGTCATTGCCAGCAGTATGACTACGTGCACAAGGTAGGTAGTTTCAAAAATAAACTGATTTCACCAGAACAGATAAGTGTTGTTTTAAAAATGGCAGATACCATTTTAGCATTCAAATGAGAAATGTTATAAATAGGTAGTTTTGAATATAAAGCATCCAAGCTACGAGAGAAGACAGACCCTGCTTTATGCTGCTGCTGCCGGGTTTATCAGTGCTGCGGCTTTGCCCAGAAGGAATCAGGCCTCTGACCTCAAAGAAGAACAGAAATGATGTTGAAGAGGATACAATTGTCCATGGGACCTGCCCTCTCGGGGTCTCTTTAAATCATGGTGGGTGATTCTCCTTTTTTTGTGTGTTCATTACATGTTTTCCATGAAGGGCTGTGGGTGCTCTTTGGAGAAGACATGGAAGAGGAGAGACACAAACGGGCACAGACTGGGACGTTGTTCTGCACCTGGGCCAGCCTTATTTCCTTGGATGGGACAGACAGATCCAGGCTTTTCTCAGCAACTCAGAGGAGTATAGGTAGAGCTGTTTCTATTCCTTTGTGCTTTCACTCTGTCTAAAAAGTTTTCTATTTGATGTTCCGTTTTTAGCGTTACAGATTCCTCCCTTCCCTGTAAGGAATTTTATCTCAAATCTTTGGTCCATTTGGGGCATGTCACAGGAGTAGTCTCTGCTTGTTACCATGCTAAAGAATCCATTGATTGACCTGTACATAAAACCATCCTATATATTTAGCAAACTATATGAAAATTTATACAGTATAAAAACAATCACAGGAAAGTTGGCATATGCTGGGCATCTCCTGAGGGATTTCATTTTACCAAGCAACTTTAATTTCTTTTTCATTTGAGTACTGCAAGAAAGTTGAATGCCAGGGATAAAATTAAATGAAAGAAGGCAGTAGCTTAGCACCCTGGGACATGGAGGACAAGAGGTGTTGCACATGGGAAAACACATGTTGAGAGATTCATGGCGTGGAGCTTCACAAAGCTTACCTGGCACAGCCAAGAAAATTCAAATGAGAGGGAATGGGCAACAAGGAGTCAGTGGCATGAATCACAAGGGTGTAATGACTCAGGAACCAAGTTCATATTAACCAACTGGATAGACTGAATGGGAACAAAGCAAATCTCAATGAGGCCAGATTCAATGACAGCACAATGTGAGTTCATGATTTGTAATTTTAATAATGCAAAATTCAGTAAATAAAATGTTAAAATAAGCAACTTTAATAATTCATCGCAACATTTACTATTTTAGGACTGTTATTTTATGGCATATTTGATTCAATTGTTCAGTGTCATTGTATGTCCTTTCCTTGTAACCATGTCACAACTTAGACATTACAAGGTTTCATTATGGTCAGATAATTGTAAGTTGTTTCTGGGTTTTTCAATAGAGAAGATTCCCATCTGTCATACTAGAACATCAGCTTTGAACTACACTCTTGCTCACCAAGGTTTTACATCACCTCAGGTGGCATATATTTCTAATCCTTGTCCTAAAGCAGTAAGTTTATGTAGGTTTGAATATCATTTAGGACTTCAATAGTTTGTGTCTTCAAAGCACTGTGTAAATATTAACCAAAGTACACATACAGTAAATTCACCCATCAATACTTGTGTTAGCTGCAGGAGTCAGAGCCAGAGGCTGCATCAAAATTTAGAGGTTATGCTCTGATTATCATTGCTATATCTGTAAAAGCATTTGACCTGACCTTTTTGCATACAGAATATGTATAACCTACATCAAAAGCTATCTTTTTTTAAAACAGTTGTCTGTGTTTGATGCTGCACAATGGCTGATGCAGATATAAGAACAGGTAAAGCATTAATGGTGGGCAAACTGCAGGGCTCACTGCAGACTTGTTAGCTTAGCACTCATCACAAGCAAAATCATGGGAAAGACAGAGCATGACATAAATACTATTATCAAAGACTGGTTTAAGTACAATGTAAGATGCATATATAAGGAACACTGACAATACACTTTAATGAAAACAATAGCATCCCATTTAAACGCAATTTTAAATGTTAGCATTTAACACTGAAATATTGCTAGCATTTTTGACAAGTTTAGTTAATAAAAAGTGACAGCTGACATAATACACTTAGATTTCCAAAGGTTCTATCCCTTGATACAGTATGACATCCTGATTAAAAACATTTAACTGAACCACTGAAGCACAAACTAAAGAAGGTTTAAAACTGTCTATTTAGTGGATCTCAGAAAGAAATCATAGGTGGGGTCTCTTTCAGGCACAAATGTGTTCATTCTCTTTACTGAGGAGCAGAAGCCATCAGATTACACCTGCAAACCAGCAAGATCAAGGCTTAGGAAAAAACTTGCTAACTCAATTTCTCAGTAGCACAGAAAGCATCTCATGAAGGCCCCTACTTTTTTAGTAACATATTCACATCTGCTCTCTTACTCTCCTTACTATGGCATTTTCTCATCTGACCTATTCAGGTTTCACAGTGTTTGGAGCAAAGTCTTCACTCCTGAGCTGGAGCAAAGTCTTCCTGTAGCCAGTACCAGGCTTTCTGTCAAGTTGACTTTGGCTTAGGTCCTCAGTGAGATATTCAAACAAACAAAATTCCACCAATTACTTCTACCTAAACAGTGGTGAATGCCAACCTCCCTGATGCTCCTGAGGACCTCTACAAAGAAAAACACTAGTCACCGAGATTTGGGTGGAAACAAACCTCCATGTATTACTCTTGCTTGGGGTAGCTTCCAGCCATAAAGGACAACAGTAGAACAGCACACCTTGCACTGCACAGCAAAACAGTCTGCAAACTCTGTGTGAAAACAGAAGATTTTGGTATTGCTGTCTATATGAAATTGCAGAACCAGGCCTTGTGCACATCTGAGTAAAGTGATCTCCAGAGCCCTGACAATGGGTTAATAGGCTCACAGCAAGTGCACAGACTGAGGTGACAGATGTAATGGACGCAGAGAATTAAAATGTAATTAACATTACATCCATGATGTATGTTTACATTAACTGCCAAACAGATTGTTCTGCTATATAACCAATGAGAAAAGTTGAGGGAGCCTGAGCATAAGCAGAGACACTTTTATATGGACGGCAGTAGGCATGAAAAGTAAATAAGAAAAGCAATGGTGATCATGCAATGCTCCCTGAGCCTGTGGCACAGAAGCAAGAAGCTTGCAATTTATCATGCAGTTTAAAAAGGCAGCAGGAACCCTACAATTCCTATTGTGAAGCTGCAAAATTTTCCTGTAGTCAGCAATTTAGCCTGCACCATTTTATTAAAATATCTTTTAGCGCTTTGCAACATAACTTCTGTTTGAGACAATAAGCTTGAATTTGAAGTGAGAAGAGTCTCCAGGCTGCTGTGGAGAGCTCTGGAAGCTCAAGAGGACAGATTGCTATTAACACTCCAGCAGCTCCTTGCTGTGGGTAATCACATTATAATATGCTTTCTTCTCCTGTAGAGGCTGATGAATATATATATATATATATGTAACAGGTTCAAGATGTATGTTTCTGCCATTTTTAAAATCTGACTTCTTACTGTGGCAATAACTTGTTTTCTGTTTTACTGGCAAGTAAAAAATTGCTAGAACATGGGCATCCTTCCCAGTCTCTTTAAACATACTGCCTTTATAGGAGGCATGAGGCTTTAGCTGCTCCCACTACAAACAGCATAAGGAGCTCACTCTGTCCTTTGTTGTATCAAGCTTGTTATGGCTTTCATTTGACAAGATTGCATATATGCAAACCTCAGAAAATGCAAATTGGTTTAGCTTGATCTGACATTTGTAACAAGCCTCTGTCTTGCTGGTTTGGAGTGTAGGGAGTGAAGGATCATACAAATGGATACTCCAGTTCAAAACTCATGTAACTGATGTCATGGGATCTTTATTTGAAACTGTCCTAGGGAAACTATGAGGTCCCCAGTCAGCTGTTACCAACTATTTGGAAATATCTTAGGGTTTCAATGAAGATAAATAGAATGAATACATTGTAGTACAGATCCATAAATTCTTATAGCATAAGAAGTGATATTTGTTACCAAATTAACATCAAGAGATGGGTCTCATAAGAGGACCTCCAGCCCTTTTGTCATTCTCAGTTATAATGGGTCTTTACAGTAGTTTTGAGACCCAGTCCAATAATGCAGCACAACATAAGGACACAAGACTGGTGTTACTGAGGCAGACCATGGGTTTGTTGATCACTGCACCCTGCTCCTGTCTGTGGTCAACAGTGGAGGAATAGTAATGCAAGGGAAGCACTTCTATTTCCCCCAAGTTCAGTCCCCGACTCCAAAAAAACATTGTAGCTCAGAGACTTTCTGAACAAGAGCTGTTGCCTTTTCATTGAATGGATACTGATGGGCTCTTTTCAATTAATTTTATCTACTCATGCTTTTAAAGCCATTCAAATTCTTCATAGTCCCAGCATCCAAACTCAAGGGGCCACACAGACTACCTTCATAGAATGCAAAAACCATCACCTTTGTTTGTTTTGAACTTTCTGCCTGCTGTTAAAATTATATATCCCTTAGATCTTTTAACTGGATATATCAGAGCCTCCTTTCATACCCCATTAACCCTTTCTGAACTGCTCCTTATTTTATAGGTCTCACATGCCCTGAAATTGTCATATCTTAAAGCATTTAGATCTTCTTTGAAATAAACTTATCTTGCAAACAGAAAACATGGTAAGCTTTAGCCTTCTAACAGGCTAGGAGGAAATCATCATCTTCAGACATCAAAACAAAATGCACATTGGCCATAAAACCCCTCAGCAGTTTTTTGTGCCTCACTCCAAGAAAAAAACTTTTATTCCAAAAGATCATATCCTAAGTGATGCAGAACCATTCTTTGTCCAAATTGTGTTCTGCAGCCATATGCAAACTGGCCAGCCATCTGTCCTGTACACAAAGTCCAGAGTATAAATAGTCTGCACAGATCCATAAGTATTATAATAATAAGGAATTTCACAACATGCTTTTCATGTTGAGGCAATACTTCAGAGGTTTCTCTTCATCTGTGCTTGCACAAATCAGTTATATTTGCTGGGATGGTGGAATAACCATCACATTTCACACAGCAGCAAGCAGTATGGGAACTTCCAAAAGCAAACAAGTCTTAAATCACACAAATCTTCTGTTCATACTGACTCAGAACTATCTTCCGTTTCCATAATTTACAGGGAAAGGACAATTAAGAAGTTTCTAAGCCTGCTCATTTATTTTCAGCCTATTTCAAAATTATTGCTGTCTTTTCAAGCGTGTCTCCTTTGAGTAACACAGGATTGTGATGTACAATAACCAAGTATAACTTGAGAACAAGTCGGTACAGCAATGAGTGCCATAGCTGAGGAGTTTCTCTCCAAACTATCTGCAATGCCTTCAACCACCAATCCTTGATCCTTCCTTGACCACAGCAACTTCAGAGATGGATTTTCTGTTCAGCTCCCAATAGCCAGGAGGTGGAGTCGTGAGGCTTCAGCGCAGCCCAGCTTAGCTCATAGACCACAGGCCTCCCCAGATGATCAGTCTTTAAGACATCTCTCTTCTGAAAATAAAAAATGTAAAACCAGAAAGTTTTTAATGGATCATAGACATAAGAAAGCCCCTGAGCCACAACATGCTTTGGAATTTGCTGCACAGACATATTTTGTGTGATTAGCAGAAGCCAGTACTTCTTGGAGGAAAACATTGTTGGGTAAATGGTTCCGAGAAAGGAAAACAATTTGAAATTGTCTGCAGCCAGCCTTGCTCAGACAATATGGATCTGAATTTCAATTCTCTGTAAACAAGCAGCCCATCTCTGAGTGTGTCAGCAGTTTTAATGTCATGTCATCCAATCAACACAGGTTGTGTTCTGGGAATCAGAAAAAAATACTTTTGCATTCATGGGAGAGAAGAGGTTTTGTCCCATTTTACTAATTCCTTCTACTAAATTTTACCTCACTTAGTGTCTTGCTGATGATAAAGACCAGCATTCATTTTCTGGCACTGTTGAATTCCTCTTTCAACAACATAATGAGTTCACACATGCTTCCAGACTGCTGTACAGAAAGAAGTAGCAAATCACTCTACAGAGAGTGACATTTCTTCTTCTGTGATGCAGTCTGGGTGTACCACTGCTGAACACACTTTTTAAGGTGAACTGTCTATTTGAATCACAATTTGCTTGAACATTCTGAGTTTGTTCTTCAGCTGCTGAAGTCTGTCAGAGATCTGTTTAATTCAGTGGAGACATGCTAATTTGAAATAAAGAGCTGACCCTCTGTGCCAACCCATATTAAATTATTATTCTATTAGACAGATCACAGATAATTATAATCCTGCATACTTCTGTTTATTGACACCGTGTCTCTGGGAACACTCTTTTAAAGGAATTTAGCTAGTCATCTGCCATTCATTTCAATTACAGAAACGTAAACACAGACTACCAAATGAAAACCAAAAAAATCCCAACCCAGAAATAAAAGACATAAACCCACAGCAACTTGCAGAGAAGTTATAGACTGGTCTAATATTTGGTCTGTTTTCAACTCATTGTAAAAATT
Organism: Camarhynchus parvulus; assembly: GCF_901933205.1. Lineage (NCBI taxonomy): Eukaryota > Metazoa > Chordata > Aves > Passeriformes > Thraupidae > Camarhynchus > Camarhynchus parvulus. The sequence goes on along the minus strand of NC_044572.1, from coordinate 21,106,656 downwards.
TTGCCTACCAAGCTGGAGAGATTTGAATGACTCCTTGACAGGCAATTCATGATCTTTGTGATACATCATCAATCTGCACACATGAGCCCCATCTCGTTCAGTTCTGGACCAGGACTGATCCCAGCACTCTTCAGACCATAGTTTACTCTTATTTTAATTTTTCAAGAACATATCTCCTACCTGAGTGTATATCCCTGCCTTGGAGCAGTGGAGAGCCACAGCCTTGTCCCCTGCCATCCACTGACCTTTCCAGAGATGGCACAGAGGGCCCATCATGTCACAGAGATGCTGCCCCACTGCTGTGATGGTGATGCTGCCTAACTGCTGCCTTGCGCCGTATTCTGTTCTGTGATGGAGAATACCAGAGGTAAAGTACCTTGTGTCTTCATGTTCTCATGAAAAGCAGAAAGGAAACTTTGTAGTCCATGTGCTCCCTCCTTTCTGTCTGCCTTTCCCCCCCTCCTCCCAATATGTTCATTTCACTGGTAAAAGACTGTGAACCTGATTTAACAGATGAACCTAAACCCTCTCCAAGCTGTAGTTAATTATTGTCTGTCTTAGTAAAGCAGTCTTTCATTTCATCCCAAACGACTAAACAGAAAGTTTGTAAGTGCACTGCACGTCTCATCATGTTTGGTGGGAGAGGTACTACAAACACCTTGTATGCAATTTACACAAACAAAATTAACCACACCAGATTTTACCCAAAAGGCAGATCATTCCCTCTCTGGTACCTCAGCCAGTTCACAAACCACTGTATTGCCATACATCTGGGATGAAATAATCCTCTGCAAGTGCACAGGGCCAGCTGTGGGCACTGATGGAGAGGCAGCTGAACTCCAGTCTGCAGTGGGCTCTTGGGGCTGGGAAGAGCAGCCATGTGCTGGGCTGCCTGTGAGCAGCACACCCAGAGATTGAGGGAAGTGTTTATTCCCCTCTTTCTGGAACTTGTGAGGCCAGATCTGGTGTGCTGTGTCTAGATTTGGGTTCTCCGGTATGGTAAAAACATTAGATATGGGAGATTGCCCAGAAGGGCTATCGAGAAGATTAAAGGATGGGAGCACAAATCAGGAGTATAAATATGTAAAGAGAGTGAAGAATTGGATTTTTTCAGTTTGAAGATGATCAGGCTAAGGGAAGATCTTACTGTCTTCTTCAACCAAGTCATGGGAGAATATGGAGAACATACAGCCTGACTCTTTCCAGTGATGAGCTGTAAAATGGATGCAACTTGCAGCAAGAGAAATTTGACATGTGGAAAAGTATCTTAACAGAGAAATTACAAAAATTCTGGAACAACCCAGCAAGCTTCTGGAATTTCTGCTGTTGAAGATGCTCAAAATGCAACTGGGCAGTCAAGCAACCAGGTCGAGGTTTGAAGTTAATCCTGCTCTAAGCCAGGAACTGGAGCATGCGACCTCCAGGGTCCCCTCCAACCTAAACCATTCTGTGATGTTGTAGTGGAAGAGACAGATGTTTTGGGGGGGGTGCAAGGTGATGCAAGTCCTTTGGAGACCAATGGATTCATAAGGTCTAGAGGCTACTTCTGAATCTGCCCCACACATGCTGTGTGACCAAACACCCTGAGGCAGTTTAGGCATCATCTCTCCTGGTGAACCTGGAAACAACAGGAGCACCAAGTTTGTCTGAGCAATTACCCACTGCAGCAGCAAGGCATTTAGCCTTGGGCAGAAACATGCCATTGTCTTTCCCAGCTGAAAACCAGGCACACACAGGGTGAGACAGGTGAACTGTATTAGAGGGCTGCAGGTGCCATAGCCATGGAGGCCACCAGACAATAAAGGAAAACATCTCCAAACAACACAAACTAACATCCAGTACTGGGGAAACCCATCATTTTGTCTGCCAACTTATTTGGAATGGAAATCAGCTGTCAGGGATTGCAGTTAAGTGAGGAATGTGAAAACATGATTTTAAATGTTTGGTAATTACTTTTCAAGGCAATATTAGCATTAATAATTCCTGCTGGTATTTGGACCTCCGTTGTCACCCACTCACTTTGGCATCATATCATACATAAAAACTTTTGCCATTTGAGCTAGTTAGTAACATTCTCCAATATTGCCACTAGCATTTAACTTTCAATTTATCATCATTTAGCATCCCCAGGTCATTTGTTTGCACGTTTATTTAAACTTTTTCTTCCACATATTCAGAATAATTTACAGGCTATGAAGGCCCAAATTTTGCTAGACAGCCCTCTCCATGAATCTGAGCTACCATTTCAGGGAGCTCTTTCTCATTTAAAAGCAGGAGCCACCCACCACCACCCTTTGGATGTGTGGAAAGTGCTGCTGAAGCCAGCAGGACTGTGTGCAGGGGAGGGATCATGAGCATGTATTCTTACCCTGCTCATCCTGTGGTACAAAATCATGGCCTAGTGGATGTGTACAGGGCACCACAGTGCCACATAAAGATATCCAAATGAGCTGATACTTTGGCTCAGGGATCCATCAGGATGTTTATCCATTTCCCACTTTAACAGTACCTTCTTGCAATCACGAGAGAGGCAGCTCCAGATGCTGATTACCTTGATCTTGGCAAGAAAAACTGCTGGCAGGCAGTTCAACAAGGTCAGACCGACCTCAGATGCATTTGAGGGGCCTTGGCAAGGGAGATGTCTTTAGGGGATCACTGACCAATATAAGGAACACGATGAAGCAGCTATATGAAATGTAAAAGTAATAATATTCCCAATAAGCACCTGGCTTTTTATTGCTACAAGATTTTGAGTTTATTTTCTTGTGAGAACACTACTGTAACTCTAGGTGGGGACTGACCATCTCCCTACATACCTAGCATTAAGAATTAAAATGAACACCAGTCGAAATCCATAAGTTTTTAAAGAGCGCCACATTTCATATTTTGTCGAATTTGTTACAATATGAAATATTTTAACATTATCTTTACTACAAGAAAATTGCAGAAAAATAAGAAATATGACCGGTCTATCTTTATTACATGTTTAATCTTGACATGTAAATAAATGCATTTTCAATGTCCTTCAGTTGAGGACAACATGCTTGACCATGGGGCACATGCTTTTTGCAGCAGTTGGGTTCAGGAGGTGCTGCCTTGCACAGAGACATGACCCCAAGCCTGTGTCTGCTTGTGGCGCTTTTCCCCAGGGCTGGGAGGTGTGAAGGAGGAGGTGGCCACCAAGACCACTTTGTGCCTACTATCCCCCAGAGATGCCTCAGGGGTGGTGGCAGCAGCCCCCAGGGTGCACTGCTGGGACAGTACAGAGACCAGCTGGTCTGGGCCCTGCCCTTTTAACCAGAACTGGGGAAACCTGAAGCAGAGGAAGGAAGGGCAGAGAGCTGCAGTAGTCTGATCCTGGGCAATTTATTTTCCAAACAGTTTTTTCTTGTTGGCTGCATTTTTAATGTAAATATGTGGGGTTTCATTGGAGAGGGAATTAATGGGTCATAATAGATACTCTACAAATTTATACTGGCTCTCATAATTCCTTATGAATGGCTCAAAGTATATAAAAGGTACAAGTTAAATATATATATTTTTTTTCTTAAGGATGAACATTCAGTGAGAAGCTACAATTTAAGGTCTATTATTGAGTGGCAACTAGCACAGTCTGCAAAAATTGAAGGGCATTATCAACATTATCACGATCCAGTTTACAGCAAATACAGGAGGGCCAAGTCTGATTGTTAGCAACAAGACAGCCATGGGCAGAAAACAGTTATAGAAAATGCCAGTCACTAGAACAAATGAAAATTCTCCTTTGGTCTCACCCCCACAAACACTATATTCAATGCAAAGCAGGAAAAGATTAAAAACCAAAATGTTATTATTTCAAACAAAATAAAATTCTCAGCTCTAGTCTAAAAAAAGACAGTACTGATGTGGGCATACAGAAGATGCTACTTTTCAGGGAAGCATTTGCCTTGCTAACACCCTGTCTATCTGTGAGACAGAAATGACACAAACATATGAAGATGATAAAACGGGGTTATGCACAGGGGTAAGCACATTCACGAGAGGGGGAGGCTGAGAGCCTGCATTTGCCAGTTACCCAGCACACCACCACTTGGTCTCTCCAAAGGGACAGCTCTGCTCCTCTTCTTAAGACTTTGTTGCTGCAGAGCTTGTTCTTCTCTGCCCAGACCATGCCTGGTTGCCCCTAAAATCTCAGGTGTGTACAGGCCTGGGGTGTTGCTGCTCCATGGGCCAGCTCTCCACTTTCTAAGTGTGTGTGCAATGGAATAACACCTTCAGACAGTCCCTGAGGTAGCAGAGGGGAGCTACAGGGGTGGCTTCTGTGAGAAGCTGCCAGAAGCTTTCCCCATGCCTGGCAGAGCCAACTCCAGCTGGCTCCAGGATGGACCCCCTGCTGGCCAGGGCTGAGCCCACCAGGCACAGTGGGAGCACCTCTGGGATATGACATCTAAGAAAGGGGAAAAATACCCAGAACTGAATCTGCAGGCAGAGAGAGCAGTGAGAATATGTGAGGAAAAACTCTGAAGACACAAACATCAGGGCTGAAGGAGGGGAGGAGGTGTTCCAGGCACTGGGGCAGAGTTTCCCCTGCAGCCCCTGCAGGTCCACAAAGGAGCCCATGGAGGACCCCACAGCAGAGCACATGGATGCCAAAAGGCAAAGGCAAATGTGACCCCATTGAAAACCCATGCTGGGAGCAGGCTCCTGCTCCTCACAGGATCTGTGATCCCGTGGACAGAGGGGTCCAGGCTGGAGCAGGTTTGCTGGCAGGACTTGTGACCCCCTGAGGGACCCATGCTGGAATAGCCTGTTCCTGAAGGGCTGCACTCCACGGAAGAGTCCCTCAGTGGAACAGTTCTTGAAGATGTGAGGAGCACTCATGCTGGAGATGTACATGGAGGACTGTCCCTGACGGAAGGGACCCCACACTGGAGCAGGAGGAGAGTGTAAGGAATCCAGCCACAATCAACCCACCACTGCAGGAAAAATCACACTGAGTTTTTCATTTGAGTAAGACAGGTAAAAAACACCAAAGGAAGTCTCATACCAAAATCTTTAACAGGATACAAAGGAAAAGAAAAATGATATCACTTTTTTCATGACCAGAGAAGAAATCTACAGTAATATTCAAAAGCCATCCACTCGTGAATCTGCACCACAGATCCCTCACCTAGTGCAATCTAAACCTCACTAGCCCTTCACCCAGCCTCAAAGAGTCTCCCTGGAAAATCCTTGTGGTCCACTTTATGTGGCAATGCAGGCAGTAGGACAGTAAGTGCTATACCATGGAAATAGTTGCAGTTTCAGCAGTACCAACCAGGAAAAGTGAAAGGGTGTTGCTAAACACTTCTCAGTCTAGATAGAAAATAAAACACTTTGGTCTATAAGGAAATGGGCTTCTTCCTCTTCTCAGACTATGAGCAAGTTCTCTTATTAGTAATTCCAGATGTGGAAGATTTTTAGAAACAGACATCAATAAGCTTATCTCCAGCTGGAGCAGGTCTCTGGTTTGTTGTTAACCCCTTGTGTCCCCTAAATCTATATGTTGAATTGTTTGTCTCTCTACAGAACTCTGTTCAGAACTGTCAAAATTAATTCCTAGGATATATGCTTGGGAAATTTTGTCCCAGTAGAATCTGTTCTCGTATAGCTTCTACTAGATTATTTCAGTCAACTGAACAAAGTTTTCCATCCCTTTCAATTATTCATTTTTTTCCCCAGAGATGTTATTTATACAGCAGTGTACACAGTGCTTTGCAGTAAGTAGGTATGTCAGGCAAAGAACAATGTCCTCTTGACAGCCTTTGCAGCACAAAGAAATTAATAAGGTACAGACCAAAACAGTAAGAGTAAGGAGGCAAGGTGACTGCAGTCCCAATATTTCATGGAACAAAAGCAATGGTATGAATGTTTGAAAAAGCAAAAATACTTGTCACATTGAGAAGGGTTTGTTCACTTCACACATCTATAATGAAAGGATCTGTGTCTGAGCTAGTCACAGGAGGCTCCTTTCTGGGGAGAAACAATTGTTTTAAGGGCTGAGATTCATCTAATTTGGACACTTTTAGGAAGAAAGGAATCATGCCTTATGCTCTACTTACCGTATCAAGCATTCCTCCATTGACTGTAACTTAGTCAAGCTGATCAACTCGGATGTGGATAGCTATATTTACTTAGATGATTCCAACCTACTATTCTAACCACATGACAATATCTCTTTTAAGTCTTTTGTAAATGAAATTTCTGCTTTACTAAACTTCAGGCAGTGGTTCCCCATTCTTTTCCACTGTGGGGAGCTTTTTTTAAATCCTCTGTGCACAAACAGGTTTTTTTCCTGGAGGTAATTGCTAGATTAGCTCGATTAAATCAGCTGTCTCGTAGGCTGCATCCTAAATCAGATTTGGTTATAGAAGCCTGGTTTTAAACACTGTCTGCAGATATGTTTTTCTTTTTGCTGTAAATAGATGCCATGTAAGTGTGGTTTAAAGCCCTGCCATGGAACAGGCTGAGTCAGAACAAACTGGAGTTCACCTGACTTAGCATTTTACATGACTGGCCACCAGCTGGAATGGAGTAACTTGGGGGAGGCATAAACTTTTCAGTTATGTCTGTAACCTGTGGATTACTCCGTGTCACCATGTCTTCAGCCTCCACTGCTCCCACTCCGGTTCAACATGGTCACCCACTGGGCAGGGACAAAGCAGGCAGACATCCAGAGGGGTTGTGCCTGACACTCTGTGACTGCTGGAAACTCGCACCTTAGAGGAAGAAAGTGGAGTGCAGCACAGAGGGAATGAGTGCAGCCCATGCTGAGCACCTTCAGGTGCCTGCACCAGCAAGGAAAGCTGAGGATGCTCAGTGCTTGGTCTCACATTTGAGGCTATAAACCTTGCCAATGGAAAAAATACTGGGAATTTTTTTTTTTAATTTTGCAGGGTGAAGTGTATGAAGCCACTTGTGCTGCGGTACTGAGTAGCAGTGAAATTGCAATGATTTGCTGGCAGTTGTTACTGAAGCCCATTGATTTGGAAGAGAGAGTCCTGCTTCCCTTTGGCGCTGCTAAACCTCAATCAGTCTCCTGTATGAGACATCCTTTGTTTTTGTATTTAATAATTTCAGTAACTCTGCAATATGAAACCTTCTCAATCCAGTCCTTGTGTGTGGGAGGGTGTGAATATTTCCAGCTCATAGTAATGAAGGCTTTGGCACAGGCAGTTGCAGCAGGCAGAGGCCTGCGAGCTCCGCTTTCCAAGCCCAGCTCCAATATGCTTCTTGCTGCACCCCAGTGCTCATGCAATTAGCTTTGCTTTCCATGTGCACCATGGTGAGACAACACAGGCAGAGCAACAGACGAGTACTCAAAAGAGCCTGACATTTATCTGTGCTTTTTTTACATACTAAAAAGGAAATCACGTTTCTTACATTAGGCTCTTCAATCTGGAAAAGGTGTCCAAAAATCTGAGACACCCTTGAAAACACAATGCCCCTCTGCAGTGGTTTGGTGGCACAGAAGAATGTGCCCAGATCTGCTCAGAACCGGTCCCACCCTGGCAGAACAGAGGGCAGAAGGAGGCAGGTATGGATGGTTCCTGCTCTCTTCCCCAGAAAACAAATTCTCTCTCAGGTGCATTCAGGATGAGTTTGAATTCAAAGTCTGTTTTCAACATGCACATTACCTTCCTTGTCAGTCCTGATGCCGGGCTCTAGTAAAGACTTGGAGCAGCACAGACAGTACAAAACACTTCTGATTTGCCTTTTCTGTCACTACTCCATGAATGCATTAACATTTTAGCATTTTTGCTGCATTATGGCAACACAGAACTGTTGATGCCATTTAAAATTGGTCCCAAGTAACTAATGAAGTGATTAGATGCTGCCATGGTATTTTAATTAGATGTGCAGCACAAAACCTATCTACTTAGCCCATCATGCTGTTTCTTCTAAAATGAAGCCATACATTTCCAACTTTAAATAAATAGAATGAAAAATATAAATTAAGGGGACAAAAAACCAAAATATCAGCTAATGAAAGGGGTTGATAATAGATTATTATGCATAGTTTAATAATGAAAAACACACTGTTTTAAACAATACAGTACATACTAAAACCAAGAAGATGTAGATGCTAATTGTCTTCTCTGTTACAGAGAGAGAGCTAATGCCAGGGATTTGAGACAAATGGCACTTAACCTCCTGAACCCCAGATGAAGAGGGAGATAGATGTTTGCTTTTGATCATTCTGGGCTTTTCATGATCTGAATCAATAAGTACCCCTCATAGCTTTGAGTCATGTTTCTAATTAGTCAGCCTCTTGGGCCTGGTTTACAAAATAAAATATAAATCAACGCACATTTGTAAATTCCAACAAGCATGCTGGGCCAATGCCATCTCAATAAAATAATTAAAATGCCATCAGCCTGCTAACTTACTCTCATCTCTGCCAAAATATATATACTGTCAAATGCCAATGCATATTTGGAATGCTAAAGAGAAAGGTATTTTGTAGATACAATAGATGCAATAAATGTAAGAGATAAAATACTTACATCTTAATATAACCAATTAAAGCTTTACTTTTCTTTGTCAGTGCAAGGAATTGCAGAAACAGAACTAGCAATGAATGTTCTTGACTATGAAGATCACAGAACCACAGAATAGTTTGGGTTGGAAGGGACCTTTAAAGGTTCTTGGTCCAACAGTCCCTGCAATGAGCAGGGATACCTTCAGCTAGATCAAGTTGCTCCGAGCCCTGTCTAGTGTAACCTTGAATGTTTCTAGGGCTGGGGTATCCACCACCTCTCTGGGCAACCTGTTCCAGGGTCCCTTCACCCTCATTGTAAAAATGGCTACCTTCGATCTAATTTAAATCTACCCCCTTTTACTTTAAAACCATTTTATCTTGTCCTATCACAACAGGATCTGCTAAAAAGTTAGTCATCATCTGTCTCATAAGCTGTCTTTAGGTACGTGGAGACTGCCAGAAGGTCTCCTCAAAGCATTCTCTTGCCCAGGCTGAGCAGACCAAATTCTCTCAGCCTTTCCTCCTAAGTGAGGTGTTCCATCCCTCTGATAATTTTTGTGGCCCTTGTCTGGGCCTGCTCCAACCCATCTATGTCCCTCCTGTGCTGGGCACCCCAGAGCTGGGTGCCGTGCTCCAGGTGCTGTGTCTCTCACCAGAGCAGAGCAGAAAACTTCCCTCACCCTGCTGCCCAGGCTGCTCTTGGTGCAGCCCAGGACACGTTTGGCTCTCTGGGCTGTGAGTGCCCATGGCTGGGTCATGTCCAGGCTCTCATCCACCAGCACCCCCAGGTCCCTCTGGGCAGGGCTGCTCCACAGCCATTCATCCCCAGCCTGGGCTGATACCAGACAGTTGCCCTGACACAGGTAGGTCAGATATCTCTGATCTAGAAAATGCTCAGTGAAGCTCACAATTAGCTTCTCTAAAAGGAAATGCAGCAGGTATATTCCACATTACAGAGTGAAAAACATACAGTGACACCTGGGGCTTGAGCTCTACAAAGGCAACAGCCTGTAAAGGACCCCCCTCATTAGGGAGCATCCAGGAGACAAATTGTCCATTAGCAAGATGATTAACTTTCCCTTCTTTTGCTTACTGTTATGTCTCATGTGTAGTAGGACAAATGTGTAAGGACAAATTATCAAAAACAGCCTCTGAAATCCCATCTGCCCCTCTCTGAATTCCCAGCTTTGTGTACACGCTGTCGCTTGCTGCTTCCAACAAAAGGCCAGATTCAATTCTCACTGGCATCAGTGAAGGAAGGGAGATAGAAAATAGCACATTTAAAGTGGAAGCCAAATCCCTACAGCCCCAAATATGCAAAAGAAGGGACTGGAATTTCCCCATGAAGAGTCTCCAGTGAGCTAGTCAAGCTTGTGATATGCCACACATCAAACATCAATTAATTGAATATCTATAATTATGAGGCTCATCAACAGTATGCAAGACTCGAGAAAGAATTCTTAAGGAAAGAAAAGTGGAAGATATGGAAACATATAGGAAATAAGAGAGAAATATGGGGTTTTTTTCCAGAATACATAAAGCCAAAATGTCTTGGTATTTTGGTAATTGCCGATGAAATGTCCTAAATTTAATTTACCTAAATTTAAGATAATTTACATATGGTGCCATATGAAGAACAGTTAAGCTGGAAGACATCGTCCTTAGTGTAAGAATCAGAGATTTGCTCAAAAACTGACTGCAACAGCAATGAGAAAAGGAACAGGAAAGTTACTGGTGGAAATCCCAAAACACAAGTCTTAGGATGTAGCATGCTTAAAATTTCTGCTAATGACACAGACTCAAACAAGGATGAACTAAATAATCTGGGTGCTTCTGACACCCAGCTGGGAAGTACCAACATCATGATAAGGATTCAAAACAGCATAAAAGAAAAAACAAATGACTTGGAGACACAGAGGAGAGGAAGAGAATATTAACACAATTAGCACAAAAGCTTTATCAGGATTTAGTAGGAAGGGGTAAAACCAATTTTTCTTGGCTACTCCAAGATAGAAGTCTAAATTGTGTAATAAAGTTTTAGCAATCATCACCCACAGCTTTTATCAGCACTATTAATCTTAAAATCAAAATGATTGTACATGTTCAGCAGAGATGTCTGTTGTTCTGTCCTGAATTTCATCAGGATCAGAAGCTGATCCCCTTTCTGGGCTGGGGCAGCTTCCCTTTTCCAAGGTCAGGCTGCAGGAGCTGCAGGAAACACTGGGAGGGGAGAAGGTGCTGGTGCTCCCATGGCAAGCAGGTCCACTTGGACTACTGAGCTGCTTCCAGCAAGAACTGCAAGTTGATGCTTCTTAAACACACCCTAAATGTTCATGAGCTTTCTTTCTGGCAGACTTTCCTCTTTTTTCTGGCAAACTGTTCTGCTCTCTGCAGTAATGCTTCAGCTTTGATCTGGAAGCCCTAGGGCCCAGGAGCTGGGAGGAAGGATTCGGGCAGTGCTAACATCAAAAGCCCCTTCCCTCTCAGAGCACTTTCAGCACCAGACCCCAGTGGGACTCACTGGGCCACCTCCCCAACATGCACTGCAGTGGGGAATGAAGGAGATGGATGAAGAGGGATGTGGTCTTGCTGGGTGTCATGTTTGCTTTGACAGTGCTCTGTAATTCTGAATGGGTGGTTTTGGACACAGAGGCTTACAAAGGGTTTTAGTCAGCTGCTGGTTTGCAATCAACTTTAAAAAATAATTTGAAATAGTGCCTACCAATGAAATGACCATTGGAAGGAATCTGCATGGCTACATTTTGTCACTCCAGCATAAAGGTCTATGGGACATAATATAACAATTGCTGCTTGGAAGGCACATATGTGAGGATGTGCTTGAAAAGTAGTAGCACCCCTTATGTGGACAGCCCCAACCTGGGCAACCTGGAAGTCCTTCTGTTAATATGTTCTGTATATAAACTTAATTTACACACATCAATTCACATGTCCTTCTATTTTAAGAAGCTTAAGAATTTTTAAGCATTTATTTCTTTGCAGAAAACATTGTTTAGTAAGCACACGAAGAGCAACAGTACAGTAATGGGTTTCTAAGTCCTTGGCCTTTCACAGACTGTTTGTAATGAACACCTCCATACTTCAGGAAGTGATGATATAATAATCTTTATAAATAATAGAAAGAACTCTGCTCTGCTTTGCTGTTGTCCTGCTCTGAACTTAAGGAAAGACACAGAGAAGCAGAGGAATGCAAATTACATCTGTTTCCAACTCTGCAGCCTTACAAGACTTCATAAACAGACAAAGCAGATTATCCCACTCATTACAGGAAAGCGGAGGCAGTGTATTGCTTAATGGCTGATAGACTGATCAGTGTGCTTCACTGCCTTCAAAAACCTTAACATTCAGGAGAACTAGTGGAATCTAGAGCAAGAGGAAGCTTTGAAGCTCCTGGAGCTTGAGGGAACTCAGCCTTCTGTAGGATTAGGCACAAGAAGGTAGAGATGGCATGGAACGATTTTGCCTCTCTTATTTTTACCTATCTACTAGATAATTGCTTTGATCTTGGTTTCCCTACTTTTTAAGAACTAGGATAAGATTTCAAAGGCTTGTGATTTACTCTGCTGCAATTTTCCACAAGAATCATTGTATATATTCGCTAATTATCATTATTTATAACAATAATTTCAGACTTAAATGCTCCCAGTATCACAGAATAAACTGGGTTGGAAAAGACCTTTGAGATCATCGAGTTCAATCTATGACCCAACACTACCACGTCAAATGTACCATGGCACTGTGCCACATCCAGTCTTGTCTCAACACCTCTAGGGACAGTGACTCTACCACCTCCCTGGGGAGCCCATTTCAATGCCTAGTCACCCTTTCTGTGGAGAACTTCTTCCTAATATCCAACTTAAACCTCTCCTGGTGCAGCTTAAGGCTGTGTCCTCTTGTCCTGTCACTGACTGCCTGGGAGAAGAGACCAACCCCCACCTGGCTACAACCTCCTTTCAGGGGGTTGTAGAGAGTGATAAGGTCCCCCCTGAACCTTCTCCTCTCCAGGCTACCCTTAAAATAATTTTCAAAACCTGGAGGCTGATGATGTTATAAGAACAGAATAGAAACAAAAGACCCCTGGTCTGATTTTTTTTAAATTCTGCTCTTGGGCAACTTAAGCAGCACCAATGAACACCCTGCTGATTCCTTGAGGATAAGAAGAAGCCTAAAGTGTCACCTGAGTCATACCTCTCCTTTGTAAGATTGGCAGAGTGGCTTAGATCATCTGTTGCAGGCCTGTGAAAACTACAAGGCTGAAAATTAACATGGGACCATGTAAAACTGGCAAGCAAACGAATGCTTTACAGAAGAAAGATGGGTTACACAATATTCTATGTTAATGTTGAACTCAAGATATTCAGCCAGAAGAAATGGAGAAATTAGGCACTGAAGCTAAATTTATATTGAATTTTTACACTGGTGATAAATACAGATTTAAATAAGCAGCAAATACATGCAACACACAAACCAATTGGATTTCTTCTTAAGAAGGGGCTGTGTCCTGGTCTTTGCCTAATAGAGGATGCTGGGCAGAGACTGTAGGCCATTCCTGCTTGGTGGTATATCATGGATTGCCAAATTTTAAAAATCACAGGCACTCTAATGAGTTCAAAATCCTTATCCCATGGGTGTAGTTGCACATGCAGTTTTCTTTCACTGTAAGCACAATATTAGCACTACTGTTGTGAGTACTGTTGTACAAGTCTTCTGTATTTTGTTCCTAACAATAGCTCAGTCTAGCCTGAAAATAAGGTTTTCTTAAATAGTAAAATCACTTTTCATTAAACAACTCTATTTTAAGCTGTGATTAAACTTTCTAGCAACAAGCAAACAAGAATCTGATGTAAATACAAATACACTAAGTGCGAAATAAAAAAAAAGGCATACATATATACATCTTAGGATCTTAAGAATTTATTTGGAGTTTGATTTTGTTGTCACTGTGTTGTTTTGGGGTGTTTTTTTGTTTGGTTTGGTTTTGTGGCTTGTTTCTTAAGTACCTCAGGTGCTCAGGTCTCTGGAAAACTACCCTAGCTACTGAATGTTTTGTAATCTTTAGAAGTGAAGCACAGGGAAATGAGATGAAAGGGAGGAGTTCAGGTAGGACGGTGGTGAGAGCACTGTAAGCACTTGGGAAGATTTCTTACACATTAATAGAAGTTTTGTTAAATGGCTACCAAAGCAGTCCTGTGACAGCAGGTGGATCAGCAGCTCTGCAAGGGCACAGCGAGTGCACAGGGACTGTGCATTAGGGACAGCACTTCTGCCTGCATGCACCCAGATGGGGCTGTAACTCTGCTGGAGGGAGCAGAGAGCTGCTGGCCATGACATCTAAGCACCACAGCACATGCAGACCTTGAAGCTCAGCCTCTCCTCTTCTCTCCTTTCTCACAGATGCAAAAAGCCTGGATCCCTTTTGCTCATAACACAGGGTTACCCCAAGACATCAAGGCCAATGTCAGCTGTCACTACAGGGCCTGGTCCTACAACACTTTCCCTTGAGAACAACTTTGCACATTTTCTTATAAATACTTTATTCCTACAGGCTTAACTTCCACCATTTGCCTCCAGCTGTAGAGCAAACCTGTAGCATATTATAAAATACATGTTTCATTCCTCAGATATTGGCACAGATTTCTCAGATTAGGCTGGAGAATTTCTTTGGTGTTTCAGAATAATTAAAATTATCTGGCATGGAAATGTCAAAATGGAAGAAATTTAGCAGAAAATGGTGGAGAAAGGGCCAGATCTTCCTATTATCACTTGCTGCACATCTCACAAGACAGCTGATTCCCAGCTCTGTATGGGTTCCAGCATTCAGTGATTTATTGGGTAATTCAGCATTTGCCAGTATGTCTTGTGCTAATTAAATGCATCGCACTCTATTCAGAAATGTCACAATTGATTTGTCTTTTGCAAGCACTGACTTTATTTCAATCTTCTAAAAAAGATTTTATGAGCCCTAGATAACTTATCCTGGCACATTCATCTCCCAGGGCAGCTTCTGCATCTGAGGGCAGTATGGGAAGAAACCAACAGTGAACATCCGATACAAATGCCTTCTTTGGACAGCTTATTTATTTCATATATGCTGTATAGCCAGGAATGTGTAGCGTATATGGTGAAATTACAAGCAGGTCCATTAATGTATAAAAACACTTAAACATGACAGAAGTTAGTGTACTGTATTGGCAGGTTTTATGGGCTGATAGACTGAGCCAAAGAGCCATGAGATTGAAAACACTGTAATCTGTAACAAGGTGTTTATTTACAAGTGGTTTTGTGACTGAATTTGGCTATTAACTAAATTGTGTCAAGAGGAAACGAGAATAAAATAACTCACTCTAAATATAAGATGCCAAAGCATGCTTAGTATAATATTCAGAACCTGAGGACAATCCTGTCATTTTAATTCAGTGCTTTTCCCCACACGCTATGCATAACTGAGTGCTGAGGGTGAATTGCAGTGACTCAGCCATGGAGAACACATTTACAGTGTACAGTAGAAAACTGCTTTGTTCTGAGAAAGTACAATTCCTCACACAAAATTGTGGCTGCAACCTAATTGGAATTGAAAATCTGTGATGCAAGACAAGAAAGGGCACTTTTCTTGTGACACAGAAGAAAATAATTACCTGTTTTAAGGCAGGGAATGATTGTTCAGAGAGCCAGCAGCGGGGTCAGTGCAAATATTTTGAGTATTTTAGTATAAACCAATAATTTTCAATTGCTACAGTCCCAGATCCTTTTCTGCTTAGATTCTTCTGTGACAGAAATTGTTGCAGGGAGGTAACTTGCTGCCTTGACAAGAAACTTTATGGAATAGGCTCGAATCAGTTAAACACAGTTTGAATTTGTCATTTGTCACATTAGCAACTGAGTGTTGCATTTGTAGCAGTTTGGTGTAAAGCAGAGGGAGGACGCTGTGTCTATTTTTTGCAGCACAGGCTTCTGCTGCTGGGCCCTAACCAATGATGCCTCCTATAAGTGGCTGTCTGAGATATTGCAGCAGTGGTGACATTTAACTGGAAGACAGTGATTCACACAATTTACTCCCTGGTGACAGACGGTGACTCTTTACACACTGTCTGAAGAAAAGCCATGGCCATGAACATGGTTATTTGGCTGTGGCTGTTCATCTTGCCAGAGCATGGATGGGTGTGGAGGAGAGCTGGACTCTTGGTTCAAGGTTCCTGTTCATTTGCACACCTTTGTTGTTTCCTCTTTGCTGATTTGTATGTGAAAGTGAGAAAACACAGTATGTGAACTGGAACAGGAAGGTCTTGGGTCCTTTATTCTGCCACTTCAGGTAACCAACTATACTTCTCATAAACTCCTCATGTTCAGGCTGCTGAAATTACCTCTTATGTGAGGCTGCTTCACAATCTCACCAACAATTAGAAATACTTTTCCTCTGATTTAATCTTAAAAGATGTATTTATTTGTTCTGGGCTTATATGATTCTTCTGCTTAAATAGCTCTTCTTATTCTGACTACATATGTCCTTTTTGCATTTATAGAGCACTATCATATGCTCTCCCAGTTCCACCCAGCCAGTCTGCTAAGCTGTACCAACCAACTGTTTTAACATCTATTCCTCTGGTCATCCTCACTCCCTGCACCAATTCTAATTTTATTTAATGGTTCTAGCACACAGAGAGGCAGAACTATTTTAAATAATCTATATTATACAATGACTTTTATACTTTCCTCTTTTTGTTTTGATTATGCTTCATATGCTAAGTTAGTACCAAATCTGAATCTTTCAAAATTGCATGGTAAATATTGCTTAAAGGGACACTGGCATTGACTAACAGACTTTGGTTTTCTTCTCCTTTTTTCATTTCAAACAGATGAATTCCCAGTTTACATGAAAAGATCATATCACTCTTCCTTAAATGCAATTACATTTTACCCAATTTTCTATTACCTAATCTATTTTAATTCTCCGGCTACCCAGTTCCTCATAATAGTCTGATTTGTTGCAGTTTTCTGGTGCAACAATTCCATTTTCTATATTCAGAATATAAAAATATATAAAACCCCACAAATATACTGTTTACATGACAGAGGGAGATTACACACCAGTCATCTTTGCTGCAACCATATTTTAGTATAGCTTTATTTTCTCATGTGACTGACAAGGAGGGTGCCATGGAAGTAGCTGTCCCTTCACTAGTAAAAGGAGCATCTGCTTCTGTAATAAAGGGTAGACATTTGCCTACAGAAGTATTTTAGGATATCATTACTGCAAAAGCCTGAGACAGCTCACAGGAAAGCAACATTTTCAAAACTGCAGTTTTTCATAACTGACTGTTGGAAAGTAAGAATTAGTAGTTCAGCAAAACTGGTATTTTAGAGAACTGAGATGAAGGAACAAATCTGGTTAATGAAGAGGATCACATCACATATGGAAACATAGCTGATTAGTAGAGTCATGGAATATGCTTCTAATTCACCAGGAAAACTTTCTGGCAATCCAGAAAGCTCAAATCTAACACAGTATCTGCTGTTTTGATATGTTTTTCTTTCAGCTGCAATTGCCAAGCCACTCTTCCGAGTCACCAGTGGTAGGTCATGCAGGGTAACCTCCAGAGCACTCACTGCTCATTTTCCATCACAAGAAGTCATAGACCACTTACATTGTTGTATCTTCCAACACAAAGCTTTACCACCAGGAATCCTGTTTTTGGAAGGAGCCTCCAAATTTGCAAATTGAGTTTAACATCCCGCCCATTGTGTTTGGTAAGCCTTCATAAAACTTTTGCAAACTGGGTAGTGGCAAAGATGTGGTTGAGAGAGATGGCCAAGGACTGATACCCCTCCCCTGCTGTATGTGCAGTAGTGAAGGTTTAAATGGGGTCTTGTGTTTAAATGGGGTCTCTCTGCACGTGTAGTGGAGACACTGACACAGCATCACTTCGTGGTCTGCCTGTGGCACCGGTCAGCACTTGCAGGGGAGGGACTGCTGGAGTCTTAGTCTCTGAAAAAAGAACCTCATACACTCTGCTGTGTGAGACTTCTCTCACTTCTTCTAAACTTAACTTCTACCTGAAGCTTATTGCATAGAGGGTGGGAAAAAAGGGGTGTGGACCGATTAAATGTTCTAATTGGAAGTTAGAGTGAAAATGCACAATTAATGCCTGGGAGATAGAAGCAATGAATCTCGATTTCCTTGAGCACTTTCTAATGGGACAGTTGCTAATGCAGCTGCTTTTTCTTCTATACATGCAAAGCTGATGCACTTTGCAAATATTTCCAATTCTTTTTCCTTGCAATTCACTCCCATTTGTGTCATTGGCAAAACTCCCATTGATCATGCAGGCAGCATGATCAATGCCTTCTGTACCTGGATGTTTGTCTTCCTTTTTAGGCGATATTTGATTGTTTTTCTTCTT
Source organism: Camarhynchus parvulus (assembly GCF_901933205.1). Classification (NCBI taxonomy): domain Eukaryota; kingdom Metazoa; phylum Chordata; class Aves; order Passeriformes; family Thraupidae; genus Camarhynchus; species Camarhynchus parvulus. The sequence goes on along the minus strand of NC_044572.1, from coordinate 21,088,740 downwards.
ACTAGCTCACTTGCTCTGCCTATGTGGGCTTACCTTCATGGCACTGTCAGAAATGAAGATGGTGATTTAACAGAGGTGAGCAAAATCTTGCCTCTGAGTCTTTCTAGGTGGTAAAACCAGAAAAGGATATAGCTAGACAGGTCATAGTGTCCATTTCTACTGGTACTTAGATTAAAAACTATTTAGAAAGTTTGTGGTGGATAGGAAAGTCTAGTTGCTGACTTGAAGGGCACATGAATCATACACAAGCCTTTTCTTAGACCCCTAGGATACAAGTGCAGCACAGACAATTTCTATGTTAGAGCACTCCAGAGGTCCACAAATCCATCACTGCTAGCTCAAGCCCTGGGAGAAGCGTGTCCCTCTTTCCTGGCTATGGCATTGCTCTCCTCTGCCTTGGAGAGGTCATAGTGTTCTACTGCGGGCAGTACGGGTATGTTTCTCTTCTGCTCATTCCCACACCATTTACCCTTCTTGGCCAGGAAATCAACTACATTTTCTCTGTTTGTGCATCTTCTTGCTGTATTCCCTCTCTCTCTGTCATGTCCCAAAAGCCCCAGTCCCTCCAGTGCAATTCCCCAGGGTGGGTTACAATGTGCCATCCTGAGCACATTTCTTTCTAGAAGTGTCAATTTTCACTGGATGAGACGCAAACACTGAAGACAGAGAAGGATTCTCTCTAGGACTATGCAGAACTGTTCTACCCTTGTTTTTATTTAGACCTCTGTCAAAGAAAAGCAACCATTCTCTGTCTGAGCCGTCTCCTCTCACTATGGCAACAAACACAGCTCTTAGAGAGGGGAAGGCACAACAGGTGATGGAGCAGTCATGTACACAGGACGAGGGAGCTGAGCCTGCCTCGCCAGCTCCGTGAGCCGCCCCAGCTCCGTGGAGCTGCTGCTCCGGCCCCCGCTCCGGCTCCCGCTCCGCCGGCCCCCACAGCCACAGCGGCGCTGCCAGGGAGCCCCTGCACCCACTGAGTCACGGCAATCCTAGCCCAGCCCGGCCCGGCCCAGCCCAGCCCAGCCCGCCGGCCTAGTGTAGCCCAGCCTGGCCCAGCCCGGCCCGGCCCGGCCCAGCCTAGCCCAGCCCGGCAATCCCAGCCCGGCCCGGCCCGGCCTGGCCTAGCGCAGCCCAGCCCGGCCTAGCCCAGCCCAGCCCAGCCCGGCCCGGCTGCTGTGCTCCTCACCTTCCCCAGAGCTCCGAGGAGAAAGCCAAAAAAGCCTTCTCCTCTCACTCATTCTCGGAAGACGGGCATCCATCCCACGGAAGCAAGACGGCTATGTTTCTTTCGTTTGCAATTAAAATAGAGTTCTTAAGCACCACATTTTAACACAGAAGCAAAATAAACAATAAATCAACAAAAGCATGGTTTGTTAGTTGAGAGAAAACTGCTACATTCTGCCTTTGCTGCTCGCTTTCTGGAATATGAAAGACTCCAGTCAGTCCCTCTGTGCCAAGGATTCAAATAAAAAACACATACAAAAAACAGAGAGTTACTTCTAGCAGAAAGCCAGGATTCGTGCATGATAGGCACTAGAATAGATATTACTCAGTAGTTGCATCTGCTGAAAGTCTGGATCATTCCCTGGAATCTGTCATCTTAGCTTCAAGCCACAAACTGAACCAAGGGGCTTCTCAGGCACTGTGAGCTCGGATCTGCTGGGAGGGTGAAGATGGCCACAGGTGCTGAGACAGCTGTGTGCTGCTAGAACACTGCAAAACATTAGTCCTACTGTCAGAAAACTGCCAGCAATTGAATGATTTGTCTTTCTGGTGTACAGAAAACCACTGAGTTTATTTAAATTAGCTGTACACATCCTAATGAGCTGTCCTTGGTCACATCTGATCTTCTTATCAGTTTGCAGCGTAAGAAATTACATGCAGAAAAGCAAGTGGGTGGCTTATTCTGGGCAAGGGCCAGAGTTGTTGGAAGTGGCCTCAAAAAGCATTGAGTAAACTTGTCATTTCTCTGAACCCTCCACATGTGTCCCCATTCAGTTCTTCCTATGTCTGTCATTCCTTGGCAGTAGAAGTGCTCCATACCAAATTTCTGCACCCATTCCTCTCCTAAAACACCAGAAATGCCTTCCCTTGGTATGGGGGTGAGTGTTCACAGCGACAAGAGTCTGCAGTGTCTCAGCCCTGGTTGAGGAGAGACCCACTGTAATTGATAGATGAGGTGATTACCACCAGAAACACTACCCCAAGGAAGGGAAAAAAGCAGCTAAGTGCTGATGAAATCCTGCTGTCAAGTGGCAACCAAGTTGCAGAATATGAGTCGCACCTGTTAATTATTGTGATTTGCTTCTGAGGCAGCTGAAGGTCAGCAGGAAAGAGATTTGTTTTGTTCAGTGGAAAATAAAAGCACTTCTGGGGTGTAACACAGTTTTTTTGATTACTCACTTGGGCAAGGTCAGACTTAAACCTCATAATTTTATTTGGAAAGGAGTCCTAATGAAGAAAGGATGTTTAGGCAAGTGGGAAAAAAATTCCCTCTTTAGGATTCCTGTGATTTGAACTTAAGTGAGAATTAACCCTTGAAGTCTGGACAGCAGGAAGTAGAAAAGGCACTGACGAACAAGACATTTGTTTCTCCCTGACTTATTGTGCTGACTCTGGCAGGAAATATGGTGACAAGCAGGAAGGACAGAAAAGGTGGTCAGATGTTTTGGTTTTTTGATAAAAACAAAAGATTTTTTGCAGAAAGCACAGAGAAATGAGTCAAACAGGGAATTAAAGTTAAGAAAACAGATCACAAACAAAAAGAAAAAAAAACACCAAAACCACTAATGATTAAGAAGGAAAGGGGGAAATACCAATAAAATGGGGAAAGGACCTATGTACAAATTTACTGTGGTTCAAGAGAAGAAAATAATTGGGCTTTTAGTGGAAGCTGCTCACTCTAACCATCCATAGGTAAAAAGTAGCAAGACAAGTCTGTGTAACTTCCCACATCCTCAGCTGCCTTCAGGAAATCAGTACATGTCGACTGAAAGGATACTAGTGGAGTTCCTGGCCCAAAGATTTCAAATGCTCATGATTAGCTGGCTGTCAATAGCAGATGTGTAACTGAAGTAAAACCCTTCCTTAAGTGAAGCTGCAAGTGCATCATCAAACCCAAATCACAATGAAACCCAAAAAGTGGAGGACTCATCCACACTGACTCAGTGGTGTCAGAGAGATCCAACTTGGTTGTGGAGTCCTGGTTTTCAAATTGGACAGGACAATATTTACACTCTGAACTTGTGAAGCCTTGCAGCTTTGAGTGTAAGCAATACCTACATGGACCTGGACCAGCTGATCATCTCCACTTCAATGATGGGATTGTGAGTCACTTCCTAGAGCCCTGGGTTCTGTTATTGCCATTCACGTTCAAATGTCTCTCAGCAATTAAAGTGCAACTTTATACTTGAAAAGCCTTGTTAGAACGAAATTAGGATGGCATGTGGAAGGTCAGCCAACATAGGCAGCAAAGGATTCCTCCTGCTCTTATTGAAGGGCAAATGGTGAAATATGAAAATAAGCAAGAAAGTTGCAGTGAGAAAGGTGAGGGTTGATCAAGCACACTGATTTTGGGGACCTTAAGAAACAAATCTGGCCTGACATAAAGCCCCTGTAAAGATTCTACCAAAGCAGAGTCATTATATGTGACTTCAGTGCCAATCAATGTTGCCCATACAATATTCCTCACAGTGTTAACAATAATTACTTTTTCTCAGTACAGAAAGTCTAACAAAAGTCTGTTAATGACAATGAGGAGAGCAAAATAATTTCTTCTCTCATTGCTTGTCCACTCCTCTTGCAGCTACAGATGGACCTATATGTTGGTGAGAACATGGGTTGGCAGGCAACCCACAAGAACTTCATGTAATCAGCACTGCATGGAGGGCTCGTCTCTTACAGGACTCTGAAAAGTCTAACAAGGATTTCACTGAACCTCAGTGCCAAAAAGTTGGAAATAGTTCTTATTTTCTATTTTCCCATCCTTTTACTTTCCATTTTATGAAGTCCTTTCTACTCTTGAACAGTCTTTCTTTAGAATATTTGCAACAGTTTCAGACCAGATGGAGTCACTCATTGATAGGCAATACTGTATAGCAAATGTCCAATAATTAATAATTACTTGGCATTTCATAATTTGTTATAAAAATCAGCATATAATTACTGCAAGTATGAATCCAACAGACAATTCCAGATGACTGCTAAACCTTGGCATCAGCTCATGTTCTTCATGTATGTATGGGACAGCACTGTCACTTTAAAAAAGAGCTCTAGCAAAACTTTACAACCAAAACACACATTAAAAAATCACCAGCTCTCTTCCCCACAGCAGGCTTTTCTGTGTCAGTAGAGAGTGTAGATCTTATGATACAAACATTGTATCACAATGTTTCTATAAAAAAAATTTTCTGTGCAACGAAAACTTTTCTGCGCAAGAGCAGTAGGCTAAAGTTTTACTGTATTTAAAGTAAATGGGGATTTCTGGCCCACGACCTTGTAAGAAAAGCCTCCTAAGTAAGGAGTATCACAACTCGGGTACAAAGCTTTTAGCTACATTGCATGGAACATACAAATGTGGGGGTTCTTTCAGCATATTAGTGAGACCTTGATGTTATAGGATAAACTATTTTTAAGGAGCAATAAGAAAGCCATTCACCTAACTATGATGTGACTCTCACAACGTTCATATGTTACAATTTCACAGCTATTTTGTAACCAACACATGATCCCTCAGGAGCCTCGAAGTAGGAGTAGTACATAATTACAAAGGTTGTCAGCACATTTCTGCAAATAAAGTGGCCAAAACCTCCTTCGCATAGTTCTAATTCATCTCAGGAGCATAACTAAGTATGGCACAATGCAGCAGTACTGTGTTTAATCTTGGTATCATCTTTCTAAAATGATTTTGCATCAAGTTAAATCAGAGCTCTGGACAAGTACGCAGAAAAGCTGAACTTCTTATTCACCCAGAGATGCCAACTATTCCCACCATCCTAGGGTAACTTCATTTTTTCTTATGATCTATCAGTATCTATCAATGCAGCAAAGTATCTGAGAATCATTCAGATATGAAGGAAAATACCATCTAAAACTATGCTTGCAACTTTCTGTGACAGATTTTTGCTTGTTTCAAGTACGTCAGTGTACGCTAATTGGATACAGTTAATTCTACAGTTAATGAAAAAAATGCCTATATGTGCATGCAGATACAGGGTCTAATTGCACAGATCTCCAGATGTGCTCTGACAGTACATGGCAGGTTTGGTTTGGGGCATCAGAACATGGTCTTTCCCCTTTCAGAGGGATTCTGCCCAAGTGTCTGTGCTGTTCCCCACAACAGGAGCTATGAAGAACGAGTGTCCAGGCCACATCTAATACACAATTTTACTGTTGAAATATTACAAGCCCTTTGCAATATTCCGTGGTGATTATTAAAATTTTGTCTCCTCAACTTAAATAGTTTAATCTAAAAATGTTTGATGGTAGTTTGAAAACCAAAACAAACCAGCACACCTCTCTCTCCCCAACATTCTAGTCCTAAGGGGAGCTGCTGAAAAACCCTATGAACATAATCCAAGTGTTTTCAGAGTCTGAGAGGCTAAATGAGAACTCAAGCTGCATGACTTTGTCTCCCAAAAGCACCCCTTCCCCAGCTGCTGGAGGAACCCTCCCCATGACACTGGGGAGGGGGCAGCAAAGCTCCCTGGGGCTGTGCAGCAAAGCTCCTGCTGCAGAGCAAATCCTTCACTTACCCTGTAACTCTGTCAGCAGGAGCACCCATTCCAGCATCCCCCTGGCTGCCTCCACCTCAGCTCCCTGAGACACTAATGGTTCAGATGTTTTTTTCATGTCTTGTTTAAAGCCCCGGAAGAGCCTTTTTGAATAAGCCTAGTTTCAGTGTATTGTGCAAGCTCAATCTGCTCTTCAGATTTCAGATTCCAGCTTTCTCCTAGCCTACAGGCAAATTAGAAGTACATGCACATTTTAGGGGACTAGAAATCTCAGAGGGGCATCTAAAGGGAACTGGAATGGTTTTACAGTTAAGTCACACCAAGGGATCTTACCTTTATTCAAATAACCTTTACATAAGTGATCATTTGTACTGTTTGTGAGATGTCAAAGCAGTCGAGACAATCAGCAAAATGTCAATTCTCCTGCTTTCAACAGACTTTGCTACAGACCCCAGCAGAATCCTCTGGCCCTCTGGGAATAAAGTTGTCATGCTGCAGGAGCCAGAAGTGAAGGTGGGGTAGTTAATATCCCCAGCAAGGCACCTACATTGATCTCCAGTCCACTGCTGCTCATATTTCTCTCGTTGGGATTAGATGCAGAGCAGGGTCCCCAAAGACCACTTAGCAGGCAGCCTGTGATTTGAACCACTTCAGGGCTTCTCCATCGGCTTGTTACCAAGCACTAACAGCCAACATTTCTCAAGCTGCTCTGCCCTTTTGCTTAAGGTTGCTTTGTGCCTGCTAACCAAACTGATATCTCAATCATGGCAGATTAATGTCACTCTGCTACACCCTGAGAAAAGAGGGAGGAAAAAACCCATGTGTTTCTTTTTTATAAAGGCTGCCATGCAAGGAGGGACCACGATGAAGCTGCAATATACACTTGCCCATCTGCTCTGCATCCTCTCCATCAGATGCTTTATTTAATTCCTCTTTAGCAAAGGAGAATATACTGAGCACTGAAAGACTCTGGATAATACAGTTATAAAAACTATCAAGCCTGTAAATGGAGCAGTATATGGTAAATAATTTACTTTTATCAGAAATACTGAATCTTATTATGAGTTCAGCAATTCATGTCCTTCTAGTCCACAATCATGCCAGAAAAGGGAAATAATTACAATAGTCTTGTGGTTAGGTATGTTGAACTGCTGTACAAGAATTAAATTTACCACTGTTTTACTTTTTGTCCTTTGAAAGTTGCCAAGGCCACTATTATGGTGGGGCCTGCAAAATGCAAAAATAAAAACCATTTCAATTTGCTTTTTGGAGAAGATTTTGTCATAAATGGGTTCCAAGCTGTCCCTGGAGGACATGTACATCCTCTCCTTCTTTTCAATCAAGGCTTATTATATTTTATATGATCAGAGATATATAAACTCCTCTGATTATCTCCTGTTTCCCTTCCCACTATTAGTCTCTGTGTATAGAAAAATATGTGTGGTCACAAAAGAAATCAGGCAAGGGAAAGTAGGGAGGCCTCCACTAGCCCTGCAGTCTGGTTCAGAAGTGACAGCTGAAACACCCACTATGGCATGCTAAACAGAACAAAACTCTTTTGACACCTCAGAACTGCCAAAAGACCCAGGGAGTGATTGCACTCAAACTCCTGTTCTTGGTTTTCATAACCAAATGTGGCAACAGCAACAAAGAAACCTTTCTCATCCCCTCTCTTCTTCAAAAGGCTGGAAAATAATTTTTTTACATGTTGATTTTCATCTTGGTTCCAGGAAAGAAACAGCTTGAGAAAGCACATGCCTCCTATGAAATAACCAAAATTCCAAACCGCTTCTCGCTGTCTGTTCTGTTTCTGGCCTTCTGATCTATGCTAATTGCTAAACTTTGAGTATGCACTTGAAATTTTCTGTGGGCAATGTGACTCTCTTCAAATAAAAATAGATGCCAGAATTTTTTTCTAACTGAAATACATACGAGAGAATGACATTTAATGTAAGTGTTTAATCATTATTAATTGCTTTGGTATTCATTGAAATCATGATGGGTTCATTTGAATATATAGCACCATTTAAGAATAATCTGAACAAGTAAATATGCCAGATCAGTGTAAAAAAGCATAGTGAAGCCTTCTAGGAATGTCGCTTAATCTACAGAAGTGTATGTTGGAGATAGTTAGAAATTCTAATTAATTACATGAGATACCTTCAAGAAATAACCCCACTTATTTTACTGAATAAAGAATTTTGTTGAAAAACTGAAGTCTTAAACATTTTAAAAGTGAAATCATTAAAATAATTAAGTTGAAAGTTTGAAATTATTTTTTTCCTAACGAGTTTTGTTATAAAACTGTGGCTTGTATTTTCTTTAAAATGTCAGCCAAAAAGAGAAAATGCCCAGGCAGGCAGAGAAAAGTCATCAGCCAAAGTACACATGACCTGTCAGGGAATATGGCATCCCAAAGTCTTGCTAAAAAGGCCTCTACAGAGCTCTTTCTTGTGAGTCCAGAGGAAACTGTTTGCAATCCTGCCACCTTAGGGACACAGAGACTTCAGATCACAATTTTCAGTTTATACCCTTTCTCCATTAAAATATCTCTTAACCTCTTAACACAGAGATCTGATGTAAATTTATCCACTTTTTTCTTCTCAGAAAAACTCCAAAACCCTGTTAAGACTTTCAAGCTCTTTACACCATCAGAAATAAAGTCACAAGAACTGGCAGATGTAGCAAGCCAAGAAGTTATAGCCACACAGGGTAATATTCAGACATCTATTAACATGTGCATACAATTGATGATGCCGTACAATTGAGTTTCAAAAGAAAACAAATTTAAAATTTTATTATTTCTTCCTCCTATCTAGTAACTACACTGTTTCTTCCAATCTCCTACTCATTACACACACAGTTTTCCAAGTCTCAGTCATGAATCCCTCAGCTGAGCAGGGTCAAACTTTTCAATGTTTGACACCAACGTTTCTTATTGAGCCGGTTGATGGCATTGCAACTTTACTCAGTTTTATTGCTGGCAATGGGCACCAAACAGAAAAGAGAAACAGAGCCTAGATAAAGGGAAGGAAGACAGTTTTTCTACTGGAAAAATCTATCTTGATGATTGGGAAGAACAATTGGTTTTCCTTTTAAAGTTATGTTTCTGAGCAGAGTAGTGTTTTATAAACTATATAACTATAGCTGTAGGAATTTAGAGCAATGGATGCTACAAAATCATGAGTTAAAAGTAAATGATTTTGAAAGACAATAAATTTATTTACATGACAATTTCTATTCCCACTTCAGAAGGTCAGTGCACAGCTGAAGATATGCACATTTTGATATCTATCCCTACATTGTACAAGCGCTACCCATCCTGTCAGCCCCCCTGCACTTCAAATACAATGCCACAGTAATGCACTTCTCTCTCATGTTCATAATTTTGTCTTAGCTCTCATGCCTACAGCTACAGTTGGGAAATCCTAAATGGAAAGATTCATCTGGCCTTTTATATATAAAAGTTGCCATTTCATCTTAATGCAACAAAAGAATAGTTAAGATACTTAATCATATATAAAGACTATTTTGAACCTGGCAGAAAGATTCAAATAACAAAGTTTATATATTCTTTTACAAAATATGGAGATGTTTTACTCTGCTGGCTTAGAGCAGCTGAAGGAAGAAAAATAATGACATTTCAAAGTAAGAAGAAAATATTTGAAAATATATGCTTTAAACTCTCTACTTTTATACTTGGTGGAATTCCTGATAGAATTGGAGTCCTGTTCCTGGCCTCCAAAAGATCAGCATTGGCGTTGGTGGTAATTTTTCTGGTAAAATGGCTTTCTGTCACAAATATATCAACTGCTCAAAGCCAAAAGTTTGTGCAAAATATAGATGTGATTCCATAAAGACGAACTCCCCTCTGCTGGGTGGGGGAAGCTGGTGGAAAGCAAAAAAAATATATATATTCAGAGATAATATTTGCATCCTAACCTTTTTTTTCTCAGATCGCTGGCCAAAATACTGTATTTTCAGTCATTCTGAGGTGAGCATGATGAGAAACAGAATAACAAGGGCAGAATAGGTTGGGCCCCCCTTATTTCATATGGTGTGACTTTCACTTTTAAACCTGAGACAGAGAATAAGCTTCCCCTTTCATGACCCCATTCACATAACATTTATGTCTATCCCAAATGAGAACCAGCCTATCTGATTTTCTTGTTTTTCCAGTTTGAAAACAGGTGAATATGCTTGGGTTAGTCCCCATGTGAAAAAGGCAATCAATAAAACTTTTCCAAGGAGGCTGAAAAACATTTCCTATTTGGACTTTCTTAGTATTACTAGTGGCTGAAGAGCACTTTCAGAGTTTTTTAGAAGTGTTAAAAGAAGTCCTTTCATGGCTAAGCGAAATAAAAAGCTTGACAGGAAGAAAGCTTTCTTTGCAATTAAAAACATCGGCAAAGCTGTAGCTAAATATGTTTCAAATTCAGTTCTAGCAAATGTTAATCTGCAAACTGTATTAATCCACCTCTAATAACCAACATCTTGCTAATGAACTGCATACCAGTTCTGGCACATTGATGCTTACACACATAGTGAAAACAAGGCATTTGAAGGTGTTTCATGCGATTTTTTCAGATCACCACTGAAATTTAATTATTTTTTACAACCGGAATTTTCCACTGTGATAATACCAGCAGTCATATGATGTTCATAGACATTAACAATATGAACAATTATTACTGTGGGCACCATTGAAAGTGCAATTGTAAACCAACAAACATATCTGAAGCCTTTTCTGGGAAGATGACTGAGGACAAAAAGATAACAGTAGGAAAATTATAGGGGAAAACATGGTTGCTGCTCCCTAGATGTCACATGGTCAGCACACCCTAATTCCCACACACAACACAGCCTAAGGGCAACTAAACAGAGGGTGGAGAGGAGTGGAGACGCACAGAGTGACCAGGCTCTGTCAAAACCCTTGCAGAGGGGAGAACTAAGTGGTACTCTCCAGCTATTAAGTTGCACAGCAGCTGAAAACCACGGGTTGCTGTTAAACCAGCAACAATGTCAAAATCACTCTCCTTGGACTGATGCATGTCCCCATCCCAAGGTTATCTCAGGTACAGAAAGGTGAAACAACTAGCTCACTGTCCACATGGACCTTGATTTTCCAGATGCAGTATCTAGCACTAGATATGTTGCTCTCTTGCAGAGATATGAAGAGTTCTCAGTAGAGAGTACTAGAGAAGTGTAGAGTGCTGTCATTGAAGCAGAGCAACCAAAAACAATTAATGGACTCCAAGAGTGTGGGCATTATGGAGCAGAGAATTTTGTCTCAACACTGTAACATCACAATCAAAAGTTAGGATTGAATGACTGTGGATCAAGTATAAATGCATCCTTTGATTTACAGTCAAGATGTGGATGCTTTGCTCTTTCCCTCAATAAAATATTCAAGGGATTAATTACTCTCACTTGTTAAACAACAGAGTATTATTTTTAATCTGAGTTTGTCTAGTTCAAGTTCGCTATTTTTACCTTTTTAGACGAACAGCTATGTACAACCAGTTACCACAATGTAATGTATAAGGCATTATAATTACACATTAATGTATAATCCTTATACATTAATGTATTCTTATTGTATAAGGATCTTATTTTTAATCTTACCCTTAATAAACAATATTTGAAAAATGAATGGATTAAGTATGGCTCTCTTTCTATTTTCTTTCAACCTTCCTTGTAAACTCTTCTCAGAACTGTTTCTGTGGCTTTTAGTACCCTTTGTGAAGAGGCAAGATGAGAAGAAATGGTCAAATAATACTTGAGTCAATGCCACTGTAGATTTGAGATAATTCCCTCTGCCTACTTCTTTTTGATAATGGCAGATGTAAACAGGCAGGAATTACATTGCTGTATTGCATACAACATCAGATTGGCTTCTTTTGATTGTTTGCTGGGATTCCCATGTCATTTTCAGAATTACTGAATCACATCCTCACCTTATCACCTTAATATTTTCTCTAAGTCTAGATACTCGTTTAGTCTAGGTTTTCATATGGGAATGAATTAAAAAAAATTGTTCCTGAGGTAAGCATAGCATATACAATTTATCCCACTGTGAATTTTGTACCTATGTAATTTTGTACCTATGTAAATTTTAGCATGATGAGCCAAAACCAGTTAGCAAGACAATTAAACAGCAACAGATATATTCTTTCTGCCAAATAGTTATTTTCACATTCTATGAGACAAAATATCCAAGTTCTGGGTAATACAGGCAACATCAGTCTTGCCCTCTCAGTTTATTTTTCAAGTTTAAAATTGAATTTTTAAGAAGCCACTATGAACAGTGGTCAATTGTAAATGTTGATATTTTTATTTGTGAAGTAAAGAATTTTACTCTTAAAAAAAAAGAAAATTTTATTAAGAAAAGCATCACTCTGGAAAACCCATGGATCTCTAAAACCCATTGTCTGTGATGAATCTATTAAATGCAGGGCACTTGTTTTGTTTGTTTGTTTGTTTGGGTTTTAAATGTAACTATGGAATATTCATCTGTTTTTGGAAATGTACAGCCCATTGGGGGACTACTGCTGTTGAACAATATTTTAATATCAGCAAACAAATATAATTCATAACTTTGACCATAACTTCATAAATACAGCAATTATAAAGTCTGTGTGTCTGGCCTAAATAGGTTCATGTTAATGCATACATAGGATTATTTCAGCATGCATTTACCACTAGTTATTTAATATGTTGTCATTAAAGGCTGCACTTAGAAGCATAATGAATAAGGCTTCAAAAATACAAATTAATTTTGTATTATGCATATTGCAAATAAGATTATTTTCTGAAGCTTTCTTACTTTAAACAAGATTTTCTCCCTTTCCCTTCCCTTCCCTTCCCTTCCCTTCCCTTCCCTTCCCTTCCCTTCCCTTCCCTTCCCTTCCCTTCCCTTCCCTTCCCTTCCCTTCCCTTCCCTTCCCTTCCCTTCCCTTCCCTTTTCCCTCCTGATAAAATTTGTAAACTCATTTAAAAAAACAAGAGATTTACAAAAGGTAAATATTGTATTTATTATATACTTATATATAATACATATATATATGTATTTATTAAATACTGTGGGGACAAAACCTAAACTTTTGGGTTCAGGTACCCGGGAGATCCTCTTTGTCAGCATCCACTGATTCTCAGACATCTGAAATGCAGACATTTTATACAAAGAAACAGAAAATGAGAATATTTTGACAGGATTAAGAAACAGGCTTGTCTTGAAAATCCACTTTAGAATGAGCTGGATTGCACCCAAAATGCCAATTTGTTTCAGGAGAGGAAGTTTCTTGATGTATTTAATATTTTAGCTACTATTAGTAAATTGTGTCTACATTTTTACATCACAAATGAGACCATTTGGTTGTATTTTCTCCCCCAGTTACACAAACCATCTCAGTTTCATTAGTCTGCCATTAAAAGACGCTGGGGGCACAGGTTTAATTGAAATGAAGCACCTTTCTTACAGTGAGACACCAGATTGATTTACACGCTCTTGCAACACATGCCTCATGGCAAAATACAGACAGCTCTCATCTGAAACCTGAGAGCTATTTAACAGTGCACAGTGATACTAAACTATACTCCATGCCTTAAAGACAAGAATGTTTTATCCAAATCCATTACCAGAGTTTTGGGCAGCATAACACATACCTGCCACATTTTCAAGCACGTGGGTACACAATCAAAGATGTAGGGCTACCAGCAGCCTGGACCAAACACCTTATCTTTGAGACAGCTACACAAAAGCAAAGTCCCCTGAACATATTGAACAAATTACTCTTTGCTGCTTTAATGGAGATCTGCTATATTCTGTGGGGTCGTACCATTCTGTTTTCCTGGCGAAGGAAGGCACGTTCCTGGGTGCTTCAGTGCACCAGGATTCAAGGCTAACGTACTGATGGCCTGAGAAAAAGGAATGTTCTCCTGATGCAACAGCTCACAAACTGAAGGACTAAAGAGTTGAGCTCTGACCTCTGCTTTGCCTTGCCCTCTTACCCTGATCTTGACCCATGGTCTCTCTGGCTCGCAAGCCAGCTGGTAGAGGAATTACTGCTGCTTTCACTAACACTTCCTGCCAAAAAAATTCACTGTAGGCCTCACCTGGTTCTTACTGGGTCAACTAAGTTTGGGAAAAAATTGTATCAGTAGATTGAGAATCTGAAGTCTCAAGTCTTGAGAAAAACCTATTGTGAATCTACAGATAATGTTATGTCATAATTCCTGTCTAGATGTTTCACCAAAACTGTAGTTTTAAAAATCTTCTTTTGCCCTTATTCCTGCTCTATGCATATTAAAAATATCCCCAAAACCTGAAACAACAAAACACCTGAAGTTGTAATTAAGGAACAAAATTTGGGTGCTTTCATCTGCACTGAGACCCAGTTTTTCTTCTGTATCTGCAAAATCAATTGCAGGTGCATTTGGAAGTATTTGTACTGCTGACTGTTTGACTGACATCTTCAAATAAATTGTTCATGGTCCAAGTACTCGGGTGTAAAGTTTACACAATTGAATTCTAAGTGGATGAGGGAAGCAAAGCCTGACACCTGCTATATCATGGTTGCAAAAATATACTTCTTTGAACCTGAAGTCCTGCCTGTACTAGAACAACATGTTCCTATCAGTCGAGATGCTAGATCCTAAGTCACTCAAACACACATGGAAATACTACCCTCAGACATCTGCATGTTTTGATATATAAAAAAGAAGCCATGTCCTGGATTTACCTGGATTTATAAAGCTTTACAGGAGGGCTTGATCACCACCCAACAACTTCCAATATTAAGCAAAAGAGAATATTGGCAGAGAGCTTTTAGTAAAATAACTATAATGGATGTTGAGAATGTGAGTTTATAATAGAGTGCTTAAATAAACACTTAAGACAAGTAGCCCATTCTCTTCTTCAAGATCATGTTTAACTGCTTTTTAAACTCATTCCTATATAGCTATCAACAGCATTTTTAATCAAACTTTGCAAAACACTTTCCTACAGCAAGTGACAGACCTGGCAAACTCGTGTGAGGAGAAGACAATGACTTGTCATGAATGCCACAGAGCAATGCAGTGTTCCTTCTGAGGCAGCGTGAACAGGACAAGAAAACACCCTGCACAAGTCTGAACTACCTTCTTCTCCCATCAGCTGGTTGATTGGATTCTCACTGCTGCTACTGGGAATGTCCACTAGAAAAAAAAAAAAAAAGAGAAAATATCCAGGGCTGTTAATTTGGCATGAACATGAAATTCACACCAAAAAAAATTAAGAGGGGGAAAGTAACTGAGCCAGTTTCAGCAAAATGACTGCAAAGTTGTACCGAGTTGTGATAAACCATTAAAAGTAAGGAGTGACTCTGTTTTCAAAGCAATTGAAAAGGTACTGTTCAAATGCAGCCCTAAGCATAACTAATTTGTTCTGGTAGTGTCTTCAGGCTGCCAAACACATTTTAAAAAGAGCTCCATTTAAAATGCATCCTTATAGCAAAACATAGCAATGTTATCTAATTGGACAGTGAAAGGAGGGGCCTGCTGCCTTTCTTTCAAGCAAGAATGGTTCAAGAAAAGAACATTTCTGTTGCACCACAGTAACAAAGCTGTAGGTGACAACTGCATTTTCCTATCAGTTTCAGCCTTAATAGGTCAGTAGTATCACTATCACACTGAACTTCAACTTGCTGTATCAAAAAAATTAGAAGAGACAGGCACCACTTTGAGGCAGTTGGTACAATTTACCTTGACTTAATAGGGTCTTTCTGTGGGAGGATGGCTAGGGGTATAGCAGTCCTAAAGATATATTCATACCTTTCCTTCATGCTTCATTAAATCAGCTGCTTTTGTGATATCCATTGTAGAGATATTTATCTGGCTCAGAATATTTGCTTAGTCCTTGTTTGAATACCTCAGTCTTCATTCTATTAAATATTAGCAGACTTTAAAAAAATTTTTGTCAAGTTCAAGATGCAAGATATGACAAAGCTTTTTTTTAGGTTTTTTATGTCTCTTTGCTCTCCACTCTATTTTCTGTGCAGATATATTTTGGAGCTGACTTACCACGTATTGCTTCTGCTGCACTCCCAACAGCAAGACTGATAGAGCAGCAGACAGTCCCCGAGTTCCTTCTTCTCTAGACAAAGTAACTATGTAAGGCAAATTAGACAGATTAGCAACAGGTCCCCTGCTGTTTTACAGAACATCATATTCTCCAGCAATTAAAGGTGTCCTTGTCAAAGGAGACATCCACTTCTCCAGGTCCCTGGGGTAAGTAATATGACTGAAAGGAAGCTATGATCAGGATCTTCATCATCTGGATTGTGTTTTGAGGGCTACTGGCTGGAAAATCTCATTGAGTCTGGCTGAGGCCAAAACTCTGGCATGTATTTATTTCTGAGTTGGAAATATTTGCCTAAATTTAATAGTGGGAGCCACAAATTGTTAGAACACAAATAGCTGGAACTGGGTCTGCATATTTCTGGCAAACTGGCACCCATGTTACAGACAATTACATTAAATATGCCGAGCTAATATTTCTGAATTGATAGATTTTCAATCATGAAACAAAACTATATCCCAAATTTATAAAATGTGCCTATTATCTCTTAGTTTATCCCATCTGTTTTCCTCAGAAAAGAAAATGATCTCTCTAAAAACATGGGCTTCCATATATGATTGCTGTCACTCGTACAAATAAGAGGTGGGATTCCACTAAGTAGAATTTTCACATTCTTTTGCACAGGTGATTATACAATCTGCATGACAATATAAGAACTTAGACTTACAGCTTGTGCAAGGCAATTAAGTAGGCAGGTACAATGTCTCAAGTGCACTGTCTGAGATAATTAACTTAATATTCAGAAATTGTAACTTATCCTCCAAAAATGCAAGCTCTTCTGATTTATCTATCACCGAGAGAGGAGAAAAAGCCCCTCCCATTCATAATAGGAATATTGTGGCATGAGACTTGGTATCTTGTCCAACGAGGCAATAAATCAAAGAACACAGCAGCCAGATTTTTGAAGAAAGAATGTTTTCAGCTGAAAGAGAATTGTCCTTGACTTTCTTCATGTGGATGTAAAACTGTGATTCAACAACAAATATGAATAAAAAATTAAAATGTACATATAAAATAACTGTAGCTTTAACCTCAGAAATCAAAACACGGGAAAATGAGAAATCTCTCCTTGTAAGATGTTGCAATTGATAATGCTGTTTCAGGATACAAGGGGATACTGTCAGCTCATAATTTAGAGAACACAAAAATTAACCAGAAAAACTCCTTTTAATGTCTGTTTTGTTGTTGTGCATGTGTATTTCCACGTGCATGTGGATGAGGATGCATGTGTGGCTTTCAGTTCTTTGCTACCTCTTATTCTCCTTTTTTTTTTTTTCCTGCTTGCAAGAGCAACACAAACAAAGGAAGACTGACTAATGCACCTCAAGCTCAAAGTTTCTCTCCAGGGAGACCTGGCTTTGCCCACGCAGCACACCATAAAAAATGGTGAGGCTCCACATGGGAGCACAGGGCTTCCCACATGCAGCAGCCTGCAGGATCAAGGGAATTAATGATGCAAAATGTTGTCTAAAGCAGGCACATGGCTTGACTAAAGAATAAAAAAAACTGTATAGATGTAAAAACTGAATCAGTTTCTTGTAAATGCAAAATAAAAACAAAAAAAGGGGGGTTGTTTTGTCCCGTTCTCCCACAAACATTCAATAGGAGAAAATCCCGTTTACTTGTTTATTGGATCTCCAGTTAGTTATTCTTGAAGAGCTGTCAGTTTTCCCCTTTCCCCATGGCTACATCAATTCCTGCATGGTATGCACAACACAGAAGGGAACTACTTTCAAGCCAGATTCTTGGCCTTATTAGAAATTTGTAACTGAGGAATTACGCAAGCAAATGGTGAATCCAGGTCATCCTCACCCTGGCAATCCTCAGCAGCTGCTACAGCCCTGGAAGTGGCAGTAGTCAGCCTTGAAATTTCTACAGCTATGTAATATGACTGGGAGCAATACCATTGAGTATACAGTTGGTACCATACAAATTAATACAGTGTAAATTCTGCCACTTTGCTGCTCACCCCAGTGAGCTCTTTCTTTCCCTTTCAAGGAGTAGCTGTGCTGATCAATAACTAGAAAATCTGTTAGAACCAGAGAAAATTGTTTGCCTTGTGAAAACTGTTTCTCTCCTGTAAACATTTGCTTTTAAATAGCATGGACTGCAGCTGCATCCTAGATTGAGCAAGGCAGCAGAAATTGCTCACCCTAGTTTGACTTGAAAGGGGCAGTCATTTCTACTTCTATCAGTCGGCCTCAAACTTGACCCCTCTCCCACCCAACTTATGGTAAACACCAAGGGATTGCAGGATCAGGATCATTAGGCAGTGCTGAATGGACAAGTCCTAAAGCAAAGCAGAAGGACAGTCAATTGTAGGCAGAATGCAGCAGATTTATATCCACTAGGTGAAAGAAAAATGACTCCTAAATGGGCTGGAGCAGCTGTGAAACTAGTCTGCCACAAGCAAGGATGAAGCATGGGAGTCTCAGAGAAGAGCCTCTTTGCTATGCAGCTCTAAAAGCAATTACCATAGATAAAAGCAAGTTCTTGGCAGGGCAGGCAAACTGACAGGGCTCAATTCTTAAACAGCAGTCTGATCCCAGGGGACTTTCCAGATCACTTACAGACCTACCATCACAGCACCATTACTGACTGAAAAGATGACAACAGAGGAGGAGTGGGAGAGACTGTCCCTTCAAATAAACGGATGTTGTCCAGAAAGAGAGGCAGTAAAGAGAGGATTCCAGTGTCAATTACTGTCCTCGACACACGTGGTAGGGAAAGCAATACAGTCAGTGTTGGAAAGAGTAAGCTTCAGCTCTGCAAATCAGAAAGTAAAACCCTCAGGCATTTAAATTTTTAATTGAATCCCCTTTTAGTGTGCTAAATCTGATTTAGTGTGATTAGTGTTCAGTAGTTAATTTCACGGATCAGAACAATTGTTCCATAATCTCCCAAACATGATTCTGTAAGGCCTAAAGCTGTATTACATTTCTGCTGTAAGCACAAACTAATATAATTCTTAAATAAAATATGAAATAATAATATATTACGTTGTATGGAGAGGCAATTATTTGGTCTAGTGGTAGGCATTGATTTATTTTAAAAAAATCAGAGAGAAGCTCAAGGTTAAAGTGAGGAGTTAGAGGAAGACTGGAGAAAATACAATATCTTTCATTCTCTAAAAGAAAGTTTTGAACTATGTGTCTCATGAGCCATGACAGAGAGCAAAAACTGAGAAGATAGAGCAGAGTAAGAAGCTGGACACTGAAGCATGGAAAGATGCATGCTTATTATTACTTAGAGAGACAGGTGAAAACAACAAGTAAGTGAACAAGCAAGAATAAAAGATCAAGAAGATGCAGTTAAAGCTGAAGTGGCAGCAGGTGGCTATCCTGTGAGAAGTGAAAATAAAGAAACCCTACTTCTGAAAAAAACCAGACAAATAACATAAGTTTACAAAAAGAAGTCCTCACAAAAAAACCTTTCAGTATGTGGATAGCTGGAGTCAGAACTATAAAAGTTTTACTCAACAGAGAAATGATTAAAAGCATTGTGTAGTAACTCCTCTGCTGATGGTGCAGTTCCTTGGATCAGGCTACCTTAGTGCAAAGTGCAGGCAAGCTAAGGCATGCATGGGTGCATCATGCTTAGCAGGGGTAACCCAGATAGCATTAGTAAGTACAAATACTTGAGCTTCCCTTGATCTAGCATTAACCAATTTCAGATCCATCTGTTTCACTTTGGATTGCAGCCTGAATGTCTCATGTTAACTTCATATGCTTCTAAATTGCCATCAGTTGTATCTTCTACTAAATAATGTTCCTAATTCAATAACCATCTGGACAGAACAAGGGCAGTGTTCTCACTAATTTCAAAAAGATTACTTAGAGAGTGGGGAATGGAAGACCAGACCCCATGTCTCTACATTCATTCTGAGATTTAAAGAACACTACTTATAGCATCTTCCTGTGCCCAAATTAACAGTGAAACATTTAAAAAAAATAAAATGTTCTTTAAGCAAATAAACCAAAGGCTTGTAAGCTACATTTTATCTTTTGTTAAACATAAGCAGTCTTGTGACCTTCAGAGCCCTTTTCCTAAGCGATCGAAATTTGAGGCAAATAAAGAACAAATTGTGTTTCCAATAAAGAAATGGGAGGTAGGGAACTGATTTAAAGAGATAGGATTTGATCCAGCAAGTTAGTAGGAAAACAAAACAGTCTAGCCTCCTTTTATGGCTTACTTTGAGCCTGTAGAGCCATCTCCATTTCAATTCCCCTCATTAAGGAGTTTTCTCATTTTCAGTTTCTCTCATTAAAGACATAAAGTTTAAAAGGTGTCAAATAACTGGAAGAAATTGTGTTTGTACAGTGAATTAAAATCTAGCAGCCTCAAGTTTTGCCCTCAATTACATCCACATGAACATATTTGTAACTTTGGTACTAATTGCAAGTACAGATGGTATCAAAGTCATTTATCTGCAGCTCTTGGGATTTATCAAAAAAATGAAGGTAAAGTGGCAGGCTGAAGTGACAACTCTTGGTTTACTCATGCATGTTATCACTGATCAGCAGCAGAAATAAGTTTAAATTTTGTGATACTGAATGAAGTCATCCTAGCACTGAGCTAGGACAAAGCAGCAGTTGTTTCAGAATTTCTTCCACAGAGTACTATAAAATGATGTTCAAATCAATAACAGTGAGTGAAACAGTAAAATTTAATCTAATTTTTTTTCTGTTGAATTGTAAAAGAAGAATTAGAAAAGAGCTGGAAATGTTTATTTGGGAATCTTTTGCTGCTGACCAGCGGCCCTTATAAATGATGCAAATTGCCCCATCAGCTCATCTTCTACTCTGTCAGTGAACCTTTTCTCTCCTCTGTTCCTTTTTCTTCCTCTCCTTCTTCTGTTCCTCTACTGTGTCATCATCAATAGCAAGACACCTGCAGTTTAGGATTATATGTAACTTTAATCTGTCATTTTCTTTAAAAAGTCTGCGCAGTCACTTGTCATCTAGATCCAGTAAACTTATCTTTGAAAAAATTAATCTTTGAAAAAAAATTCTCTTAACACAGAAGGTGAACATGCACTTTTTGCTGAAAACACCTCAGAAGCTTACAGACTCCCAGGAATACTTGTCTGCATACTCCTCTCTGGCAAACAAAATGGTTTTGGATCAAACAAAAGCTTGAAAATACTTACCTCCTAAAATATTAATCAGCAAGATAACAGGAGAGGCACCACCATACAAGCTGCTTAGAGTTTCTAGCCTAGTCAAAAGAAAAACAGATGAAGGTGCTGAGAGAATTGAATTCAATGGTATTCTGAAATAACATTAAGCTGAATTCTACAAACTTTCTTAATGATCAGCCTAGCTTGGCTTTTTCTAAATACCCTCCACTAACTCAAGTAATAACTAAGAATGTAGGATTAAGTAAGTCTTTAGTCAAAGTCAACACTGCTCTGCCTTTTGCCTCCAGAGACATATTTACTTTTGCTGTTAATGAATAGCTTTGTGTTATTTCTATTTAAATATTATGTATTGCCTACTTCTTCCAATTTTTATTTGCTCCTTTGATCATCTGCAATTTAAAACTCAGACTGGTACCTACATCTTCAGTACATCAGAGTTTTTCAAAGAAAGCCACTGTCATCATTGAATAACACTTAATCAATAAAACCTCATTTCCTAAACAAAAAAAGTCATACCTGAAGCCCCTTCCAAATAGTCATGGTTGATTTTAAAACCCCACTTACCATACAATTCATGTCCTGCATGCATAGCAGGAGTCCTGTCTGTTGTTCTGTCATTTAAGAGCAATAGGCACATGCCAGATTGACAACCAAATTATTCTTTCTAACCCTCTAAATTCATGGAATCCCTTTGGAAAGAGCATGATCAATAAAGGGTTTCTCTGGAGGATTATTTTTTGCTTCCTTTACTCTTTTTGAAAGAATTATCTCTGCAGTGTTTTTCATGCTCTGGAGTTCTATTTATTCATCCTACCAACTTGTGGACTATATTGTGCTTGTGTGCAAATGGTACACTCACTTCCCATTTCTCAACAGCATGTGCAAATGCTTATGTTTGCAATGGCCCTTGCACAAATAGTGCCTAAATTACATTCTGACTCTGTTTCCTTTCTGTGCTTACTATCTTTCTGAAGAAGGAGTAAGATTAATCTAGGGCCCTCAGTTGCTAACTTTTATTATAGCAAACTGTAATTTTCTGTCCTCAAGTCATACCAGAAGAAGAATTCATATGCAGCATGATATTGAAGAAGTGCTTGTTTGTACCTGAAATTTTGTCTATGATTCTAATCTGACTGGTTTTCCAGTCACATTAGAATCATGGAGCCATAGAATATTTGGATTGGAGAAGACCTCTAAGGTCATTGAGTACAACCATTAACCCAACACTGCCAAGGCCGCCACTAAATCATGTCCCTGAGCAGCACATCTACGTGTCTTCTACATACCTGCAGGGATGGTGACTCCACAACTTCCCTGGGCAGCCCAGCTGACCCAATGAATGCTGTAGTGTTTTATTGTTAACACAGTCCCCCAAAAAGAGGCTTGTTTCAAAGAAGAAAAGTATTGCATTTATAAGCTCATGCAAACCTTATCAATTGTTCTCTGAGTAAAACTAAAACATGACATAGATTTTCTAGCTTCTGTATCACCTGGGAAATGGAGTCCTGGCAGAAGATTTCAGTCTGGAAGAGATCACTCAGTCTCACAGGTCCCTCTCCCTGGGGTCCCAGTGTAGTGGCTCAGCTGTTTCCACAGTTACCAGGCGGCAGTGCCTCTCACAACCCCTCTGCTCTGGGAAAACCCACCTGATTTTGGGATCTATGCACCCTCTGGGTATGGATCCTTGAGAGCACTTCCCCCTAGGTCACCCAGGGCTGATGCTGCAATTATTGGTCTGCTCGCTTCTTTATTCACCTTTGGAAAGAGAAGAAATGCTACTGAAGCTCAAGCACTGCAAATAATTGGTCCTTATTTTATGTCTACAGTTAAACAGTGGACAGAGTTTTCAACAGTGACCCAAATGGAAAAGGAACTTTGGCTTCAGTTCTCCTTCTGGTCACGCCATGATTGAGGTGGACAAAAGTACAGACGTGATTTAACCCTGACCAAACTGTAACTTCTACAAAAGCTACTGACATCAAGCTTTGCTTTAGTGCAGACCTGGCAAAATAAAGAATACCTTCTCTTTTTTTTCTTCTTCTTCTTCTTTTTTTTTTTAATAGTAAATGACTTCTCCTTGCTTCTGAGCTATGCAATATGGATATTTTAGCTTGTGATGTTACTGACAGCTGTCACTGCTGTTTGTGTAGCTGAGAGGCTTTGGGGGGCAAAGGTGGTGGGTTGATTTCCCAATTTCATGAACTATTTAATATGGCAACCAATTCAGTATTTCTAGAAAAACCACAGCCTGGTTTTTAGATTTGGAAAAGTGGATACAAATGCCAGATACATTACACAAGGTTATATATCACCTAAATTGTGAACTTAGTGTCATATGTATAGATTCTGCCAGCTGTTGACTTGTTTTCACTGTTCACTATGCATTTGGTCTGAACAAGGCAGTCCCATTATTTCATGTTTACAAGCCTCTGTTTTGTAGCAGGTTGAAGTCAAGGACGTTAAAATTAAAAATACAGTATTTTACTTTGCTTTGGACATGGTGAAGATTGCTTTAAAGAGAAGCTCATTCTGCATGTGTAAAAATGCAGATTGAATATGGTTTTACCTTGTACTTACCCAAGTTTTAATACTGCTTGTATATTTTAAAACACAAAATATGTAGAAGTGCAGACCTTATGTAAAATTCATCACAAATCTTCAAAACAGGTTGGATATGACCAGTGACAAATGATGTTCCATAAAGCATTGCATGACTATTTTTAACATACCTCTCATACATAATTTCTCCTGCACTGACTGCCCATAATTAAGAACATGTTGAAATACAAACCATTATAAATGACAGGCCTTCATATCTCCACTTAATCTTTGTAGGATCCCTACTCACTTGACTTCATATGAGAAGCAAAAAAAAACAGGTGACGTGGACAACTGGAGCCATCCCAGCAGCTTAGCTCCAGCCATCTATTTGTATTAATCACTACTGCATATTCCTGGTGAGTGGATGCTAATTCAAAAGATCTCAAGCATTTCACTTGTGTCACTGTCTTCATCTTTACTTTCCCTCACTGGGCAGTAATTTCCCCTTAGCTGAGATCCCAAAGGTTGTGTTCTCCTCCCCTGACCAATATCAGCAGTCACGGATTCTAACCCTCAGGTCTAGTATTCTCAAAATGCCTTTTCTTTTTTTTGTTGTTTTTTTAAGACAAAACTTCATTTCTCCATCACTTTCATAAAAGAACAACTTTCTTTTACCTCCTACCTCTCTAAAGTTGTTTACTTCAACACCCTCCTCATTTTTCATCCTCTACTTCTACTTTTGTCCTTCACTGTAGGATAGATGATAAACGGCCCATGCATCAGCATGCATTGGCTTTCATTCCCAGTCTTGCCCACTCACTTTCTGCATCACAGGATTATCTGGGACCTGAGGAAAAGCTAGGACCCATCTCCCCAGGCCATATTAAAGGCAGGCACACAAGAATCCATTTGCAGGCATCATGCTGCAGTGCTGGTCCCAGCCCGTTATGAATGGGAACAAGGAAGAGTCAAAGTAGAACACATAGCAATGAAAAGAGTAAGTACTTCTCCCAGAAAAGCTTCCTGACTTCAGGTTACATGTCTCCACAATGCACTGGGTGACTTTGCTGCAGTTTTGGCTATGTATGAGCGCTAGAGAAGTTCTGTCCTCTGTGCCTTTGCTAGCCGTGTTGCCAGCATGTATACCCCAGCATGTATACCATTCTATAATACCCTTCACTTCTATAAAAATGGAATAGAACCATATTGGATGCTGTGAGCCTTCGGCAAATAAGACACTTTTGAGATCCTCAAAAAGAAAGGTAAAGGATTCTGAAGGTGAATTCTTCATCAAAAAATTTCTTTACTGAAAGGGTTTAAAAACATTTGAATGAACTGCCCGGGGAAGTGGCATTGCACATAGTGCCATGATTTGGTTGACATGGTAGTGTTCTGTCAAAGGTTGGACTCGATGATTTTGGTACTCTTTTGCAGCCTTAATGCTTCCATTGTTCTAACTTGGTGTTAGCTGTGTTTTCCTTTCATACTCTGGACCTGCATTTTCTTCCAGAATCAGTCATTATCATTCTGCGTGTAGACAGGAAGTGCCTCTTCATCCTATTTGCATTAAAGGGCAGATTAGAAAACATTGCCTCTTGCAAGCCCAAGCACTCAGGGCGAACTCCCACGCCCTCCTTCCCCCCAAAATGACTCGGTGGATTCCAGCCTCCTCCCTGTGTAAACGGGGGGTACGCACAGGGACAGGCAGGATGCTCACAGCCACTGACTCTCATTGGTACCAGGAGCCAAGGATGACACAAAGCACAGCTGCCCCTCACACAGTTTGCCTCTCACACAGTTTGCCCCTCACGGGAGAACTCCTGGGGCCGGGGATCGGGCAGCGAGCCGGGCGGCTCCCGGCACGGAGGCAGAGGGCCAGCGCTCCCCTCCCGGCCGTTCTCCCGCCCACCCATCCGGCTCCCCCCGGGCTCCCCGGGCTCCCCGGGCTCCTCGGGCCCCGCCGCCCCCAGCAAGCTCCGCCACTCGCTCCCGTCCCCGGGAAGTCCCGCCCCGCTCGGGGCGGTCGCGGCTCGCTGTCCGCCGGGGCCCTGCGGGGTGCGGCGCTGCTGGCGGAGGGTACGGGCCGCGGGGTGAGCGAGCGGGGTGTGGGGAACTCCTGCGGAGCCGCTCCGCCACCTCCGGCGGCCCACAGCCGTGCCCAGCTCGCCCTTGATGCCTTCGGCCCGACAAGGCGCCCGGGCCGGGAAACTCCGTCCTAGTTGAGGGGCGAGAGCGGCTTTCGGTCGCTCCGCTGCCGGCCCGGCAAGGCCCGAGGCGGGAGAGCGGGAGGCGGCCGGCGGTGCTCGGTGCTGGGGCGGGCGGGGAGCGCAGGGCTGTGCCGGGCTCGGCCGCGGGTCAGGGCCCGGCACGGCCGGTGCAGCCCCGGCGGAGGGGCGGCTGCGGGTCGGCGGCGCTGGGTCAGGCGGGGCTCCCCGTGTGGAGTGCGAGGGGACGAGCAGCTCCTCTCTGCAGGAGCGTTTTACAGCACCAGATGATAGTTACTAACAGTGAGCCCCGAGCTTAGGCGGCTTCACTGTGTGAGTGCAGCTACGCTGCTATTATTAGTGCTGGTATTTAATATTTGTACAGCCATAACAAGTTAAATATTGGAGCTACGTTCTCTCTAGTACTCCTCTCCCGACAGTTATCGAGGGTGTCTGTGAAGGAACAAATGCCTCAATCCAAAACTGGGACCTTCAGAGCCTGC